>NC_138775.1:248824711-249424711 GCF_965119305.1 Pelophylax lessonae | reverse complement strand
ACATGATTTTCAATTAAATTTTGGGGAACTGGAAATTCTCAATTCCACTTGTCCATAGTCAAGACCAATGTATAAGGTCCAGTAATCCATAGCCACTAAACATTCTTGATCAATAAATTCTGTCTTGGACCACTCCTTTGCCCCTTGCCTTATTGAATAGGATTTAGGAAAGACAAATCATATATCTTTTCTACAAAAACCTGATGATTTTCTCTATTATAAACACAAATCTTCTAATATCAAACCCTCCCACATTCACAACCACACTTATGAAAAAAAAAAATCTGTTAATCAATACATCCAAAAACAAGCCTCTTTTAAGTGTTTTTATAGGGCCAGATATGTGTAAAGCAGACTTATTAGATGTGAAGGGAGCGCTTATTTGCACAAAGCGAGCCGAACATGTGTAATAATATTGTAAAATGTTTATGAGTCTAGAGTGTGTTAGATTTTCCTAAAATACATCAGTTTCTCAGTTTGCAGTTAATATAGTGTTGCGCCTTATGTCATATCCTTCCCAGACTATTTTCAGTTTGAGTTATACTTTTTCCTTGGTAAATTACAGTATTATATTATTAATAAAAATAAAAAAAAAAATCAAGATCACGGACAGCCAGGAAAAGGAGTGCGTGTTTCCATCTTGCTCTAAAGCCTACAGCTTGACGCTGCTTTCTCCCCGTCAATCGCTCCCCCCCTCCACCACCAATCTCGGTCTGGCACTGTTTATAAGATGAATTGTTAAGGCGAGCCTGCTGTAATACTTCCCTTCCACTCTACAGTTAATGCAGCTTAATTTTCTTGGTGTTAATGCTAAACAAATATATATCTTTAAGCTGCAGTTGCTAAGCAGAAAAAAGCCTTGGATCGCCTACTCTGCGGCTTGCCGTAGGCCAAAAAAAAGAGGTGGGCCATTTAGTTGACTGGCATTAAAAAAAGGGTTTAAATAAACATGTTTTTTTAAATAATAATAAAACTGGATTTCATAAAACAGACCACAACTGACGTCTGCCCAGAACTGCGGAGTGGTATTTAGAAATTGCTTTAATTGATGGAAAATAGAGAAATAAATAAGAAATGGATTTCGAAGAAGAATGTGATGTGGTATGTGTACTTAGGACAACAATGATGGCCTGAAGGAAAAAGAACACTGTAAGCTCTTTGTTTTTCTATTATATTATTTCCTTTTCTTGTTTTCTGTTTAAGTATTAAAGCCCAGGGGCTTCTGTAGATGGGCTTCAGACTCAGAGGCGATCCAGATGCAGTTTCTGTTTAAATACTTTTGAGATACTTCGGAGAAATTTTGCAGACATATTTGAGACAGATTTAATATTAAAGCCCAAGATAAAAGAAAACAAACAAAAACAAAACCCTAAAAAAATCAGCACAAGGGACATTACTTGCAATTCATTTGATGTGTCCCTTGTGCTGCTGTCTCCTCCTTTTGTTGAAATATTCCTCCTCTGATTAACCAGTTTACGACCGCCCGCCGCAGATGTACTGCAGCCGGCAGCCGCTCCCAGGCAAATCGCCGTACATGTACGGTGCTCGCTCTCGGGAGTCTAGGGGGTGAGCGCGCGCTGCCACCAGCGCGCTCCTGCCCCCGCTCGACACCTGTGATCATTCCCCGCTGAGAGAGAAGGACGGTTGGCTGTTGTAAACACAGCTGACCATTCTTCTCCATGGGATGTTCATAGAGCCCCTGTGATCCTGCTATATAGGATCACATGTCTCTATGGTCATCTCAGAAGCCACGCCCCCCCACAGTTAGAATCACTCCCCTAGGCTCACATTTAACCCCTTTATCACAGGGTTAGCCCTTCCCTGCCAATGGCATTATTACAGTAACAGTGCATATTTTTAGCACTGATTACTGTTGTAAAGTCACTGGTACCGGCAAAAGTGTCAAAAATGTCAGTTAGGGGTCCGATCTGTCTGCCGCAATGTCGCAGTCCAGGAAAAAAATCGCAGATCGCCGCCATTACTAGTAAAAAAAATGAAAAAACAATAAAAATGACGTAAATCTTTTCCGTAGTTAGTAGACGTGATAACTTTTGAGCAAACCAATTTAAAATATGCTTATTGCGATTTTATTTACCAAAAATATGTAGCAGAAAACAAATTGGCCTAAAATGTTAAAAAGTTTTGATTTTTAAATTTTTTTTGGGAATGTCATATAGCAGAATGTGAAAAATATATATTTTTTTTTTTTCAAAATTGTCACTCTTTTTTTGCTTATAGCGCAAAAATTTAAAATCACAAAGGTGATCAAATACCACCGAAATAAAGCTCTATTTGTGGGAAAAAAGGACATAAATTTCCTTTGGGTACAGCATCGCACGACCGCACAATTATCCATTAAAGTATAGCAGTGCCGAATCGCAAAATAGGGCCTGGTCAGGAAGGGGGTCAAATCTTCCGGGGCTGAAGTGGTTAAACCCCTGGGCTGTGAGGGTAATGGAGCTGAAAAAGCTATGATCAGCACTCATTAAGGGAGCTCACTTATGCCCACCCATCCTGTCTGCCTCCTCCATTCATAGAAGCTGTACTAGATCAACAATGGAAGTGCTACAAGCATAACATTTCATAAGGATAGACAAGATGAGATCAATATATATGTGCCTGGACTCATGCAGTACTGAACGTCCAAAATACAAGGAAGAGAGTAAAAATCTGGCACCAGAAAATCTTGGCATTCAAAATTGATATCTTTATTTATTCCATCAAACTGTGAAAAATAATCAATTCCTAAAAATGGATGCGTTTCAGACTCCAACATAGGCCTGGGTAATAATAATAATAAAGTGGATGTAAACCCTCACTATATACCCAGTGAAGTGAATAGCCTCAGATGATACACAAAGATTAAACAAATCCTCCTACATAAGTTTTACTTGTTTATCTGCAGTCTTCTCATTGTCTAACCCCTTCTAAAGGGCAGATTATGTTAAAAGTTCTTCTTGATCTCTCAGCAGCACAGAGGAGGGAGCGGAGAGATTGCAGTTACAGTGTGAGAGCTGATTGGAGGAAAGGAACCAACTGCTTCACACAACAGAAGAACTATGTTGTTAATAAACAAGCTCTGTTCTGAACTCTCCCTCCCCCTCCCTCACGACACAAATTGTATCTCATGTGTTAGGAAAACTTCTCAGAAGTGACTCTTGCTAATAACAGAGGAACGAAGCACCAGAGAGAAACAACACTAAGAGCTTTAGAGAGAAATGAGTAAACACTACAGATATATGTGCTTTGCTTGAATTCCATGACTGAGGTTTACAACCACTTTAATTATTATGACTAAGGCCTATGTAGGAGGCTGAAACACAAACATTTTTAGGAAGTGATTCCTTTTTATGATTTAATGGATTAAATAAAGATATTAATTATTAATGCAAAGGCATCCTGGTGCCGGATTTTTACTCTCTTCATAGAAGCTGTACTATAGCTTCTATAAATGAAGCACATTCTATGAATGGAGGATGGGCAGACCTTTCAATCATCCATCCTTACTCCATTCATACAACGTTTTAGTTGCTGAGTGAACCCCGACAGCTCAAAGTCAGTGGACTTTGAAGGTGGGTGGTCTCTCAAACAAACATTTACACTTTACCAAACCAGTGTCTGAAACTATAACCAAAGTACCCAGACATTAGGTAGCGATACCTAATATCTGTGTATTTTGGTTATAGTTTTAGACACTGGTTTGGTATAGTGAATTTTTAAAGGGGCATCAGCACTATTTTTGTAATACTCATTTCCAAATGTATCAGTGCCCACAAGTGCTGCCTTATCAGTGCCCATCAGTGCCCATCAGTGCCGGATTATCAGTGCCCATCAGTGTCACCTATCAGTGCCCATCCGTGCAACCTATCAGTGCCTATCAGTGCCCATCAGTGCAGCCTATCAGTGCCTATCAGTGCCCATCAGTGCAGCCTATCAGTGCCTATCAGTGCCCATCAGTGCAGCCTATCAGTGCCTATCAGGGCCGATCAGTGCCGCCTCATCAGCGCATATCAATGCAGGAGAAAAAATACCTGTTTGCAAAATTTTATAACAAACTATAAAAACTGTTTTTTTTTTCCAAAATTTTCTGTATTTTTTTGTTTGATCAGCAAAAAATAAAAAACCACAGTAGCGATTAAATACCACCAAAAGAAAGCTCTATTTGTTTGAAAAAAAATGATAAAAATTGAATTTGGGTACAGTGTTGTCATTCAAAATGCTACAGCGCTGAAAGATGAGAATTGGCCTGGGCAGGAGGGGGATTTTAGTGCCCATTAGTCAAGTGGTTAAGGTCCCTAACTCACATTAATGTACACAGGGCTGCTGTTAAAAAACATGTGGCCCTGTATAACCTTCCTAACGGGGCGCCCCCAACTCTGCCTACACCACTCCCCAAAGTGCAGCAGAACAGCGGCGCTTACTTTATCCGCTTTTCCCCCGAAAATGAAAATAAAAAAGTTTCTCCTCTGCTCCCACCTCCTGAGCCCCTCTGTTGACGCATTGGGGCCCAGGGAAATGTAATGTAAGCCCTGGTAAGCAAGTAGGGACAGGGGTGTGGTCTAGTAAAAGTAATTTATTTATTTAGACAGAAATGAACAATAAAGCTGCCCCTGCCCCCCTGTTTAGCTGATGAGGCCTGGGCCCAGTACAAAAGGAACAGTTGTACTGCCTTATCAGTGGCCCTGCATGTACACACAGACTAGGGCCAATTTAGATCGGAGCCAATTAAACTTCCTGCATGTCTTTGGAGGGTGGGAAGAAACCAGAGTACCCGGAGGAAACCCACGCATGCACAGAGAGAGCATGCGACCTCCAAAAGTTAGTGACGAGGTTGGGATTGGAACCGATGACCCTAGTGCTGCTACAAAGTTATGGTGTATCGCTGAGGGGGAAGGGGAAGAGAGACTGAGGAAACATGTCCTCCTGTCTGCAGCAAAATAATGACATCATCTCAGCCTGGGTTAATTCGCTGGACTGGAGCCCAAGGACTGCTTTTTAATGATAAAGAATTTTTTGTCAGAAATGTATTGATGCAGACTTGTTATTGAAAGGTCTACTTGAAATTCAAACATTATAACCCTTTTGTGATCAGCAGTTTGCTGACGCATTTGGCAGCGCAAGGGTTACATTCATTTGCTTTTCGAATATAAACCTAATATGACATAATGTATAATCTAATTTGGAAATTACAGTTTGCTTGAGAGGATTATGCGGCTCGCCAATACCAACATGGGAGAGCGGTGATTGAGAAAAGTCTCTTTTTCTTGGTTACAGTGTGGATAATTTATTTTTCCTCCAGAAGATTACTTTTTATTCTTTACGACATTTCCTTCCAATGTGATTTCTTGCTTTGCGATTAAATAAACTTTTCCATGCTTATGCAATAAAGTAAGCAGAGTTTCCCTGCACGTTAAACAAAGGTGCAAATGATTTTCTAATTATGGAACAGTGTCTGGATTTTAACCCAAGCGTTATAAAGACTTTCATTTGTTTTTAATAATTACAAGGTTGTAGTTAAAGCTGCAGGCCCCGCTAATCTGCACAACTGTAGTAGGCTGAGAACGTTTAACCTCCTGGGCCCTGTTCTTTCAGTTTAAGGACAAAGGCCTCTTAAGAGAAAAACTGCCACCTTCAACCTGCACCTGGTGAGGCAAGAGTTTTGGGAAAGATAAAAATAATAGGCTGTCTGATTTACATATGGCCCAGGCTCTGTTTTATGATAGCACTCCTACATTACAGTACAGTAAAGGAGAACGCTAACCAATGGGTTGAAGCCAACTCCAAACAGAGCTAACATTTCCAACACTTTTTTTTCTGTTTGCCACCCTATTAGGGAGATATTCCCCCAGTCCCAGTATGTAGCACCCTCCTAGATAGGTGCTAGGAGATTAGTTACTGTAGATTTAGTGCTGGCTCACTGTGTTCAGTGGAGCCGTATTTTTGTTTGGTAGGTAAATGTAGCTTGTCTCACTGTAACCAGTGTGGCTGTAATTGTTGTGTTAGGTCAATTTAGCTGTTCTCACTGTAATCAGTGCAGCTGCATGTGATTAGTTAGGTCTGCTCAGTGTTTCAGCTGCAGCTGGTTTGCCTGTTTCCTCTGCTTTCCATAGAACTGGAGAACTCCCTGGAACATATATTATGTTACCAAAAGTATTGGGACGCCTGCCTTTACACACACATGAACTTTAATGGCATCCCAGTCTTAGGGCGTAGAGTTCAATATTGAGCTGGCCCACCCTTTGCAGCCATAACAGCTTCAACTCTTCCGGGAAGGCTGTCCACATGGTTTAGGAGTGTGTCTATAGGAAAGTTTGACCATTCTTCCAGAAGCGCATTTATGAGGTCAGGCACTGATATTGCACAAGAAGGCCTGGCTCACAGTCTCCCCTCTAATTCATCCCAAAGGTGTTCTGTCGGGTTGAGGTCAGAACTCTGTGCAGGCCAATCAATTTCCTCCACCCCAAACTCGCTCACCCATGTCTTTAATGGACCTTGCTTTGTGCACTGGTGAGCAGTCATGTTGGAACAGGAAGAGGCCATCCCCAAACTGTTCCCACAAAGTTGGGAGCATGAACGTGTCCAAAATATCTTAAACGCCTTAAAAGTTCCCTTCACTGGAAATAAGGGGCCAAGCCAAACCCCTGAAAAACAACCCCACACCATAATACCCTCTCCACTAAATGATTTGGACCAGTGCACAAAACAAAATCCATAGAGACATGGATGAGTGAGTTTGCAATGGAGGAACCTGACTGGTCTGCACAGAGTCCTGACCTCAACCCGACAGAACACCTTTTGGATGAATTAGAGAGGAGTCTGCAAGTCAGGCCTTCTCATCCAATATCAATGCCTGGCCTCAAAAGTGCGCTTCTGGAAGAATGGTCAAACATTCCCATAGACACACTACTAAAACTTGTGGACAGCCTTACCAGGATAGTTGAAGCTGTTATAGCTGTAAGGAGTGGGCCAACTCAATATTGAACCCCTTCGGACTAAGACTGGGATGCCTTTAACCACTTAAGCCCCGGAGGATTTGGCTGCTAAAAGACCAGGGTTTTTTTTGTGATTTTTTACTGCATGAAGAATAAAGAATAGGCCTGGAGGTGGATGGAACAGTAAATGGAAGGCCGGACATGACTAGGTTAGCAGTAAGGCTGGAGTATGTCAGGGGTTAACCACTTAAGCCCCGGAAGATTTTACCCCCTTCCTGACCAGGGGGTATTTTGCGATTCGGCACTGCGTGATTTTAACGGACAATGGCGCGGTCATGCGATGCTGTACCTAAACTAATTTGATGTCCTTTTTTTCCCACAAACAGAGTTTTCTTTTGGTGGTATTTGATCACCTGTGCGATTTTTTGATCATGCACTATAAACAAAAAAAGAGCGTCAATTTTGCAAAAATAACAATATTTTTCAAATTTTTTTATATGAAATTCCCCCAAAAAAATGTAAAAATCAAATTTTTTTAACATTTTCGGCCAATTTGTTTTATGCTACATATGTTTGGTAAAAAAAAAATCGCAAAAAGCGTATTTTGATTGGTTTGTGCAAAAGTTATCGCGTTTACTAACAAAGGGAAAGATTTCTGTCATTTTTGGTGTTTTTTATTTAACGCGTAATGGCGGGGATCTGCGATTTTTTTTGCGATACTGCGACATTGCGGCGGACAGATCGGACCCTTGACTGACATTTTTGACACTTTTGGGGTTACCAGTGACATTACTGCAGTAATCAGTGCTATACATATGCACTGTTACTGCAAAAATTACACTGGCAGGGAAGGGGTTAACTGTATTGGAGAGGGAGGGGTTAAGTGTGTCCTAGGGGCGTGTTTCTAACTGTAAAGGGACATGGCTATTGGTGTAAAAACAAAGATCAACGGTCCTTGATAGTAGAACCGTCTGATCTTGATTTTTACAACAGGGAGAATGATGGGCGGCTTGTTTATATAAGCCGTCTGCCTTTCTCCCTTCACCGGAGCGATCGGGTCCGCCGGTCACACGCACTGACTTGTCAGTGATTGAGCCGGGGCGGGCGCGCGCCTCGGCGGGCGCGCGCCCACCCGCAATTGACTCACAAGTCAGTGACAGGCGAGTGACGTACCCATACGTCACTCTGCCTGGACGGGGCTGACCGCCGCAGTATATAGTCGTGCGGCGGTCGGCAACCGGTTAAAGTTCATGTACATCTCAATACTTTTGGTAATATAGTGTAGGTATGAAGAAATGCAAATAGCAGCATAAATATTTATACAGCCCTGGCCAGTCCCAGTTAGGCCCTGAAGGCTGCTAGGAGTCTGTATAAATATTCTGAGACACTGAGCTGCTGGGTATTTGCCTGCAGAGGGAAGGTCCAGCCATGTTCTTTCTGCCCGTGAGGCTTCAGGTGGATAACTAGGGGGGCTGGATAATGAAACTACAGAGACCTGACTGATGGGCTGTCCTCTGGAGATCTAGTCTGGTATCACTGGAGAAAGGTGTCGCGTGGATGTTGGAAGGAGACAATCAACTTTCCCTTGAGAGTCAGCTGTATGTTGGTTTAAAGGGTTATAGGCTGGTGTCCCGAAGAGCTCGGTCTATCTAGTTCTACATTAAAGGACTTTGCTCTTGGTGCTCAAAAGAATGAAGCCTGGATTTAGCTGCGTCTACTTTAAAGCCAAGTCTATAGTTTGCTATTGCAAGGACTTCTGCTTCAGCTTCACAGAAATTAGTTTACAGTCCTCAAACTGTACATAGTTCTGTTTTTAAATTATCCCACTCAATTCCCTCAACCCTATCGCAGCTATTCCAAAAATAAAAACAGCAAGAAACACTCTTAGACTTGTTATTGAGGAAAAGAGTGACTGTGAATGTATGGCTGGCTGCGGGGCAATCTACTGGGAAAAGAACCTGGGCAATTTCCATTGGCACATTTAGTTCTGTGACTCTCCTGTAATTAGCAAAGCAGTGTGTGGTTGCTTTAGGCTGTTCTGGGCTCTGCAGGCTGCAAGTTTGATTTCTTCCCCCTGTCTTATGGAGATTTCCAGAATATAGTGGGTGGTAGAGTCAAATGAGCAACCTGAATATTTGTGCAGCTCCAGTCAATCCCTGGGGAAGTGTGCCCAGATGGTGGTTGGGGAGTGCATAAATAGTTATTTTCCCAGGAGGAGAGGTTCCCAGTCAAAAGGTCTGTCAGCCCTCCCTTTCAGACCAGCTGAAGATTCTGGCTGTTTTGTGGCGGTCCCATCTGTGCATAGCTGGGGAGGGGGGGGGGCTATTTTGCTGCAGGTTTACAGAGGGTTAAGAAGGGGCTTTACCAAAGATTCGGTCTGGAGACTCACTGAAGAGACAGTTTGCCTGAGACTGGAGAAAGACATCCAAGCCCCAGGGACATTGTGAGTATGGACCTAAGAGAGAGAAATACTTGTGACTGTTGCTGCTGTCAACCCCTAGTGGACTAGTTTTGAGGCTTGCTTGGCCCGGGACACTGTTTTTTGTGTCCCAGTGCTGTCCACTTCATATGCCGCTGCTTAAGGGGCTGTTCTGAGAAGCAACTGCAAAGGAAAGAATGTCCTCACATTTCTGTTAGGGTTCTGTAGTATCCTGCACCTTCCCTAAGCCCACCCAAGTTAATCAGCAAAAAACTTGAAGAAAGGCAACCCATAGACTTTTCACTGAGCCAGAAGAGTGACTGTTGCTGTTTGCCTGGCTGCCGCTACACAGAGGGAAAAATAACTTGGGACACAAATCAGCATCCCATGTGAGGTTAGCACTACAGTAGTAGACCTGCTGAACCTAATCATAAAATAAACCACACAGGGGGAAGCATGGAATGACCTCCTTCTGTCCACAGTTTAAATCATAATCATATTGTAGCTATAGTATATGGTATAGTGATATTGAAAACCAGGCAAATGCATTATAAGAAAAATGGTCCACTAATGCGTTTTAGCCAACTTGCTGCCTTCAGAGCTATGACTAAGGCTGCAGGTCAGCTGAAATGCATTGGTGACCATATTTTTTTATAATGCATTTGCCTGATTTTCAATAAAGCATCCTGGAAAGGAATACAGTGTGTGGGATTTATAGTGAGGGCTGGTGCAATACTAGATGTATGAAAGGTAACGTTCCACTTCCTAGCTCTAGCTTAAAACAGACCATGAAATTAAGAGGAAAGATCCACCTATCAAGTCTCAGCCCCCTATTCATGTAAAAATCACTACAGTACTTCAAAAAGGTACCTGTAAAGTTAGATAACATTCTTATCTTACAACCATCTTCTGCATTCCAGGTTGTGAATAGGGATGATCGAACGGTTTGGGTCGACCATCGGTTCGATCCGAACATTTGGTGTTTGAAATTCGGCTTTTTACGGTAAAAGTTCGGAATTCGGTCACCAGAACCGCCCAAAATGCAATGGGACAGGAACTGGGCTTTAAAAGCCCGTGATTGGCCAAGAAACGTCAGTAAAAGCCAATGAGGGGGCAGGAGTCTGCTAGGAACATGATTGATAAAAGAAAAGGAATTGGCAGCACTCCAGGTTGAGTCAAAATCCAGTTTTATTGACTGGACATCCAAATATGACAATCGTGACAAGGTAGACGCGTTTCACACACTGACTGTGTGCTTAATCATCAGTAATGATTAAGCACACAGTCAGTGTGTGAAAGGCGTCTACCTTGTCACGATTGTCATATTTGGATGTCCAGTCAATAAACCTGGATTTTGACTCAACCTGGAGTGCTGCCAATTCCTTTTCTTTTATCAAGTTTTCACGGAGGCGAGCCGGGGCATGCACCTGTGTGAGTCATCAGGCAATTACACCACCTTGAGCAGTGACTCCTTGTCTGTTCAATAGGAATGTGATTGGAGTGACTACGGGGTCCAGAGGCCAATCAGGAGTGAATACGCCCCCCAGTATATAGCATAGCCCCGCCTAACCTCTAGCACTGTAATACAGAGGCTTTTGAAGAGAGTGGAAGCATTTGTGTTTCTCCTGCTGCTTATAAAGCTCCAGTGTAATTTTGCAATTATCTTCTGCTGTATGGAGCTGTTCTTTTAGTGTGAGGAAAGGTATATGCAGTGTAGTTAAGGTACTATATACCACTATAGTTAGATTCAATAATCTGTTTTTTGTAGGGATACTTTTAAGTGTCAGGGTTCCGTCTAGTGAGCACGTTGCACTGCTGATATATCTACAGCAGGTATACGTGCTTGCTAGTCAGCTATTGTGCAAAATACCACACCCCCTTACAGGAAGCACATGGTGACCCCACTCTGCCATGTCAGGGTGACCGGAGTTTAGGGTGACCTGACTCTGCCATGCCAGGGTGACCCCACTCTGTCATGTCAGGGTGACCGTAGTTTAGGGTGACCTGACTCTGCCATGCCAGGGTGACCCCACTCTGTCATGTCAGGGTGACCGTAGTTTAGGGTGACCTGACTCTGCCATGCCAGGGTGACCCCACTCTGCCATGTCAGGGTGACCGTAGTTTAGGGTGACCTGACTCTGCCATGCCAGGGTGAACCCACTCTGCCATGTCAGGGTGACCGTAGTTTAGGGTGACCTGACTCTGATAAAGCCTCAGTGACAACTATACATAAATAAAAATTCATCACAAAAAAAAACAGATTATCTTTCTTAGAATTTCAGTAGCGCAGGGATGGTGTTACCCTCCTTTCATAAAGTGCAAATAAATAAAGTGCATAAATTGCATAAATAATATAAAACATTCAACTAAGCAAGAACAGAGTCCTTCAAAAGTCTTCGTTTATGTAGTGCATTTATTTGCACTTTATGAAAGGAGGGTAACACCATCCCTGCGCTACTGAAAATCTAAGAAAAATAATCATTTTTTTTTTCTGGTTCTGGACATGCTACAGAGCTGAAACTTCACAGGTACACTTTTTAGACCCCCCCCCCCGACACTAAATCCAAAGAAATCTCTTTTTTTTTTTTTTTTTTTCAATAATTTTTTCAATAATTGGCTCTCTATCAAAAACGACAATTTTTTTTTGCCTGATTCATAGTCCCAGGGGCGTGACCCAGAACCCTAGGCACTTTTTAGGGGCATTTATTAGGTTTTAGGGATTCAAAGTTGTGTTTTTTGATTCCCGAAGTTCGGGTCCCATTGATTTCAATGGGGTTCTGGAATCCAAACCAAACTCTCGGGAAATTCGGATGTTCTGGTCGAACCGAACATTTCAAAAGTTCGATCATCCCTAGTTGTAAAGTGATTAACCTTCCAGTTAGTTTACTGGGGAATGCAGAGCAGAACAAATATAGCAAAAAGACACTCCAGTCCATTGTAAAAATGCCTTCTCATGAGATTTGGGCTGCTCTGTATACCCCCCAAAAATTGTCCCAGGCACAATACAGAGGTGAGGTAAGTAAAAAAAACTAACTCTTTTCTTTACATTCCATTGAATTCTTAAGGCGGAGTTCTACCCAGTGAACGTTTTTTTTTAATAAAAAGACCCCCGGGACAGTCAGGGCTGGTGCATTCCACAATGGCTAGCCTCTGATCTGTCCCGGGTTGCACTTACCTTTTAGAAGAAATACTTACCTTGAAAATGTATTCTCCAGCGCTGCCATCTCAGGTGTGGGCAGCTTGAAGCCAGCGCAATCCTCTTCTGTGTCCTCTTCCATCTTCTTCGGTCCCACGATGCACTGCACCGGCCCCGCCGTCACTTCCGGTGCCTCAGCGTCATCCCAGAAGCTCTTTTGCAAGGTATGACGGCGCCTGCCCCGGAACTGACGTCGGGGCCGGTGCAGGCGCATTGATTCCTGGGAGAGATGACGTTCAGATCCCTGGAATCATTGCATGCCAGGAAGTGACGACTCGCCGCGGCCGCCGAGGGGAGGAAGAGGAAGTAAGGTAAGTATATTTTCTTCTTAACGAGGTAAGTAAAAAAAAAAAAAATTGCAATTATCCATTTGTTTTTCAGGTGACCCGGAGCGAGAAGATGGAGGTAAGTATAATTTTAGGGTGGAACTCCACTTTAAGTACTATAATGCAGCAATATTTGCAGTGAGAGGGCACCTCTATTGCACTGAAGTGCCCATTTTTTATCTTCAAATGACTATAAGTACATTTTAAGATGCAAGTAATGCTTAGTTGGGTTATTAAATAGATGTGTACTATGGTCAGTAGACATCTGACTATGGTCAGTAGATATCTAAATGAAGGTCATAACGGGGAACTTTGTCTCCAAATTACCCCCTCTCAAGTGTTGGGCAATCCCACATATATGACTGTGTATTTCTCCAGTTAAGTTATCATTTTGCATGTTAATCTATCAGGTGATATTTTAATAAAATGTTCTGATCCAAAGTTTTACAGTTTTCCTACTAAGCTCCACTCATTTTTTCAATTTTTTGGTGACTGTAAAGCACTGCTCTACTACGAAATATGACCAAACGTGTGTGGACCTCCAACCATAACACGTATTATGTGGTCAAAATATTTGGATACCGTTCTAAATTAGTTTGGGTGTTGAGGGTACTGGTAATGTTATGGCATACACATACATTATAGACAACTGCACACTTTCAACCTTATGGTAATGGTGTGGGGAAGGCTCTCTGTCTGTTTTAGCATGACTGTGGCCCTATGCACAAAGCCAGCTCCATAAATACATGGTTTGATAAGTTTGATGTAGAAGAACCCTGACTTTACACGTTAAGGCCTTTGAGGTGAATTGGAATCCTGATTGTGAGCCAAGTAAATGGGCACACATTACCAAAAACACACTCCAAAATCTTTTGAAAGACCTTAGCAGATTGTCAGGTATCTATAAACATTTAGCTATATGGTGTATGGTTTCTTATAAAGCATGGCAAGCCAAACCTATAGCTGCATTGACTGGATCATCTAAATTGTTAAAGCCCAGTTCTGTCCTGGGCAAAAATACATTTGTGTATCCCCCATGGCTGCTAAAAAAAGAAAACAGTGCCAGCTTCAATACCCACCTTCAATGCTGTCCTTCACAGACTCGATGATCCAGTGACCATAAACAGTTCCTCTTCTGGGTTGAATGGAACCCAAGGACATTCAACCCACTTTCTGTGAGCCTAGAGTGTAAACTCACAGCAAAATGCTGCAAAGTGCTGAGAAGAAACCATCACTGGACCTAGCCAAAGACACCTTTAAAAAGGTAAGTAACGAATGCCTCGTACACACGCAACGATTATCGGCCGACCAATCGGCCGTCTTTTGTCCAGTGTTGTTGTGTTGGTTGAAATGTGCTCTAGACTGCACACAAATTTTCTCGGCCAACAAAAACCAACTTCAGAAGTGATGTCATGTGCTGGTTTACTTTCCGTGTGTTTTTTCTTCTCTGAGCATGCCCAGTCTTGCTGATCAGATTTTTGTCTGCCGAAATCTGTACTGACTGACGGAAAATCGGCCATTCTATTGACGGCCAACAAAAATTTTATAGCCTGCACACCAGATTTTGTTCGGCCGAAAAGTCGGAGTCGGTTGTCGAAAGCATCATACTAACAAGCCGAAAATCGGCCGATCGGACGTTGGCCGAAAATTCACGGCCAACTATCGATGCGTGTGTACGAGGCATTTGTATACACATTTTTTAAGGCTTTTGTGAGAAGAGGGTGGGAGCTATGGAGCAAAGAAAGGCAGAGATCCCAAGCCCAAAGTTTAGTTTTATTTGGAGTAACTGATGTATAGCAAGACCTAGAGGGTCAAATAATTATTCTTTTCACAATAACTAAAGAATTGTGCACATTAAAGAAATACAAAGGCATTAAGTTGAAGAAAAATAGTACAAGGTTATCTGCTATTGTGTGCTATCTCAAACAATGAGCATAAACACTACTTCATGCATCCTTTCGTGAGGAGTAAAAAGTTCATATACGTTTTCTATCACTGGCCTTGATTGTTTAAACCTATTGTTCACCAAAGGTACGCCAATGTAGAATGTTATGTGTTTTTTTGTTAAAGTACCCTTGTCAGTCCCACAAACATGTTAAACAGGCTGCATAAAAAAAAATACATAGAACATTCTTAACACCCTCCCCGAAGCCACATAAATGAATGCTTTTATGTCCACATTCCAGTATTTCCTTGTGAAGTCAAAAGCTAACCCTATGATGCCCCCCGCATCACCCATGAATATCTTTCCATAAGTGTTACAACGACAATATATTTTCATTGTAGAATAATGCAGCCTGTTTATCCTCTAGATAGTGAACCTCTGTTTTGACTTTTAAGACAGAGTTTGAGGTCAGTTTGCAAGAAGCATGTTTTATGAAGTTTGGCACCCCCAACAAGGTTCTTTGGGTCTGCATGGATGGTTTTTGTTCACATCAGACTGTAGATCAGAAGGAGGTTAACTTTGGGTCATAAGCACATGTCAATAAATTCTGAATAACCTCAAAAGAAACTCAAACCAATGTCAAACCAATACCATCAACATAATAACCCCAAAGCCAGTTGATGCAGACTGTAATGTTGACAATGCTCTGAGTTCTACACTCACCGGCCATTTTATTAGGTACACCTGTTCGATTGCTTGGGAACTCAAATTGCTAATCAGCCAATCACATGGCAGCAACTCAATGAATTTAGGCATCTAGACAAGTTGAAGGTGACTTGCTGAAGTTCAAAGTGAGCATCAGAATGGGGAAGAAAGGAAATTTAAGTGACTTTGCGCATGGCATGGATGTTGGTGCCGGACGGGCTGGTCTGAGTATTTCAAAAATTGCTGATCTACTGAGATTTTCACGCACAACCATCTCTCGGGTTTACAGAGAATGGTCCGAAAAAGAGAAAATATCCAGTTGTGTGGACGGAAATGCTTTTTTAATGTGAGAGGTCACAGGAGAATGGTTGGAGATGATAGAAAGACAACAGTAACTAAAAAAAAAAAACACTCGTTATAACCAACGTATGCATAATACCATCTCTGAAAACACATCGAACCTTGAAGCAGATGGGCTACAGCAGCAGAAGACCACACCCAGTGCCACTCCTGTCAGCTAAGAACAGGAAAATGAGGCTACAATTCGCACAGGCTCACCAAAATTGGACAATAGAAGACTGGAAAAATGTTGCCTGGTCTGATGAGTCTCGATTTCAGCTGCGAAATTCAGATGGTAGGGTTAGAATTTGGTGTAAACAACATAAAAGCATGGATCCATCCAGCCTTGCATCAACGGTTCTGGTTGGTGGTGGTGGAGAATTGATGTGGGAGATATTTTCTTGGCACTCTTTAGGCCCCTTAGTACCAATTAGGCATAGTTTAAATGCCAGGGCCTACCTGAGTATTGTTGCTGACCATGTCCATCCCTTTATGACTACAGTGCACCCATCTTCTGATGGCTCCTTCCAGCAGGATAATGCACCATGTCACAAAGCTCCAATCATCTCACCACTGGTTTCTTGAACATGATAATGAGTTCACTGTACTCCAATGGCCTCCACAGTCACCAGATCTCAATTCAATAGAGCATCTTTGGGATGTGGTTGAACGGGAGATTTGCATCATGGATGTGCAGCCGACAAATCTGCAGCAACTGCGTGATACTATTATGTCAATATGGACCAAAATCTCTGAGGAATGTTCCCAACACCTTGTTGAATCTATGCCAGGAAGGATTAAGGCAGTCCTGAAGGCAAAAGAAGGTCCAACCCAGTACTAGCAAGATGTACCTAATAAAGTAGCTGGTGAGTGTATGTTTGGTGTTATTACATACCGTACCTCCTCAGTATTGATTCTGGGCCCTGCAGTGCAATATTCAGCCTATTCGTTTGAATGGGCTAAAATTGCACCTGACTGCACAAAAAGTGGTGTATAAACTACTTTTGAAAAAAGCTTCCCACTAAATCGCATGGTACTGCAATTCCATGCAAACTGTTGCTCGCAAATGCACTGCGTTTGCAATCTGCATTGGGATGTTAGTAACAACGTATAGGCACCTGCAGCAGATCGGAACGGCATTGCATTTTGGATGTGGTGCGGGAAACATGTACGGAACACACTTTTCCCGCACTGCATTCTGGTGTGAAATGGCCTGGTGCAGTAAAAAAAAAAAACAAAAAAAAAAAACAAAAAAAAATTGGCTGCAAAATGCTGCATCATTCATGTAGTTCTGATGCATTTTACCTTCCATAAGAGTAAATGGTAGGATATATACATGCCTGTAAACTTTATGTCTGACACCTAACACATACGGAGCCTTATACATATAAATAAGCCCTATGGGTGACCTGAGGGATGGTAGGGGAACAATCATTCATAACCCTGAGGCCAAAAATGTGATTACGGTAAACACATATCCTCCCACCAAACACAGGGGTAGCGGTATTAAACCCAGAACCAAAAGTGTAATATATTGCAGCTTACCAGTCATCAGATGTTGTGGCTGCATTCGTTTCCTTTTTTAGGCTTTTTTCCTGCTGTTTTTATATGGCGATCCTAACAGTAACACAGCTTCTACGGTGCCGGCACTCTGAATGAATAATAAATTGGAAATTTGGAAAAGCAGCAATGTTATCTTAAAGCAGCCCATAGGTTATGCAATTTCCTTTCCTTCCAACAAGGGTGGAAGGAAAGAAAATCACTTAAAGAGGTTGTAAACCCCACACTTTTTTTTTTTTTACAACCTGCAAGAGGAACACATAATGAGCTAGTATGCATCACATACTAGCTCATTATGAAATACTTACCTCAGAACGAGCCCCCGCCGTGCCGCCTGCTTACCTCTATGACGGGCGACATGTCCAGTCGCCCGTCTTCCGGGATCCCAGAATCCGGCCATCTGATTGGCCGGAGCCACGGTGACGTCACTCCCGCACATGCGCGCAGGAGCCGACGGTCACGGCACGGGACTCTGAAGGAACGGCACCAGCGGCCGTTCCTTCAGAGCGCATGCTTAGGAGATACGTATTTACAGTACCTATAGGTAAGCCTTATCATAGGCTTACCTATAGGTAAAAGTGTCAGAGGAGGGTTTACTTCCTCTTTAATTCCTCCATCAACACAGTCCTTGTTGATGGGGGAATCTCTCCTGCTGTGCTATTGTGTTCTGCCGTTTGGGAGCCTTGTCGGCTGGCAGAACACGATGATTACTGCTAGCGGCTATAGCTGCCAGCAATAATCGCATATAAAAAAGCGCACAGGCTGATTGTACCCAAGTGGTTTCATAGAGATGGATTGATTGAGTACCAGCCTGCCCATTAATGGATTAAATCTCAGCAAGTCCCTACTCGGCTGAGATTCAATCCATCTATGGCCATCTTGTAAGCAGGTTGAAATAGCCAGTTAAGTTCTGTCCTGGATGGGAGGGTAGGAGTTAATGCCTTTCCCGATTCTTTAGTCTTTTTTTTGTCGGGTTCTTCTCTGGGTCTGGCCCAGTAATCCTGTGATTTAAATTGGGACAGTGGTCCAGTATAGAGAGCTTGAAAGTGTGGAGCCCAGAGCCCCTGGGGGAGTCAGTTTGGTTTTTTAGTTATCGCTAACAGCATATTCCCGACAAAGGCTTTGTAATGTGCTAAGACCAATGCCTATAAGAGAGAGAGACGGCGAATGACACCTGCGAGGAGCGGAAGGATGTTGCTTGTCACCATTAGGATGTAAAGTTATTAACCTGGGGTTCATCCAGAAGACAAAAGCCATGGAGGAATGCCTCTGATGGAGATATTATTGCACAAATACTATCTTTGCAGGTATGCTGGGGCAGCAGATAGCTTGTAGCTAGAAATAAGGAGTTAGGGAAGGATTATGTCTATGAATGTTGGACTCTGTAATTATCTTTTACACTTTTCTAAGTAAAGTATTTGAAACATTGTCCCTGCTTCGTCTGTCTGCGGTTACTGAAAGGGGTGTAATGCAAATAACTGACACACATTGGGGTATGAAGACATTGGTGTGGAGTGGAGTAGTGTAAAGGCACAAGGCATTACACAGGGTAACGGACGTTTAACAGCAGCCTGGTAACAGTAACGTGTACCTATTATAGGTGGTGTGGCCTCTAGTCATGAGGGATATGTTGTTGGCACTCCTGCCGCTAGCAGTCTGCCTTTCACAGCAATGGGAGCGGATTCATGCCACAGAGGTCCTCATCTGTACAGAGATACAGAAGTTCCAGAGTTTAGTCAAATACACGTGATGCGCAGGGGGCACGGCGGGGCCCACTCCACTACTGGGGAATGGTAGTGGAAAACGCTGGAGAGGTGAATGTGGAAAGAGCTCAGCTTATCCCTCTTAAATGCAAGCTACTGGGAAGATGTGCATTGGAACAGGAACCCAAGAGTTCACTGGAGAAATTTTATGGTGCAAGTGTACATGGTGTACGTTCATCTCTGAAAGTAGAGGCCCGCTTTTAGGTCAAGTATTTCCCCCATGGCAGCGTCAGCCTTGTCCCATGGCATTGATGAAAAGTACCCCATGTGTACTCAATGTGACCCTGTACAAGGTGTCTATCGTAGCCCAGAAGAACCCACCACAGGGTAGGCCTCTTAAGGGACCCTTGGCGCTAAACAAGGAGGGAAAACATGGAGGACATGATGACCAACCTGTCACCCTAACCATGTCCCCACCTTACAGTCTTAAGACAGGAGGTACATTTGGACTCCAAAACTCCTCCCCCTCTCCTCTTCTTTCTAGCACAAGGGGGGGTTCTATAGAAGATAGCTGGGAACAAGAGTGCATTATCGATAGAAACACAGGACATTATCAGCTAACACAATTTCTGGCAGGATCAGTAGGTAGTTTTTGCACTTGATAAAATATAACAAAACACTTCCAATGGTATATTTACCAGACCAGGGAAAAAAAGGAGGAATTCAATTGTGGGGTTTACATACACTTTATCATTTCATTGTCCAATCAAGTCATTTACTTTATTCTGAGCATTATTGTCTTTAGCTCTACAGAAAAACGAAGATTTTTTTACATGTTATACATCCTCTGCTTTGAGTTATCAGGAGGCAACAAAAACACTTGTGACCACAGAAGCAAATTATGTGTCTCCCTTTTCATCTGTTAGTGCAAATGAAGAAGGAATATTTCTCATGGAAGAAAAGTACGATCGAACTGTGAGACAGCTGGAAGTGTTTGTCTGGTGTGCTAATGATCAGGTTGATACAACGGATCTCTGGACCCCTGTCCTGCGAGTTCACATCAGGTCACCAATGAGCAGGAAATCACTCCCATGTGAATGTCTGGGAACTCAAGATTCTAACTGGTGGCCAGCAGCAAGCTTACAATGAGCCACATGCCTAATACTATTGCTTATGGTGTTATCTTCACACAGGTGATTTGTTTTTTAATTTGGACCTCTTGTGGTTGGATTTCACTCTCCTTTCTACTTCTCACTGGATGATAAGCTTTGGAAGGTCACCTTCTTTGACCCTCATCATTCCTTTATTGGTTTTGGTATGTTGCTGCATTACAAGCTTGTGTGCACTCAATAAGGCTCTGGAACCTGAAATTGTCTATGGCTTTTTAAAGACAGAACTGGGTCCGGGGCAAAAATAGTTGAGGGTCACCAGATATCTGAAAAAAGCTAAACAAGCAGAATGACTGTTTGCCAAACTGTTACAAGAGGGGATTATGATGGGTTGTGTATCAAATCAAACCAGCTCTGAAAGAAATGCACAAGCCACCTCTCCGTATTCTTTTCTCTAATCTTCAATTATTCGGCAGTCACATGTAGTAAGTGAATCTCTGAGATCAGATCGTAGTCTGCACATTTTTGCACCCCAGCAGGAGACCCAAAAACTATTCTGGAAGTTCACAGGAGAATCGCTGAAGTTCACTCAGCAGCTTAGATCTCCCACTTTCTCAAGCAAGCAGTGACTTTCCATCCTTCCACTCTTTAAGCCTCGTACACACGCGTCGAAAATTGGCAGGGGATTTTCGTCCAACGACCGATCTGCCGACTTTCGGCTTGTTAGTATGATGCTTCCGACAACCGACTCCGACTTTTCGGCTGAAAAAAATCTGGTGTTCAGACTTTAAAATTTTTGTCTGCCGTCAAAACACGGCCGATTTTCGTGCAGTCAGTACAGATTTCGACAGGGAAAAATCTAATGAGCAAGACTGGGCATGCTCAGTGAAGAAAGAACACAAAGAAAGCAAACCAACACGACATCACTTCTGAAGTAGATTTTTGTTGGGCAAGAAAATTTGTGTGCAGTCTAGGCACATTCCAACCAACAAAACACGACAAAAGACGGACGATCGGTCGGCCGATAATCGTTGCTTGTGTACGGGGCTTAAGTCTCTAAAGAAAGACCTGGAGGAATTCAATTACAAAGGGACTACATGGCTGGAAGATGAATAGTCCAAAAAAAAAAGAGATAAAATGTATGAGGACAATGTAGATGCAAGATGCTTTGCCTGATTAGAAGTTGACAGTCAAGCGGTTGGGAAGGGGTAAAAAGATGTGGTGATTACCAGGAGAACACTCCAGAAGCATAGACTAGAGCAGAGGAGAAAGTAGTCCCACCTGTTGTTTGTCATTTTCATGTACACCAACCGGGTAAGATTACAGGAAAATTTGAGAAGATTTTGGGGGTCTGCAGAATAGTGAGATGATTAACTGTGGGAGCCCATCTGACTGCAAGTGAAAGAAAATCTCAAATTTTGTGTTGCTACCAGACCAGGAATAGAAGGGAAATCTTCCAATGGGAACACTATTTCTGGTGATACTGGTGACAACCAGGGATTCCATCACGTTTGAGAAATTTCCCCTCACTTCCTGTTTTGGCTATGGAACAAGGAGAGAAGTAAAATCTTCCCAATAGGAGACATATGGGAAAAAATACCTGCCAGGAATAATATCCCTTTCTTGCCCCATACAAAATTAAAACACTTTGCTTTTAGTGCTACTTTAACAAAAATGACACTTTGGGGTTGATTTAAAAAAAACTGGAGAGTGCAAAACCAGTGCAGCTGTTCCTGGTAGCCAATCAGCTTCTAACTGCAGCTTGTTCAATTGAGCTTTGTCAAACAAAAAAAAAAAAAAAATGAAAGCTGATTGATTTCTATGCAGGGCTGCACTAGATTTTGCACTCTCCAGGTTTAGTAAATCAACCCCCCCAAAAAATACTGGTATAATGTATTAGTTTCATGAACTTATACAATTGCAATTTTGTAAAATCAAAATTTGCACCTAACAGTTGACTTTCTGTCCAGCAATTCTATAGAGTACTACTGCTGTATTATTATTATTATTATTATTATTATTATTATTATTATTAATAATATTAATATTACTAATAATAATTTAGCACCAACAGTTTGCACAACACTTCACAAAGTAAATGGAGACAGTACAATTACAATACAATTCAAAACAAGAGGATTAGGAGGACCCTGTTCAAGAGAGCTTACAGTCTAAAAAGTATTTCCTCAAACTCTTTTCAGTTTCATTCAGCCTAAAATGGTGACTAATATAGAAACAAAATAATTGCATAATCCAATTTTTAATAAAGGAAGTAAAAAAAAAAAAACATGGTACACAACACAACATTAAATTAAACATCCATTCACATGCAAAAAAATATAAATTTTATTAAATATTACTTCAATACAAAAAAAAGTTTTGTATTGATTTATATTTAATACAATGTATATTTGTATATGTTTATATATTTAGCTTTATGTGGTATCCTGTACCATGTTTTCTTTCTCTTCATTTAATAAATTATTTATTTCTTGGGGATCCCAACCCGAATTTTGGGAAAAGCATGTAGCCATTCTTGGCCTGAGGGATACATTTTTTTTCTCCTTTTTGGGCATATCAAGGTTACCTAAATGTCATAAGTTCTAATTTTTTATAGGCTTGAAACTTTTACATACATATGATTAAATGTTTTCCAATGCATATGCATATTGTTTTCAGGTATTATCTAATTCTTAAATACCACCTGTCCATTCTCAATGACCGAGATCTTATTTACATATTGCATAGAGCCTCCTATAAAGCTGTCTTCTTCCTGGTCTCCATTACAAAACTGTCTCTGAGTAGCTTCTAAAAATATGAGGAATGTCCTGAAATATCTGCCCCCAATTTACTCCTGATTGACCTGCAGCCCTCTTCTGTCAGTCGGTCTTATATCTCAGGCCACCATGGGAGGCAGACCGAAGTTCAAAGGGCAAATAACAGATCTTCTACATATACCCTTCTATATATAAACTTTTTTAGCTTTTCTGTTTGAAAATAAAAATGTTTTTTTAAGTATGCAATATGTTACATTTAGAAGTGATGAATATGTTTTGTAAGAAAAAATAGACAGAAATAGAAAGGGAGCTCCTAAAAATTAAATAAACTTATTGTGGGAAACAATGCAAAATCATGCTGCCATTGGCAAGTAATGGTAATTAACATTAAATAATGTATTGCCTTTTATTTAAAGCATAAGTTTAGACAGAACAGTTGCATCTACATTTTTTGGATAGCGTAAAGAAAGGTAAGAGTCTCTGGAATGTTTTTAGTGCTGATGGGAAGATCTCTACCCACTTCCCATCTAATGACACAGAGAACATTTTTAATAAAGTGGGGGAGGCTAGAACTTCTTTAAAGCTAAACTCTAACTTTTTTTAAATATATCCATCAATAGCAACAAAGGATATAAATCACAGTGCTATGAACCCTGCGTTATACTTGATGACATCAGAGAACCTGCAACCACCGGAGTGTAGGGGAAAATAGGTCATGGGGATTAGGAGGGAGTGGAGAATCAGATAAATAAAAGTGCTTTTTACTGTTCTTTAGACCAGCATTTGTCAGCTGGGGTGCCATTTGGATTCCCCTGTGGTGCCATGGGCATGGAACCGAGTTTGCCCTGGATCATTTCATGAGTTGCCATGGTTGGGGTGAGAGCAACCACAAACTTTCTAGGCACACAGCGTCATTCCTTGCAAGAGTATTAGTGGCTGACCCGCCAGCACCACGGCAACTCATTACACTGATTTAGGGCAAACAGCATGCAGATCTGCCCCCAGCATTCAGGAGAAGACAGAAGTCTAGCTTCTCCAGACCTACTCAATTTCCCATTCTCTGATGGACTGCTGGAGCCAAAAGGTAGGGCTCGCATGTGATGAGGGGACTGTGTGACTGGGGGATCTGTGATGGTGGACTGTGTGACTGGGGTGATCTGTGATGGGGGACTGTGTGCAGGGCCGGGACAAGGGTTGGGCAGGAAGGGGCGGCTGCCCTGGGCACAATAGTTTATTGCAGGGATGACCCTAACCCTAAGGAAAGGGTTTGTTTGGCATCTTTGCCCTAGGCACTGGATGACCTTGTCCCAGCACTGACTGTGTGACTGGGGGGATCTGTGATTGGGGGGGTCTGTAATGGGAGGGGGCTGTGTGACTGGGGGGCTCTGTGATGGGTGTACTGTGTGACTGGGGGGGCTCTGTGATGGGTGGACTGTGTGACTGGGGGGCTCTGTGATGGGTGGACTGTGTGACTGGGGGGGGGATTTGTGATGGTGGACTGTGTGACTGGGGGGATTTGTGATGGTGGACTGTGTGACTGGGGGGGATTTGTGATGGTGGACTGTGTGACTGGGGGGATTTGTGATGGTGGACTGTGTGACTGGGGGGGATTTGTGATGGGGACTGTGTGACTGGGGGGGTTTGTGATGGGGGACTGTGTGATTG
Organism: Pelophylax lessonae; assembly: GCF_965119305.1. NCBI lineage: Eukaryota > Metazoa > Chordata > Amphibia > Anura > Ranidae > Pelophylax > Pelophylax lessonae. Next base: position 249,400,095 of record NC_138775.1, on the reverse strand, counting down.
GGGGGCTCTGTGATGGGTGGACTGTGCGACTGGGGGGCTCTGTGATGGAGGAACAGAGGGCTTATGATGTGATAAAAAGATTCAGTGATTGAGGGAATCTGATGTGATGACTGACCTACAGGTGGAACTCTGACATATTAGAGGACTCTGATGTTATAGGGAAGAAAATGTCATCAGCACACCAAGGATTCTTTAAAAGAGTCCAAAGTTTTATTTTCGTGGTCACATGATAAACATAAAGCAACTCTTCAAGGCCACGCAGGGCCCCTTCGTCAGGCAAGTGACTAAGTCACTTTGTTACTTGTGTGATGAAGGGGCCCTGTGTGGCTCCGAAATGTTGCTGTATGTTTATCATGTGACCACGAAAATAAAGCTTTGGGCCCTTTCAAGGAATCCTTGGTGAGCTGATTGCATTTCCTTCACTTTAATCATCCACGGTTTCCCATCTTTGATCAATACAGCACCCAGCACTACTGAATAGCCAGTACCTGAATATGTTAGTGGGGAAAATTACGCTATAAAATGACATTATAGGGGAACTCTGATGTAATGGGGGGGGGGGCCTCTGACATGAAGGGGGGCTTTTATTTGAAGTTCATTTCCTCAAGACAGTCATGTGCATCATCCCAGGCTCAGTTTTCCCATTGATAAGTAACATTTACGATACTTCTTTTAAACTTTAGCATAGCTACCAACTATCCCTGATTTCAGGGTACTGTCCCTCATTCCGAACTAAGTTCCTTTGTTCCTCTTTCCTGCTTATTTGTTTCTCATTTTATTTCGATCCATATAGTTGTATGTAAAATGCACTACTTACCTATAAAAAAAAGTTTTAAAGTTCTAAACCTTTCATCCAATTTCTAAATTGCTGCATTTATAAATTTCAAAAGTTAATATAAAGGAATAGTAGTGGTAAAAAAAACATTTTTGGGTTTAACCAATCAATTTTTTTTGCAAAATTCTAGTTTAAGGGGCCATATCCCCCATGGCTAACAGAGGATAGACTTAGAACTAAACTAGAGAAACTTAACATAAATAAATCACCGGGACCGGATGGCTTGCACCCGAGGGTTCTTAAAGAGCTCAGCCAGGTGATTGCCAGATCATTATTCTTGATCTGACAGTCTACTGACAGGTATGGTGCCAGCTAATTGGAAAAAAGCCAACGTGGTACCAATATTTAAAAAAGGGCTGAGATATATCCCGGGTAACTTTAGGCCGGTCAGCCTAACGTCAGTAGTCTGCAAGATTTTGGAGGGGATGTTAAGGGAATATATACAAGACTTTAGTAATGAAAACGGTATTATGAGTAGTAATCAGCATGGTTTCATGAAAAATCGTTCTTACCAGACAAATCTATTAACCTTCTGCGATGAAGTGAGCTGCCATCTAGATAAAGGAAAGCCTGTGGATGTGGTGTATCTGGACTTTGCAAAGGCATTTGACACAGTTCCCACAAACACTTACTGTACAAACTAAGGTACGTAGGTATGGACCATAGGGTGAGTATCTGGATAGGGAACTGGCTCCAGGGGAGAGTCCAGAGGGTGGTGATAAATGGGAAGTACTAGGATTGGGTGGGTGTGGAAAGTGGGGTCCCCCAAGAATCTTTCCTGGGACCAATCCTGTTTAATTTATTCATAAATGATCTAGAGGGGGGGATATCTAGCACAATCTCAGTGTTTGCGGATGATACTAAACTAAGTATGCCAATATCTTCTATGCAGGATGTGGAAACCTTACAAGCGGACCTGAACAAAAAATGGGGTGGGCAACTACATAGCAGATGAGGTTTAATGTTCAAAAAATGTAAAGTAATGCACTTGGGCGTCAGAGACACGAAAGCAAGGTACTCACTAGGGGGGAAACCTCGGGGTGAATCTAAGAGGGAAAAGGACCTGGGGGTCCTAGTGGACAACAGGCTTGACAGTGGCATGCAATGCCAAGCCACTGCAAGCAAAGACAACAAAATACTGGTATGTATAAAAAAGGGGATTCACTCCAGAAATAAAGAGATTATTCTCCCACTCTACAAGACTCTGGTCTGGCCACATCTGGAGTATGCTGTCCAGTTCTGGGCACCGGTCCTCAGAAAGGATGTGCTGGAACTGGAGAGAGTCCAGAGAAGGGCAACAAAAATAATTAGGGGAATGGAGGGCATCGGCTATGAGGAAAGACTACAAGCACTGAACTTATTCTCTCTGGAGAAGAGATGCTTGAGGGTGGATATGATATCAATGTATAAATACTGTACTGGTGATGACCCTAGCATAAGAAACAAACTTTTCAGAGAAAGGGAATACAATAAGACACGTGGCCACTCACTAAAACTAGACGAAAAACGGTTTAACCTTAAAGTGCGTAAGAGGTTCTTCACTGTAAGAGCGGTAAGGATGTGGAATTCTCTTCCACAAGCAGTCGTATCAGCAGGGAGCATCGATAGTTTCAAAAAACTATTAGATAGGCACCTTAAAGACCACAACATACAGGGGTATACAATGTACGGTTAACAGCAAACACACACACACATCATAGGTTGAACTGGATGGACTGATGTCTTTTTTCAACCTCACAAACTATGTAACTATGTAACTATGTGGCAGGGGGTATGTCCTATGCCTACATACTTTTAATAGGTGCCCCTCATTCCCATCTCAAGAAGTTGGGAGGTGTGCTTTAGACTGGGGTGTCTTGGTACTTTTCATACTTTTAGGGTACTGCAATTGAAAAAAGGTTTAGAAATGGTACCCTAGACATAAACAAGCATTTAACCCTTTGCCGTGGGGAGAAATTTTGTTTTCCCCAGAGTTCAGGTTTAAATGTTGCAGCAGCAGTAAGCAACTAAAAGAAAACCATGAAAAAGCAGAATATTTATAATTGTATGTGCAGCCTGACTGCATCACAGCATTAAATATAGATGCTTCAATCAAGAGGTAAAGAAAAATGCCCCTCCAACCTTACAGTTAGAGGGGATGTAAACCCTCATTTAAAAAATAAAAAATAACAAACATACCTATACTTACCTGCTCTGTGCAATCATTTTGCACAAAGCAGCCCTGATCCTCTTCTTCTAGGGCGCCCTGCTGGCACTCCAGGCCCCTAATCTTCATCAGGTTCCCCCACAGAATACCACTTTCCATGGGGGCACCCATGCGGACTCCCTCCCGAGTCTTGCTGCTGGGTCCATTGACACAGATAGCGGGACTCAGCTCTGCCCCCCAATCCCTGGATTTGATTGACAGCAGCGGGAGCCAATGACTCCTGCTGCTATCAATCTCTCCAATGAGGAGAGAGACAGCGGCTGGAGCCGCTGAGCTTATGCACATCGCTGGATCGGATCGGGCTCAGGAAAGAAAAGGGGGTTGGGGGGAACTGCAGCACAGAAGGTTTTTCACCTCAATGTATAGAATGCAAAACCTTGAGGCTTTACAACCACTTCAATTGTTAACCAACAAAGCAGTTGCTTTTAAATGCTGGGCATTGTGTTAATGAAAATTTTCATGTTGTCTTCCTTGGGCAATATACATTAAAGCAAACTGCCAACCCCTTTGTGGCCTTGTATATGGATTAACATTACAAATCATTATTCAAAAAAAAAAAAAAAAGTAAACAATCACAACTGCGCTTTTCCTGGCAGAAGAGGAAAACAATATAAATCCATTGAGTGTAATTATCCCCCTAGTAAACACATATTTGTTCTGACCTCAAAGTCAGCAACAGAGAAAATCCCCAGATCAGCTTCTATCAATTAAATGTCAACTTGTCTAAGTGCCTGTAATTACCATTAACCTCTGGAAAAGAATCCAATCTACTCTCATATTTGCTGATAAACTAATCTTTACCGACCAATTATTCTACGAATAACTCAATGCGTCATTTAAAACACGTTTGTATTATTTAATTCTGAGAGCAGGAACGATTTGCCGTCAGCGTCTGACATGCCTGGTAGCACCCTCTAATGCTTTCATCAATGTATTAGAGAGACTATGGAATTCCGCTACTATGCATGCAAATTAGTCCTACCGCAGGGTAAAGCATGGAGATGGTAAATGGAATTTAGTTGGATGGCAATGGAAGAGATTCAATTGCTGAATGGTCTATGGAAGTACATGAGCCAATGTGGTCATAGTTATCCTTGTGTTGTGTCTTGGTGGTGCATTAACCACTTAAGCCCCAGCCCTATTTCGGACACTTTTTGTTCACAAGTTAAAATCAGTATTTTTTCCTAGAAAACTACTTAGAACCCCCAAACATTATATATATTTTTTTAGCAAAGACTCTGGAGAATCAAATGGCAGTCATTGCAATATTTTTTGTCACGTGGTATTTGCGCAGCGGTATTAAAAACGCAATTTTTTTGGAAAAATTACGAAAAATCACATTTCACTGCATTTAAAAAATATGAAACAGTAAAGTTAGCCCATTTTTTTGTATATTGTGAAAGATGATGTCATTCCGAGTAAATAGATACCCAACATGTTACGGTTTAAAATTGCGCACACCCGTGGAATGGCGGCAAACTACGGTCAATAGAAATCTCAATAGGCGACGCTTTTTTAACGGTTACCAGTTTAGAGTTAGAGTGTAGCTCTTTTTTTAAAATCATTGCTCATGCTCTGGCGATCGCGGGGATACCTCACATGTGTGGTTTGAACAGCAATTTAATTCGCGGCTTGACTTCCGTATACGTTTTCTTTCGTGCGCGAGCTAACAGTGACGGGGGGCGGCTAAAATTTATTTTTTTTCTATTTATTTATTTTTTTTTAAACTTTATTACAGGTTTTTAAAAAAAAAAAAAAAAATCTGATCACTTTTATTGCTGTCACAAGCAATGTAAACATCCCTTGTGACACCAATATGCAGTGACAGGTACTCTTTATGGAGGAATCGAGGGTCTAAAAGACCCTAGACACCTCCACTACACTTTCATGTATGCAAAACGCCGAAAACTGCATTTTTGCATACAGCCGTTTTTAAAATCTGCCACCTTTTGCAGCAGAGTAACCCGGAAGTGACGTCATGGACGGCACCTCCGGGTTACTTCATCAGAGACCCGATCGAAGCCGCTTCCGGCTTAGATCGGGACTCCATCCTGCCGGCGGACGTTCCGGCTGGGTGCTCGGGTCTCCCGGTGGGACGGGAGGCCCGAGCAAATTCACGGAAGGCGGCGGGAGGGGGGGACGTCACCCGGGTAAAGATCGAGTGGCTCCTGAGCCGCATCAGTCATTACCGATGGAAAGCCGACTGTTGGCTCTAAACCACAGTACCGGGGTGATGCCTCTAGCTAGAGGCATCACCCCGGTATAACACCGCAAAGTTTGCCGGCGTAGGGATATGTCACTTTGCGGTAAGTGGCTAACCTGGAACAAGTGTATTTATGTTAGGTGTCCCAAAACCTGATAGACATAATTGCTTCAGGTAATTTAGACAACATTCACACATATATGCGTGTGTTGCCATGCACGTTGTAATGTGCATTGACCCGTGTCATGCATGTTCATGAATTTTGGTGGGGTGTCCATTCATTCCTAATGTCCTCCCAATGTGAATCCATGCACTACACAAATGTCCTGACCCTAAATGCACTAAAATGTATACAAAGATAGGCATTGCATTGTGGTATGTTGGGAAAAAATGGGTCACATGGGCTTTAACCACTTCTGGACCAGAAGGATTTACCCACTTAATGACCAGGCCATTTTTTGCGATACGGCACTGCGTTTTGTTAACTGACAATTTCACAGTCGTGCAACGCTGTACCCTAATAAATAGAGCTTTCTTTGGTGGTATTTGATCACCTGTGCGATTTTAATTTTTTGCGCTATAAACAAAAAAACACAATTCCCCATTTAAAGTGACAATTCTAAAAAAAAAAACAATATTTTTTTACTTTCTACTATATAACATTCCCAATAAAAAATAAATAAATAAAAATAAAATGTTTTACTCATTTTAGGACATATTGTTTTCTGCTACATATTTTTGGTAAACAAAATCCCAATAAGTGTATATTGATTGGTATGCGCAAAAGTTATCACATCTAAAAACTAGGGGAAAGATTTATGTAATTTTTATTTATTTCTTTTTTTTACTAGTAATGACGGCAAACAGTGACTGTGACATTGTGACGGACAGATCGGACACCTAACTGACATTTTAGACACTTTTGGGGGGACCAGTGACATTACTACAGTAATCGGTGCTTAAAATATGCACTATAAATTTATAAAAAACTAGACATTAAGCCCGTTAAATTAACGGGTGCTAGAACATGTGTGGTCAAACATTTGTAAAAACAGACTTAGCAGTAAGTCCACGCGAGCGCGCACCCACCGCGCACCCGCGCACACCCGCTGCTTCAACAGTTTCGCCTGGCCGCCCAAAGTCTCTGCGCTCCAAGTCCCAACGGCTGTCCGTGGGGCACATGCGCAGTAGCGCAATCCCATGGACACAGGGACTGGACACAGAGACACTTGTACTCTATATGTATAGATTATTTAGTATACTTAGAACAGAAGGAGCTATATATATATATATATATATATATATATATATATATATATATTGTTTTTTTTTTAATTCTTCCATTTATATATATAAAATATATATATATATATATATATATATATATATATATATATATATATATATATATTTATATTAAAAAAATTTAATACTAATATTTCATATTTGGTTTTTATTATGTATCTTTAGTATTTCGTTATATTTTGTATTTCTTAATTTCTTTTTTTTCTATTATTTATTTTTTATTATCATTATTTAGTATACTTAGAACAGATTACACGGCCGCTGTCCTGTCGGATAATGCCTCCCCGCCTCCTCTCAGTCAGCTGTTCGCTATAATTATTCTTGCCGCACTGTCTCCCGTCAAAAAATGCATCTGACGGACTGCGCACGCGCAATAATGACGTCAACCCCAGCTACGCGGAGCAGTCAGCTGGAGTGACATCATTTACCACGCATGCACAGTCTGTCAGATGCATTTTTTGATGCGAAGCATTATCCTACAGGACACCGGCCGCCCGAAGTCTCTGCGCTCCAAGTCCCAATGGCTGTCTGTGGGGCACATGCGCAGTAGCGCAATCCCACGGACACAGGGACTGGACGCAGAGACACTTGGACTTGTATAGATATATATATATATACACACACACATCTCTGACAGGAGTTGTAATTCTCCCACACTTTATTCAAAAACATATCTATATATAATAATGTAGCGACAGTGGATCAGACGGGATACAATCTGATTGTACAAACTCTGCTCCATCTCCTGACATGGATGTAGAACCCATTGTACAGTGTATGGGGGACAGAGGGGATTGTAATGTATGGGGGGGGGGAGGGGATTGTAGTGTGGGAGGGAGGGAATTGTAGTGTGGGGGGGAGGGAGAGGATTGTAGTGGGGGAGGGGATTGTAGTGTATGGGGAAGGGAGGGGATTTGTAGTGTATGGAAAAGGGAGGGGATTGTAGTGTATGGGGGAGGTAGGGGATTGTAGTGTATGGGGTAGGGAGGGGATTGTAGTGTGGGGGGGAGGGAGGGGATTGTAGGTTGGGGGGGATTGTAGTGTATGGGGGAGGGAGGGGATTGTAGTGTAAGGGGGGTTATAGTGTATGGGGGGAGGGGATTATAGTGTATGGAGGAGGGGATTGTAGTATATGGGGGAGGGAGGGGATTGTAGTGTATGGGGGAGGGAGGGGATTGTAGTGTGGGGGGGAGGTGATTGTAGTGTAAGGGGGATGGAGGGGATTGTAGTGTATGGGGAGGGGATTGTAGTGTATGGGGGAGGGAGGGGATTGTAGTGTATGGAGGGGAGGGGATTGTAGTGTATGGGGGGGATTGAACGATAAATGTCGTGTTGGAGATTGGTGTGGGGGAGGGGAGATGTGAGGGCGAGAAATCAGAGAGGAGGGAGGGAGGGGAGCTCCTCACACACACACACAGAACAGTGGATCATCCAATAGGAAAAGACCCCCAAATCCACCACCACCTCCCCTCCCCCACCCCAGCGGAGGGTCTAACCCCCCCTCCCCCTCACACAGAGGAGCGGCCTGGGACTCACCCTGGGGAAGTCGGTGACCCAGCACACACCGTACGGTAAGACAGCGGAGACGGATGGATCCCGGGGTTCAGTCACCTCAGAGCCGGGGTGAGCCCCAATCACCGTCCATGACGGAACGACGCTCCCAGCATTCCCCGCGCCTGGGCCAATGATGTGGCTGTGATCGGGAGGGGGCAGGGACTGGGAGGCAGGGGCGGTTGTAGCGTGGGCTGTGATAGGTAGACGGGTTTGGTTGCACGGTGAGCCGTGAGATGGGTGGGGGGGAGAGGGAGGTGATTCAGTTGTTTAATAGGCTGCGATAGGGGTGGGCGGGGACAAAGAAGGGCTGTACAATAGTCAGGGATGAGAGTGGGCTGGAAGTTTGGTTTTACACTACAGCACGCTGTAATTCTACACCGGCCGCCCGAAGTCTCTCTGCGTCCCAACGGCTGTCCGTGGGGCACATGCGCAGTAGCGCAATCCCACGGACACAGGGACACTGGACACAGAGACACTTGGATTTTATTATTATAGATATAGTATTGCGCTCCTATGATTTTAAGAGGTAAATAAAGGTGCTCCAATCTTCCTACTACCCACACAGGTATATATCAGTTTAAAAAGGTATACATAAACAAATATTGTATCAGAAAAAGGTGCTCCAGTGTTATGATGAATGACTATAAAAAGTGCATAATGTGCTGGACAGATCCTGTATACCAAGGATTTTTTCAAACTACGATAAAGTGCATATATTCAAATCTCTGCAAATGTTAAATCATAAAATATTAATTTATAATCTCAATAAATAAGTTGATATTCAACAAATATACGTAAAGTGCAGACAATTGTGCTGAATCCAAAAATAAAGTGAACTCTTCAAACTGTGTTTCCTTTAGTAGTGAAGTCCTTTGTATCATATATTAAGATCTTCCACCAGAATTCAAGTGAACAGGGGTGCTCTTCCGTGATGACACCTATGTGTGCACTAACTGCTCACCTCCAATTAAAATCAGCAAAGCCTGTAGGTATTGGGAATTGGATGGCTTGTAATCCTCCTGTGTGTGCTCCATTTTTCTTTCCACAGGGTTTAGCAGAGGAATGGGGAACTATTAACCTTTAAACTTTAGATTTTAAACAGTCCTAATGGCTCAAGATCATATGTAAAAAAAGGCCATCATGGCGTAGTATATCATAAACTTTATATATAAAATTATAAATCCACTCACATTTCGGTATGATAGCCAGCGATTTCATAGACAGGACACTCCTTTCGTGTCCCGATACGTCACTTCCGGTATCTTGTAAACGCCCCAAGGCGTTACATCACGAGTCATGTGGCATCCTCAGGAGATCTGGAGACTTCATCTCCTGAGGAAGTCACGATCTGGAGACCCCATCTCCTGAGGAGGTTATCCGATAGCGCGAGAGTCACCCTATTTTTATTTGGTTTTAAAAATATGCAGCACCCCACAATTCTAGTAATGGCGAAATTTCATATTTCTTTATTATTATTGACTCACCAATATCTGGTTACCTTTGCTGACTTCATACTATAGGAATGTAATCTCCAAGTCCATTTAGGAATGTGTGCTATTTTCCTTAACCGCTTAAGGTCCGTCCTATAGCAGTTTTACTGCTAAAGGGCGGCACCTCTGCACAGGATAAAGTATATATATATATATATACGTGATCCGGATCTTCCAGGTTTGGGGCACTCATGTGCCCTACCGGCGGCTCGCTGATGCTGCAATTACACACAGCAGGAGCCCAGGGGCCAATACCGCAGACTCGATGTCCGCCGACACCCACCGTTCATCCAGCAGAGAGGCAGAACGGTAGTCTGACTATGTAAACAAGGCAGATCGCCTTTCGGACAAGAGGAAAGGCATGGATCCTGTGTTCCTGCAAAGCAGGGATAAGGATCCATGTCTTCCTATAGTAAAAGCGCCTCCCAAAGTTTAATAAAACACAGGCTAGGACACAGTTAACACAGTTAACCCTTTGATTGCCCCTGATGTTAACCCCTTCCCAGCCAGTGTCATTAGTACAGTGTCAGTGCATATTTTTTAGCACTGATCACTGAATTAGTGTCACGGGTCCCCAAAAAGTATCAAAAGTGTCAGTTAGTGTCAGAATGTCCGCTGCAATATCCCAGTCCCACTATAAGTTGCTGATTGCTGCTATTACTAGTAATATCCTATAGTTTGTATACCCTATAATATTCACGTAAACCAATTATTATACGCTTGTTGAGATTTTTTTTAAACAAAAATTTGCAGCAGAATACATATAGGCCTAAACTTATGAAGAAATTCTTTTTTTTTTAAATTTTTTATAGGATGTGTTTTATAACAGAAAGTACAAAATATTTTTTTTTTCAAAATTGTCGGTCTTTTTTAAATTTTTAGTGCAAAAAATAAAAACCGTAGAGGTGATTAAATACCACCAAAAGAAAGCTCTATTAGTGGGGAAAAAAAGACATAGATTTTGTTTGGGTACAGTGAATCGCACCGCACCGCGCCGCACCGAACCGCATTCCTGTGCAATTCACATGTAAATCCAAATGAATGGGCTCATACTGCACCGAAGGGCAGGCACCTTTTTTGGAGCCGCACTGCAACTTTATCGCATGATTGTTTTGTACCATGCGATCCAGTGCAGGCAAACCGAACTGCATTTGCCATCCTTTTGGGGTGTTAGTAACTTTGTATTGACACCCACAGCGGAAAGCAAATACAGTGCCATTGCAATACGGTGTGGGAAACACACAGGGATCGTTGCGCTTCCTGCACCGCAAATGTGTGAACCTAGGCTAAATACTATATACAGTTTGTTACATAGTCACATAGTTAGTCAGGTTGAAAAAAGACACAAGTCCATCTGGTTCAACCCCCAAAAAAAAAAAAACAGTATTGAAAACCCAACCATACAATCCCATATACACAATCCTATACCCGCAGTTGATCCAGAGGAAGGTGAAAAAAAAAACGCAAAGCATGATCCAATTTGCTACAGTAGGGGAAAAAAATTCCTTCCTGATCCCCTGAGAGGCAATCGGATATTCCCTGGATTAACTTTACCTAAAAACATTTTAGTACCCATTTATAGTATGTACACCTAGGAAAGAATCCAGGCCTTTTTGAAAGCAATCTAGTGAGCTGGCCAGAACCACCTCTGGAGGGAGTCTATTCCACATTTTCACAATTCTTATGGTGAAGATACCTTTCCGTATTTGGAGACAAAATCTGTTTTCCTCTAGACTTAAAGAGTGCCCCCTTGTCCTCTGTGTTGACCTTAACCACTTGCCTTCTGTGCACTTAAACACCCTTCCCATCCAGGCCAATTTTCAGCTTTCAGCGCTCTCACACTTTGAATGACAATTGCGCGGTCATGCTACACTGTACCCATATGAAATTATTATCATTTTTTTCACACAAACAGAGCTTTCTTTTGGTGGTATTTAATCACCTCTGGGTTTTTTATTTTTTACAAAAAAAAAGAAAAAAGACAGAAAATGTTGAAAAAAAAAAAAAGTTTTTCTTATTTTCTGCGAGTAAATTTTGAAAATAAAATTTTCTCCCTCACTGATGTGCGCTGATGAGGCGGCACTGATGGGCACTGATAGGCACTGATAGGCTGCACTTATGGGCACTGATAGGCTGCACTTATGGGCACTGATGAGGTGGCACTTATGGGCACTGATGAGGTGGCACTTATGGGCACTGATGAGGAGGTACTAATATGCCGCACTGATGAGCACTGATAGGCGGCACTGATAGGCAGCATTGATAGGCGGCACTGATAGGCGGCACTGCTGGGCACTGAGAGGTGGCACTGCTGGGCACTGAGAGGTGGCACTGCTGGGCACTGAGAGGTGGCACTGACGGGCGGCACTGATGGGCACTGATAGGCAGCACTGATGGGCACTGATAGGCGGCACTGATGGGCACTGGCGGATGGCACTGATGGACACTGACGGGTGGCACTGATGAGCACTGATGGGCGGCACTGATGAGCACTGATGGGCAGCACCATCAGTGCCCACACTCAGTGCCCATAGTGCTGCCAGTCAGTGCTCATCAGTGCCTAGATGAGCAGGCACTGATGGGCACTGACTGGCAGCACTATGGGCACTGATTGTGGGCATTGATGGGGGCACTGATGGCGGGCACTGTGGGCACTGATGGGGGGGCAATGTGTGTGTTTTTTTTACCTTCAGTAATCAGGGCACTGGTGATCAGTGCCCTGATTACATTTGTCTGTGTCCCCAGCGGCTGTCGGCTCCCCCTCCTTCCTCACACTGCAGTGTCTGTGTGAGGAAGGAGCGCCGTCGATGAGAGATGATCTCATATGTTTACATATGAGATCATCTCTCATTGGACGGCTTGATCACGTGGTGAATGGCCGCTGTGATTGGCCACTCACCACGATCTGTGATCGGCCGTGTCCAAGGGACACGGCCGACACAGATTTTCCCCGCTGCGCGCTCGCGGGAGCGCGCGGGGGGCGTGTCACCCGAAAATTTGAGTCCGCGCTGCAGCCGTATATAGGCTGTAGCGCGGATGGGAGGGGGTTAAAGTAAATAACTCAACACCAAGTTCACTATATGGACCCCTTATGTATTTATACATGTTGATCATATCCCCCCTTAATCTCCTCTTCTCAAAAGAGAATAAATTCAGTTCCTCTAATCTTTTCTCATAGCTGAGGTCCTCCAGGCCTCTTATCAGTTTGGTTGCCCTTCTCTGCACTTTCTCCAGTTCCCCGATATCCTTTTTAAGAACAGGTGCCCAAAACGGAACTGCATATTCCAAATGAGGTCTTACTAATGATTTGTACAGGGGCAAAATGATATCTCTCTCTCTGGAGTCCATGCTTCTGTTAATACAAGAAAGGACTTTGCTTGCTTTGGAAACAACAGCTTGGCATCGCATGCTATTATTAAGCTTATGATCTACCAGAACACCAAGATCCTTCTCCGCTATGGATTCCCCCAGTTCTACTCCCCCTAGTATGTATGATGAATGCATATTCTTAGCCCCCAAGTGCATAACTTTACATTTATCAACATTAAACCTCATTTGCCACATAGTTGCCCAATGAAACAGTGTATTGAGGTTGGCTTGTAAGTTGGAGACATCCTGTAAAGAAGTTATTCCACTGCAAAGCTTGGTGTCATCTGCAAAGACTTAAATGTTACTTTTAATCCCAGACCCTATATCATTTATAAAGATAATAAAAAGTAAGGGTCCCAACACTGAACCTTGGGGTACACCACTGATAACCTCAGACCATTCAGAGTAAGAATCATTAACCACTACTCTCTGAATTCGGTCTTTTAGCCAGTTTTGTATCCATTTACAACTGATTTTTCCAAGCCTGTAGACTTTACCTTACACATTAGCCGTGTGTGGGGAACTGTGTCAAACGCTTTTGTAAAATCCAATATACTTCTTCCACAGCCACCCCTCTGTCCGAGGTTTTACATACCTCCTCACAAAAAGAAATCAGATCTGTTTGACAACTTCTGTCTTTCATGAATCCATGCTGCCTTTTGCTTAAAATATTTTTTTCCAGCAAGAACTTTGATTTTACCTACAAGTGTGTGTGTGATCTCTCTGTGTGCATCTAAAAAAAAAAAAAAATGTGAACTATTGCTTTACTGTGATACAATACGTTAAAGGTACAGCAACACATCAAAAACCCATACATCACCTTTACAAGGAAGGTAAAGATTTCCAGTGTACGTCTGCTGCGGGACCTTTAAGGTGGAAGGGCCTGCCTCTAGGTTAGGGTGACCAGACGTCCAGAATGAGGACACTGTCCCCTGTCCAAGTCTGTCCCCGGTTTTGTTCTCGGATTAAGGGCTGAATTAAAGAGGTTGTAAACCCAATTTTTTTATTTATTTATTTTTTTTCAACCTGAAAGAGAAACCCATAATGAGCTAGTATGTATCGCATACTAGCTCATTATGAAATACCTTAGAACGAGCCCCTGCTGTGCCGCCCGCTTACCTCTATGACGGGCGATATGTTTTTAAATTTAAAGCTTAACTGTACCCATAAAATGCATACGTTATTGCAGCATGGTATTAGTTAATACAGTATTTTTTTTTTTTTCAACCTTTATTGTGCAATTTTTCAAATATACAGCACTTTCATACAATAAACTGCATGGGTAAGCCTCAATAGAGTATCAAGTGGGTACAGAGAAAATAGCTGTGTAGTAGCAGAAAATATCCAATAATCAACTATTTGTATCCTTAAGAGATAGCGAGGTCACTGAAGCAGAAAAGTGAATACTATAGCAGCCAGCGCTACAACCTGCAGGAAGTTATTTGTGCATAGCGGAGAAGAATTCTTATGACACGCATACTGTAATGGATCCAATCTCTTGCACAGTAGGATTGAAGGTGTAGAAAAATCCTACACCCATAGCCTTCAGGAGTCATACCTTCTGGAATGCACAGCTAGGCAGGTGTTTCAAGGTGTATAAAAAAAAAACTGACAGAAATAGAAGAAAAGAAGACAAAAGTGTAGAATATAAAGAGAATGCCAGACTCATTACCCTTTCAGTTAAAATTCATCTACTAATTGGACAATGGGCATATAAGGTAGAGATCCCAATAAGACAGGTCTATTCTGACATGCCAGAGGCCCCAAACCTTATTGATCTATTGATCTGATAAATGTCAGCCCTGTAAGTACCCAAAATTGACTTTGTAACAGTCTCTTTAGTGCTTGTACAGCAGAACTTGGATGAGAGGAGGAAGAAGCAGCACAAGAACCCAATTATTTGTACTGCAGGGCAAAGTTTATCCTAACAGGAGCATAATGAGAGAAAGATGAGCTAATCAATTTAGTGCTTTCCCTTTTCACTAGATATCGACCGTTTTTTTGCTGCCGATACCAATACCGATATTTTGGCCAATGCATATCGGTATCGGCCAATATTGGCCGATATTTTTGTACATTTAAAAATGTTATTTATTTTTATTTTTTTGACAGGTACTTTTGTGGAGGGATCTGGGGGTCTAAAAGACCCCTAATCCATCCTCTGCACTTAAAAGCATTCAAAACAGCAAGTTTGGCTGTTTTGAATGCTGTCATTTGTTTAAATCTGGCGCCAAGTACCCGGAAGTGATGTCATGACATCACTTCCGGGTTTTTGCATGGAGACCCGATCAGAGCCGAATGCGGCTTTGATCGGGTCTTCGGCAGCCATGCAGGCTGGTTGCACAGGTCTCCCAGTGGGACGGGAGACCTGGGCGAGCCGTGGAAGGTGGCAGGAGGGGGGAAGGACGTTTCCTCCCGCTCCTTGTAATGATAGCCGAGCAGGTTCTCAGCTGCATCGTTGTCATTACAAGACAGCCGACCATCGGCTATGGACGCCGGTACCGGGGTGATGCCTCTATCTGCAGGCATCACTCCGGTACAAGAACTTTCTCTAAATGTTGGCAATATCGATATCGGGGCCAATTCCGATATATCGTGGAAAGTGCATATCGGTCCTCGATATATTGGCTTTGCCGATAATCGGTCTGTTGGAAGTATACGACCTGTAAGTGTTACTCAACTTCAAGAGAAAAAACAGGTTTACTTCCCTGCCAGACAGAGCTGTGTTGTGTGTGAGGGCTGTGTAAATCTAAGAAATACATGAACAGATATACAGTACATATCCTTTGGCAAAGTAAAACAGCTTTGATATACACTATATTATTATTATTATTATTATACAGGATTTAAATAGCACCATCAGTTTGTGCAGTGCTTTACAATATGCCAAAGGTATTGGGATGCCTGCCTTTGCACGCATATGAACTTTAATGGCATCCCAGGCTTAGTCCGTAGGGTTCAATATTGAGTTGGCCCACCCTTTGCAGCTATAACATCTTCAACTCTTCTGGGAAGGCTGTCTACAAGGTTTAGGAGAGTGTCTATGGGAATGTTTGACCATTCTTCCAGAAGCGCAATTGTGAGGCAAGTCACTGATGTTGAACGAGAAGGCCTGGCTTGCAGTCCCCGCTCTTATTCATCCCAAAGGTTTTCTAACAGGTTCAGGTCAGACCTTTGTGCAGGCTAGTCAAGTTCCTCCACCCCAAACTCATTCATCCATATACTTATGGACCTTGCTTTGTGCACTGGTGCACAGTTATGTTGGAACAGGAAGGGGCCAACACAAACCTTTTCCTCAAAGTTGGGAGCATAAAATTGCCCAAAATGTCTTAGTATGCTGATACCTTAAGAGTTCCCTTCACTGGAACTAAGAGACCAACTTAGCTCAATCCCTGAAAAACAACCCCACACCATAATCCTCCCTCCACCAAATAATTTGGAGTGGTGGCCCAAAACTTTTGGAAACATAGTGTGGATGAGCGAGTTTGGGGTGGAGAAACTTGACTGGCCTGCACAGAGTCCTGATCTCAACCCCACAGAACATCTTTGGGCTGCATTAGAGTGGAGACTGGGAGCCAGTTCTTCTCTCCCAACATCAGTGCTTGACCTCACAGATGCGCTTCTAGAAGAATGGTCAAACATTCCCATACACACACTCCTAAACCTTGTAGACAGCCTTCCCAGAAGAGTTGAAGCTGTCATGGCTGCAAAGGGCGGGCCAATTCAATATTGAATCCTACGGATTAGGACTGGGATGCCATTTAAGGTAGGCGTCCCAATATATTTGGCAATATAGTGTATGTGTTTAATCTGTGTATGTAAATGTTTGCTTGGCATTCAGCTTTAATGCAAGTACGTGTAATCCTCTTCTAAGGCAATCTATCTGCCATTTTCCAGAGCCATTCAAAACTGGCCAGTAGATGGGTTGCTTACGCTTCTAACAACAAAATAAAGTGATGTTGTACAGGTACCAGACTGCAAAGGAAAATTATGTTATATGGGCCTACTAGAATAAATTCCTCACAGTCCAAGTAACTTGTAGTATGACCTGGATCTAACAACATGGTCCAGTATAAAATGGATAAACCATAGTGAACATGGGCACAATGACTTCTATGAAAGGGAATATGAGGGTAAGTAACCAAGAATGGAGAGGTTGGTACAAGAGGTAGGAGGTCTACAATGTGGTTATAGACATGACCTAGTCCTGCTGTACATGCTTTCAATGAGTAGGAATGAGAAGTTCTTTTTGCAACACTAGTGCAATTCATAAAGAAACATGCAACGAAACAATACTTGATGTGGCTTTAGTTTGTTGTACGGCACTGTATATAGTGAAAAGAATCAGCGCAAATCAAACAGTGAAATGTAATGAATCAATCAATCAGGCTGCAATCACTAGTGTGTGTGTGTGTCCACTCTACAATTTTTATTTATTTATTTGATTATTTATTTATTTATTTTATCTGGCGCTGCACTTTTTTGGTATATATATCTCGCACGGCACTGATCTGTCCACTGTTCTTCAAAACTAAGCATGGCACAGTCAAAGGTAAAGTCCTACTCAAAGACTCAATATTATGCTGGAGCTATAGGTCTAATTGGAGTAAAACCATGGGCATGTCACACTAATGTGTTTTCATGTCGGAATATTCATCCAGTGCCGGGTCAAGGTCATCCAGTGCCGAGGGAAAAGATGCCAAACTGCGCCCCCCATTTATGATGTGCAAGCCTAGGGGATCCTACTCCCAACAGTTACTTGCTTGTCAAAGTCACTGCTGCTGTCAGTCTTGTAACAGAAGGAAGGTGCCCCCATCCCTACAGTAAACCATTGCACCCAGGGCAACCGTCCCTCCTGCCCACCCCTTGCCTCAGCCCTGCATTCATCTATGGAAACAACTAGGTGGACATGGAAATAAGTAATCATAATGGTAATGAAATGTGAATAATTTAATGAACATATGTGAAATCAGAGCTCACAGCGTTGACATCACTTTGTTCCCTAGATTGTCCCAGGATTTATCTTGGATCCTGAAGCTGTTCTTGTTATTTTTTGGAAGGGTTTTGTCAGGAAAAACTGAAATTTACCCCCTGATTCTACATTCTTTGTGTAGGAACACAGCGGGAACTGGAAATCTTTTACATGCCGTTATACCAGGACTGATACTATAAATGTGACTAAAGTTGATGTAATCCCAATCACAAAAATCTCAAATAAACTCTAACAAGTTAACCTCCTTAGTGTTACAGCTAACCCGAGACAAAATATACAGAAATGTATGATAAAATACAGATTTTTACAACCCCAACACATTATAAATGTTCTCAAAGCAGAGAATTTGTAGAATAAAAGATGATGGTTGCAAATGTTTAAACGGCACAATATAAAAATAAATTGTATTTCAAGACAATATTTTTAGGAAAATGTAAACTAAAGTTCATGTTAGTGCACACAAAAAAAAAAAATATATATGTATATATATATATATATATATATATATATGAAACATATATATATACTGTATATGTCATACCTTAAAATTACACACACATGCAAAACGGTGAACATTTGTGATATTGAAATATGTAATACTTTAAAAAAACTTTACATTGCATACATTAAGGCCCCTTTCACACAGGCGGACCGTTCAGATCTGCCTGTCAGTTTTTTTGGCGATCTGAACGGTCCGCCCATGCATCTCTATGGGGCATCAGATGTCAGTGGAGACATGTCAGCTGACATCCGATCCGTCAAATCTGGACGGATAGAAACCCTATTGTCCATCTGTCCAGCGGATTGGATCGGATGGGATCGGATGAGAACGGACCAACGGTCCGTTCCCATTCGATTCCCCCATAGAGATGTATGGGGCTCTGACAGCTGTGTCATGAAAGGTCAGAGTTGGCACCTGCAGCCGATGTCCAACCGTCTTTCACCTCCCCCCTTGCAAATCAGGCAAGCAGTCTGAGCCCCAAGTCATGCAGCAGTCTCTTCTTCTTTTTGATGACTCTGTCAGCAGGGTTTCCCAGGGCCATCCACCTAGCCCTGCCCCAGAAGTGGAAGAGATTGAGTGTAGCGATGCCCAACCACTTATTTCTCAAGATGAGTACATGGAAGGACCATCGCAGCATGTCTCCGATGATGACGAAACGCAGGTGCCAACTGCTGCGGCACGCAGAATTGTGGAGACCGGCAAGGAGAGCAGGGGTGAAGACTGGGTGGAAGATGATGTGGAGGACGATGAGGTCCTCGACCCCACATGGAATGAAGGTCATGCACGTGACCTGAGTAGTTTGGAGGAAGAGGCGGTGGTCGCACAGAGCCACCAGCACAGCAGAAGAGGGAGCAGGGTGCAGAAGCGGAGCGGCCGTGCCATAGACACTACGCCTGCTACTGCCCAACGCAGCAAGGGACCGAGCGCACCAAAGCCAGATGATGACAGGAAACGAGTGGTTTGCACCCTGTGCAATCAGAGCCTGAAGTGAGGCATAAACCTTCTCAACCTGAGCACAACCTGCATGATCAGGCATCTAAGTGCAAAGCACGAGCTGCAGTGGAGTAGACACCTTCAAAACCAAGAAAGGTCTCTGGCTCCTCCTGCTTCCTCTTCTGCTGCAGTCTCGGCCTCTTCATCCACCTCTGTAGTGATACCGGCACCTGCCACCCCGCAAACAGACGATCTGTCAGCAACACCACCACCTGGGTCACCAACCATCTCCACAATGTCCCATGGAAGCGTTCAGCTTTCCATCTCCCAAACACTTCAGAGGAAGAGGAAGTACCCCTCTACCCACCCGCGATCCCTGGCCCTGAATGCCAGCATTTCAAAATTCTTGGCCTTTGAAATGCTGTCATTCCGTCTGGTGGAGACGCACAGTTTTAAAAGCCTTATGTCGGTGGCTGTCCCACAGTACGTCGTGCCCAGCCTCCACTACTTTACCAGGCAAGCCATCCCTTCCCTGCACAACCAAGTGGGGGAAAAAATCAGGTGTGCACTGCGCAACGCCATCTGTGCCAAGGTCCACCTAACTATCGATACGTGGACCAGTAAGCACGGTCAGGGGCCTAACGGCACACTGGGTAAATGCAGTGGTGGATGGGCCTGAGGCGGATAGCAATTTGGCGCATGTCCTTCCACCACCGAGGATTGCAGGGCGCTTCAGTTTGCCTCCTGTTCCTAACTCCTCCTACTCCGCTTCCTCATCCTCTACCGCCTCCTCATCTGGTCAGCGTAACACCTTCACCACCAACTTCAGCACAGCCAGGAGTAAACGACAGTAGGAAGTTTTAAAACTTGCCTGTTTGGGGGAAAAACCACACACCGCGCAGGAGTTGTGGAGGAGCATGGAACAGCAGACCGATGAGTGGTTGCTGCCAGTGAGCCTCAAGCCCGGCCTGGTGGTGTGCGATAACGGGCGAAATCTCATAGCAGCTCTGGGCCTAGCCGGTTTGACGCACATCCCTTGCCTGGCGCATGTGCTGAATTTGGTGGTGCAGAGGTTCCTTAAAAATTACCCCGATATGTCAGGGCCGTATGTGCGCACTTTCGGCGTTATCACCCTGCTGCTCGCCCGTCAGCGCTGCAGCGTAACTTCGGCCTTCCCGCTCACCGCCTCATATGTGACGTGCCCACAAGGTGGAACTCCACCTTGCACATGCTGGAAAGACTGTGCGAGCAGCAGCAGGCCATAGTGGAGTTTCAGCTGCAGCACGCACGCGTGAGTCGCTCTGCGGAACAGCACCACTTCACCACCAATAACTGGGCCTCCATGCGAGACCTGTGTGCCTTGTTGCGCTGTTTTGAGTACTCCACCAACATGGCCAGTGCCGATGAAGCCGTTGTCAGCTTAACTATCCCACTTCTATGCCTCCTTCAAAAAACGATTCGGGCGATGATGGAAGAGGATGTGGCACAGGAGGAGGAGGAGGAGGAGGAGGAAGAGGGATAATTTCCAAGGCTTTCAGGGCAGTCATTCACAAGTGGCTCCGAGGGTGGGTTCCTGCACCCACAAACGCCAGGTACACAATTGTCCAGCAGGGGCACAGTTCTGGAGTATGAGGAGGATGAGGAGGAGGAGATGGAGGAGGAGATGGAACCATGTTCACAGCAGGGTGGTACCCAGGCCAGCTCATGGCCATCACTGGTGCGTGGCTGGGGGGATACAGAGGACACAGACGATACACCTCACACAGAGGACAGCCTTTCGTTGCCTCTGGGCAGCCTGGCACACATGAGCGATTACATGCTGCAGTTTCTCCACAACGACCGCAAGTTGCCCACATTCTAACTTGTGCTGATTACTGGGAGGCCACGCTGCTGGATCCCCGTTACAAGGACAACGTACCGTCCTTAATTCACTCACTGGAGCGTGATCGCAAGATGCGCGGGTACAAGCGCACGCTGGTAGACGCAATGCTGCTGGCATTCCCACCTGACAGCGGGGCCACAGTGGAAGCACAAGGCCATGGCAGAGGAGGAGGAGGAGGAAGAGGTCGCCAATGCAACCAGGGCACCGCCAGCACCTCAGAAGGCAGGGTTAGCATGGCTGAAATGTGGAAAAGCTTTGTCAGTACGCCACAACAAACAGCAGCACCAGCAGCTCATAGGGAACGTCTTAGCAGGAGGCAGCATTTCACCAACATGGTGGAGCAGTATGTGTGCACACGCCTACTTGTAGTGAATGACGGGTCTGCCCCCTTCAACTTCTGGGTCTCCAAATTGGGCACATGGCCTGAGCTTGCCCTTTACGCCTTGGAGGTGCTGGCGTGCCCTGCAGCCAGTGTATTATCTGAACGTGTATATAGCACGGCTGGGGGCGTTATCACAGACAAGCGCAGCCGCCTGTCCAGAGACAATGTGGACAAGCTCACGTTCATTAAAATGAACCAGGCATGGATCCCACAGGACTTTTCCGTACCTTGTGCAGAATAGAGATGGATACCGACCTTACCCAGCCATTGTTATATTTTTGATCTTTCTCACTCTTTTGGGGTGTACCCTAATTTAAAATGACTAAAAAAAAGCAGTGTTGGCTACCTCGTCCCCCTCCACCGCCGCTTCCACCTACACCGCCACATCCACCGCCACCTCAACCTCCCTCCTACTCCATATGGGCCTCGTCCTTCACAGATGAAGAAAATTGTTCTATTTTTCTGTTTTTTTTTTGTTGTTTTAAGTTATTTCCCTATCCACATTTGTTTGCAGAGCACTTGCCATGCTCTTAACTACGTTTTGCTGCCATTTTCAGCACTCTAGCCCTTTCCATTGGTTTTTTAGAGCCATTTTAGTGCCTGAAAGTTCGGGTCCCCATTGACTTCAATGGGTTTCGGTGACCGGGTAAAGTTCGGAAAAAGTCCGGGACACGGACCCGGACTTTTTTTTCAAGTTCGGCCGAACCCGCCGAACACGGACTTCCAAGTGTCCGCTCAACTCTAGCAGCTATCCCAAATGATGCTTGCAGCTACACATTTTCAAATAGAATTCTTAAGCTGAGTAATACTAGGACTTCACTCTAGGGGGGAAAACGTAATTTCCAAACCCCACTTTCAATCTTTTTTTTTAAATCTGCCCTATTTTTTTAAGAATGCATGGCAATTCTGTCATTAAGGTTCCTGTCTAATTACTTTCTGTTATGTGGTGATGGTTGTCTCCAAATTGTGCTTCTGCACCCTATCACATACAGTGGGGGGAAAAAATATTTGATCCCCTGCTGATTTTGTACGTTTGCTCACTGACAAAAAAATGATCAGTCTATAATTTTAATGGTAGGTTTATTTTAACAGTGGAAGACAGAATAACAACAAAAATATCCAGAAAAACGCATTTCAAAAAATGTATACATTGATTTGCATTTTAATGAATGAAATAGGTATTCGACCATTCAAAACATGACTTAGTACTTGGTGGCCAAACTCTTGTTGGCAATCACAGAGGTCAGACATTTCTTGTACTTGGCCAGCAGGTTTGCACACATCTCAAGAGGTATTTTGTCCCCTCTCCTTTTTGCAGATCCTCTCCAAGTCATTAAGGTTTCAAGGCTGACGTTTGGTAACTCGAACCTTCAGCTCCTTCCACATTTTTTCTTTAGAATTAGGGTCTGGAGACTGGCTATGCCACTCCAGGACCTTATTGTACTTCTTCTTGAGCCACTCCTTTGTTGCCTTGGCCGTGTGTTTTGGGTTGTTGTCATGCCATGTCAATACCCACATGACCCATTTTCAACTCCCTGGGTGAGGGAAGGAGGTTCTCCCCCAAGATTTGACAGTACATGGCCCCATCCATCGTCCCTTGGATGCGGTGAAACATAATGTTTCCACCTCCATGTTTGATAGTGAGGATGGTGTTCTTGGGGTCATAGGCAGCATTCCTCCTCCTCCAAACTTGGCGAGTTGAGTTAGATTTTGGTCTCATCTGACCACAACATTTTCACCCAGTTTTCCTCTGAATCATTCAGATGTTCATTAACAAACTTCAGGCGGGAATGTACATGTGCTTTTTTGAGCAGGGGGACCTTGTGGGCACTGCAGGATTTCAGTCCTTCACGGCGTAGTGTGTTACCAATTGTTTTCTTGGTGACTGTGGTCCCAGCTACCTTGAGATCATTAACAAGATTCTGCCGTGTAGTTCTGGGCTGATTCCTCACCATTCTCATGATCATTGAAACTCCACGAGGTGAGATCTTGCATGGAGCCACAGACTAAGGGAGACTGACAGTTATTTTGTGTTTCTTTTATTTGCGAATAATCGCACCAACTGTTGCCACCATCTAACCAAGCTGCTTGGCGATGGTATTGTTGCCCATTCCAGCCTTGTGTAGGCCTACAATCTTGTCCCTGACATCCTTGGACAGCTCTTTGGTCATGGTGGAGAGATTGGAATCTGATTAACTGATTGCTTCTGTGGAGAGGTGCCTTTTTTACAGGTAACAAGCTGAGATTAGGAGCACTCCCTTTAAGCGAGTGCTCCTAATCTCAGCTCATTACCTGTATAAAAGACACCTGGGAGCCAGAAATCTTGCTGATTGATAGAAGATTAAATACTTATTTTACTCAATAAAATGCAAATCAATGCATAACTTTTTTTGAAATGTGTTTTTCTAGATACTTTTATTGTTTTTATTGTTTTTTATTGTTTATTTTTTTTTGTTTTTATTCTGTCTCTCACTGTTAAAATAAACCTACCATTAAAAATATAGACTGATCATTTCTTTGCTAGTTACAAAATCAGCAGGGGATCAAATACTTTTTTTCCCCTCACTGTATGCCCCTAGTTAAACATACATTACAAGAGGCCTTGCCCACACACATTGCACATGCATTGTCAACTTTTTGTAACTATCAGAAAGCCAATCTACAGCCTACCCTGGAGTAGACAGGAAATGATCTGCCTCAAACCTGATCTTTAAGCTCCCCCCAAGCTGCTGTAACAATGGCATGAAAAAAAATCTAGCTAAATGCATTTTACTCACCTAAATTCACAGTCACATGATGTTGTTGAGTCTTTTCTCTTACAGAAGGCAAGATTCTTCTTTTGGGGTCCATGTCATGAAGGAAGTGACTGCCTATAGGCTGTCCAGTGGCAGGGTCCCCTCAGGATTTAGAAGGGGAGCAGCAGCGGTGTTGTCAGCACAAGTGGATCCTCATGAATTAATCTGCACAAACACATCTGCTGCACTGGATTATCAGTCCTCCGCAAACAAAAATGGGAAAATTAAAGAACAGAGACATTTTAGGCCATTACAACCTTGTGGCAACAGCTTGCCAAAGACCCTTTTTTTGTCCCAGCTTGCCTGTGCTCCTGCGCACAAATTCAGCTGCTCAGAGACACGGTGTGAGCCTTTCCTTGTATAAAAGGCACCGGTATCAAAAATTTAAAACATACCTGAAACACATGTTGAAGTTTGTTTAATCAGGCAACAACATCAGTTGGAGCTTTTCTGGTCAGTCCGCTAACAGCATCATTTGGAAACATTCTGGTCTGGTAGTGGGTAGTTCTAATTCCTTCACTGGAAGGCACTCACAAAATGACACGTGGGCGCCATTTAGTGCAGAAGTACTCTAAGCCCGTGGTTTAATGAGTTTGGTGCGGAGGAACTTGAGTGGAACACACAAAGCCCTGACCTCAACCCTATTAAACAGCTTTGAAATGAATTGAACAAAAGGAATAAAGTATTATAATACTTAATATCAGGGATGAGCCCTCTGATAGCATTATACACCAGAGAGTCAGCCAATGCATACAAATAGAAGGCAAATAGACCTACAGAGTACATCACTAAATACCAAAGTTTAACATTTACTATTGGATACCACTGGATTGGCAAAAGGTAACTATGTGTAGCACTGCCCCCTAGGGAGCTTCTGAGATTTGATTCCCCTGGGTTACCGATAGCAACAGTCCGTAGAATCTTATCCCTTTAACGCTTGGCTCAAACAATGAACAGTCCAGGGGATTTGGTTTTTGTATTTTATTTTAGAACTTGGATGGGAGAAGGGATGAGTGGGATACTCCAACTTGAACTATGCACAATTTCTGAGGACAACTGACTGCAGGATGCGGCAAGGCCGCTGCTTCACTTTGCCACTGAAGTCAAGATGAAGAACGTGACCTTTTTCTAAGTTACTCTTCAGAGTCTAACTTGGCACTTCCTTTCTCGCTGGTTGTGTGTGCTGAAGTCCTGTCCACTGACACCTCACTGGAGCAGTCCCCTTCCTGGGCAGACCCCTGGCAAGCTCCCTGGTACTCACGGACACTGTTTTTCCTCAGGTTGCTCTGCTCCCAGCTCCACTTGTCAGCCTCCTTGACCTCCTGGCTCAGCACCACACTCTCACTCACTAGGCCGACTGCCTGTGACCACCTTCCTTGCAGACAGGAGGAGAGACAGACGTCACCCTTCTCCTAGGACCTGGCTTCCCGCCCAAAGACTTCCTGTCACATGTGCCCCTGGCTTTTATGACCTATCCCAGGATTCCCCACTTCTGTGCCAACCCTCTGGGACAGCCACAAAAGCCTGTGTGTCACTGGCTGGATTTCCTCCACTGTCCAACAGGCTCCCCTATTGGATACAGTGGGTACACTCCCTCAGACCAAGTGAATCACACATGGACACATGTAACAGGCCTAACTATTGATCAGGCTCCCCTGATAAGCAGGCAGAGCAAAACTATGCTTTTCCTAGCACCTACCTAGGAGGGTGCTACATATGCCATAAAAATAAAAACACAAACAAAAAAACAAAACAAAAAGAAAAGAAGGATTTAAATGGATGTTCAGTCTCAGAGCAGAAAGATCCAACAATAACCCATCTACACTTTTTTTCATAATAGCTTACCTAAACAGAACCTATCACTTTATCCATTCATGGCAACTTGATATATTCTTTTATTAGCCCACCCCCTAACCTACTGATACTTACTTTCTCCCAGCATGCAGTTCTTAAATCTGCATGTCTAATCATGGCCAGGGAGGGATGAGCTAACATTAACAACCCTATGTAAAGCCTCGTACACACGCGTCGAAAATTGGCAGGGAATTTTCGACCAACGTCCGATCTGCCGATTTTCGGCTTGTTAGTATGATGCTTCCGACAAACGACTCCGACTTTTTGGCCGAAAAAAGTCTGATGTGCAGACTATAAAATTTTTGTCCGCCGTCAAAACACTGCTGATTTTCGCGCAGTCAGTACAGATTTCGACAGGGAAAAATCTGGTGAGCAAGTCTGGGCATGCTCAGAGAAGAAAGAACACAAAGAAAGCAAACCAACACATGACATCACTTCTTAAGTAGATTTTTGTTGGCCGAGAAAATTCATGTGCAATCTAGGCACATTCCAACCAACAAAAAACCACTCTGGACAAAAGTCGGACGATCGGTCGGCCCATAATCTTTGCGTGTGTACGGGGCTTAAGGCTCTGACAGCATCTGACATGGAGGTTTCACAGGGTATGACATCCGTAAGAATGGGGCAGTGGAGGAGCCCATCGATAGGTATTATAATTGGGCTTAGGGAGTGGGCTAGTAACTCTGCCCTTAATCTCTTTAAAATAAATCTTTATAACAATTTACAAAGCCCGCACAGGTAGACTATCAAAGACAGAAACCTTGATAAATGACATGTTCACCCTTAACAAAGTTCTGTCCATATGCCAACATTTGTGTAACATCTACACTTTTCATTTTTGACATTTTTTTCCACCTTTAACATTTCTAGAAGATGGGGTGACTGCTCTTCCAATTGCTTCATTGGCTCCAACTGAATAAAAAAAAACAAAAAACGTACTCGGAACAAAGCGAGTATTGAATAAAAACCTTGGGGGGAGGGAGATCATTGATCACCTGATCCTCTTACTGCCAGGAACAACACCATGTTACGAATAAAAAAAAGAATCCCACAAAGTACAAGTGTATCCAAGGATCAAGGTGAATTCAGAAGGCGACAAGAGAAATAAACAAGGAAATTACCGGCTGGGATAATGGCTTTGTTTCTCACACTTGAAACCAGGGGCTTTAATAGGTGGAATTTACAGAGTGTTTGCTTTCTTTAGAATTGTTCTCTTTGTGCATATTTAGTATACCACATAACCTGCTTTAGAGATATTGTGAGTGGTTTAGACTTTCTTTGTTACATGTGTTGTCCTTGAATATTATTTGCTAAATACACAAGAAAATTGAAGGTTTTGTTTTTCTGTGTTCTAGGCATGAACCTTTCTAAACTGTTCTCAAACTCTTTCTTCGCTCATTGCCTATGTGTTTTATTGTAAAGGATTTTTGTTATCTTTTTATGAACACAAGACCTACATTCATGCCTTCCTCTCATCACACAAGAGGGAGATGATAGAGAAATGTGCTGTGGCTGAATGACTCAAACACCTTACCGTGCAATTAGAGAGATTTACAATGGGGCTGAAGTCCCCAGGATGGAAATGGGTTCTTGTTGAGGATATTTGCAAATATTGGCATGTATACCTCATTGGGTGCCCTTCTGCATCAATAACAATTCAAGGCTTGCTTCATCCACCTTCACCACCATCTTACCCACTGTTTCTTCAGTTCAGCCTTAAAAGCATATCCTTCTATTCATTCAGCCAATGTGCACTTCAGTAGTATTGTCTGTTTAAAATGCAGCTTTATGCATTGATATAGCTCCATAGACCTAGTCTGTGTTTCTGGACAATATGGTTGCCTGCTGCCTTGGTCACAGGCAACTTAACGCTTCAAAAAGACACTGAAACTGAATCCAAAGCAAACTCGCTTTAGATTATTGGAGTACAGAGGATGGTGCAATTTTCTTCCCTGCAACCACCTTTATTTGTCTTACATTTTGTTTTCCTAACAGGATTGCTTTCAAAAAGAACTGGAGCATGGCCGAGGTTGCATATTTTGGCAGGCTTACCTTTGAATTTGCTCTTCACCTGCTCTGCTATTCCCCTCACTGCCATCTTTTTTCCAGTTCTTTCATGTCCAGTGAAGCAAAAGACAGGCGGAGCGCCTCTAAGTGCAATACGTTTATTGAATTGTAAGCATACAGTAAATGGTAACTCACTGGATATAAGATAAGTGAAGGCTCAAATGCGAAGTCATGGGGTCAGGCTGTCCGTGGTGCTGCTGCCGAGAGGGAGGATATGATGGTAATCCAATCCGGTAGATGAAATAGCGGAGAGATGCCGGCTCTCTCTTCCGAGACCGAACTCTCGAGGCAGGCTGGGACTCAGTGTCGACGCGTGATGTAGGCAGGGTCAAAGTGCACACAACGCGTTTCAGAGCATGCGCCAAGCTCTCCCCGCTATTTCATCTACCGGATTGGATTACCATCATATCCTCCCTCTCGGCAGCAGCACCACGGACAGCCTGACCCCATGACTTCGCATTTGAGCCTTCACTTATCTTATATCCAGTGAGTTACCATTTACTGTATGCTTACAATTCAATAAACGTATTGCACTTAGAGGCGCTCCGCCTGTCTTTTGCTTCACTCTGTCCACAGATTGACTTCCTGTGCAAGCAGAGCTGGCCCTTCGTGCAGACTTCTATCCCACTGCTCATCATCCTTCCAGTCCATCCACCGTACGGACTTTACCCCTGCCTATTGTCTTATAGGTAACCCATTCATTCAGCCACTTATGATCTGACCTATGATCTTACCTTCACACTAACTGTATCTCAGTGCACCAGAGCGCCAGCCTCTCCTTTATTTTCTTTCATGTCCAGTGTCTTCTCTCTTTGACCATTAAGAAGCAAGTCATGATGTTACTCCTTTGCATTTGCGCTGGAGTTACATAATCTCAGCACGCAGTTCCATTCTCACCATTTTACAGATGTTTGGAGTGAATGTGGAGAGTACACCGGACTGCCCATGTACTACAGGTTGTGTATACTATACACATATTACTAGGATCATATATTACTATGATCATACTATGAGCAGGGGAAGGAGAAGTTTTTTTTTGTCAGAAGAGACATACAAAGATTCTTCTACTAAAAAGTTCTACCTTCGAGCATTTTTATTTGGCACACTAGTTTCTATTGAGAGAAACAATACAAAGATACAGGGTTGAGCAAAAAAAAAAAAAGGGTCGTACGCAGGGGAGCAAAACAGCAAAGCACATGTAAATACAGAAGAAACACATTTTCGAAGATTTCTAAAGCAAAAAGTAGAAGCATGCTGCATCTAGTGTTGGAAGTGACAATGGGGTTGATTTACTAAAACTGAAGAGTGCAAAATATGGTGCAGCTCTCCATAGAAACCAATCAGCTTCCAGATTTTTTTGCTAAGCTTAATTAAACAAGCTGACGGTAGAAGCTGATTGGCTGCCATGCACAGCTGCACCAGATTTTGCACTTTCCAGTTTAAGTAAATCAACCCCAATGAGTAACTGGGCACAGAGGTCCAGAATATAGTGAGGCAAAGGATTGCCAAAAAGGGGGGCAAAAAAAATCCAAGGGGAAGAAGGGGATGGAGGGGATGGGGGGGGGGTGGGTGGAGGAAGAGGGGACAGAAAAGGCGGGAGACAGATAGAATATAAAAGGAAGAAGTGAGGTGCAGAACTAAGGTGGGGGAGAAGGTGGGAAGCAGACAGGATAAGAAAAAAATTATTTTTAGTTCCACTTTAACTCCATCCCTCTGAGTCCTGATGTTCCTTAAATGGGGTCTTTATGCCTGGGGGCAGAAAGGACTGCGTGATCATGTAGACCAGGATCTGTCTACAACAACTCAGTCACTGTGCTATGAGCGTGCTCACAACCTTGGCTGCCAATGGACTCGTGTATGGGAATGTTAAAGCCTACCCTCTTTGCCCCATACATATGTGCTATGTGGAAGACAAGTGGATAAAGCTGAACCCCAGACTGACATAAAAGACACAAGTGAATGAAGCTCTGTGCATTTAAGTGTAAGTACCTACCTTTGACCTGGTTTTAGCATCTTGCAATCACCTGTACAGCAGAGTTCCAGACTTTTTCCTTGTGTATCTAGCAGTTTGCTTGGAGTTTAGCTTTAAGGAGTGAAGCAGCCATCATAGAATCTTTTCTTCTATACTCACTGATTCCATGTGTTGGCTGATCTTTTTTGCCAACTCTTGTGCTAGTAATTCTTTAGTTGCTTTTACGCAATTCCTGAAATTGCTTTATTTTTTTTGGGACCCAGTAAGGGCCTGTATGTATTTAGTGTACTGCAGTTAAGCATGTGATATCCCATGTTTAAACAAAAATAGTGTAGGAGTGATTTTTTGCTGCATTGGGGTCAATGTGTTACTGCAGAGCACTATGTCATGAATGGACTAGTGAACATACTGCACAAAACAATATGTAGTATGTAGCCAAACTGAACATGCAACACCCTATAATGACCCAATACTGCTTGTTTAAACTTTGATCCAAAAATATTTTGGATGGCGTGGAGAAGAATTATATCCTCTCTTCGATTTTTATTGCTTTCTGTATGCAACAAAGGGTAGGGCAGATAATGCAGTTAATTCCATTTAAATAAAAATAAAAAAATAATATTTTGCGCATCCACACAAATAAAAGTCCACAAACATCAAGTGAAAAAATCAGTGATATGCAAATCTTCTTAGAAAAAGTAAAGCCAAGGAACAAGTAAAAACATTTAACTATCCACCGTCTCCATGAAGGTATCTTGAAGAGACGACCAAGACACTCATGCCCTTCACCACAAATAAGGTTTTCCTCTTACCGAATATAAAAGATCCCCACCACTAATATCAGCCAGGCATGTAATGACCAGACCTCCACACATTCATAACTAGCAATAGCAGGACACCATCTTCTGGTTTCAGTGATTCCATGGATCGGTATATCAGATCAGGCCGCATCTGCACAAACAATTTATTTAACCCCTGCCGCCCTTTAAGGGGTTTAGAATGCCGGAAGATGGGCTTATGATCATGTGGTGGCAGTGATTGACTGTCACGGCGGTCACATGATCGAAAAAGCTTCGAAAAAGGTTTCCACTAGTCGCCAGTAACTGTGCCGCTTTCGGCACGGCTCTATTTGCACTAATGCAAATACTATGTGGCCGCTCAGCACTAGGGCCCACCCGCCGCATATTTGCATGCGCACGGCGCTAAGAGGTTAAAACAATAGACAGGTACTTATAGAGTTAAAATAAAATAGAGCACGTCACAGCATGTACTGATGCCGCTGGCCACACAGTGAGCACACTGATGTCACAAGTTAAGCCCCGCCCTACCTGGAGGTCTGGTAATTATCTGCCTGGCTGATCTCTGTGGTGGGGATCTTTCATATTTGATAAGAGTACAACTTTATTTTTGATAAAGCGCACAAGTGCCCTGGACCTGGTATCTCTTCAAAATATATTCAAGGAATTTGTGGCTAGCTGAATTTTTTCACTTGTTCCTGGACTTTACTGTTTTTTAGAAGATTTGCACATCACTGACATTCACACTATTGTGCTGCTGTAAAGTTACCACAATACATGGTAATGTATGATAAAGCATATTAGGCTCACTGGAGCAATGCAATACCATTTATTTTGAATAGCACCCCATGGCACTTTGCCATCAGACATGCGTTGCAGTGCAGCATAACGTTACAATGAAGCTAATGTGCAAAAAATGCTATATGCCTCATTTTTGGTGCACTAGTAGCCATTCCACTGAATGTGCTGCCCTAACTCATTGCACATAATTGCGCAGCATAACGGGTTGTAATATTTTGGGGACTTCAAATCACCAGCCATCTGGTTTGGTAAAAGTAAAAAGTCTTCTATTTTCAAAAAACAGACAAACAAAGTGAATTTCAGCATAAAAAAAGCAGTCCATCAACTTCTGGTATAAATCAAAGCTTTGGCTCACTGGCAGCAAAACTTGTCCCCTAACAGGGTTTTAAAGTCCCTGCCTGCTTTAAGGGTTCAGCAAAGCCGCACAAGGTCAACACTGTCTCAGTAGCCAGCAGTACACAACTCTTAACTTCAAAAACCACCTCACAGACACCTGCTGAGTCTGACTGCTTCCTGGCCTTTTCAGCCATCTGCCACTGAGAGGATAATCCTTTCAAGTGTAGCACCTTCAGTGTGCTATTATTGTAGTACTGGAAAATTTATGACTCATGGAAAGTGTGAGTCTGGAATCTGGGTCAGGGTTTATTGTAGGTCAGGCTGAATGACTCATACAGGCAGATCTCTAGTACCCCCCCCCCGGTCTGGAAGTTTGGAGAAACTTCTAGAAGTTAGTGGGCGGAGGCTAGGAGGGCTGATCTGCATATTTGAGGGAACTTGACCAAACCCCAGGTAGAATGTCCTGGCAGGGAAGTTGAGTCAGCCCTTAAATATGGATGAATCATGCTAGTAGGGGGTCGGGGTAGAAGATGGAGTGCTAAGGAGGGTGTCAGTGGCCTAGGAGGGCCTGAGAGCAGTGGGAGCAAGGAGGACAGAGTGAGTACATCAGCACATCCAGGGATTTTAAAGGGGAGAGACTGCCACATGTAGAAAGCTTCCTAAAGGACAGCACTGTGCGTAACCCTTTTATCCTTGCCCTGGGAGATCTTTGGAGCAGACATGGGGGCTGGTAGTGCCTGCAAGCAGTGTAGCTGGAAGCAACAAATTCAACCGGGGAGATGATACACTCCTGCCTGCAGTTTGCCCAATTTTTTGTGCTATTTCTAAGAGGGGCTGACAGATCCTAGTCTTTAATGGACTTTTGCTACCAATCTACTGAGGACTGTGTGAGGAAAGGAAAGAAAGCAGCCAGGTGGGGTGGTAGTTCTGCAGGCAGTAGAGCTGGGATCAGTGTCTACAGTGGATTTGGAGATACTTCTGTATGCAGCTTACAATACAGTGTGCTACTTTCTAAGGGACTAAGAATTCCTAGTCTTTAAGGGACTATTTGCATTTTATCTTCAGAGACTGTCCAGAAAGGAGGACAAGAGCTTGTACATAGGGAGGAAGCTGTCCCTGGTTTCTGTTTTTTGATTCAAGTTGAGCATCGCATAGATCCCTTTACCCCATCCAAGCTGTTACCCCTAATAAAAAATAAAAACAAAGCCAATTGACAGACTTCTTGTGTTTGGATGCAAGTGGAGAATGCGTGCTGCCTGGCTGTGCAGGAGTTGGGGAACCAGTTACTAGCGGTCCCTGCGGGGGTAGTGCTATACAGCAGTGGTCCTCAACCCTGGCCTACAGGGCCCACTAACAGGCCAGATTTTCAAGATAACTGAAATACATCTCAGGTGATATCATTTGCTGCTCGGTGATTGCAGCACTCTAGTCTGCATCTCCCCAAGGTAATACCTAAAATCTGGCCTGTTAGTGGGCCCTGTAGGCCAGGGTTGAGGACCACTGCTACACAGGACTAAAGTCCCTGTAACTAGGGTCGGAGGCTCTTTCTCACCCAAAATCCCTCTGAGCCTCTGGATTCTGGCTCTCATATGAGGGCTTGTTGTGCTTCCCAAATCTAAACATTGGAAGTTTGAGCTCTATAACTGATCCAGTTGTGGTGAGATAACTATAACTTGCAATCTCAGCAGCATTGGCAGACAGTGTGTTGATCCAGATGACATCTTGCTGACCATAGAAAGATTTATTTGAATACTTGTGCAGGTCTGTACAGATGAACTTTAGATAGGTAAAAAAAAATCACACTCAAGGGGGGGTGGGACAAGCTATACACAACATTTTCTAGCTAAAGAGTGAGAAATGGACAACATTATTTAAAGGCAAACAAACAACAATGCATGTGTAACATAAGAGGACTTAATAATCCTGGGAAAGCTCAAAGTCAGTTTTCCCCTTTTCCCAGATTATTGTAGAAGCCCACATGGGTGGGAATCCCTGAGTACTCCCAACGGCTTCTTTCTTTTTGCCCCCTTAAAGAGTCCACAACTCAAATAATGGGGACACATGTCTGACTTGCAGGACCCATCCCTGGCCTTTACAGTGTGTTTAGGCTCAATTCACACTTGTACGACTCTAAAGTTAGGCCGACTTAGGAGTGTAACTTTGGTGCAACTTTGGATGGGTGCAACTTGAATATGACTTTGGCTTCCACCGGTGATAATAGACAACTGTTGCACTGTAAAACATTCAGGTATGAATTTCATGCAATATCTGAGGGTTACCATTGAAGTCCATGGCCCTCAAGTTCAGTCCAAAAGTCGGACCAAAAGTCGGAGTGCATGAACTACTTTGAAGTTTCTGCAACTTTTAGTCGCGCATATGTGAATGGTTATAATTGGAAACTGAAGTTGCAGGACAAGTCGCACAAGTGTAAATGTAGCCTAAATGTGCATATATTTAAGCAGAACATTAGTGTGAGCATGAGCATTACTATCCTCCCTAATTGTTCAGAAAACAGGAAATTTGTATACATTCCTAACGCACCAATGGAGCAGAATTAGTTGTAGGTCATCAAAATGAGCAATTGTGTTTAGAAAATTGAAAATAAAAATTAGAGCATGAGAGCATGGAGATGGGATGGGAGGTATGAAGGGATGGGGCGGCATAATGGAAATAAGAGCATGGAGAGAATTTATTAAACCTGAAGCAGACCGAATCTAAAATAGACGTGCATTGTAAACAATCAGCTTCTATATTCAGCCTGTTCACTTAGCCCCCGTTCACACCGGAGTGACTTGTCATGCGATTTGACAGGTCAAATCACATGACAAGTCACACACTATTGCTGGCAATGGCACTGTTGTATGAAAGTCGGACCAAAGTAGTGCATGAACTACTTTGAAGTTCCTGAAACTTTAAGCACTTTAAGACCGGAAGATTATCCTGCTTAATGACCAGGCCCTTTTTTGTGATTCGGCACTGCGTTATTTAACTGAAAATTGCGCGGTCGTGCACCACTGTACCCAAATAAAATTGACGTCCTTTTTTCCCCACAAATAGAGGTTTATTTTGGTGGTATTTGATCACCTCTTCGATTTTTATTTTTTGTGCTATAAACAAAAAAAGAGCGACAATTTTGAAAAAAAATAAAACAATATTTTTCACATTCTGCTATATAACATTCCCCAAAAAAAATGTAAAAATCAAAATTGTTTAACATTTTAGGCCAATTTTTTTTTTGCTACATATTTTTGGTAAAATAAAATCGCAATAAGCATATTTTGATTTGTTTGCGCAAAAGTTATTGCGTCTACTAACTACGGGAAAGATTTATGTCACTTTTATTGTTTTTTTTTTTTTTTTTTTACTAGTAATGGCGGCGATCTGCGATTTTTTGCTGGACTGCGACATTGCGGCGGACAGATCGAACCCCTAACTGACATTTTTGACACTTTTGGGGGTACCAGTGACATTACTACAGTAATCAGTGCTAAAAATATGCACTGTTACTGTAATAATGCCATTGGCAGGGAAGGGGTTATTACTACTGGTGATCAAGGGGTTAAATGTAAGCCTAGGGGAGTGATTTCTAACTGTGGGGGGGTTGGGCTTGTAAAATGACCATAGAGACATGTGATCCTATATAGCAAAATCACATAGCCTCTGTGATCATCCAAGGGAGGACGGACGGCTGTGTTTACATCAGCCGTCTGTCCTTCTCTGTCAGCGGGGGGGGAGATCACCGGTTTCAGGCAGCAATCTGAGCCGTCTGACATATGCACTGGCTTCCCGGCTGATGAGGGGGAGCGGGAGCGCGCCGCCAGGGGGGGGCGCACTCACCCCCTAGCCTCCTGAGAGCGAGCGACGTAGTACTACCTCGATTTGCCCAGTAGCAGGTTGCCTGCCACAGTAAATCTGTGGCAGGCAGTCGTCAAGTGGTTAACCACTTAAGCCCCGGAGGATTTGGCTGCTAAACGACCAGGAGGTATTTTGCGATTTGGCACTGCGTGACTTTAACGGACAATTGCGCGGTCGTGCGACGCTGTACCTAAACGAAATTGACGTCCTTTTTTTCCCACAAACAGAGCTTTCTTTTGGTGGTATTTGATCACCTGTGCGATTTTTTTGATCATGCGCTATAAACAAAAAAAGAGCGTCAATTTTGCAAAAATAGCAATATTTTTCACATTTTTTTATATGAAATTCCCCCCCAAAAAAATGTAAAAATCTAAATTTTTTAACATTTTCGGCCAATTTGTTTTATGCTACATATGTTTGGTAAAAAAAATCGCAAAAAGCGTATTTTGATTGGTTTGCGCAAAAGTTATCGCGTTTACTAACAAAGG
Source organism: Pelophylax lessonae (assembly GCF_965119305.1). Taxonomy (NCBI): domain Eukaryota; kingdom Metazoa; phylum Chordata; class Amphibia; order Anura; family Ranidae; genus Pelophylax; species Pelophylax lessonae. The sequence continues at coordinate 249,363,476 of NC_138775.1, read as the reverse complement.
GAAAGATTTTTGTCATTTTTGTTGTTTTTTTTTTTTAACGCGTAATGGCGGCGATCTGCGATTTTTTTGCGGTACTGCGACATTGGGGCGGACAGATCGGACCCTTGACTGACATTTTTGACACTTTTGGGGTTACCAGTGACATTTCTACAGTAATCAGTGCTATACATATGCACTGTTACTGTAAAAATACACTGGTAGTGAAGGGGTTAACTTTATTTGGGAGGGAGGGGCTGTGTGTGTCCCTAGGGGCGTGCTTTCTACTGTGATTGGCTGTGGCTTGAGCTGTAAGGACACTGATCAACGGATCTACATAGTAGATCCGTGTGATCAGTGTCTTTACACCGAGGAGAATGACAGGCAGCTTGTTTACACAAGCTGCCTGACTTTCTTCCTCTCCCCCGCCGATCGCAGAGTGGCCGGCGGACATCGGGTCCGCCGGTCACACGCGCGGGGGGGTCCGTGACCACGCGGGAGCGCGCCTCCGGGGGCGCGCGCTCACTCCCTAGACCCTCACAAGCAAGCGACGTAGACCTACGTCAGTTTGCCTGTGAGGGGCTGACCGCCGACGTAGATAGTCGTGCGGTGGTCGGCAAGTGGTTAAGTTGCGCATATATGAATGGTTATCATTGGAAAACAAGAGGAATGACTTGTCATGTAACTTTATAAAGGAAAAGGAATTGGCAGCACTCCAGGTTGAGTCAAAATTCAGATTTATTGACTGGACATCCAAATAGGACAATCGTGACAAGGTAGACGCGTTTCACACACTGACTGTGTGCTTAATCTAATGATGCGTTTCCAATTCCTTTTCCTTTATCAAGTTTTCACGGAGGCGAGCCGGGGCATGCACCGGTGTGAGTCATCAGGCAATTACACCACCTTGAGCAGTGAGTTCTTGTCTCTTCAATTGTCATGCAACTTTGTTTTCCATGGTTGTACTACAAGTCGCACAAGTGTAAATGGAGCCTTAATATGCATGTGCTTAAGCAGAACCATAGTGTGAATGTGAGCAATAACTACCCTCCCTAATCGCTCAGACAACAAGACATTTATACCTTCCCAAAGCACCAATGGAGCAGAATTAGCTGTAGGTCACCAAAATGAGCAACTGTGTTTGGAATATTGAAAATAAAACTATTTCTAAACCTGACACACATTCTGGAATGCAATGAGATTTTTGTGAAATCATACATTTATTTTCCCAAGGTTGAATGCATCTTTTTTTGTGTTGTCGAACAAAGACACAGGAGTATCACAACAACAAAATTAATTACACTTATGCGCTGTCTGCCTGCGACATCTAAGCAATTGCCATTATGCGGTAGGCTGAAGCTGGCTGTTAATGTGATTCATCTGGAATAAGTTAAAGTGATTTGGATTTATTAATGGCTTAGTAAAATGTTAATACTGGAAGGCATTAAGATTTCTTGTGGGGGTTTTCTAGTGCTATCTGTGGAATACAGCTACTACTATTATGGAGAATTTTAGTATCACTTCACCAGCGGTAATAGAGCCATATAAAGCATATTTCTATCGGGCACTAATGAGCCAGCAGACTAACGACAAGGCAGCATCAAAACATAATGTATACCGTGTACTTTTTACACTTTCTAATCATATTTTGTTTTGGCACTTCTATATTGGTGGATGAGAGCATGGAGGGAATTTATTAAACCTGAAGCAGACAAAATCTAAAACAGCTGTGCATTGTAACCAATCAACTTCTATCTTCTGCTTGTTCAGTAAAGCTTCGTACACACGAAACGATTATCGGCCGACCGATCGGCCGTCTTTTGTCCAGTGTTGTTGTGTTGGTTGAAATGTGCTCTAGACTGCGCACGAATTTTCTCGGCCAACAAAAACCAACTTCAGAAGTGATGTCATGTGCTGGTTTACTTTCCGTGTGTTTTTCCTTCTCTGAGCATGCCCAGTCTTGCTCATCAGATTTTTGTCTGCCGAAATCTGTACCGACTGACGGAAAATCGGCCGTTATGTTGACGACCAACAAAAATTTTATAGCCTGAACACCAGATTTTTTTCGGCCGAAAAGTCGGAGTCGGTTGTCGAAAGCATCATACTAACAAGCCGAAAATCGGCCGATCGGACGTTGGCCGAAAATTCACGGCCGACTATCGATGCGCGTGTACGAGGCATTAGCCCCTGTTCACACCGGAACGACTGGTAATGCAATTTGATAGGTCAAATCTCAAGACAAGTCACACCCTATTGCTGGCAATTGCAATGTTCAAATCGGTGCGACGCTGACTTTGCGGGGCTGCATCAATTTGAAAAAGAAGTTCATGCACTACTTTTGGTGATTAATGGGCCATACACACTATAAGATTTTCTGAAGACTTTTTCCTTTAGATTTACCAAAACCATATAATATGAGGTCAAACCAAAACACTTTCAATTTGTATGTAATCTGGCAGGCCCTTGCACTACATAGAAAAGGTAAATCTGAAGGAAAAAATCTTCAGAAAATCTTATAGTGTGTATGGCCCTTTAGGGTTCGATTGACATAGACACGCACAGATGTCTTCCAAGTCACACCTAAAGTCTCACTGACATGGGGCTTTAAAATCATGCAATTAAGGCTTCTTTCACACGGTCCTCCTCCGCAGGTGGATCCGTGTTGCTCAGCGGGGATCGATCCGCGATCCCCGCTGAGTCGGGCGGATGACAGCTCCGTCTCTGCTTGCAGAGCGGAGAGGGAGGTGTCTCAGCACCCGCTGCCCTCTATGGGGGATCGGAGGAGAGCGGACCGCTTGTCCGCTCTCATCAGATCCGCTCCGATTACTGAACGGATGGAAAAATAGGGTTTCCATCCGTCCAAATTTCAGCACAGGATCGGATGCGGATGGCAGCGGGTGTCAGCGGAGGTGACCTCCGCTGACACCCGCTGCCCCATAGAGCTGCATGGAGGATCCGATCAGATCCGCCTAAAAAACTGACAGGCGGATCTGATCGGACCGCCCGTGTGAAAGAGCCCTTAGTCACACAATTTAAAGCTGCATTCAATGTGAACGAGGGCTGAAGCTTCTGAAGTAAAAGCTAGAACTAATTGGTTACCCCGCACAGCTGCTCCAGATTCTAGACTTAAGGGCCATACACACTATAAGATTTTCTAAAGACTTTTTCTTTCAGATTTACCTTTTCTATGTAGTGCAAGGGCCTGCCAGATTGCATACAAATTGAAAGTGTTTAGATTTGACCTCATATTATATGGTTTTGGTAAATCTAAAGGAAAAAGTCTTCAGAAAATCTTATAGTGTGTATGGCCCAATAGACAATTCTCCTCTATTTCTTTTTCTTGACCATAGGACTCTAAAGGGGATTCTAATGGGCCATACACAGTATACAATTTTCTTTAGTTGTTTTACTTCTGACTTACCAAAACCATATAATATGAGGTCAAACCTAAACACCTTCAATTTGTATGCAATCAGGCAGGCCCTTGCACTACATAGAAAAGGTAAATCTAAAGGAAATCTGACAACAAAAGTTGTATAGTGTGTATCCAGCTTTAGTCTGCCTGTGAACAAATTAACCACTTGCCGACTGCCTAACGCAGATCTACGTCGGCAGTCAGCCCCTCACAGGCAAAGCGACGTAGGTCTATGTCGCTAGCCTGTGAGGGTCCCGGAGGCGCGCTCCCGCGCGGTCACGCACCACCCGATGTCCGCCGGTCACTCGGCGATCGGCGGGGGAGAGGGAGAAAGTCAGGCGGCTTGTGTAAACAAGCCGCCTGTCATTCTCCCCGGGGTATGAAGGATGATCATACGGTTCTACTATGTAGAACCGTCGATCACTCTTCATACATCTGAAGCCACAGCCAATCACAGTAGAAAGCACGCCCCTAGGGACACACACAGCCCCTCCCTCTCAAATAAAGTTAACCCCTTCACTACCAGTGTATTTTTACAGTAACAGTGCATATGTATAGCACTGATTACTGTAGAAATGTCACTGGTAACCCCAAAAATGTCAGTCAAGGGTCCGATCTGTCCGCCGCAATGTCGCAGTACCGCAAAAAAAAATTGCAGATCGCCGCCATTACGCGTTAAATAAAAAAACAACAAAAATGACAAAAATCTTTCCCTTTGTTAGTAAACGTGATAACTTTTGCGCAAACCAATCAAAATACGCTTTTTGCGATTTTTTTTACCAAACATAGGTAGCATAAAACAAATTGGCCGAAAATGTTAAAAAATTTTGATTTTTACATTTTTTTGGGGGGGAATTTCATATAAAAAAATGTGAAAAATATTGCTATTTTTGCAAAATTGACGCTCTTTTTTTGTTTATAGCGCGTGATCAAAAAATCGCACAGGTGATCAAATACCACCAAAAGAAAGCTCTGTTTGTGGGAAAAAAAGGACGCCAAATTTGTTTAGGTACAGTGTCGCACGACCGCGCAATTGTCCGTTAAATTCACGCAGTGCCGAATCGCAAAATACCCCCTGGTCAGGAAGGGGGTAAAATCTTCTGGGGCTTAAGTGGTTAAGCAGTCAGTATAATAAATTCAAAACTTCGTCCTATCTTTAAATTTATGTAAGGACTTTTTTAAACAGTGGTGTCTCTTGCCTACATGTTGTGCCGCTGGGCTTTGGTCAAGTCTAAGCTCTTTTTCATAGCTCTGTTTTCTTCAGGTGGAGCTTCTTCAAAGCTCAATTTGTATTGGTTGCCTTTGCCTGCCTTTGGGGAGTGTTTCTGGCAATAGTGTAAAATCCAATAAGGTATTAATATGTTTGTCTCCTTGGTCAATCACCATGAATCATCATTTATTTCCAGTGGTCCATCCTGGGGGAGGACATAAATATACGGGGGAACCTTCTGGAAGCTCTCTTGTCTTCCAGGCTTTTCCTGGGGAGAAAGCATAAAAAACTGCTCTCTACCCTCCCATTTCTGCTGCCTGGGAAAAATGCGTGCTTGGAAACGAAAAGCCTGTTAGAACTTGGGTTAGTACCCCCTAATGACTGGAAGTCATCGTAGGCCCCACAATGGAAGGAAACCTTTATTCTTCTTGATCTCGACCACTTGTTGTCCCCTCTTCCACACTGTAACATATACACTGGCATACACTTTTCTCCTCCAATCATGTGTAGTCTCATTCTTTTCTGATGCACTGATCACAGTTTCCACAGCAGCACAGTGGATCCTGCTGACTATGCCAAGTGTAAGCACATGGTTTAGCACCCCCTGCTGACCGGAGGTCATCCTAGCTTTTAGTGAACCACAATGGAAGGAAAACATAATTCTTCTCTTCCTGCCAATATCTACCTTGTTCCAGAACCAGCTCAGACACCATTTGGGGGACAGAGTATAGAACAATAGTCCTCCTACCAGCTCTACTGACACTCAGTTCTCTGCAGATTACACCCAAAGGCTTGGATGGGATCCACTCAATTAAAGAGTGCATGGCATACATACAAAGTCTTGTTTCCACATGGTTACAGGCTGTGTCCCATATAATAGTAGCCCAGCTGCCCAGGAGTTGTGCATCTTACCTTAAAAACCAATGGCCACTGCCCACTGTTTTGCTTGCGTCTATCTAGCAAGGTTACTTGGTGTTATAAGCAAGGAATCTGAGACCTCTGCAGTGTATAAATGTGTTTTTACTATAAAAAAAATGCTGTACATTACAATATTAGGAATACAATACAAGACTGACAGATATATCAAGCAAGATGCCTAGCAAATAAGCAGAAACTATGGTCTGTAACAGTAGAAATACGCTTAAAAGTTATTTTTACTGTGTGTTCATAACCTCCATTGACAACAGGAACTCAGGCTTCTTAAAACTGAAAATCAAGCAAAAGCTTTTTTAGATATCTTCTGGCTGGTTATAGACTGTTCTTGGTGTTTAAAGTGGAGTTCCACCCATTTTAACAAGTTGAGATGTATGTGATCCCCTTTAAATATGCTTTTTACCAATGCAAACAATTTAATTTTTTTTTTTTGTAGAGAAATACCGTTTTTCTTCTTTATTCATCTGCACTTCTGGGTCCTGTTGCCTTTCGGCGATTACATCACTCGGCGATTCGCAAGGGCTCCTGGGATAGCAGCGTCGTGTATCCCAGCAGCCCTTGCAATTCGCCTAGTGACGAAATCTCTTGTTATTTCCAGTTCTCAGGAATGTATTGCATTCAGTCCCCGATTCGCTTTGCCCCGCCTCCGCCCCGCCTCCTCTCAGTGAGCTCTACGGGATATAATGCTTTCAGTCCCTGAGAGGAGGCAGGAGCGGAGCTGGGGGGGAGCGCGGACTGAATGCAATATATCCCTGAGAACTGGAAATAACACAAGATTTCATCATTAGGCGATTCGCAAGGGCTGCTGGGATACACAACACCGATATCCCAGGAGCCCTTGTGAATCGGCGAGTGACGCAATTGCCTAAAGGCAGCAAGCCCCGGAAGTGAAGATGAATAAAGAAGAAAAACGGTATTTCCTTACAAAAAAATAAATAAATTGTTTGCATTGGTAAAAGCATATTTAAAGGGGATTACGTACATCTCAACTTGTTAAAATGGGTGGAACTCCACTTTAAAGCATAAGTCCTCATGTAAAAAGCACATTTATACACTGCAGAGGTCTCAGCTTCCTTGCTTATACCACAAAATAACCTTTCTAGATAGACGCAAGCAAAACAATTGGGGGCTCGTCTGCGACCTGCGCTATACATCAACTGGAACAGACCTGTTTTTCTGTTGTGTGGAGTGTTGTGTAACTTGTGCTAGGTAAAAATGTTGCATAAGCTGATTAGGAAAACCAAGGCTGAAGAGGATTCTGGTGTCCAGGAGGGAATGTGCAGCTTACCTATCTGGGCCAAAGACAATGAGTGGAAGCCTATTGCTAAAGAACTGCTAAGTATGCTTCTCCCTTGAATAGGACTTGGGGTGATAAAGTCTAAGATCATTTTGTAAATTTAACCTAAAGGGTTCTATTTAAAGTGTAACTCTACTTTTGTTGAGAAAAAAAACATTCCTCTCTGGGTGATATATGTACAGTACATTACAAGGATTTTAACAACCTTTGTTGCAGATTCCTACCTTTTGTTATTCTGAAGAAATCCCTGTTTGTTCCTCTGTTCTCCTGTGCTGAGTGGGTCTAATGGGAGTGGTTTTATAATTATCAACCAGCTGTGGCAGGTGCAGAGCACTAATAAAGAAATCTGCTGGGCCTGCATCCCTTTAGACGTGTTCCTGTTGGGAGTATCTCACTAAAAATGAAATTTTTGTTGCAGGGGATGCCATAAATCTGACTTGTAACTTAGGCAGACTTCTGGGAAAATCAGTAAGCCAATCACACAAGCAGGAAATTATGTTTCTGGGGTGTGGTCAGTACACATTCTGTGTACAGAACAGCTCCAGGTAGCCATATTGCATTGCATTTTCAGATAATTACAACGGCTGCAGAATAAAAAGTAAAGGTAATTTTTAATAACATTACATTACAATATGATTTGTGTCGCAATTGTATACGCTATATTGTTTTTTCTTTATTTGATATTTTTTTTTCCCCACAAAAGTGATGTTACACTTTAAGTAAAGCAGAGAAGAGGACAGTGTCCACAGCGGGTTTGTGCTTTCTTTATGCTCTCCATACTAAATTACAGAGAAGGGAGAAGGCAGACACAGAAATTAAGGTATTAAAAGACTAGGTAGCAGTTGCTTCGGAGTGTGTACGTTCAAATGCTAGTTGGGTTGATGATTTGCAAGAGCATGCAGCCTCATGACCAAATCCATTAATGCCTTAAGGAAAACAAAGGGTCGTAAACCTGTTAGTAAAGCCAGGGTACGTGCCATTGTCACATCCCAAAACTGGGATTGTGAGGATGAGAAGATAGAGGTTGATGTTTCTGATCATCACCATCCATGATCATCCAATGGGAAAGAAAAAGTGTGCCAGACCTCTCATTACTAAGCATAGGAAAAGGCAACATAGAAGAGGATTGTAATGTTCCGGTACCTTTGGTACCCTAAATTACACTTTCCACAAGTGTATGCGCCCCACCATTTACTTTTGGAAAGGTGCGCATACACCTTTAAGACTGGAGCTGTCATCACCCAGCGCCGGACTAGATGGCTATTTAAAGCGCCGGTTCTCACTCACATGTGTTCGTTCAAACACCCTTACCTGGATGCTAACCTTGCTTGAAGCTTCCATGCTTGCAAGCTTACCTCGCTGACGGAACCTCGCCGCGCTGATCCCTGTATCCCGCTACTGGATCATCCGCCTCTCCTGAACCATCCTTCGGCTGTATCGCTAATAGTGCTAAGTACCCCGCAGGGGAATTTTCTATAAACTTATACTAAGCTTACACTATCTAGCTCTGCATAGTAAAGACTGTTTTATCACATCTGCATAACTAGATTGCTAGCTCTTGAGACTACTGCTACTTTTCTGCACTGGGTTGATCTCTTTTGTATGTCCACCTGCTATTCTGTCATCTGCTACCATACAACATTGCTAAACCTTCCTGCATCCATCTGCTACTGTCTCACCTTCAAGTGTCTATCACCTACCACCTCCACTCAACCTATCCCTCAACCTTCATCATTGTGTTACCACATACATAAAGTCATTCTAGGAACCAGCTTGCTAATTGTGTGTATTTACTGGCTGAAATAAGACCTTCCACACATGATGAGTCATTGAGGTTGGGAATGGTATCTCAGCATATCTCTTACATGACTACTGACGTGGAACTATTTCTGCAGCTGAAAATCCACACCATATAAGAAACGCAGGAGCGTTACAGATTGAACGAACCAAAAAATGGATTCAGCAGAAATAGCCACTCAGGTGACACAATTAAAACAGCAAGTATCTGCGTTAATACACGCACTTGCTGAATTAAAAGAAGACAATCAGGCTCTGTCGCAGCAGGTAATTAGACTGACACAACTTACCTCTGCTCAGTCCCCTGAACCCAAGATAAATCCCCCTTTGGTATTTACAGGCGATCGCAAAAAATTTCGCGAATTTAAAAACGCATGTGAGTTACTTTTTTTGCTAAAACCTCGTACCTACCTTACTGATCACATTAAGGTTTGTACTATTATTTCTTACCTATCAAGCGATCCTCGAGCCTGGGCAGATTCTCTTTTTGAGAAAAACGACCAGCTTCTCAACTCCTATGCCTTGTTCCTGGCAGAGCTCACTAGCCTATATGATGACCCCAATAGGCAGAGTACTGCTGATCTTCAGTTAAGATCCTTGAAACAAGGAAGGAGGCCTGTAGAAGACTTTGTCGCAGAGTTCAAGAGATGGACCCTTGATTCAGAATGGAATGATGCATCTCTGAAAACCCAATTTAGGCTTGGCCTATCAGAAGCCGTTAAGGACGAGCTTGCCCGAGCGGATCTGCCAAAAACCCTGGATGCATTAATACAACTCAGTATTACCATAGATAGAAGACTACGAGAAAGAAAGGCTGAAAAGATGGGAATGCCATTATCCGTTTCCTCTCGGAGTCTGGCCGTTCCTATGGAGGTAGGAACCATACGCCCACCGCTATCAACTATGGAAAAAGCCAAAAGACGAAATGAAAATCTCTGCTTGTACTGTGCATCCCCGGATCACAAGATAAACGTCTGTCCCCTAGTCAACAAAAAGAAGGGTGAGTGTTCACATGTCTCCCTAGGAGGATTGACAACTTCATTCACTAACATTTCTGTTTTTTTGACATTACAGTGGGACCAGAACAGGATTACTACTAAGGCCATGATTGACACAGGATCTTGTGGAAATTATATGGATATATGTTTTGCTGCTTTAAATAAAATTCCTATTATTTCTAAACTCACACCTGTCTCAGTAAGTCTTATTACCGGTGTTCCGTTATCCTCTGGTCCGATCACCGATCAGACACAAGCACTTCTAGTCACTATTAACGAGTCTCATAGGGAGACTTCTACCTTCGATTTAATACCATCACCCCACTTTCCCATTGTGTTGGGACTTCCCTGGTTGCACACACACCAACCAACCATAGATTGTAAGAAACGGTCCTTGACCTTCCCTTCTTGTTATTGCGAGGAAACGTGTAACCTCCGGTTTTCCGGGAAGATTCTGTCTGTGGTGACAGATGAGATTGCACCACTATGTTATCAGGATCTTTCTGAGGTTTTTCTTGAGAAAAATGCTCAAGCATTACCTCCTCATCGAGACTATGATTGTAGCATTGATCTACTCCCAAATAGCAAATTGCCGTTCAGTCATGTTTTTCCTCTTTCACAGGATGAACTTGCCCATCTCAAAACCTATTTGGATGAGAACTTGAAAAAAGGTTTTATTAGACCTTCCACTTCTTCCACAGCAGCAGGACTCTTTTTTGTTCGCAATAAAGATTCAAGTCTCAGACCTATCATCGACTACAGGAAATTGAATGCTATCACAATAAAAGATCGCTATCCTCTACCGCTTATCCCTGAGCTCATTGAGCAGGTGCGTGGAGCTACCTATTTTTCAAAATTAGACCTGAAAGGAGCATACAATCTCATTCGAATCCGTGATGGACACGAGTGGAAGACTGCATTCAGAACTAGATACGGATTGTTCGAATATCTTGTGATGCCATTCGGCCTATGCAATGCCCCTGCAGTTTTCCAACGATTTATAAACGATATTTTTAAAGACTTACTAGATGTCTGTGTTGTGGTTTATCTGGACGATATACTTATATATTCACGGACCCTGTCTGAACACATAAGACATGTAAGACTTGTATTATCGAGATTGCTTGCACATAATCTTTATGTGAAGCTGAAGAAATGCTTGTTCCATAAAGATGAGGTACTCTTTCTAGGCTACATCATATCCAAAACAGGAATCGAGATAGACATGAGTAAAATATCCTGCATTCAGGATTGGCCTACACCAACTACACGCAAGGCGCTACAGCGATTCCTGGGATTTTCAAATTTCTACAGGAAGTTCATAAAAAACTTTTCTGCTATTGTGAGACCCCTCACACAGCTCACTAGCATAAAAATATAATTTAAATGGTCAGAAGAAGCAAATAAGGCTTTCCACTTGTTAAAGACAAGGTTTACTTCCGCTCCCATATTATGCCATCCAGACCCATCCCTCCAATACATTCTGGAGGTAGATGCGTCAAACATGGCAGTAGGAGCAATACTCTCCCAACGACCTACCCACACTTCACCACTTCATCCAGTCGCTTTTTTTTCTAAATCCCTGAGCAGTCCCGAGATAAATTACCCCGTGGGTGAAAAGTAACTGCTTGCTATAAAATTGGCTCTGGAGAATTGGCGACATTTACTCGAAGGCACCCAACTACCAATAATTATATACACGGACCATAAAAACCTCCAATATCTTCAGACTAGCAAAACTCTCTCGCATCGACAGGTACGATGGTCACTATTCTTTCTAAGGTTTAACTTCCTAGTGACCTACACACCTGCAGATAAGAACAAAAAGGCGGATGCACTATCACGACTAACTGAAGAAAACTACTTTGAAATCCCTTCCGTTCCTATAATACCTCACAAACGCATTATTGGAGTTGTCCGTTCCTTAAAGGAAGAGGTTCTGCATGGTATAAGTTTGGATTCACCCCCACCACAACTAAATACTGATGCAGAAGGCTTCCTCTACTACAATGACAAACTTTACATACCACCTACCCTACGCACCAAGATCTTGGAATTATCGCATGATGTGCCTATGGCAGGACATATGGGTATGACAAAGACTTTCAATTTGATTTCTCGACAATTCTGGTGGCCTGACATGAAAACATCTATACAAAAATTCGTCTCTTCATGCAATGTCTGTGCCAGGTCCAAAATTGACACTACGAGACCATCCGGTCTACTATGCAGTCTACCAATACCCCAAACTCCATGGGAGGTTTTGTCATTGGACTTCATCGTAGAATTGCCTCCTTCCAAAGGATTTAATACCATCTTGGTGTCAGTGGACCATCTGACAAAGATGGCACATTTCATTGCTATTCGTTGCTATTCACAGACTACCTTCGTCCAAACAAACGGCAGAACTCCTGATGAAACATGTCTTCAGATTACATGGTATCCCAAAAACTCTTCTGTCTGACCGTGGATCCCAATTTATTTCTAAATTCTGGCAAGAACTATGTCACATACTACGGATTGAGCGGAAGCTCACTTCTCCTTACCATCCGCAGACCAACGGACAGACTGAAAGAGTCAACCAATGCATCGAGCAGTATTTACGTTGTTACACTTCTTACCAACAGGATGATTGGTTGGATCTTCTCCCCCTGGCCAGTGGCGGAGCCAGAGGGTTAGCTGGGGTGTCAATTGACACCCCAGAAAAAGTCCCTGCCACCCCTGTTGCCACCCCGATCCTGGCTGGCAGCAGAGGAATCACAGGCAGTGGTGGGATCAGCCGGTTCGCAGAACCGGCTGATCCCTCTAAGCTGGCGGCCAGGGTCAGGGAGCAGCAGAGCAGTGTGTCCCGAAGCCGAGCCCGCCCATTCTGTGACAATAGCGAATGAAAATTCGCTATTGTCACATGGATCCTCCTCCGGCCAATCAGGGAGCGGGTCCTCCCGCTTCCTGATTGGCCGAATGGCAAACGCCATGCCATTGGTCGAGGAGGCGCCGGCGGGAGGACTGAGAAGATGCAGGGAGCCGCGGACCGATGAGAAGCTGCTGTGATGACCGTCCGTCCATGAGGTAAGTAAGCCGGTCTCACGGGGGGGGGGGGGCGCTGGCACTCTGCAATGATTGCGGGCAAATGCTGTGGCTGTGGCACTCTGCAATAATCATTGGGGGCATTACTGTCTCACTGCAATAATAATTGGGGGCAAGGCTGTCTCACTGCAATAATCATTGGGGGCATTGCTGTCTCACTGCAATAATCATTGGGGGCATTGCTGTCTCACTCTGCAATAATCATTGGGGGCATTGCTGTCTCACTCTGCAATAATCATTGGGGGCATTGCTGTCTCACTCTGCAATAATCATTGGGGGCAAGGCTGTCTCACTCTGCAATAATCATTGGGGGCATTGCTGTCCCACTCTACAATAATCATTGGGGGCATTGCTGTCTCACTGCAATAATCATTGGGGGCATTGCTGTCTCACTCTGCAATAATCATTGGGGGCATTGCTGTCTCACTGCAATAATCATTGGGGGCAAGGCTGTCTCACTCTGCAATAATCATTGGGGGCATTGCTGTCTCACTGCAATCATCATTGGGGGCAAGGCTGTCTCACTCTGCAATAATCATTGGGGGCATTGCTGTCTCACTGCAATAATCATTGGGGGCATTGCTGTCTCACTGCAATAATCATTGGGGGCATTGCTGTCTCACTGCAATAATCATTGGGGGCATTGCTGTCTCACTGCAATAATCATTGGGGGCATTGCTGTCTCACTCTGCAATAATCATTGGGGGCATTGCTGTCTCACTGCAATAATCATTGGGGGCAAGGCTGTCTCACTCTGCAATAATCATTGGGGGCATTGCTGTCGCACTCTGCAATAATCATTGGGGGCATTGCTGTCCCACTCTACAATAATCATTGGGGGCATTGCTGTCTCACTGCAATAATCATTGGGGGCATTGCTGTCTCACTCTGCAATAATCATTGGGGGCATTGCTGTCTCACTGCAATAATCATTGGGGGCAAGGCTGTCTCACTCTGCAATAATCATTGGGGGCATTGCTGTCTCACTGCAATCATCATTGGGGGCAAGGCTGTCTCACTCTGCAATAATCATTGGGGGCATTGCTGTCTCACTGCAATAATCATTGGGGGCATTGCTGTCTCACTGCAATAATCATTGGGGGCATTGCTGTCTCACTGCAATAATCATTGGGGGCATTGCTGTCTCACTCTGCAATAATCATTGGGGGCATTGCTGTCGCACTCTGCAATAATCATTGGGGGCATTGCTGTCTCACTCTGCAATAATCATTGGGGGCATTGCTGTCTCACTGCAATAATCATTGGGGGCAAGGCTGTCTCACTCTGCAATAATCATTGGGGGCATTGCTGTCGCACTCTGCAATAATCATTGGGGGCATTGCTGTCCCACTCTACAATAATCATTGGGGGCATTGCTGTCTCACTGCAATAATCATTGGGGGCATTGCTGTCTCACTCTGCAATAATCATTGGGGGCATTGCTGTCTCACTGCAATAATCATTGGGGGCAAGGCTGTCTCACTCTGCAATAATCATTGGGGGCATTGCTGTCTCACTGCAATCATCATTGGGGGCAAGGCTGTCTCACTCTGCAATAATCATTGGGGGCATTGCTGTCTCACTGCAATAATCATTGGGGGCATTGCTGTCTCACTCTGCAATAATCATTGGGGGCATTGCTGTCTCACTCTGCAATAATCATTGGGGGCATTGCTGTCTCACTCTGCAATAATCATTGGGGGCATTGCTGTCGCACTCTGCAATAATCATTGGGGGCATTGCTGTCTCACTCTGCAATAATCATTGGGGGCATTGCTGTGGCACTCTGCAATAATCATTGGGGGCAAACCTGTATCCTGTCTGTATCCTCTGATCACCACCACCTGTATCCTGTCTTTACTAGTAATGGCAGCGATCATTAGAGGGACTGCGACATTGCGGTGGACGAATCTGACACTAAATTACACTTTGTATATTGACCCCCCAAAATAATACCTAGCCACCCCTTTGCCACCCCTGTTTTAAAAGTCTAGCTCCGCCACTGCCCCTGGCAGAATTTGCCTACAACAACGCAACTCACAGTACAACCAAGCAGAGTCCGTTCTACTTGAACTATGGCTTCCATCCCTCTATTCTCCCTCCATGCATCCTTCCTTCAAATAACCCAGTAGCCTCAGACTATCTTACCCAAATAAAGGATTCTCTGGGTTTACTAAATACTACCATTGCACACGCTCACAGTCAACAAAAGAAGTACTATGATCTTCGTAGAAGACCTTCTCCACAGTATACTATCGGGGACCTCGTTTGGCTCTCAACAAAAAACTTGAGACTGAAGATCCCTAGCAAAAAGCTTGGACCTCTGTTCTTGGGACCTTTCCCAATCAAGAAACTTATTGGAAAAGCTGCAGTGCAGCTTACATTGCCAATGGACCTAAAAATCCATCCCATTTTCCATGTGTCGCTACTAAAACCCCATGTTCCGGACCAAGGAATAAGGCCTAATATTCCACCTCCCCCTCCTGTACAAGTTGAAGGTGGAGAAGAATACGAGATAAAAGAGATTCTGGATTCTCGTATCTACAGAAGAAGACTTCAGTACTTGGTTAGATGGAAGAACTATGGGCCCCAAGACGACACCTGGCTAAACACCTCTGACATACATGCCCCTAGATTAATCCGCAATTTTCATGCGAGATACCCAGACAAACCAGCTCCAGAGGCCTTCAGGAGCAGGCCTTAAGGGGGGGGTATTGTAATGTTCCGGTACCTTTGGTACCCTAAATTACACTTTCCACAAGTGTATGCGCCCCACCATTTACTTTTGGAAAGGTGCGCATACACCTTTAAGACTGGAGCTGTCATCACCCAGCGCCGGACTAGATGGCTATTTAAAGCGCCGGTTCTCACTCACATGTGTTCGTTCAAACACCCTTACCTGGATGCTAACCTTGCTTGAAGCTTCCATGCTTGCAAGCTTACCTCGCTGACGGAACCTCGCCGCGCTGATCCCTGTATCCCGCTACTGGATCATCCGCCTCTCCTGAACCATCCTTCGGCTGTATCGCTAATAGTGCTAAGTACCCCGCAGGGGAATTCTCTATAAACTTATACTAAGCTTACACTATCTAGCTCTGCATAGTAAAGACTGTTTTTATCACATCTGCATAACTAGATTGCTAGCTCTTGAGACTACTGCTACTTTTCTGCACTGGGTTGATCTCTTTTGTATGTCCACCTGCTATTCTGTCATCTGCTACCATACAACATTGCTAAACCTTCCTGCATCCATCTGCTACTGTCTCACCTTCAAGTGTCTATCACCTACCACCTCCACTCAACCTATCCCTCAACCTTCATCATTGTGTTACCACATACATAAAGTCATTCTAGGAACCAGCTTGCTAATTGTGTGTATTTACTGGCTGAAATAAGACCTTCCACACATGATGAGTCATTGAGGTTGGGAATGGTATCTCAGCATATCTCTTACATGACTACTGACTTGGAACTATTTCTGCAGCTGAAAATCCACGCCATATAAGAAACGCAGGAGCGTTACAAGGATATGGCAGATGGGGAGATGCATTATTGCAACCCCCGGAGATATGGAATTTGAAGGTGTAAGGGAGTTTACACAAACTGAACTCCATGAGCTAGCAAAACAATACAAACAGAGGTCTGGGGAACCCCTATTGAGTTGACTCCTGCATTTGTGGGATGAAGAGGCGGACAGGATTGTTTTGTCAGGAAAGGAAGTAGCGGCTATGGGAGTGTTAACCCATGATCCACAACTGCGTCACGCCAATGTGAAAATCAAGAGAGTTTACTGTGAATCTTTCACTGTTAGACCTCGTGAGAGATGGAATTCTGAGTGTACGCTAGTCCTAGTGACCTGGAAAATACCTACTCCTGGAAAACAATAGGAGAGGGTATTTCCAGGTTACGTGAGATGGGTTGTATAACCAGATGAAATAAGTTTTCAGAATGAATGGGTCCAAATAAAAAACCCTTTATGTCTGCTCTGCGCTCTAAGCTGATGAATTCTGTACCATGTAATTTCAGGGCTTCTTTATTGTCCTTGCTGGGAGACCTGGGATTAAACAGAAAGATTCACAAAGCCACAACCCTCTTAAGCCGTTTGGGGGAGCTAGAGGAGACTAAAACAAAACCTGTCAGGGCAGTAGATAAGGTCAAGGCCAGACAGGAAAAAATCCTTTACAGAGAAGAAAGGGGAATGGGGGGGGGGGGGGGAGAAGACAGGAGGTTAAGAGAAAACCAGGCTGGTTATTTCAAGGAAACAAATGTGGGTGGACCTATTAAAGGCAGGAGTACCTAAAGACGAGATAGATGGGATTTCTACTGAAGAAATGCTGAAGAGGTGGAAACATTCAGTGGTAGAAACACTACTCCTAGTTAAGATAACATCAGCCTAGATTTAGTGAAAACAGAACAGACCCCTCCTGTTAGCCCCAAACCAATTCACAAAACTGCACATGAACCCAAACCCAAATCCTTTTATCCTGGGGAGGAGTTAGAGAGAATCAGAAAAGGAGATTGGGAGGATCCTTATCCTTTATGAAGGGAAGGTGGGTCTCCTGTGATAGCAGTGAGGGCAGTGACAGCAGGAGACCAACGTTCATATGCACCTGTCACTGTATGGTGGGGGAAGTTGTCTTCTCCTACACATGTGATGGCTTTAGTGGATACTGGAGCTGAAGTTACACTTTTGCAAGGAAATCCTTCTCATCATAAAGGAGAATTGATGTATGTAGAAGGTTTGGGAGTTTAAGGACACTATTGCCAAGGAACCAGGATTTTAGACAGATATTTGGGTATAGAATATTTTTGGGTAACTCTGGTACCCAAAAATATTCTTGAGATGGATGTACTTTAAGGTCAGTCTGTTCAAATTCGGCTAACCTGATAAAGCGTATAAGGTTAGGGCTGTAAAGGCTGTGGTCAGAAGTCATGTGAAATAGACCCCTGTCTTCATTCCTCCACCAGAGAAGCCAGTACAGACTTCCTGGAGGCCACAAAGAAATTGGGGAGGCTATTTAAGAACTGTTGAGAATAGGCATCCTTAGATCTGCTGTGAGTCTTTTCTTGTCTCCGGTGTTCCCAGTGAAGAAAACTGATGGGACAATGACTGTGGATTAAAGAGGTCTAAACAAAGTGTCACCTCTATTGAAGTCAGCTGTACCTGATATGATCTCAATCATTGAGAAAACTGCTATAGAGGCAGGAGAAGATTATGCTGTGATAGACAATAATGGTTTCTTTTCTATTTTGATAAACCCAGAGTGTCAGAACCAGTTTGCCTTTGTGTGGGATGGCTGCCAGTACACTTTCACCGTGCTTCCTGAAGACTTTGTTCATTCTCTAATGATTTGCCATGGACTGACTGCCAGAAATATAAGCACCCTGAATTTAAAAGTCTCTGTGTTTCACTACATCGATGACATCATGATCTCTGGGACAAAAGAAGATGTAACTGAAGCACTGCATATGCTGATACAGCACATGGAGAACAGAGGGTGGGCTATCAACAGAGACAAAGTCCAAGGACCTGCCACAGAGGTGAAATTCCTGGAAATTATGTGAACTGGGCCACAAAGGAAAATTCCAGAGACAGTTGTGCAAACTATCTAGGCACTCTCGCCCCCTACTACCAAAAAGGAGGCACAGAAGTTCATTGGATTTTATGGGATTCTGGAGATCGTTCATCCCACATCTTGGACTGTTTCTGAGGCCTATATGCAATGTCACAAGGAAAAAAGTTCTCATGGGATTCAGAGCAGTGGACCACATTCCTGGCTGCTAAAGAAGCCATGAGAGACAAAGAATACAATCTCAGCTGGGTGAATCTTGGAGTCCGTGGCAGCCAAATAAAAAGAAAGGACAGAGAGAAATACCCATTGGATTTTGGTCTAAGCAACTGACAGGGGCACAGAAGAGATACACATCCCTAGAGAAGTACCTGTTTGGTGCCTACACAGCACTTCAACACGTACAGACCATTACAGGAAAGGACACAGTCACCACCCATACTGCATTGACAATAGAAGGATGGGTGAGAGATAACGGACTGACCACTAGGGCAACTGTAGCCCAGAACCAGACATTGATGAAATAGAAGTGGTACCTTCAAGAAAGGCAGCTGGGGATGTCAGAGACATTTTAAAACAGTTGGCAGGGCTTGTCACTTGCTGCAGTCAGCTCCACCCTTTGAGTCTCTGTCAGAAGACATGAAGGAGTCAGCAAAGGTCACTGATGGTTCGACCATAGTCACCTCGTCTGGGCGTAAATGGACAGCAGCAGTCTACATCCCGAGTACAGGCACAGTCCTGCACGAGACCAGAACTGGAGGGTCCAGTCAGTATGCAGAGTTGATAGCTGTAGTAATGACTCTTCAGGAGGAGCCTTCTTCCCATGTCACTATCTACACTGACAGCTGGGTGGTCTTTAAAGGACTGACAACTTGGATGTCCACGTGGAAGTCCAGTGAAAGGATGATTCATGGAAAGGTCGTGTGAAGAGGCAAGGAAGTCTGGGACATTATCTAGAAGGAAGCTCACTCCCACACCATAAAAGTGGGGCATGTTGACGCACATGTGCCCCTGGTCCCAGACTTTAAGAACTATAACACAGTGGCAGATGAAATTGATAAGGTGAATGCAGTTTTGCCAATTGATATGAACTTGGCCAACTGGACCAACAAGCAATCTGGACATTTGGGACAGAAAGCAACATATGAATGGGCACAGCGGAGAGGATTGCCTATATCCATGGACATGATAAAGACTGTAAAAGGGAACTGTACAGTGTGTGGAGAAGTGCAACAATGGCCAATACAAAAGTACTCTACTGGGTCGATTAAGAGGGATGAGAGGCCTGCAGAGATTTGGCAGATTGACTTCATCGGTCCTCTGCCCCAGGGAAACAATGGACTGAGGTATTGTTGCACTGCAGTGGACACCTACACAGGACTTGTTGCTTGTTCATCCTTGCAAACATGCAGATCACGCTTCAACTGCTACAGAAACCTGTCATTGCTTATGGCTTACCCAAAAAAGTCCAAAGTGATAACGGCTCACACTTCACCGGATCAACAGTACATCAATGGGCCAAACTTTCTGGTGTGTACTAGTTGTGCCACATCCCATACTATCCACAGGCAGCTGGTTTGATTGAAAGATACGTTAAAAGATTGAAAGATACACTATTGAAGGATCAGATATGCAAACTTACACCCTCTCATACACTAAGGGGGTGGGATCAAGTCCTCACACAGGCAGTCATGTTGTTAACCTCTAGGCCAATAGCCAAAAGTACACCATATGAGAGGATTGTTGGGACTGGCATAAAGATTCCACAGCTGGAGTGCAGAGTTCAGTATTTACACATGGTTCCTGAAAGAACAGGGCTTAACAGGTGCCAAGTTACTGCTTCCCATGACATAGAAACCAAGTGTGACGTATCTGAAGCTGAAGCCTATCTAGGAATGAGAGGGAATTTGGCAGGAAGGTTTGAAGTTATCTTTGCATTGGCAGATGAGCTCCAGGACAGTGGCTGAGACTCTGATTGGTTAGTGGATACTTCTCACCAAGAGTGGAAAGTGAGGCTCTATAACATCAAACCTTCGACAAATAAACAGCAGTTATCTTCTGGGAAACAGCAGCATATTTCCTCTCCTCCCTATTGATGTTCTTTGAGAGTGTCAGAAGTGGATACAGGCAGGTGGCAAAGTGTTGGTCAGAGATTATAGCTGAAGGGACGGGGTCTACTGTTTATGTATTATTAGAAGGAATAGATAATCTGCTTTGTTTGCCACTCCACAGGCAGTCTCCAATTTGATCCATAGGAAGGGAAGACCAGAGAAAAGCTATGGAGAGCAAGAAATTGATGTATCACAAGCCTGGACTTGAATGGACTTTCTAATGAACTTTTAACCAAAGACTGAAACACCTTCTCAGTGGAATAAATATGGGAGGGGTTTGCATTCAAGAAAAAATAATCTTTAGTATGAGTTTTGTTAGTAATGAAGTGATTTTCTGTGTGGAGTCTGGGAGAAAACAAAAACAAGGGCGGAATGTGTTGCCTTTGAAAAATGATATGATTTTGTTTTATTAATCAGACATACCATTACATGGGACAGTCTGTTTAGTATTGGTCAAAAAGAAATCAGGTTACTGTTGAGTTTGTTTGAGGATGCTTCTCAAACTAATGCCTTGGTAACAAGTACACAGGCTGTCCTCAAACAATGGGAACTGTTGACTGTTGGAACAGTTGGTTGTTACGGTAAACAAGTTTGTAACCATTGTCCACAAAAGCCAAAATAAAAGCCAGTAGCAGAGGCTAATAGATAGGACTTATCATGCCTTAAACACCAAAGACAGTCTATAACCAGCCAGAAGATATTTAAAGACGCTTTATCGCTGATTTTCAGCAACTGCTTAAGAAGCCTGAGTCCTTGTTGTCGCTGGAGATCACAAACACACAGTAACCAGAGTTTAATAACTTTTAAGCGTATTTCTACTGTTACAGACCATAGTTTCTGCTTATTTGCTAGGTATCTTGATATTTCTGTCAGTTTTGTATTGTATTCCTAATATTGTAATGTACAGCATTTTTGTATAGTAAAAGCACAATTACACACTGCAGAGGTCTCAGCTTCCTTTCTTATACTGCAAAGTAACCTTGCTAGATAGACAGAAGCAAAACACCCACACCTATAACTGGCCTTCTCAGCAAGGAGCACATGGAAGGGTGACGCATGTTAAACTAAACCATAGGAAATTCCCAGCTTGACTTACCAACCAGTCTGCAACCAACTGAATAATCCTGTCTAACAGATTGCGTTGAAAACAGGGGTTTCGTTTGAACACATTCGCAAACACATGTGTAAACACGTGTGTAAGCTGCAGAGCCACTTCACTGCACCCCAGTATTATCTGCAGTCCTAACTCTATACAATTTTGAGAGCCTCCATTGTAGAAGCACATGCATGATAATAGATAGATAGAGGGCAAGTAAGCCTGGAGGGAACACCACCCCTCCTTAAAGGCACAGGGGCGCACTGGATAGCCAGCATATAGCAAAATGGCATTCCAACAGTACACAAAAATGGCCACTGCCCCCACCCATAATGGGCCTTGGCAGCAAGAAGCACATAGAGGGGAGACGAATGTCAAATAAAACCAAAGAAAATTTCCAGTTCAACTTACCAGCCAGCCTGCAACCAACCAAATTCTCTGGTCTAACAGTTTGCGTTAAAAACAGAGGTTTAGTTTGCACACATTTGCAAATACATGCGTACTATGAAGGGTTTGCTAAGGTTCCTTTAAAGATTGCCCCTTCCTGACTGTAGTTCCCCGACTTCAACTTCAATTACTGCTCCCCCTGTATTTATAGTTCCCCACCCAACAGGTACAGGAAACCACACCCACCCACACACTCCTGCCTACATGCCTGAATCTGGAAAAAAAAAATAGATGCACTTTAATGGTGGTCCCACAAGTTGCTTATACCCTTTACTTGTACTTATCTACTTGTCTGCTCCACTTCTGGAAGCAGAGCGGAAGCTGTATGAGCTGGAGTGTACAAAGGGCTGAGGAATCTATCCCCACCACTATATGATAGCACTGGGTGCCTGACCCGCGTGTCAACAAGCACCAATGCTGTAATTTCAGAGAAAAGCAAGTGAGTCACATAACTCCCATACTCAAGCCCTTTACAGTGGCTGAACTAATGTTGGCCATACACTATACGAAAAATCGGCCGAAATTCGTTCATTTGGACAGTTCTTTAGTTTTTCGGCCAGTTATTGGGCACGAATCGTAATGGGTTGTGGCATTTTTGAGCCAAAAAAATGAAGGACAAGTTTGGAAATTTTCTGCTGAACGAACGATAAATTGAAAGGTTAATGTGTTTCTCGTCCAAACTGTTTGCACTAGGTATATGTGAAAAAACGAACAAAAAAACTGATTCATTTATGCCCATTGAACGATTTATCAGTCATTACATGATGGCACGATCCTTTGCTCTCACGGCCGAGTGTTTGTTTTTTGAAAATGAGTTTGAATGATTTTTCGCATAGCGTATAGCGAGCATAAGGGAAATGAAGTTCAAGTGAGTATATTTCTGAAGGGGTCATTATTAAAATAATTTTATTACTTTGCTCTGCATTGTCAAAACACAAGTATTCTCATCTAAGTCCTCTTCCTAAACCTTGTTCTTGGACTAGATATCAAGATTTTTTTTAACTTCTGTTGTATAAAAACAATCATTTTAGACCTCTGCCCAATCAGCTCCGGAAGATTTACCCTCTTCCTGACTAGGCCATTTTTTTGCTATATGGCACTGCGTTAATTTAACTGACAATTGCTCGATGATGTATCAATATAAACAGTTTGTCCTTTTTTTCCCTCAAATAGAGCTTTCTTTTGGTGGTATTTAATCACCTCTGCATTTTTTATTTTTTTTTCGCTATAAACAAAAACAAATTTAATTTCTTTATCAATTTAGACCAATATGTATTCTGCTACATATTTTCAAATTGTGGAGTGTGAGGACAGAGTGTTCAATTTAATCTACCCCTAGAAGGTACGGGTATGAAAATAGGAGGGATGGATTGTGGGTTTTGGAATAGGTATAATTACCTGTATGATGGGTGTATGGGATACCGGGAACAATTAGTCTGCCAGGTCCGTGGGGAACACAATAAGGTCCTCCGATGCCCACTCTTGCCCATAAGGGTTGTCAGATATAAAGATCTATACGTTAGAATACTAATTAACATCGATCCGCTGATCCTCACTGAGCAGACGGATGACAGCTCTGTCTCCGCTTACTTTGCAGAGACGGAGCTGTCAGATCCCTGCTCTCCTCTATAGGAGATCGGATGAAAAGGGACCGCCTGTCCATTTTTATCCAATCCGATCCTCCAGTAGGATGGAAAATAGGGTTTCCATCTGTCCAGATTTCACGGACAAGATCGGATCGGATAGCAGCGGGTGTCAGCAGAGATGTCACCGCTGACATCCGCCGCTCCATAGAGGAGCATGAAGCGTCCAATCAGGTCCGTCCGGAACAACTGACAGGCGGACCGGTTCGGAAAGCCTGTGTGAAAGGGGCCTAAAGTTTATTAGGATTTGAATGAAGGGGTGGACTGCTGTGTTGTCATTTAATACTCTTAGGACAGAGACCATTAAACTTCCACAAACCTCCAAACAAATTGGGAGATCATAGTATATCAATCTCTGCCACTCAGAAATGTTGGCACCATAGAATAGAAGATTCAGCAAAATCAACACCAGAGTAAAAAAAAATGGTGCCTATATATGCAAGGGTTCTACAAACTACGGCCCTCCAGCTGTTGCGGAACTACATGTCCCATGAGGCATTGTAAAACTCTGACATTCACAGACTAGGCTTGATGGGAATTGTAGTTCCTGAACAAATAGAGGGCCATAGTTTATTGCAGATAAAAAAAATATCTCCCACATCGCAAAAATAGGACACCACAAAAAATACCACTTGGATGTATACTTTAAATATAGTGACCGCTCTGCAATCTAACATAACTTGGGCTCCCTGGTCACTGTGGTGGTAATTACATCATCTCCACCACTAATTACCCAGCCCCAATTAACATATTCAACACTGCAGGGGAGATGCAAACAATAGGGTTTAAAGACTGTTAAATTGGTCAATACATAATTGATTACACACCTCTGTCAATCCCCCAGTGTTAAATGATTTGTCCCAACCTTCAAACTGCCACATTTGTTGGACAACTTGGTCTGCTAAAGGGTTGGTAAACACTTGTTAAAAAAAAGAGGGCCCCCTGCAGGATAATGCACCTCAGAATAGCACATTACGATAGACTTGCCTATAAAGCTGATCCCCTTAGGGGCACGCTGTCACCGGTCACAGTGCTTCCATCTTCAGAGTGGTCTTCATTCCAGGTTCAGGCAGTCTGGCCATTGTAATAGCCAGGTCGTGATGACATCACTCCCACACATGTGCATGGGAGTCACAATCGCGGTACAGCTCCCTGATTGGATGGCACACTCGAGTGTGCCGTCTATTCAGAGTGTAGTGCGCATTAGGGATCTGCCAATTATCGGCAAAGCCGATATATCGGGGCTGATATGCACTTTTCCCGATATATATCGGAATTGGCCCCGGAGGTTACCGATATTGACAATATTTCAGGAAAGTGCTTGTACCGGAGTGATGCCTTCAGCTAGAGGCATCACCCCGGTACCGGCGTCCACAGCTGACGGTCAGCTGTCTTATAATGACAACCAATGCGGCTGAGAAGCCGCTCAGCTGTCATTACAAGGAGCCTCCTTCTGCTGACTTCCGTGGCTTGTCTGGGTCTCCTGTCCCACCAGGAGACCCAGGCAACCAGCCTTCAGGGCTGCTGAAGACCCGATTTGGCTCTGATCGGGTCTCCATGCAAAGACTCGGAAGTGTTGTCATGAGTGACATCACTTCCGGGTACTGTCTGGCGCCAGATTGAAAAAAATGACAGCATTCAAAACAGCCAAACTTGGCATTTTGAATGCTTTTAAGTGCAGAGGAGGGTTTTGGGTCTTTTAGATTCATATCGGGCGATACCGATATGCAATGGCCAAAATATTGGTATCGGCAATGAAAAACCGATATCGGTCGATCACTAGTACGCATGCACCACTGACATCACCAGCTGCTGCAAATGTAAATATCTTCTAAACCATGCACGTTTAGCAGATATTCACTGTAGGTAGAAGGGAAAAGGCTGGTTTTACTACGGCTTTAAAGGAAGCTGGAAAATAACAGACTTCCTGGTTTGATCACCAGGTACAAATAAAAGGAAAAAAGCCTAAAAAAGAAAACAAATGCAGCCTCTACATTGAAGGACTGGTAGGCTGCCATATTTTAAATGGTTGCTTTTGGGTTTAGATATGCTTTAGAATCAGTTATGGGTTCATTTATTTTACTTTGTATAGTACTCTTTGCACTCAACAAAGTAAGGTTCATATTATTACAAGGGATTCTGAAACTATGATGGAGTAGCTCTTCGGTTTGCCCCAAGTCTTATAGATTCTGCAAAGAGAACACTTTCTATAAACACTGAATCGAGGATAAGGTATTGTAACTCAAGAATCCTGACGCCGGCACAGGAGATTCATCATCCTGAATTATTACTGCTTAGATTTAAAGTATTAACTATTAAATCTAGAGCATAGGCTGATACAGCACAATACATAATTACTGTCTAAATCAGTTTGCCATGCATAGCGATACACAAGACTTTTCCCTTCACCCAGATGTCTTTCTTCTATCAAAATATTTATTTCATTCATATCGGTGCGTGCATGGTTTGTGGAGAGGAATCATATAACTGGAAATCTTTGTAGGTCATATAATGAACATGGTAAAGCAGGCCTGACCTCAAAAATATTATTTCATGTTATTAGCATACAGGGCTGCCATTAGAATTCACGGGGGCCCCATACAACCTGCCTGACAATATTAGGAGGAGGATGGGAAGAACAGGTTTCCGATTATAGGGTGTCTCTTCTGTCAGCTCCTTGGAAGAGTCTCCCATCAGTAGGAGGATATCTGCAAGGACTTGTGGGGGTGTCTGTGTGACCCAGTAATACCATTCCCCCTTCAAGGGAGGTACTGCTCCAGCATTCTATGGTCTATAAGGGAATTCATAATGCTGCTGGAAAACTACCTTGATGATAAACATTACTATCTCTGCTCAAAGAACTGGTATGGTCAGACTTTACAACATATAGAATACCTTTGCTATAATTGCCTTGTTTTGTGCCTATTCAAGTTCTTGAATATAAACAATGTTTAAATACCTCCATGTAGTGATTCAGCACGTTCATCAGGAACACCGATTAGGCCCTACCTACAAGCTTAGTACTTCAAGTCAGCAAAGATCAGCAGCGAGGGAAGCAGAACAAGTATTATTTTTTTTTAAAGGAATTTTTGTGTATTGATCCAAATACATTGCAAGGATTGAAAAAAAAAAAAAAACAACAACTTTGTAGCAGAGTCCTTGCAAGACTAAATCATAATGGAAGGGTCTGCACTCATTAAAACCAACTGATGCACTTTCAGTTTTAATGAGGAAAGTTGCAGTGTCTGCTTCCCTTTAGAAGAAGTTTACCATTAGGGAATGTAGCCCTTTTTTAGGGGGCTTTGGGTTATGGAAAATGGCCCTTCTCAAATAGAATATTGCGCTGAACCTGTAGGTAAATAAGAGAACCAGAACCTCTGCTAAATGGAAGGGTGGGTTTGATCATAGAGTTGGCAGTGCCTCCACCCAGGACAGGGCTTCTGTGACCCAAGGACACTCCCTTCCTGGGAAATCAACTAATAATGTAATCCGAGTAATTGGGAGAAAAGGAACTACTGCAGCCAGCATATAACATTAACCACAAGTATATACTGTAGATACACACCAGTATGGAAAGAATAATATTTTAAAATAATAAAAAGGTTAATAATAATACATACAAATGTACAAATAGGTAATATCAACAAAGGGCCTGACAGGAGTACTGGTGAAAATGTGCACATGTACTTGGGTATATACTGTAGTTAGTAATAAAGATACCTCCAGATGAAAGTCCAGTTACAGGGGTCTCTGTGGTTGATTATGATGCAGTGTCCGTCTTGGTGTCGAAGACCTGAAGACAGAGTCAATGATGATTGGGAGATCCTCTAACCGTCATCCAACCAGCCTGGAACATAGCTTCTCACCAGCAGAAATCGTGGTGTGATACTGGAACTAAGAGTCAGCCTATCTGCATCTTTGTCCCAAGTAGCGTGTAATCACAAGGAGGAGACCCCCGATTGTTTGGGACTATAAATGCAACGTAACACTGAAAAGAGTATACACATTAAAAAGAATCAATTTTTATTTACACACAAAAAGAAAAGAACAATTAGTTGTACAATAATTGCATATTCCAAACAATAGATGACTGGATATACATCAAAATTTTAAAATTGCATGCAAGAACAGACCATCCTCAGCACAGAAGACTCCTAGGTACAGCTGGTGGAGATAACTGGACAGGATCCTACGCGTTTTGGGTATAATACCCTTCTTCAGGGGTCAACCAGAGTTCAAAACACTAAGTGTGCCAGGGGGAGTCTTCGTATGGAGAGAAATGGACTGTTAATTAAAACGGTAAGTATACTGAAAGAGGAATACCGAGTCTCCCATAAACATAGTTCACTGGGTAAGAGGGTGGAAAAAGAAAAGCTGGCGTGCGCTTAGGGTGCCCATGGGCGCAACAGTGATGCACTTGGTCCAAAGAGATCCCTACATATATGTATGGGTACCTGTTATAGATGAGTATTTAGCGTAGCTAGAGGTCAACAGAATAAGGCAGGGGTGTCCATCCACTATATGGAGTATTTCAAAGATGGAGGTATGTAGCCTCCTATGGGAGCTGGCGGCCTCTGCTAGGGTAGGGTCCTGTCCGGTTCTCTCCACCAGCTGTACCTAGGAGTCTTCTGCACTGAGGATGGTCTGTTCTTGCATGCAATTTTAAAATTTTGATGTATATATAGTCATCTATTGTTTGGAATATGCAATTATTGTACAACTAATTTTTCTATTCTTTTTTGTGTATAAATAAAAATTTATTTTTTTAAAACCCTAGTGTATACTCTTTTCAGTGTTAAGTGGCATTTATAGTCCCAAAGAATTGGGGGTCTCCTCCTTGTCTCTACCTACCGGGATGATGGCCACTAACACTGGGTACTAGGTGATATGATCCAACATTCCTAGTAGCGTGTAATTTGTCATACAACCGAACCTCTAACTACCTAGATGGCCATCTGATGCCTAACCTGACTCTAACCGAACTTGGTTATTGGGCCCTGAGCTAAAACTAGCTATAGAATCCCAAACCAGAAGGGAGAGAGTTAACTATAATAATACAAGGTAAACAAAGTAATGATCTGCCACAAAGAATATAGTGGAAAAGCCTCCATCCCTGTAAAATATATAGAGAAGGAACTGGGGTATTGGGACTTTAAATGAGGCATGAAATAAAGAAAAAAGGATTTATTTTGGAGACATGCAATTTATACAGTTCATATGTTTATGGACAAATTTTGAAACAGTATACAATTCATATTAGGAATATAAATACAATAAAATAGGATCTCAAATGGGATCTCTAAAATTAAATTTCAATATATAAACACTGTATATATCAATTCATACATGATCAGAATAAAAGGATAATTTGTTTTATAGCATCCGAGTTATAATGTAGACTCGACGCGTTTCTTGGACCTCCGTCCATTCATCAGGAGTATTGGATACATATAAAGTGTCTGAGGAAGAAAAGGGGGATATAAACATTTTTGCACCAGAACATGTGAATGTAAAAGATGTATCAAATTTCAAAATCTGTAAACACAATTTTTTACCTTAGACATCTCAAGGTCAATTTTGGCACAAGAGAAATAAAACCCAACCTCGGAGGGAAAATGGCGGCATCAGAAGCATAGTCTCCCCCGGGGCTGAGGTGCAGAGAAAGCCAGTCACGACCGGGGATGATGGAAATACAGTCCGGGCAGAAAGTACAGACCTCCTATGTTAGGTGATGATGATGACAATTGGGGTATCCTTGGATCGGTATTAAACAAGCGTACATAAATATTGTGAATAGGTCAAATAGACTATCTATACATTGGCATGTTACTGAGAACAAATAGACCGATCCAAGGAGAAAAACCCAGGAGATATAGGTTGAGAATTTCAATCGAGAGGTGACAGTAAAAATTAGAGAAGAAAAGACTAAAAATTAAAAAATGGGAAGGAACCAAAAGACCAGTAGGAGAGCTAGTGCATCAAGGTGCTTGAAATGGAGTTCAAATGATGAAACTAACAGTCCGGGCGGAAAGTGCAGACCTCAAAGATAGAATGATGGTAATGACAATGGGGTATCCATGGATCGGTTTTGATCTAAACAAGCATACATAAATATTATAAATTGAGTCAAATAGACTAACTATACATGGAAATGTTAATGAAGACAAATAGATCGATCCAAGGAGAGGCCCCCATGAGATATAGATTGAGCAATTCAATCGAAAGGTGACAATGAGATTGGGAAAAAGAAAATTGAAAAAGAACCAAAGAACCAGTATAGGAACTGGTGCATCAGCAAAGTGCATAGACTAGGGTTCAAGTGAAAGCATACCATGGATAGGATTGCATGTGGAATAGGGTGATCTCCCTGTGAAACAAGATGATGGAAAGGAGAGCTGATGATAACCCAGCCACGTATCCCGAGGCGCAGGCAGAATCTGCACCAACGCCATGTAACCCGCCAATTTATGACGGAAATCCGCCCTCACACATCCGGTAAAAACCGGAAGTGGGTGGCGTCAGACCATCCAGGGCGGAGAATGGAAAGAAAGGGGAAATGTTCACGGCGGTGCGGCAAGACAAATTGGCAGTCACACACCGGACAACCCTGTATAATAATACAAGCTACATATACGTAAATCTATGAGCTGGACTGTTGTTTGGGTGACTGGCAGCCTCTGTACTGTTTGGGAAAAAATCAGTAAAATAATCAGCGGCCCCTGAGCGGGTAGTGCTACACCTTCAAGTTCATGGAGGTAAAGAATTCATCCTTGTGTCTGTACATTTAGAGCAGAAATATTTCTATTTAGCTTAGAAAAATTTTACTTTGGAGATAATATTTATATTGCAATGTAAGTCAGGGTTCTCCGACCAGAGAGATAAGTGGACAAGAAAAGGATAAATCCAACTGGCTTCCTAAAGTTCTACACTATGGACACTTCTATTTAAAAGAGTACGTGGCACTGCTCCATTATACAGATGGAGTGGAGTCAGCTAAAGGAAATTGTCCCCTCATGAACTTTATTGGTTCTCTGAGGTATCAGCTATCTGATTGGACGCTGCAACTTCTGGTTATCTTTAGGCAACCATCTTGGTGTTGGATCTTATAAATTAGGGTACCCGCATCATATGGGTGCACCTGGATCGAGTGGCAGGACAGGGACAGAGACCCGTTTTCTAGGGAGAGGATATAGCACAGGGACAACGCCTAATCAGAGGAAAATTTTCCATATCCAGACCAGCGAAGTGGGGTTCTCCTCAGCAGCGTTATAGTAATGTTCCAGCACATGGTAGAGCGCCACCCCTCTAGCAGAAGCCATCCAACGGTAATACAGGCCCAAGACTGGTGATACTGTACAAATACCAAATGCTATACTGCCTATTATCAGTATCTATGGAAACTGCCTTTATCCAATACCACTAACCTATATGCAATATACAATATAAATTGCAACATCTAAACCCGAGGTAATATTTTGATATTATAACTAAATCGGCTCATGTCGTTTAGCAAGAGGATGAGGGCCTCTTCATACAACATTAGCCCCTTCACCCTCATTATAACCCCCTCCCCCACACCCCACCTTTTTTTTTTGGGGGGGGGGGGTTGTCTCTCTCTCTCTCCCTACTCTTTCTTTCTTCTCATTCTTTCCCACATTGTACTTCCTCCTTCATAGGTCTCTACTTGTCTGGCACAAGTAGCCGATACCTACACGATACCTACAGACTAAGCTACAAAATATGCACTATATTAATCAGAGAACTCTCTATACAGTTGACACTCCCCCCCCCCCCATTTTGGAAAGTAATACCCAGGTAATGACCTCACACATATTAGTTTAGATTTATACTCCCTCTCACCCATAGGTGTGTGCAGCCTATTGCATTCAGCCTATTGCATTAGGGTGTGCACCCCAAAGCTCAAACACACATGCCTTTCTCTGCAGCCTCAGCTTCATGGGGCAAAGAATGAATGGGAAGTGCTCTGTGCTGAGCAGCTTCCTGTTCATTCACAAACTGAAGCATAGTAAACACAGCTTACTATTCTTTCGTTATGAAAGGACACAGTGAGCAAGTGTGTTTAATGTGTTGATTTAGAAAAGGAAGGGGATGGTAAATTACATATTTACTAGCCCCTTCCCCCACTCCTGAAACATCCCCCGAAGCAGTTGCATGTGTAAGACATGCATACGTTTTCTGTTTTAATGCATTTCTGTATTGCAAACATTTTTTCAATATAAATGTATTTGAAAAAAAAAAATAATGATAAAAAAATTAAATTGCAACATCTGCCTACAAGGGGGTGGTAAACATGTGGGTCAACTGCTTGTTTTTTCCATCCTTGGCTGCCTGTGTGAAAGGAACCTAAGACTGGAGAGGGAAGGGCTAAGTGATGCTGGACATCCCCTAGCCAGGAAACGAGATGGGCTTTCTCTAACTTACTGCAGCTTCTAATGCACATTAAAAGAATCTCACAGTGTGCAGTGCAATCCAGTAAGCAATTTCAGAACAGGAGAGGAGCCGGTACAACTGTGCAAGGCTGAATGTAAAACTAAGGTTCAGATCTAATAAAAGCTGCAGATTTAAAACGATTTAAAATGACTTCTAAAATGAGATTTATTGGTGATTGAGTGTACATATACTTTACCCTCCCATCTGAAGACCATACCTGCAAACCAGCTGCAGCCCAGGAAAAAAATTCCTGATACTTATTGAGGACAACCATTTGCTTATTTTATTTACAATGCAATAAATGCCATCCTAATGTATGACGACAGCAAGCTCTAAAATGTGAAATAAAACTTCATTTCCCTCTTTACTCCCACCCAGGGACGTATCATGGTGAGTTTCTTGCCATCCCACATGTCATTAATATAACTTGCAATAACACCATCATATCCCTGCGGATACGCCATGAATCACGCACAAGTAAGCACATACACACTCCATTAATAATGTAACTGAAGTAGATGGGACTAAAATATGTAGACAGCTCACCAGCAGAAGTTTCTTGACAAATGTTTCAATTAAAATGTCAGAAATGATTCCTTGTATAATGTTCAATATGAGGGAATTCGAGTGGATCTGATAGATGGCAGAATGTTCCATTTTGCAGGCGCTGTCCTTGAGGTCATGTCATTTGGAGTGTTTTTGCGGTTCACAATAACAGCTCCGGTTGAACATCATCCTTCATAGAACTTTCATGCATTGACATACTAGCAACCATGCGGAATCTTATCCTCATCTGTTCCCTGTAGGTTCAGCGGGGCACAGGTCCACCCAGAGGCGTAACTAGAACCTTAAGGGCCCCGATGCAAGAAACCATGGAGAGCCCCACTGACAGGGCCCTTCCCTCCCAGCCTGGTGGCAGAACACCAGGGACGGTTGCAAGTGCGATGTTTGTGTGGTAGTTCTGCCACTGGTGTTAGTAGTTTTTTATTTCACATGTATAAATACATAAGGGGTCCATATAGTGAACTTGTTGTTGAGTTATTTACTTTAAGGTCATCACAGACGACAAGGGGGCACTCTTTACATCTAGAGGAAAACAGATTTCGTCTCCAAATATGGAAAGGTTTCTTCACCGTAAGAGCTGTGAAAATGTGGAATAGACTCCCTCCAGAGGTGGTTCTGGTCAGCTCAGTAGAAAGGCCTGGATTCTTTCCTAGGTGTACATAATATACCTGGATACTAACATTTATAGGTAAAGTTGATCCAGGGAATATTCGATTGCCTCTCGGGGATTAGGAAGCAATTTTTTCCCCTGTTGTAGCAAATTGGATCATGCTTTGCTGGGGTTTTTTCCTTCCTCTAGATCAGGGCTTCCCAAACGTTTTTGGGCCGAGACCCACTTCTGAATACAGTTATTTTTCGGGGCCCACTTGCTTGTAATTGAATATTGTAAAGTACTACAGAATTTGTTGTCGCTATATAAATGCAAATAATAATAATAATATTAATGCATATTTTAAAGGGAGGGGGATGTTAAATGAAAAATATTAATTAACTACTTTTCTATTTATTATTGAATACACATTGCCAGATGTTTTATAAGTGAGGGGTCAGAAACCTGTGGCATGTGTGGCATATAAGTGGAGTTGTAAGTAATCAGCACCCTCTTAGACAGTATAAGGCAGGCAGAGGACAGAAATCAACCACCCCAGGACAGTGATCAGCAGGCTACATGGCACTCACCCTCCTTCCTCTCCCAGCGGTCCACAGTGAAGGTAAAGCCCCTGTTTGCCCTCTCCAGGGCCCAGCACACCTCACCCAGAATCTCAATGATGAGTAGCTCTATGCTGGTCTGGGTTTCCTGGCTCTTCTCTTTCAAAACCTCTACTGGGGTCACAGAAGCTGCCATGAACTCCTGACACCGCGGGGCCACCTGGTCCTCCTATGACACAGAGGCTGTCGTCTCTGCTCGCTATAGATGAGAGAATCCCGCTGCCAGTCTAGCCACCACCGCTGCCGCCAGCAGGACCGAGGAGCTGGTTCTGCACCCCATGAACATATCCTACATAACAGCCCACATATGTAATCACTGATGCAAGTATCCTCCTCACGGGAAATGCAGACCAGCCTCCGTAAACTGCATGGGCGGGGTCCTGAATCCATTGACTCCATTGACTGCTCTGGCTCTCTGTAATTTGCGCGGGCTCCCACAGCACAATTTAAGCGGGCCCGCTCTCAGTGATTTCTGGCCCAGGGTGACCCACTCAAACGCAGCTCGCGACCCACCAGTGGGTCCAGACCCACAGTTTGGGAACTCCTGCTCTAGATCAACTGCCTGTATAGTATTGTGTATATGGGATTGTAGGGTTGGGTTTTCATTACTGTATTTTGTTTTTTATTGGTTGAGCCAGATGGTCTTTTTTCAACCTTACTAACGATACAACTATTTCTATTTAACTTTTCTACCATTTGTTTTATTCATTTTTTTACAATATTCTTTTTTTTTTATATTTTTAAAATATTTTTAGGAGCCCCTTTAGGGGGCCTTGGTAATATATCCGGAGTCTAAACAGACCTCTGATATTCCACCTTTGATACAGAGAAAGTAGATGAAGGACACAGCTTTCCATCTCCTTCTCTGAAGCCTCAGCTGCACAGAATAAATGGATAGGAATAGCTCTCTACAGAGCTTCCGAATCATTCACATACTGAAGCATTGTAAACACAATTTACTACGTTTCAGTTATGAATAGATCGGATCACGACTCTCCATTCAGAAAAGGCTTCACCCTGACAGATCCCCTGCAGCAGTCATTGGGAGAGGGGAGGAGGGAACCTTGCAGAGATGTAGGGATGAGGGGAGGGCTGGAAAAAGCACAGGGGGGGGGTGCTGGAGAGCACACGAGGGGGGGGGGGGGGGCAGCAGAAAGAAACTGCATAGAAGCAGCTGTGGGGGCAGCTGCATATAACAGAACGAATCTCTTCATTCCTCCCAGCTTCTCTTCCTCTCCCTCCCACAGGCATTCCTCTATGGGTTCCTCTATGCCAGTGTTTCTCCATCTTTTTCGAGTCAGGGCGTCCTTGCCTTGAAAGTATTTTCAGTCTGGAGACCCCCCAGTCCAGTGGCTAGCTGCGGTTGCGGAACCTGATCACGATAAGGATAGGTTGCCACAGCTGTCCGAACAGCCAACCTGCAGTTGTCGCTGCCGAACGCACACAAAGCAATCCGAACAGACAGGAATTTAATTAGGTGCAAGACTTTTTAAAGAAAACATAACACCAGAAAAATGTACTAAATATTTTATTAAATTTGCCCCAACATGTCTATACAATTAGTGGTACATTTTATTTTAGCAAGGCAAAGGGGTTTCTGTCAATGAGCAGGGTCTTGCAGTAAGGGGACTTGGGCTCCATTCACACCAATGCGTTTTTTCATGCTTTTTGCAGAAATGCAGGACATTTTTTAACATGGGTGCCTATGGAACACGTTCACATCAATGCATTTTTGTGTCTCTGAGATTTTAGAAAGGGTCAGGTACTTTTTTAACCACTTAAGCCCCAGCCCTATTTCGGACACTTTTTGTTTACAAGTTAAATTTAGTCTTTTTTCCTAGAAAACTACTTAGAACCCCCAAACATTATATATATTTTTTTAGCAAAGACTCTGGAGAATAAAATGTCGGTCATTGCAATATTTTTTGTCACGCGGTATTTGCGCAGCGGTCTTTAAAACGCAATTTTTTTGGAAAATTTTTGAAAAATCACATTTCACTGCATTTAAAAAATACTAATCAGTAAAGTTAGCTAATTTTTTTTTGTATATTGTGAAAGATGATGTCACGCCGAGTAAATGGATACCCAACATGTTATGGTTTAAAATTGCGCACACCCGTGGGATGGCGACAAACTACAGTCAATAGAGATCTCAATAGGCGACGCTTTAAATTTTTTTAATGGTTACCAGTTTAGAGTTAGAGTGTAGATCCTCTTTTTTAAATTATTGCTCACACTCTGGTGATCGCGGCAATACCTCACATGTGTGGTCTGATCACTTTTATTGCTGTCATAAGCAATGTAAACATCCCTTGTGACACCAATATGCAGTGACAGGTACTCTTTATGGAGGGATTGAGGGTCTAAAAGACCCTCGACCCCTCCACTACACTTTCATGTATGCAAAATGCCAAAAACTGCATTTTTGCATACAGCCGTTTTCTAAATCTGCCGCCTTTTGCAGCAGAGTAACCCGGAAGTGACGTCATGGACACCGCCTCCGGGTTACGTCATCGGAGACCCGATTGAAGCCGTTTCCGGCTTTGATCAGGACTCTATCCAGCCAGCGGACATGCCGACTGAGTGCTGAGGGGGCTCCCAGTGGGACAGGAGCCCCGAGCAAAGTCACGGAAGGCGGCGGGAGGGGGGGACGTCCCCTCCAGGCTCACCCGGGTAACAATCGAGCAGCTCCCGAGCCGCATCGGTCCTTACCGACGGAAAGCCGACCGTCGGCTGTTAACCACGGTACCGGGATGGTGCCTCTAACTAGAGGCATTATCCCGGTATACCCCCGCAAAGTCTTTCGACGTAGATCTACGTCAGTTTGCGGTAAGTGGTTAAATGCAAAACGGTGCTTTTTTTTGCTTTTTTGGTTCAATAGACTTTAATGGAGAAGCTGCTGAAAAGCATGTAGTGCGTTTATACTGCGATTTTGCCATGATTTTCGTTTTGCATTTTTAAATCTGCCAAACATAAAAAAGCAAATTGTGGTAAAAAACGTGTTAAGCACAGAAAAAAGCACTCCAGAAACGCTCAACACACATAGGTATGAATCGAGCCTTATATGAGAAGAGTTTTGAAAATGGCGTCAAAGGCTCTACCTTCATTTCATTTTTTTCTTCAAAATGTTCCCTATTAACTGCATAGAACGGACCATAACACAGATCAAAAGTGAGACGGCCCAATCTGGCTCGTAGTGCTTCATCAGCTCCAATTTCTACTGAAAATAATTCATTTTGTTTCTTTACTGGAAAACGCTGGCCCAAAGAAAGCAACATTACTGCTGGTGTTTTGAAAGAGGTCCAGAGGCAACAAACTTGTTCCTCCCAAACAAGCTTCACCCCAGTGTGAGTTTACCCAGAGTGACTGGGAGAAAAACATACGCTATGTCTTCTTAAAGCAGACCTAAGCTCAAACGTTAGGTACCGCCTAAACAATTGTGGAAGCAGTAGGGAAGATGGGGAAGGGTGGGTAGGGTTTGTAAAATGAACATAAACTATCAAGGAGATCAACACATATGTTCCGGTTATTATGACCCAAGCCCAGTATAAGGTCACGATGCCTGAAGCAGCTCTCACTTGTTTGCTCTGAGATGAGCAAAATCTTCTTTCCTTTGACTTCCAGTATCCTAGTACATAGCTGCCATGACATCAAAAAATATCTAAAGGCATATTTTTGGTTTTAGTTTTGCATAGAGTAGGGGATGGTTTTAACATCTATATTTGGTTTTTTGCTTTGTACATCCTGCTGGGGAGTGTTTCCTTCACTTCCAGTAATGTAACAAGTAAGGGAAGATCTCCCCAACGTTATGAAAACTATTCTTTGCCAGTTATTCATTAAAAAAATGTCCCTAGTGGAAGATCTCCCATCTGCTCCAGTGACAACTCAAAATTTAGATTTTCTCTAATATTCCATCCTATTAATAATGGTCACTAGGACAAATAGAGAGAAACCTTTCCCCCATGCTTTGTATATACCTCAATATACACCCAACACCCTTTCTGTCTGTCCCCAACCCTTTTGGCAATAGGGACTGGTTTCATGGAAGACAATTTTTCTATGGACCAGGGAAGAGGTCGGTGGTGCTAGGGTTAAGGACGGCCATACACGGTTCGAATCTCGGCCGGTTCCTGCTGATTCGAACCGTTAATGGGCATGCTGAATGTACCAAGTTGCTTGATCGATCGACATGGGTATAACCAACCATTTGGATTCTTTTGCGATTACTGCTAGCGACTGCTATAGCTGCTAGCGATAATCACTGTCTTCTCCCGGCGGGGATGGCTTCTCCCCACCCGCTGGGAGAAGTCATTGGCCCGGCAGGAGGGATTCCCCCATCAACACGGTCTGTGTTGATGGGGGAATCAAGCAAATTTTGTTCCTTCAACCAGTGTTTGCAGGAAAGAAATTTGCTCCTTGTATGGCCAGCCTTATTCCCACAGTGTACATTTTGTACACTTCAAATAAAGTTTGTACAAAAAAAAAGGGAGCTGTGTAATGCGCTCAGTCGCGCACCATGCTGCCCCGTATTGCAGCTGGGAACAGTGAAGTGCTTTGCAGCTTTCCGTTTCCATGTGAATTTCTGCTGTGCGGCCCGATTCCTAACAGGCCATGGACTGTGTTGGTCTGCAGCCCGGGGGTTGGGGACCTCTGTTTTGCAAGAGCAGCCTTTCCTAGCGCCAAGTGAGAAGCCATCCACTCGGACATTAAAAAGCTGCCTTCCGGGGCTGAAGTGGTTAGAAGTCAGCAGATATACTTTTTGTAGCTGCTGACTTTTAATAAACATAGAAACGGCTGGAACTCCACTTTACATTAATTTTTGACTGTGATACAAAAGAAGCAGCTCACTCGTCTGATAATATTGATGGCCGCAGTCTTGGCTGGCAGAGTACTCATAAGGCCAACTTGAAGAGTGCATAGAAAGTTCAATTAGAAAGTGCAGCGATACAGGTGAATTCCAAGGTAGTTGGAAGAGGCTTCTGTATCCCTCAGGAGCCGTATAAAGCCCACTGCACCATTATAAACTGCCAAAAAGTTCAATTTTGCTGAAATCATATGCAAAAAATCTAGGGAAATGAAAACTCTCAATTTACTCATCCTTTTTATACACTCTTTTTTTTAATTTACTAAAAGTAAAATGATTGGGTAGATGCAAGAAACAGTATAGTTGGTTTTAACTTGTGAATGGATTAAAATTTGATTGTCCCTGTATTGATGTGTAGTAAAAAACATACTGTATATTGCAGTCCCAGCAGATGCACAGACGTCAAGGAGCTTCATGTTATACACATGGATACCAATATTCTGACCACATGGCCATCTTGTAAGCCACATCCTGTATTCATCCACATTCAGTGGAAACACTACGGCTGTAAGGCGCTCAGCCATAACTTATAAGGCCTGAACAAAAAAAATGCAGATTATTGTTATTAAAACATTCTATGCCCATGGGCTGATAGGGTACTGGCTCCAGAAAACTCATTTTCGCTCGTTATTGGAGAAAATCTATGAATGAAAGACACACTATGATCTCTGCTTTTCCGGAATATTTCATTTGAACATCCATAAAGCAGCTGCAACCATGATGTCTCTACCCAAAGACCACGTAACACAGTTCAACAATAATTTGGTGAAACGCATTAGGAAGATGGTGGTTTTTTGTGTGGAGACATCATGGCTGCAGCTACTTTATGGATGTTTAGTTGAAATAACCCGGAAAAGCATTTGAGGTTGGCTCTCATTCATACATTTTCTCCACAGATTATTTTTAACCAACTTCAAGTAAAACTAATATTGACCCTCAAGGAACAAGAAACAAATACGATACTAATATGTGCACTTGATATTCATCCTTATTGCACTGCTCAATATTAATTTCAAAATTACCCATCACCAAAAAAATAATAATACATTAAAGACAATATTGTTATAATGACATTACTCTTCCCGTAGTTACATTCGGCTGACCCCATTCATGAACGTTATGATAAATCCATCTGGACAAATGGTTAAGGACATCTACATTAATCACACATATATGAGCTTGTTGGACATCCCATTCAAATACCATGGGCATTAATATCCACTCTTCTTGAAAGGCTCCACTCAGATTTTGTTGTGTGTGTGGGGAGGTGCAGCATGGTGTGTCAGCAGTAAACACTCAGAACTTGTATTAAAGTTAAGCCCCGTACACACGCTTCGAAAATTGGCAGGAAATTTTCGTCCAACGTCCGATCTGCCGATTTTCGGCTTGTTAGTATGACGATTCCGACAACCGACACCGACTTTTCGGCTGAAAAAAATCTGGTGTGCAGACTATAAAATTTTTGCTGGCCGTCAACACAACAGCCGATTTTCCGTCAGTCAGTACAGATTTCGTCAGACAAAAATCTCATGAGCAAGTCTGGGCATGCTCAGAGAAGAAAAAACACAAAGAAAGTAAACCAACACATGACATCACTTCTGAAGTAGATTTTTGTTGGGCGAGAAAATTTGTGTGCAGTCTAGGCACATTCCAACTAACAAAACACCACTCTGGACAAAAGTCGGACGATCGGTCGGCCGATAATCGTTGCGTGTGTACGGGGCTTTAGAGTTCGGCAGTTCATAACAAGCCTGGCGGGAAGGCACCTGACTGGGAACACTAACAGGATGTACCAATGATGTGTAGTAGAACAGGTCGCGGAAGTGCCAACAGCATCTGTCTTTTGGGGTGGAATGTGGCCTGGCCATTCTGTACCCAAATGGGGAGGTCTCCTGGATGGAAGGCGTATCCCTATCCTTTCCCTACTCATCTAGTACCTCTCCCTACAGCTAATCACTGTCTCTGACAGACAGCTGACCTATCCCTACACTACCCACACATGAAATTCGCACCAAGCCCTGGAGCCAGGGTTTTAAATGGATTCTGCCTGACCCAAGATGGCCGCCAGAGTCACGGGTCGGCAGCATCCAATTGAATAGCTTTCCCATAAAAAACCATAGAGGAACCATGTTCCTCTTGACTTTCTCTCCCTCTGCAATGCCGTTGCAGTTGAGTGTCACCTGCTGTGGAGGAAATAGACTGCACCTGCCTACATGTGTCTTAGAGAATTTTTGCACATTTACATTAAACAATATTTCTGAGGTCAGGTACAAGCCTCTGTGCAAGTCCCTTGAGATTACACCTGAATTTGTGAAGCCATATCTTTATGGAGATGGCTTTCTGCACAGGGACCCAGTCATGCTGGAACAGAAAGCACCTTCACCAAGCAGTTGTTGGAGCACAAAATTGACTGTCGCAATAAGTATCCTTCGCTGGAAACACCTGAATAAAAATATTGTTGATGGATGGCCACACTTTATCCAAATAAAAAAGTTTTAAATTTGGATACACTTTAAGTATCTAAAGCGGAGTATACACTAGAAGAGTTTTTAACCACCTCCCACCCGGCCACTGTACATATACGGCCGGGTGGGAGTCTCGTCCTTCTGATCGGACGTTCGGGAACGTCCTTCAGAAGGAGCGAGATCGTGCCGCCGCGGGCACGCGCAGCGGCACAATCTCGATGTGCCTGTGTCCCTCGGACACAGAGCAACAAGATGCGGCAGGAGGGCCCTGTGATTGGCCCTCCTGATCACATGACAGCTGTGTCCAATCACAGCTGTCATGTAATGTAAACACAGCCGTTGTAACAGCTTCGATCTCTTCTCCTCCTGACAGATCCTGTCAGTGAGGAGAAGAAGAGAGGATCTGTACTGCAGCCGGGGGGATCAGTGAGTATTTCTAATTACTCACTGATCACAGGGGGGGGGGGGTCTGTGCTGGTAATCAGAACATTGATTACCAGTGTAGCCCTGGGAGGGGGGGTGCCACTAGAGCCACCAGGGATGCCCACCCATAACCACCACGGATGCCCACCATGGCCACCAGGGATGGCAAACAGGGCTCAGAGAGCCTGCCAGTGGTGGCCCCTATCAGTGCTGCCCACCAATGCCATCTATCAGTGCTGCTCATCAGTGCCCATTATTGCCATCTATCAGTGCCACCCACCAGTGCCCATTATTGCCCACCAGTGCTGCCTATCAGTGTACATCAGTGCCGCCCATCAGTGCCGATCAGTGCCGCCCATCAGTGCCGATCTGTGCCGCCCATCAGTGCCACCTATCAGTGCCCATCAGTGCCACCGATCAGTGCCCATCAGTGCTGCATATCAGTGCTATCTATCAGTGCCACATATCAGTGCACATCAGTGCTACCTATCAGTGCCCATCAGTGCTGCATATCAGTGCCACCCCATCAGTGCCACCCCATCAGTGTCTCCTCATCAGTGCCTGTCAGTGCGGTGTCATCAGTGCTTATCAGTGCAGGAAAAAAAACGTATCTATTTACAAAATGTTATAACCTAAACAAAAAACTTTTTTTTTTTTTCTAACTTTTCCGTCTTTTTTTATTTGTGCATCAAAAAAGAAAAAACCTGGCGGTGATCAAATACCACCAAAAGAAAGCTCTATTTGTGGGGAAAAAATGACACAAATTTGGTTTAGGTACAGTGTTGCATGACCGCGCAATTGTCATTCAAAATGCAACTGTGCTAAAAGCTGAAAATTGGTCTGGGAAAGAAGGGGGTTTAAGTGCCCTGTATTGAAGTAGAAAATTTGAACAAAAATTCTCAGAACATTCAAATGTTGTTCCAAAGTAGTTCAAGATTTTATGTTTACTTTTAACATTAAAATTGAATTGACTTTACCAAACAATAAAAACACATATACTGTGTTGAGAAAATTCAGAGATATCGGATGCAAAATTTTTCTCTAATTCATACATTAGAGAAAAATTTTCCATTGTATTCCACCGAATTTTCTCATCACTGCGGGCAAAAAATGGCGAATTAAATTCTACCTGTGTATACCCGGCTTTAACCTGACATCTTTATGACTAAAGGTCGATGGGTTTCTTAGACGGGTAGACAAATAGATCAACGTTAAGTCTACTTTTTTTTGTCAATATTAGGAGGACCACATCAAACAGAATCAACCCTATTAGCTTCACGTAGAACAAAATACGTGTCAGTTATCTCCAGTTCTGCCTTTTCGCCCGAAGGTAAAAGCTTTGCTTGTCCTGCAAACACTGCTCCCATTGTTCCCAGCCGAGGAAGCCTGTGAAGAAACAACCCAATGCATGGTGTACTATGCAGCAGAAAACACTTTGGGGGGGGGGGGGAGTCGAAAAAGATAGGGGTGACAGGAAATGGCAGACATTTTTCATTGAATTAAATCATTAACAGTGACCTGAAAAAGCTAAGAGTGAGAGAGGAAACAACTGGTTACATTTAGGTCACCAGAAAACAGCCAAGTGGGAAGCTGAAAGTAATTATCATAAATGAATGTTACTCTTTTATGCTTGACCACCATGCCTGCTCCCATGATCCTCTCTGCCGATTGTAAAAACAGATGCGTTACTTAGGCTTCCTTCACAAAGTTATTAGCTAATACAATTGTCAGGACGTTTATAAACCAACATCTGTTATGATCAATGTAAACGGAAGATTAATCAGCTTCAGGGGGGGGGGGGGGGGGGGAAAACAATAATAACAGTGCTAACCTTACCACATGATGAGCAATAAAACATGGGAGTTTGGTTCTTGTTGCGGTCAGGCATTCTCATAATATTGCTTTCAGGGAATCACTCTGTGTATTCGATACAACTTGGCGTTGGCGTGGTGTTTTCTTTTAACACAGCGGGGATTTTTGTCACCGTGCCATCAGAATGATGTGTTCGGGGCGACACTTGGGAATATCGAGGAGGGAAGGCTGCTGCCTTCGAAGAGATATTTGTTAGAGTTAAATTGGAACAACTGAAATAACAAGCATTGTTACTGTGGAACAAGGGTGTGAAATCCCAGGAATAAACATATGGATTTCAGCTCCGCTTTTGAAGGGCTTGTCTTCAATTAAAGAAGACGCCGGTAAAATAATAGTAAAGGGGAACTCCAGTCAAACGGCTATTTGCACAGGTAAAATACATACACGTTTTCTGATTTACCTGCCAAAGAATCAATCTTAAAAAAAAATCTGTCACCAGACTATTTGTTTCAACAAAAATCTTCCAATAAGAATATTCTGTATGTGTGCAGCCTCACCCAACTGGGAAGGGGACTGACGTGGTGGGTGACAGCATATATAGTATGTACCTTGTGACAGAGCCTGACGTGTAGAGGGAGACCTCTCGTACAGTCCCAGCTCAAGGACCACTGATGTTGCGTGCGACAGTGGCGCAGTGAGGTAGGAGTGCCTTAACCACTTAAGCCCCGGAAGATTTTACCCCCTTCCTGACCAGGGTTTTTTTTGCGATTTTTTACTGCGTGACTTTAACGGACAATTGCGCGGTCGTGCGACGCTGTACCTAATCAAATTTGACGTCTTTTTTT
Source organism: Pelophylax lessonae (assembly GCF_965119305.1). Taxonomy (NCBI): domain Eukaryota; kingdom Metazoa; phylum Chordata; class Amphibia; order Anura; family Ranidae; genus Pelophylax; species Pelophylax lessonae. The sequence goes on along the minus strand of NC_138775.1, from coordinate 249,319,263 downwards.
TCCCCACAAACAGAGCTTTCTTTTGGTGGTATTTGATCACCTGTGCGATTTTTTGATCATGCGCTATAAACAAAAAAAAGAACGTAAATTTTGCAAAAATAACAATATTTTTTTATATGAAATTCCCCCCAAAAAAATGTAAAAATCAAAATTTTTTAACATTTTCGGCCAATTTGTTTTATGCTACATATGTTTGGTAAAAAAAAAATCGCAAAAAGCGTATTTTGATTGGTTTGCGCAAAAATTATCGCGTTTACTAACAAAGGGAAAGATTTTTGTCATTTTTGGTGTTTTTTTTTAACGAGTAATGGCGGTGATCTGCGTTTTTTTTTTGCGGGACTGTGACATTGCGGCGGACAGATTGGACCCTTGACTGACATTTTTGACACTTTTGGGGTTACCAGTGACATTACTGCAGTAATCAGTGCTATACATATGCACTGTTACTGTAAAAATGACACTGGCAGGGAAGGGGTTAACTGTATTGGAGAGGGAGGAGTTAAGTGTGTCCTAGGGGCGTGCTTCTAACTGTGATGGGACATGGCTACTACTGTATAAACACAGATCAACGGTCCTACATAGTAGAACTGTCTGATCTCCATTTTTACACAGGGGAGAATGACAGGCGGCTTGTTTACATTAGCCGCCTGCCTTTCTCCCTCTCTACCGACGATCACAGTGTGACCGGCGGACATCGGGTTCGCCGGTCACACGCACGGACTCAGTGAATGAGCCGGGTCGGGCGCGCGCCTCAGCGGGCGCGCGCTCGCTCCCCATTGGCTCACAAGCCGGTGACAGGCTAGTGACGTATATATACGTCACTTTGCCTGGCCAGGGCTGATCGCCGCAGTATATGTACTTGCGGCGGTCGGCAAGTGGTTAAAGAAGAAGTCCAGCCTAACACTTAAATCTTTACATCTATAGACCTCCACGATCTAACACTAACCTATCTTTTTTTTATTATTATAATTGTAGCAGGGTTTCCAGGCATTGAGCCTGATGTGGGTCTGTCATGGTTACCGGAAACGGCAGCAGCCCCTTTAAGCTGAATACCCAAGTGCGAGATTTGAGTCACAGACCAGTCCGGCATCTTTGGTTTGTTTTGTTTATTTTATATTGGGGATGGGAGAAGGGAATAAGTGAGATACTCCTCTGGCTCAACTAGGTACAACTGGGACACTTTGAAGAAAAAAGCCTTTCAGCGCTGTCTTGACGCTGGCTGGATGCCGACCAATGCTTGCTGGCGCTTGAAAAACACTGACTTGCTGAACTGTACTCGAACTTAACTTCTGACACTCTGGTTAGCTCAAAAGTCCGGAACACTGCTCCCTCCAGTCCTTGCTGACTGAGGTAGCCTCTGTATACTGCTTCTGCAACTCTCAACACTGTACACACTGCACGCTGTACACTTTAACACTTCAGGGCCCAACCGCTGGCACCCCCTCTGTACTTCAGGGTCCTCTCACTAGGCACCCCCTCTACACTTCAGGGTCCTCACACTAGGCACCCCCTCTACACTTCAGGGTCCTCTCACTAGGTACCCTCTCTACACTTCAGAGTCCTCTCACTAGGCACCCCCTCTACACTTCAGGGTCCTCACACTAGGCACCCCCTCTACACTTCAGGGTCCTCTCACTAGGTACCCCCTCTACACTTCTGGGTCCTCTCACTAGGCACCCCCTCTACACTTCAGGATCCTCTCACTAGGCACTTCCTCTACACTTCAGAGTCCACACACTGGCACCCTCTTTGCTCTTCAGAGTCAACGCTGGCACCCCCTTTACACTTGCTCCTGCACCGGCTAGCTAGCTCCTGGATCCCTATGACCTTCACCGGAGTGGTCCCCTCTCTCTAGGCAGACCCCCAGGGGCAGTTTGCAGTACTCGCGAACGGGGAATGCTTTCCCGAAACTCAACCCCTCTCAGCTTCGCTGGTCCTCGACACACCGAATCCTCTCTGCAGCTCAGCTCAGCCCTCAGTCCCCACAGGCAAGCCGCCCAGGACACCTGATTCTTCTGACAGGAGGAGAGACAGCCGAACCCTCCCTCCAGGACTCTTCTCCCGCCAAAGGCGCTGCGTCAGGCACTCCCTCAAACTTATTCCCACTCCCAGAATGCTGTGTGGCAGAATCTGCCTTTCTGGGGTAAATACAGGCCTGAGTGTGCCATTGGCTGGGTTTTATTAGTTTCAATCAATTCTTCAAACCATCAAAAAGAAACAAAGTTCCTTCAAATAAACATATTACACAAACAATCCCCCCCCCCCCCATATCACCTCTCCCGGTTCCCCTCAAATCGCCGGATGTTTACCTCGTTCCACCATTTCAGTTCTATCCATCTTTTCAACGTACCTCTAACACAGCCTGTTGATGCTAATTTCCCTGGTTTTCCTAAATTTGTTTATACTCTCTAGTTCTTTTTAAATCCAACCTCTTTCTCCACTTTTTTGAAAAACTATCAACTTGTCCTTCATCCTTACTACACATATTTTCCATATTCTGCATCTTCAGACATCCACGATCTAACACTAATCTATCTAACCCTGAAAAAAAGAAATCAGTATCGATACCTTTCTGAAGCCAATCTGATCCGATCCCACAGGGCTAGATAGGTTAGCGTTAGATCGTGGATGTCTCAAGATGCAGCGATTTTAGTGTTAGACTAGACTTCTCCTTTAGGATCTTCCGTTGGTTACAGAGGTGCATGGCAGGTGTGTCACCAGAGTTGAGCTGGATAGCTGAAGCAGTGGATTACAGCAGGAACAGCAGACCCCAGGCTGGGTAGGCAGCAGCTGGTAGCAGATGGAGACTGGCAGCACATAGCAGATGGAAGACCAGCGTAACCAGGCACAATGCAAAGCACGACAGACTGATGACCAGATACTGGTCAGACAAGCCAGGTCAGCAACAGATGGTCAGGTATAGGTACACAATGTTTTGGAAGCAAGCCGAGGTCAGGACAGGTAGAGTTCAAGCATGGTCAGGATAAGCCGGGTCAAACACAAGAAACAGGAACAAGAACACTGGTAACAGCTGGAGATCAGACAGCAACCTCCTAGTGCATCTGCTGCACTTATTAGAGGGCAGTTGGCCCTAATGTCAGTGGCGAATGCACACACGCCTGCGCATATGCATGCCTGTGTACCACAAGACGGGCACCCACAGAACCGCACCTGCACATTTGTGTGTACCTTGAGACTTCAACTGCACTATGGCCAGAGAGCCCCTGACAAGTAAGGTGGTAATGCACAGATCATTCATGTCCAGCATAGCTGTCAGAAGTAAGTTCATCCACCCCATGATTTGACACAGAGCTCTCCAGAGATTTAGGCAGCCATCTTGAACTCAGGAAGGCACCTGTTAGTTCTTGGTAGTGTGCCTATAGTGTGTGGGGCTACATAGACAGACCTGCTTGTAGGCAGGGGCAGTCTGTACTCCCCACTGTAAGTGGCGCTCAACCGAAACGGCATTCTAGAAGGGGGAAAAAAGTCATAAGGAACTTGGTTCCTCTATGACTTCCTGTCATCACCAGAAAGACAGCTATCCGATTGGATGCTGGCGCTCCATGTGACCTCGGTGGCCATCTTGGGTCAGAACATTCTCTATTTAAGACTATGGCTCCCCGGTTTGGCATGCTTTATGCAAGTGGCTAGTGTAGGGACAGGCTCTATGACTGGCAGAGACAGACGCTAAAGGCTGGGGAAAAGTTCCTGAGGAGTAGAGAAAGTGCAGGAACTATGCTATCTCCACCTCTCATTCGGATGTGGGCCGGTCAGGCTGCATGACTAGGGGATTAAAGATGATTTGTCTCCATTCTGCTCTGACCATCACTCTCCTCCTCCATTATAAATAACCACATGACCACAGGTTGGAGTTAAATGGCCATAGCAGCCTTTTATTAACAAACTGTATACATAACAGGTAAATAACACGTTAAACGCAGTTTTTTACTGGAGCCTCAAGGTCCCGGTAGGCATCAAAGAAGGAGGTACCTGCGTCCGACTTAATTTGGCCACTAGCCGCCACAGCACCGGCTCGGAGACAACCAGTCGCAGGTACTAACATACCAACTACTGGGAGCCGTACCTCAGACGGGTCCCTACCAAGTATAAGTTTGCGCCATCAGGGAGCCGTACCTCAGACGGATCCCTACCAAGTATAAGTTTTCACCATCAGGGAGCCGTACCTCAGACGGGTCCCTACCAAGTATAAGTTTGCACCATCAGGGAGCCGTACCTCAGACGGGTCCCTACCAAGTATAAGTTTTGCACCATCTGGGAGCCGTACCTCAGACGGGTCCCTACCAAGTATAAGTTTGCACCATACTAACCTAACAGGACCTTGTACCCCACTTGCTGCCATGACAAAGAAACACCCCAAAAGAAGAAAGCCTCTGTTAAAGGGAAATATTCTCCAATGCAGCTTTCCTCCGACTGAAGACTTCCTGAGGCCCCTATCTTGACTTCTCCCTGTAGCTCCACCCCTTTCTGGCCAAAACACCAATTAAAAGTCCCAACACTTATATTTACTATAGTACTGGGCTAAAAACTCCTCCTTGTCCCAAACCCCTTTAACCTCCGTCCATGTCTCTTCTCTCCTTTACTCCGGGCCTCTCTTTCCCACTCCTTGCAGCACAATTTCAAGAGCACAATCCTCTGCTACTGTTTGTAAGTGGCTACAGGCAGCTGCACCTACCCAGCGGGCATGATTGTACATTGTTGGGATTTTCTTAATCTACTGATCTCATTCACCTCGGCCTTTGAGTGTTTTCTTTGATGCCGGCGCACGTTACACTCTACCCACATGTTGCCTAGGGAAAGATTCCAGAGGAGTAGGAATAGCCTGGGGAAAGTCTGGCGAACCCCTGAGACTAACTAGAGTTTGAGGAAGGACCTTTGATTGCCCAACCTGCTATCTAGATTGATGAATTCTGCACACAGTTTTACCAGCACAGCACCCCTTTTGTAAGGAGACAATGTTACACAAGCTGCACACCGGAAGCCTCGGCTCCCAAGTCACACCCCCCCTTACCCCGCAGTGCTGCCAGACTCCCTCCTCTCCTGTTTTGCTGGCTGCTACAGGGCATATTTCAGAACAGAGAGCGGGGGGAAGAGGCTGGTAAATATGTCATTTACAGGCCTCTTCCCTTTTCTGATGGGTACTGATCACTTACTGTGAACATTCATAACTGAAGCATGGTAAACACTGTTCACCATGCTTCAGTTTGTAAATGAACAGGAAGTTGCTCAGCACATAGCACAGGGCAGTATTCCAACATAAAAACAACCCCAAACACACCTCCAAGATGACCACTGCCTTGCTAAAGCAGCTGAGGGTAAAGGTGATGGAATGGCCAAGCATATCTCCAGACCTAAACCCTACTGAGCATCTGTGGGGCATCCTCAAATGGAAAGTGGAGGAGCGCAAGGCCTCTAACATCCACCAGCTCCGTGATGTCGTCATGGAGGAGTGGAAGAGGACTCCAGTGGCAACCTGTGAAGCTCTGGTGAACTCCATGCCCAAGAGGCAGTGCTGTAAAATAATGGTGGCCACACAAAATATTGACACTTTGGGCCCAATTTGGACATTTTGACTTAGGGGTGTACTACTTTTGTTGCCAGAAGTTTAGACATTAGTGGCTGTGTGTTAAATTATTTTGAGGGGACAGCAAATGTACACTGTTATACAAGCTGTACACTCACTACTTTACATTGTAGCCAAGTGTCATTTCTTCAGTGTTGTCACATGAAAAGGTATAATAAAATATTTACAAAAATGTGAGGGGTGTACTTTTGTGAGATACTATATATATATATATATATATATATATATATATATATATATATAGTATCTCACAAAAGTGAGTACACCACTCATATTTTTGTAAATATTTTATTATATATATATATTATATATTATATATATATTACATATAACTATATATAATATATATTATATATATACATATATATATATATACACATATATATATATATATATACACACACTTATATAAGCGCTGCGCACATTGTTGGCGCTATATAAATCCTATATAATAATAAATATAATATATACACACACAATCAGATCAGTAGAGTCCCCTTATTGTACAGTAAATGTCTTTAGTGGTGAGTCAGTTGCCAGATGACAAAACAGGAGGTCACATAAATACTCTATAACTATTGCATAGGGCAACACATACCTTAATGCAATCCTTTAACATTTCCCAGTGCTCGGCAGACCACAGAACGTACTTTTTATGGTTATTTTACAGAAATATTTTATGGTCTCGGCTCTACAATATGTTGCCACCTTATGCTTTGAGTTATAAGGCCTACTTAGCGGAGGCCATTGCAGACTGAAAAAAAAAAAAGAATAATTAAGAAAAAGTGTAAAGGAAAAATACACACGGCAAAATATTAAACATACGCCTTTTAAAGCAGAGCATAAAACAGCTTTTAATAAAACATTACTACATCTTGTAAAAGCAGCCCTTTTTTTTGCTGTAAGTAGCTTAAAAAAAGTTGAAAACTTTCCTCTGGCTTCCTGTGTTCTAGATACCTAACAAAGAGCATGTGATATTTGTCTTTTTGCTCTACTGTACTGTTTGGTGAAATGCTAAATAAAAAGTCAACTAAATGATACATTTTGTAAAACATATAGGGGGTAGTATACTGGTTTACTAGAAAATTGAGTCTGGGTCAAGCAACCAACTATAATAAAGAAGAACATTAAATCTAAGCCCAAAACCAAAAATGTAATATATTGCAGAGTACTGCTTCTTAGATGTGGTGGCTGCATTTGTTTTCTTTTTTCCAGCTTTTTTACTTTGAAGTCTTTGTAACCCTAAAAAAAAATAAAATAAAAAAATAAAAATGATCTCCTAAATCAACAAAACAGTGCTTGTGGTTTCTAATCTGCCCCTCTCTAAGCAGAAAAAAACCTGTCTGATCCTGCCACTTCCTGTGTCCTCCTCTGTATCCTGACCACGATAATCATGGCTGCTGAGCCTTAATCATTGTGGTCTGTCTGCTTGGCTCTGTCATCGGCAGCTCTCCTGTCCTCTTCTGTCCCCCTCACCCTTCCCTCCCTGCCTGTCAGCTCCGTGTCTCTCTGTCTCACCCCACTTTCCTGCCGCTATCAGTAAAGTTTAATAATTGTCACTGGCAGCCTCTCTGTTTTATCCAGGGATAATGCACTATATAAATGTTTTTTATAAACAATGCCTCTAAATACTTTTTTGCAGCTACATTCAGGCCAGTCACGTGACTCCTGGCCGCTCTGCTACTCCTATTTAGGACTACAGCGGGAGGAGCCGAGTGGCCACCTGACCCCCAGCCCCTTCCACTGTAGTCCTGGATCGGAGTAAAGAACTGCCATAAAAAGTTTATAGGGACTGCCATGCATCAATGAAAAAAAAAAATTTAATACGATAGTTTTCAAAGGAGCAGTGATGCTTAAAATGAAACAAAAAAATGAAAAATTCCTTTAAATATGGTGCCTGGGGATCCTCTTAGTCTGCCTGTGACGTGGCACATCTGTACGTATAGAGCCTGCTGCAGCAATACTGACCTTTCTAAAAGAGAAAATGTAATTTAAACTTGCTCATGACCATAATGTATTGCTGACTCGGAAATACAGATAAAAAAGTATGAAAAAAACGGCCAAAATAAAAAAAAAATGGCATAGGGTCCCCCCCAAAATCCGTACCAGACCCTTATCTGAGCATGCAGCACTGGTGGGTCAGGAAAGGGGGGGACGAGCGAGCGGGTGAACCATACCAGGCCACATGCCCTCAACATGCCCCAAAGCGCCTTGTCCCCATGTTGATGGGAACAAGGGCCTCTTCCTGAAAACCCTGGGCTGTGGCTGTCGGGGGCTGCGGGTGGGGGCTTATTGGAATATAGAAGCCCCCTTTAACAAGGGGGCCCCCAGATCCTGCCCCCCCCATGTGAATGGGTATTGGGTACATCATACCCCTAGCCATTCACCAAAAAAAGTCAAAAAGTAAGAAGTACAGGAACGTTTTTGACAAGTTCTTAATTAAAAAACAAAAAAATGGTGTCCCTCGATGTACATCCATCGTCAATCATGACGCCCACCGAACCCCGTCACAAGACGTCAGAAGTGGTGGTGCTACTGGGTGACGTATCCAGGTGGCCCCACCCCTTTCCTATAGAAGAACTGTCAAAGTGCAGATCAAGCAGACGGCGGAAGGCCTCCCAAGAGGCGGAGCGTTTTTTTTTCCTATTTTTCGGGTCCAACAGCCGTCATGATTAACAAAGGATGTTTCCTGTTTCTTATGGTTCTTACTTTTTGACACTTTTTCGGTGAATGGGTAAGGGTACAATGTACCCGAAACCTATTCACATAGGGGGGGCAGGCGTCGAGATTGACGATGGATTTACATCAAGGGACACTATTTTTTTGTTTTTCATTAAAGGACTTGTCAAAAACGATTTCCTATGTCTCTTACTTTTTTACTTTTTTTGGCGACGTGGAGTTCCCCATTAAAATCTATACCAGACACAAAGGGCCTGGTATGGATTTTTTTTTGGGGGGGGGACCCCACGCTATTTTCTTTTTAATTTTGGCGTGGTGTTCCCCTTAAAATCTATACTAGACCCAAAGGGCCTGGTAGAGATTTTGGGGGGGGGGGGACCCCACGCCATTTTTTTTCTTAATTCTTTCATGGGATTTCCCTTAAAACCCAGACCCAAAGGGTCCCCTCAAGCTGTTTTTACTCCATTTTTTTATATTTACATTTCTTTTTTTACAATTATTTTTTTAACCTCAGCTCTTAGAAGGTAAGCCTTAACAACCTATTGCTGTGTGCTCGGTGGCTGAACATTCCACTAAGTGCTGAGAAAGTTCAGGTGTTAGGTGAGTACCTGAATGGGCAATGTTTAGGCCAAACTTATGCTCGGCCAGAACCGTTCACCCATCCCTAGTGGTGCCTGAACACTGTAACCCCTCCAAGTTATTCTTGCTGGGCGCAGGAACGGGCCCTGCTGTTAAAAAATTAGAAAAAAAATTGAATTACATACACCTGTAGAAAAATTGGGCCTTGTGTGTTGGTGGTGCCTGAACACTGTAACCCCTCACAGTTACTCCTACTTTTTGGGGGATTTTTTTTTTTTACTTTTTATTATAGAGTGTGGGAAGGGAATATGGTGCTTGGGTGCAATACTTTTGTGCTTGGTGCACTATAAACCATTTTATTTTAGTTTTTTTTTTTAAAGAAAAAATTAGGAAAGCCAAAAAGAAAAGTCAACCACTGCTGACACAGAGGAGGAATGCATTCAATGCAGAATAGAGGAACAGCAATTATGCCCTAAATATATTTAGTGCTGCTGTGAAAAAAAAGAAAAAGGAAATCATTGCTGAGACAGAAAGAGGAACACCTGCAACACAAAAGGGGGGACACCAATTACGTCCTTAATATTATTAGTGCTGCTCTGTCACAAAAAAAAGAAAACTACTGCTGACGCAAAAGGAATTGCACCTTTTCGCCTTCACTGATGGGCGCTGGTAGGCTGCACTGATGGGCACTGATAGGCTGCACTGATGGGCACTGATAGGCTGCACTGATGGACACTGATGAGACGCACTAAAGGGCAATGATGAGGAGGCACTGAAGGCAGCACTGATGGGGATGGCACTAATATGCAGCACTGATGGGTGGCACTGATGAGCCGGCACTGAAGGCAGCACTGATTGGCATCACGGATGGGCACTGTTAGGTATCACTGATGGGCACTGATAGGCGGCACTGATGGGAAGCGCTGATGAGAGGCACTCATGGAGACTGATGGGTGGCATTGATGAGCAGGCACTGATTGGAGTCACTGGTGGACACTGATTGGTATCACTGATGGGCACTGATAGGCGGCACTGATGGGCAGCACTGATGGAGATTGATGGGCGGAACTGATGAGCAGGCACTGATGGGCACTGAAAGGCAGCACTGATTGGCATAGCTGATGGGCACTGACTGGCATCACTTCTGGGCACTGACTGGCATCACTTCTGGGCACGGACTGGCATCACTGCTGGGCACTGTTGGGGCTGCAATGATAATCAGGGCACTGATCATTAGTGCCCTGATTATCTGTGCAGGTCTCCCCTGTTAGGAAATGCTGCTGATCGGCTCTCCTCACCTCATATGTTGTCAGTGTGAGGAGAGGAAAGCAGATAACCGGCATTTCCTTATTTACATGTGATCAGCTGTGATTGGACACAGCTGATTACATGAGTAAAGAGCCACGTCATTGGATCTTTATCGATATCGGAGATGCGCCGGGTGCCAGGGACACAGCGTGCCACCGATTGCTGTGCACCGTGCCTCCGCGGGCGCGCAAGCACAGCAAGAGTGGGTTGGACGACATCATATGACAACGTCCAGCGCAATAGAGCCAGCTTCCCGCCGTCATTTATCTATATGGCGGGCGGCAGGTGGTTAAGGCCTTCTTCACACAGGGTGTACAAAACCTGTGTAGGGCTTTGTTTACCCGCACGGGGATGCATAGGTGTTCTGTGCACCCCCGTGCAGGCAGTCCCATTGATGTCTATTGAGACACAACGGCTGCACTGCACAGATCACTATCACAGTATCGCCCCGACCAGCTAGCGATCTTTAGCCCCCGACCAGGAGCTGTCTTTTACAACTGGGTCTTTGGGAACATGCAGTGAGCATACTCTCAGCACATAAACATCGGCCGCCCAGCCATGCATACATGTGTGGTGTGGGGGTGTTAAAGCCCACCCTTTTGCCACCCTTTTGATTTGAGAATGTTGTGCGAAGTACTGCTGCAACTTACAATCTAATAAAAAGAGTAGATGTACTAATGGAGATTTCATGGATACTTTTATCCTGGTTGCATTTACTTGCCTGAGTTACATTATTATTACTACTGATAATAATAAACATATCTCATTTGAAGCCTACAAACCCTATGTCTGTCTGGAGTCTGCGGTAGCATAAAATAAACACAGGAAAGAAAAAATCCAGTTTGCAACAGACTGCTGTTATTTTTTTATGTTTTTTTTTTGTTACTATGTTAATTTTTTTATTTTTATATATATATATATATATATATATATATATATATATATTTTTTTTTTTAGTCTTTAATAAAGCAATATGGAGTTGCACTCTCCTGCACATTCCAGGCGTTTGGGAAGTTAGACTGTTTCTACAGCACCACCTATTGGTAAACTAGAAGCACTAGACTTTTAGTGTGACCCAGTGGCACAGTGGATTACAAAGGGGTCAGAGGTGATGGGGACAGACTTTAGCCTATGTTCACATTTGTGCATGTTGGGAAAACATGCAAAATCCTGACATTAGGATCCTTATTCAGATACCCCCTGTTATAGGGTTTCAACACTCTGTCTCTTTTAACTCTAGGGGATGAAAAATAAGATCTAATACTGAAGCAGCCCATAGACTATGCAATTTTATTTCAGGAAGGAAAGAAAACTGCTTGGTTCCCCCCATCAGCACAGTCAGGGTTCCACAGCACTATTGCGTTCTGTTGGCGGGTAGCCTGCTGGTGGTTATAGTGGGCAGCATGGGCATCCGCAGAACTTTTTTTTAGGGGGGGGCAACATTTTAAGGTCACCCATGTTCAGCCCCTTTTCAACAATGTCATGAAGGGGAGGGGCTTAGTCATACTGTTCTTTTCCCTTAAAGCATGTTATACATGTAGCACCCTACAAATAGGTGCAAGATAAAACTATAGTGGGCCTTGTCTGCCTAACAGCAGAGCTGTGATTTATCTAGTCAGGGTGTCAGGGCTTCCAGATGTGCCTGCTGAGGGGAGAAGTCTCCCCACTGGCTCCTGTGAGACGCGTCTCATAGGGCAGTGTGGGAAGCCCAATCAGGGGACACATCCCAGCTTGTAATTACCCCAGAAGGCAGATTACGCTGCAAGGGATTCTGGGAGTGGGTATAAGTTTGGGGGGAAGTGCATGGCACGGTGTCTTTGGTGGGAGCAGAGTCCCAGAAGAAGAGTGCGGCTGTCTCTCCTCCTGTCTGAGGAAGGTGGATATCTCGGGGTATCACCTGAGTGTCCAAAGAGTGCTGAGTTGAGCTAAGGGGATCCGGTGTGACGAGAGCTTGCAGAGAGGGGTCCAGTCCCAGGAAAGCCTACACAGGTCGTGAGTACTGAGGATTGCCCCTGGGGGGTCTGCCTAGAGTCAGAGGGGACCACTCCGGAAGAGGTTCTGGGATCCAGTGACAGCTTGCTGTAAAGGGGGTACCTAGGTTGAGGACCCTGAAGTTGTAAAGAGGGAGCATAGTCAGTGGACCCTGAAGAGTTCAAGGATTAAAGGGCACCTGCAGTCTTGGCCCTGAATTGTATAGCGTGTGCCAGTTACAGTGATAGCTATTTGGAGTTCTACAAAATACTACCTCAAGCTGTGCCAGGTGGGGGAAAGTATTCAGAGACTTACACAGTGAAACACTGTCAGGAGTACTACAGTTCTCAGTCTTGGATCTACTTGACTATAGGTTGGGGATTCAACACTTCATCTGTTATACAGAGTGTTCTCAGAGTCAGTGAGCATTGGCTGGCACTGGCTGGAGTCAAGGAAGCGCCAACGGGCATCTTCAGGATCGAAGTCCCAATTGTAATTAGTTCAAGCCGAAAGGAGTATCCCACTCATTCCCTTCTCCCATCCCCTTAATTTATAATAAAAACCACAAACAAAGATGCTGGAGTTGTCACTGCTTCAGTTGTCACACCTGGGGACTCAGCTCACAGGGGCTGGAGAGGATTCCGGTACTAATGGCAGACCCACATCAGGCCATAGGCCTAGAAACCTTGCTACATACAGCACAGTGCTTTCCTGTGTAATTTGGCCCCTTCTGTCACCTAAAATACCTGGCTGATCCTGCCTGGCTATACCCTCCCCTCTGTAAACTGACCACTGTATACCATGGCTTCTGAGCCCTGAGACTGTGGTCAGTTTATGTGCCTCTGTCATCAGCCAGCTCTCCTGTCCTCATCTGTCCTCTCTCTGTGTTTTATAAAAATAAGCCATTCTTTGCAAGTTTTTAGAGCGCCACTCGCCACTCACGTGACCCGCCACCTCTCTCCTCCTCTACCCCTGGAGAAAACTGGAGAGTGCAAAATCTGGTGCGGCTCCGCACAGAAACCAATCAGGTTCCAGGTGTTTTTCAAAACCTAATTGAACAAGCTACAGTTAGAAGCTGATTGGATACCGTGCACAGCTGCAATAGATTTTGCACTCTCCAGTTTCAACCCCTTAATGGAGACTTCTAGGAAAGTCAGTGAGTTGATCGCACAAGCAGAAATTTTATTTCTTGGGGTGTTCTGTACATCAACTGTGTATGGGATGCCTCTAGGTTGCCATATTGCATTGAATTTTACAGACATTTACAGATTGAAAAAGGAAAGGTAATTTTTCATGGCTTGTGTAGAAATTGTATATGCTATATTATTTTTTTATTTGCTAGATTTTTTTCCACTAAAGTAAAGTTGTTCTTTAAGTGGACTTAAAGTGATATTAAAGGCAAAAAAATCCCAAAGACAAACATGTTATACTTACCTCCTGTTCTGTGCAGCAGTTTTACATAAAGCAGCCCCAATCCTCCTATTCTCGGCTCCCCTGCCAGCGTTCCTGGCCCCTCTCACCTATGGAGTGACCCCACAGCAAGCAACTTCCAATGGGGGCACACAAGCAGGCGTGCTCCCGAGCTGCTGCTCTGTGTGTACATTGAGACACAGAGCCATGGCTCTCACTCCTCATTGGCTGTCTGGCTGTGAGTGACAGCAGCAGGGGCCAATGACCCCTGCTGCTGTCTCAGCCAATGTGGAAGGAGCATTCCCGGAGGGCCAATGCTCTTGTGCACAAGGCTGGATTAAGAGGGAGCTCAGGTAAGTACTGGGGGGGTGGGGGGCTTGTGGGGATGCTGCACAGAGAAGGTTTTTTACCTTTATGCATAGAATGCATGAATGTAAAAACCTTCAGCCAGAGGCGTAACTAGAACCTTAAGGGCCCCGATGCAAGAAACCATGAAGGGCCCCCTGGACCCCTGGCCGGGGCCCTTCCCTTCAAGCCTGGGGCTCTTCCCACTGATCTTTGGACCCTTTACTCTCGTTGCGGGGCCCTTTATTACGGTACCGCAGCGGGACCCTTTCACAAGTCCTGCAAAGACAGCAGAACACAAGTGAACTGGATGGGAGGAGTGGTGGAATCAGCATACAGAAGAACCAATCTCCTTCATTTTCCTCCTGCAGCTACAGGAGGAAAAAGAAGGACAGTGATTTCTCTACATGCTGCCCCCGCCGACCCTCCTATCCAGGTGTACAGGGGAGCCGCACAGGCCCCCTGAAGCACGGGGCCCGGTTGCAATTGCACCCCCTGCAACCCCTGTAGTTACCCCCCTGGCTTCAGCCTTTGGAACCACTTTATAGCTGGCCAAACACATTAGGATAACCTAATTTATGTTCAGCAGCATGGATGAATATTTATGCAGTGTGGGCTAATGTATTCAGACAGCCAACGGCTGCAGGCTGTCACAACCCCAGAACAGTGGCTGCATCTGACTGGTGTAGCTGAGCTAACAATCTTTCTATTAACTTTTGTGGAGTCAGGTGTGGCAGACATGGCTTGAATTTCAACCAATTATCAAGAATTGGCAGAAATTCCATCATTCCTTAAAGCGTAACTCCACTTTTGCTGAAAAATAAACACTCCCCTCTGGGGGATCTATGTACATTGCAAGGATTATAACAAACTTTGTTGCAGATTCCTACCTTTTGTTATTCTAAAGAAATCCCTGTTTGTTCCTTTGTAACTCTTAGTGAGTCTAATGGGAGCGGTTTCATAATTATCAATCAGCTGTGCAGCTGCTGAGCACTAATAAGGAAATTGGCCTGCATCCCTTTAGACGTGTTCCTATTTGGAGTATCTCCCCAAAAATGGCATTTTGTTGCAGGGGATGCCTAAAATCTGACTTGAATCTTAGGCAGACTTCTGGGAAAAACAGTGAGCCAATCACACAAGCAGGAAATGATGTTTCTGGGGTGTGGTCAGTATAGATTCTGTGTACAGAACAGCTCCAGGTAGCCATATTGCATTGCCCTTTACAGAAAATTACAGCAGCTGCAGATTGAAAAGGAAAGGTAACTTTTAATAACATTCAATTACGATATGACTTGTGTCGTAATTGTATATGCTATATTATATTTTCTTTTTTAAGTGGAGTTACCCTTTAAGCTGAACTGGCCAAATTTTGATCTGTCATGGGCAGCCTGGTTGTACTGAAAGGAGTTGAAAAATCTGAAGGTTTTTTTATCGTAATGCATTCTATGCATTAAGATAAAAAAACCTTCGGTGTTTAGCAGCCGCCCTAATAGTTACCTGAGCCCCATCTCTATCAAGCGATGTCCAGGACTCTCCCTGCTGATTGGCTAAGGCACAGCAGTGGCGCCATTGGCTCTCGCTGCTGTCAATCACTGTGGGCAGCAACATGTTTCGGAGCCTTCTAGCTCCTTCGTCAGACCAATGACATCCCCGCCCCGGCTTCCAGCTGCATTGGTTTCTCCCCCGCGCATGCTAGTCGGTTCGGCTGACCCCTCCGGACATTGCCTCCTGAGGTTTACTCAGTCCTTGTGGATCCAGAGCTGCCTGCCTGTAGAACCATCCCACACTGATCAGCTATTGGTGAATTCACCAAACACACCAGGAGCAGACATCGATGCATCCATCTCACTGGATCCATACGATCGTCATCTGTTTCGTCCGGAGGAGGAGGATTACATTGCATGTTTATCTTCTACACTTTGTAGTGGGGAAAATTGCTTGATTCCCCCATCAACACAGTCAGTGTTGATGAGGGAATCCCTCTTGCAGCACTATTGTGTTCTGCCAGCGGGGAGGACAGGGAGCCTTATTTATACATCCATACATCGATACATCTCACTGGATCCATACCATTGTCATCTGTTTCATCTTTAGGAGGAAGAGGATTATTTGCATGTTTACCTTCTACACTTTGTGCGTGCAATCCTTTTTATTATATGAATTTTTATTAACCAGTTTTCACGTACTGCTATATAACATCCCCCCCCCCCCAAAAAAAAAAATATATATATAAAAATCTAAATTTTCCATCCTTTTAGACCAATTTGTATTCTGCTACATATTTTTGGTTAAAAAAAAATTGCAATAAGTGTATTTTAAATGGTTTGCACCAAAGTTATCGCGTCTACAAACTAGGGGAAAGATTTATGTCATTTTTATTTATTTTTACTAGTAATGGTGGCGATCTGCGATTTTTAGCGGGACTGCGACATTGCAGCGGACAGGTTGGACCCCTAACTGACATTTTTGACACTTTTGGGGGGGGGGGGGGCAGTGACATTACTACAGTAATCAGAGCTGAAAATATGCACTGTTACTGTAATAATGACACTGGCTGGGAAGGGGTTAACCTAGGGGTGATCAAAGGGTCAATTGTGAGCCTAGGGTAGTGTTTTCTAACTGTGGAGGGAGGAAATTATCATAGAGACCTGTGTTCCTATATAGAAGGATCACTGGCGCTCTGTGATCATTTCAGAGAGAACAGCAGTCTGCTGTGTTTACAACAGCTAACCGTCCTCTCTCAGTGGGCAATCATGGCCTCCAGTCCCGTGGATAGGCATCCCTGCTGCCTAGTGGGGGCGGGAGCGCCGCGCACTCGCCCCCCAGCACCACTCCCATAACCGACGTACCCCCACGGCATTTCGCACAGTCAAGCCAGTCTGCCGCAGGAAAACTGCGGCAAGCGGTCGGCAAGTGGTTAATAAACAGATACACTTAAGCCCTGTACACACGATAAGAAATTCGGTCGGGAAATTTAGTCCGACGACCGATCTGCCGATTTTCGGCTTGTTAGTATGGTGATTTCGACAGCCAACTCCGACTTTTCGGCTGACAAAATCCTGGTGTGCAGGCTATAAAATTTTTGTCCTCCGTCAAAACACGTCCGATTTTCTTCTCATTAGTACAGATTTCGATGTGGAAAAATCTTATGAGCAAGACTAGGCATGCTCAGAGATGAAAGAACACAAAGAAAACAATCCAACACATGACATCACTTCTGAAGTAGAATTCTGTCGTACGGGAAAATTCGTGTGCAGTCTAGAGCACATTCCAACCAACAGACACCACTCTGGACAAAAGACGGACGACCGGTCGGAGGAAATTCGTTGCGTGTGTACGAGGCTTTAGATGGCTGCGCCTTCTTGTCCAATTTATATTCACAGCTTGCAATAGGCTCCAATACCCTCATAGAAGAAGTGCTGCAGCAGTCAATACAAGTAAAACTTTTTATAAAATTTCGCCAATGGACCTTTTCATTGACTCCCTTACAGATACAGGCATTTTTTTTTTATATATTGAGGCTAAAAAATATTCTGTTTGAGCTAAGAGTTTATTTCCCCATAACCTATGGCCTGCCTAAGTCTTTAGCATTGCAGCCCTTTTCCTCAATAGCCCAGCATTTATCTTATGCCCAGAATTGCCATTTAGGAAGTGTAGAGAATGGGAAAAAAGATCTAAACCATCAAACATGTTCATAAAAGCATATCTTTCCCCGCCAGTCAAAACAAACTTGAGACTCGCGCTCGTCTTTATCTCTGACTGCTCTTACTTAAGTCAAAATCCATCTAAAGTGCAATGGCCTCTTATCTGCCTTTACATTGTGTGTTTGCAATCCCAATAGAGCAGTTTCCTCTGCTACTGGCACACTCTCCTCTAATCTCCCGCAATGACTGTCATTTGTACTGTCCTTGGGGTCAAAAGCCACTTACAAGTTCCTTGCATTAACCTTGAGTCTGTTTGTAAATAGTAATCATATCCCCAGACCGATCCTCTTTTATAAAGTAAACACGTCTAATGGAGCCTTTCCTCTGGCCATCCTTCATCCACTTTATTGCTGCGGCCTCTCGTCGCTGCACTTTGCCCATAACACTATTTTATGACCAGCTATGCACAAATGGCCTCTTCTGGCAGAGAAAATATAAAGTCTTTTCAAAGATTTTTGTATATTATACATGTCAATGTGGTCAGCCATAAATAAATTATGTGAACAGGGCATATTAAAGTTTTAAAGCAAATGTAAACCCAAAATCTATTTTAAGTATGTTTGGCAATGTACCTCTCTGTACATTTTCTTAAAGGATAAGTTCAACTTTAGAGAAGAAATAATAAATGCGCATCTTTTTGCAAAAAAAAAAAAAAAAAGTGCATTTAATATTTCTTCCTGCAGGAGCCTTTAACCACTTTACCACCGGAGGATTTTGCTGTCTTACGTCCAGGCCACTTTTTGCGATTCGGCACTGTGCGACTTTAACTGACAATTGTGCGGTCGTGCGACACCGTACCCAAATGTCCTTTTTTTCCCACAAACAGAGCTTTCTTTTGGTGGTATTTGATCACCTGTGCGATTTTTACTTTTTGCGCTATAAACAAAAAAAGAGAGTAAATTTTGAAAAAATAACAATATTTTTCAAATTTTTTTGTATGAAATTCCCCCCCAAAACAATGTAAAAATCAAAATTTTTTAAAATTTTTGGCCAATTTGTTTTCTGCTACCTATGTTTGGTAAAAAAAATCACAATAAGCGTATTTTGATTGGTTTGCGCAAAAGTTATTGCGTTTACTAACTAAGGGAAAGATTTCTGTCATTTTTGGTGTTTTTTTTTTTAACGAGTAATGGCGGCGATCTGCGATTTTTTTGCGGGACTGCGACATTACGGCGGACAGATCGGACCCTTGACTGACATTTTTGACACCTTTGGGGGTACCAGTGACATTTCTATAGTAATCAGTGCTATAAATATGCACTGTTACTGTAAAAATGACACTGGCAGGGACGGGGTTAATTTTATTGGAGAGGGAGGGGTTAATGTATGCCTGGTGCTTACTGACGTGTGTGGGGGGAGGTGACTGAGTGACACAGGGACAGATCGAGGGTTCAGCTATGCTGAATCCTGCAATCTGTCACTGTCTGTCACTTAGGAGATCTCCAAACTCGATTCCCCGACGATCGGGGAAGAGAGCGGCGATCGGCGCTGCTCCTCCCCTGGCCCGACTCCCGCTGTGACTGAATACAGCGGGAACGAGCCTCCGGCGGTGCCGCCCACAAGGGGAGGAGTCCAGCGACGTAGGTCTACATCGCTGGACGGAATCGAACCACTTTGCCGCAGTAGAGCTCGAGTGAGCGGTCGGCAAGTGGTTAAATGGTAACTCCACTTTCGTGGGGAAAAAAATCAGCAAATAAAGAAAAAATAATATAGCGTATACATTTGCGACACAAATCATATTGTAATTGAATGTTAATAAAAATTACCTTTCCTTTTCAATCTGCAGCTGTTGTAATTTTCTGACAATGCAATACAACATGCCTACCTGGAGATGTTCTGTACACAAAATGTGTACTGACCACACCCCAGAAACATAATTTCCTGCTTGTGTGATTGGCTCACCAATTTTCCCAGAAGTCTGCCTAAGATACAAGTCAGATTTCTGGCATCCCCTGCAACAAAAATGTAATTTTTGGTGAGATACTCCCAATAGGAACACGTCTAAAGGGATGCAGGCCCAGAAGATTTCCTTATTAGTGCTCAGCAGCTGCACAGCCGGTCACCCAGATGGGAATGTTTTTTTCTCAACAAAAGTGGACTTACATTTTAACCTAACTTCAGTCTTGTGTCTGTCTCTGGGGTACCTGCTTAGGAAAGAGTCAATGGCTGACATCTTCCGGGAGTACTAAAAGTCCCGGAATTCCCCCATATGTGTGGAAGGCTTCAGGACACAGGATTGTAGCAACTTTGATGGAATCATAACAGATGCACTTCCCATACCTTGCTGGCTTACATGTGTCTTTCCTTTCCACCCCTCACCGGCAGGGGTTTCCTCAAGGGCCACTGAGAGCCTCTCCTCAATATTCTATCTCCATCTTCCACCTGACTCTTCTGCTGGAATGGCCCATGTCTATTTATGGGGTTGTCTTAGTCCTCTGCCAGCCCACTTTTTGGGATTGGCTGAGGTCCCATAAATACTCATGGCAGCTCCTCCTTAAACCTCTAGTTCTAGAATGTTTTCCAACCTTCCAGACACTGGGGGGCGGGGGAGGCACCAGAGAGCTGCCAGGATGAGTCACCCAGCCCCGGCCTCTAGTAACCGTGACCTGAATCAGTGACTCAGATTTACTCCTGGCCAGAAAATGATTTTGCCTACTTTCAGCTCTTGTAGCACACACTAGAAGGTGGTACACCAGTAATTAACTTTTTTTTTCTCTTAGTATAGAGGGGTTAAGTCCTATATTTTTTTCCTGATTTTCATTGCTGTCCTAGTCTTGTAGCAAAGTATCTCCCTCACTTCCATGGTGGTCACAAAGAGAGAAGATCCTCCAATCAGGATACATACAGCAACAAAACATTTTTAAACAGTGGCGGCCGGTGCGTTGGGGGCACAGGGGCGCCGCCCCCCCTATCCATGCGTCCGGCCCCCTAATCTGCACGCCGGACATATGGAGCTCAATGGGGCGCTTTTTTTTTCCATCACCTGATTAGAGCTAGAGGCTCTAATAGGCTTCAGGAAATGGTGGACCCACCCATTGTGTGACAATGTCACACAGATCCTCCTCCTGGCCAATCAGAAAGCAGGTTCCTGATTGGCCGAAAGGCAAACCCCATGCCATTGGCTGGGGAGGAGGCGGGAGCCGGGAGGACTGATGAGCCGCCACGAAGAGAAGCCGCGAGCCGCTGCTGGCTCGATGTCCCCCCATCACCTGGCCCGGGCCGGCTTCTTCTATCTGGGTACCGGGGACCGGGTACAGTGCTTTTCCTGCTGGGGAATCCTCCGGAGCTGGGAGCCTGGGGACCGACCAGATACCGAGCACTGAAAATACTTCCCTACCTGTCCCTTCCTCCAGGGAACCGAGCCCAGCAACATCCCCATCCCCCAACAACCTGACCTACCGGACGGAAACACATCCTCAGCCAGATCCACCGACTGCCCGGAGAGCAGAAGAACGAGGACCCCGCCGTCTACCCCGAGCTACTGGACATGACCAGCCGCATGGGGACCTTCCGCAACTGCCCGCTACACACCGGCTTACGCTGGTCACTCTGCATTGAAAGGGGGCACGCTGGCATCTCTGCATTGAAAGGGGGCACGCTGGCATCTCTGCATTGAAAGGGGCACGATGATCTCTGCATTGAAGGGGGCACGCTGGTCTCTCTGCATTGAAAGGGGGCACGCTATACATTAATTACTGAAGGCCCCTTTCACACTTTTGTGACCTCAAAGTCACACGATTTTTTTACAGCGTTTTTTCCCCCAAAGCAATGCCTATTACATTTTTCTGTTTGCGCCCCCCCAAAAATTTTGAGCACCAGCCGCCACTGTTTTTAAACACAGTGGGGAATGCCTAGTTTTTTAGCTATGTCTGTACCTGTTGAGGAGATTTCCCCTCACTGCCTTCAACAGTAACGGTCACCATAACAAGTGATGAAAAATATCTTCCAATTAAGAAAGGAATAAAAGCTTAGGAGGAAGCTGTGAAAGCCTGCATTACTAAACAACAAACTACTACTTCAAAATAGCACATTGTGCCCTGATGAAAGAAAAGCCTTGGAACCCCCTGAATGCGTTGGCTTATCTCCTCTGTTTTGCATGAAAAAATACAATACAATATAATGTACTTTGGCCTATATTCTTTTGGAGTGGCATTACTTCTCTTACAAGCATCCTTACAAGTAAAATAAAAAGTTGCCACCAGGTTGTCATTGTGGTGGGGATTGTATGTGATATTATTAGGATTAGGAGGTCAGATAACCTTACTTTTTCCTTATCATCATTCTTAGACCACAAGCACAACAGCTGTGACCTATTGGTTGCTTAAAGTGAAAAGTATATAAACTAATGAGTTGTTGAAGTGAAGACATCTTGTGGCATCTGAAAGCTCACTTTGCCTGTTATAACCCCACTTTACTATCTTTTGCACACATTTTTTAAATTCACGAAAACTGTGTACCCACCTAAACTATCAATTTACATTCAATGTGGCAGTCCCTTGTACTACATAGCTTTGATTAGGGCAAAGAGGGACTGTACAGTCAGATTACATTAAATTGGTTGTAAACCCTTCCATATACTAAGTGAAGTGACTATCCTTAGATGATACACAGAGAATAAACAAATCCTCCTACATAAGTTGTACCTGTTTTCTGCAGCCTTCCCTTCTCTACATCCATTCAGAGTGCCGTATTTATAAAGCTTGTCTGAAATGTCAGGAAAAAAAGGGGGAACTGAAGTTACACTCTGCAGAGCTCAGTGAGGAGAGCTCTGAGAGCTGATTGGAGGGAAGGGACACCCCCCCCCCTACATACAGCACACAGGAACAGAGCTGTGGCTGTCAATCAGCTGGAGGTCCCTCCCCTGTCACTATTTTTCTGTTGGTGTTACTAACACGTGTCAAATGTGATACATGCTGAGGAATGCAGCAGCTGACAGAAATGACACTTAGTGCTTCTAATTGAGACATGTTCACACTATAGAGGGGTATACTTTGTTCATAATTCTCATCTAAGGTTTACATACATACCAACTTTTTGACACTGGAACAAGGGACCTATTAGCAAAAGTATGTAAGTATGTAAGCACAGGACACACCCCTGACCATGCCCCCTAAAGGAAAATTATACAAAAAATTAAATAAAAATTAATAAATTATTAGTTAAAGTGCTTTTTTTTTATACCTACTTTTCCTTTACATTGGCGTTTGAAATTTACAAATGCAGCAACTTAGAATTTGGATTAAAGATTTAGCACTAAAAAAATTTTCTTTATAGACAAGTAGTGCATTTTATATACAACTACATGGATCAGACCAAAATGAGGGACACACGAGGAAGAAAGAGAGACAAAGGGACTTTGTTCCAATCTGGGACAATCCCCTCAAAATCAGGGATAGTTGGGAGCTATGGGTTTATAACCACTATAAGTGAGGTGAGTTTAATGATCAGCAGGCATGGGCCGAACGACCCCCTGTTCGGTTGGCACCAGAACTTTCGAGCATTGGGAGATTGAAGTCTATGGGACCCGAAATGAAAAGGCT
Organism: Pelophylax lessonae; assembly: GCF_965119305.1. NCBI lineage: Eukaryota > Metazoa > Chordata > Amphibia > Anura > Ranidae > Pelophylax > Pelophylax lessonae. The sequence continues at coordinate 249,296,125 of NC_138775.1, read as the reverse complement.
TATATCCAAGTAATTGGGCATACATGGAGGTCCAGGTCCTGCCCTAGGGGACATGTATTATTGAAAAACAAATTTGTAAAAAACGTCATTTTTAAATGGGCAGGGATTTACTGATGCCTAAAGTGAAAGCATAAAAATGAGAAATAACAATAAAAAGGAAAAATCCCTTTCAATATAGTGCCTGGGGGGTCCCCTTAGTTTGCCTGTATACTGGCACATCTGTACTGTGTATAGAAGCTGCTGCAGCAAAAATTGCTTTAATAAAGCTTTCTTTATTTTGTAAACAATGACTTGGGTAGCCAGTCTGTATGATGAGGACAAAATATAGTGCACTGGAAACAAGATTACTGTAGAGATTTTTTGGATAAATTCTAGTGTCTCTTCTGCAAATTTTGGATAGAAGAAACAGGTGTGGAAAAATTGGTCTTTGGGTGTCTGTGGTGTCTTCACACCATAGCCCTATAGAGGTACTCTTGAGGAAAGCAAGAATTGGCCTTGCTGTCCAAAATTTAAATAATATGCACCTGTCAAACAGATGTGTGGAAAAATTGGCCTTTGGGTGTCCATGGTGCCTTCGCACTGTAACCCTATAGAGGTACTTTTGATCAAAGCAAGAATTGGCCTTGCTGTAAAAAATTGAAAAGATATGCACCTGTCAAACAGGTGTGGAAAAATTCATCATTAAGTGTTAATTGTGCCTATGAAACCTACACCAAAAAATTTCTTCCAGATCAAATCAACACCCACAACACTAGGCAGCCTAGAAGTTTTGCAGAAATTCCACATTCCAAAAACACTTAATCAGCAACATCAGCATCAGGGATTCATAGCTGCTGGTAATCCAGGACTGATGCATTTTGATAAATGTCTGTGGACAGATGCGCTCTATTATCAGTAACAAAATCTCCAGCAGCACTAAATGCCTGTTCTAAAATAATGCTTGATGCACGGTAGCCCAGCAGCTCAATTGCATACTGGGCAAGTTCTGGCCAGTGGTCTATTCTCATGACCCAATAACCAAGTGGATTGTCAACTGGAAAGGTCTTAATCTCTGTTTTTGCCCCTAGATAATAGTTCACCACATGATGCAGGCACTGCTGATGGTATGTGGAAGCTGACAGCCCTGGGTGTAGAGGACTAAAAAAATTGTGAAATGCATCACTTAGGTGCACCCCTTCTCCACCGCTCCTCTCTTGACCAACAGAAGACTCAAAACTACGTTTCTGTGACACTGTAACCTATCGTAGTTGGGAAAAGCATTAGATAAACTCCTCTTTAAGGTGTTCTCAAGAGATTTCATCTTCTGCTCCCTCTATGGGGACATGAATAGTTCTGAGACTTTTCCCTTTTAACGGTGGTCAAGAATGGTTACCAACCAATAGTGATCCTTCTCCTTGATGCCACGTATTTTTGGGTCCTTTCGCAGGCTTTGAAGCATGAAGGAGCCAATGCACCACAAGTTTGCGGAGGCATGGGAAGCAGACTCTTCGGGGTCACTGAAGATTACAGCATCTAAAACTGCCTCCATCCAGCCACATTCTCCTCCCAAGGGTTCTGGGGATGGAAAACCATCTCTTAAGGTTTGACGTATGTCTTCCTCTGCTTAAATGCTTCCAAACTGCCACGCTTGATGTGCTTGGGATCGGCTGCAAGTGTGCTAAAAAAGGGGCAGACAGCTGAGCTGTGGGAAGTGGGCCGGGAGGAGATAACAGCTTCAAAATGTGATGCAATAGAGTGACTGCTTTCTAATCTTCCATGATGGTTGCCTCGTTGGTGTTGTGCCTCACCCTTACTTTCCTCCTCTGCTCTATTCGGCACCCATGTCGCGCCAGTAACCTCATTTTTATCATCTACTCCATCCTCATTATCAATGGAGACAACTTGACAATACGCTGCGGCTGGGGGGAGCATGACTGTTTGTGTACCAGTGTTCTCTCCTTTCTGTAGGCTCATGCTACCTTCCTCAACCTCAAACCAACATCTGAATCAAGTAATGGCTGTGTGGCATCACCAAGTAGCAAATAGCTGACGCTGTGTTCAAATAACTCAGCTGACTCCTCCATGCCTGATACTGGAGCTATGGCAGGAATAGCTGTGGGAAAGGAGGCAGAATAAGCCACTCTGGCAGCTGCAGTAGACTGCACACTAGTCTGCTTGGGTGAAAGAGGATGAGGAGGATGAGGATGGTTTAGTAAGTCACCTCCTCTGCATGCTGTGGCTGGATAGCACCGGAAACATCACTAAAGAGAGGAAATTATGCCCTGCCTGAGGAGTGACCATATCCACCTTTGCCTCTGGACACATTTGCTGCTGACTCCCTCACAGTGCCTTGGGAACGTCTGCCCTTCCTTATTGGCCTCCCAGACATGATGGGGGGGGGGGGGGTGCTTATTAACAAAATGTAATAAAGATGTGAAAATTCGTGTGTGGATGCACTTTAATCAAAGTGGTGGAGTACTCACTACACAGACACACTCCACTGACATACTACAATATACTGCAGTAAAACTGCACTGACGTGCTGCTATATACTGCATTAAACGTGCAGTAACACACAGAGATGTACTGCGTTAAGCGTGCAGTGACGCACCTAAATATACTAAGCTAAACACGCAGTAAGGCACTGAAATATACTGCATTAAACGGCAGGTAATGCATAAAATTATACTGTGTTATACGGCACATAATGCACAGAAATATGCTGTGTTAAATGTGCAGTAACGCACTGAAATATACTGCGTTAAATGTGCAGTAATGCACTGAAATTTACTGTGTTAAACAAACAGTAATGCACTGAAATATACTGTGTTAAGCATGCACTAACGCACAAAAATATACTGCAGTAAATGTGCACTAATGCAGTGAAATATACTGCGTTAAATGGCACGTAACACACTGAAATATACTGTGTTAAACGTGCACTAAAGCAGAAAAATATGCTGCGTTAAACGTAGAGTAACACACAGAAATATACTGCATTAAATGTGCACTAATGCACAGAAATATATTGCGTTAAACGTGCACTAATGCACTGAAATATACTGCAATAAATATGCAGAAATGCACATAAATATACTGCGTTAAATGTGCAGTAACACACTGAACCATACTGCAGTAAAACTGCCCTGAGAAAGTAAACTGACACTTATGTAAAAATGAATGGTCACTACACTCACACTGACTGAACTATCACTAGATTCACACTAAACTTATACTCTACACTGGCAATAGAAACACAATAGCACACTAAAGCCCAAATCTCTAGTAACACTGAACAGAGCCTTGTTCTATCTCTCTCCACACCACTATCACACTGCAAATGGCCACTGCCTTGATAGTGTAGGGTGTGACTAAAAGCAATGAGCCATGATTGGATAGAGTCATCATTCAATTATGGCTCTGACAGTGCTATGTGCCCTGATTTGGAAAAGCTTTCATTGCTTCAGCCAATCAGGGCTTCTAATGCACTGTGCGGCGGCGCACTGCATTGTGGTCATTCGGCGGGCCAAACAAACGGTCAAATGCCCCAATAATTCGATGTTTGTCAAACAGCCAATGTTCGACCCAAACCAATACTCGGGCTGAACCGTTAGCCCATCCCTAACGGCCAGGACTTGCCTTCTGGTCAGTTCCTCTGTGTGTGGGGCCTTGATGTATTGCCAAACATTTATACAAGATCAAGGCTACCCCTGCTTCGGCTAGGACAGTATGCTGCACCACCTGTCATAATTGACAAGTGCATGTACTGATCTTTACTAGGGATCAGCAAGAGTTTTCATTTCCTTGATGTTGCAGGAAAAATTGTCAGATTTATGCAAAATGTCATAATTATCTTGTTTTTTTTCCTTTCAAAATCAGTCATACAAAGCATTCATTATGTTCTTTTTTATTTGCTTTTAATATTTGCAGGCTATATTTATCCTGCATTGTAAGTCCTTTCAGGTGTACAAAGTCACATTTTATGTAAATAAAACACCACTGTGGGATCCTACAAACAAATTATAAAATGGGAAGCGGGGGATTGGCATTGGCATCAAAAGTACCCTAGTGTTAAAGAAAAAAAAAATTAGATTGTAGTGGTTGGGCCTAGGAGTGAAAGCTCTCTTGGGTTCACAAAAAGAGAAATTAGTCAGGAAAGGATGTTCTGAGGTGCTATAACATTTTTCTAGCCCAGGGGTAAGCAACCTTAAAGAGGTGGAGCTCTACCTGAACAACATAGGAGAAGTCAAAGATCACTGGGCACAGTGTCGCCTCCTCACACCTGATTTAAACCTTTAACTGCCGTATTACCGTGTCGCAATTGTGTGCATTACAGCAGTGATGGGTTTAAATCAGGGTGGTGAGGAGGAAACATATTGCCATCTCCCCACCTGTGAAACACACTCGGATCACTTTTCAGAGGAGCAGCAGTGCCTGCTGTGCTTGTGAATAAGCCCTTTTTTTCATTCGGCAGCAGCACCCTTCAGGGCTCATTAAAACAAAGTTTGAAGTAGTAAAACCCTGCGGGTTAATCATAGTTTTACATCCCTCAATCCGTACCCCCTTTAGCTGCTGAGGCAGCAGCCAAAGGTGTACACATGCCACAGCAGATATTAAACCCCCCTATTGCTTTTGGTGGGTGCTACCACCTGCCAATCACGTCCCATTTAAGTAAATGGAGCCACTCTGCAAGTGCCCAGCAACTACATACTTCTGTGGGGTCCAAGGGGTTAAAACAGGTGCTGAGAAAGCAACACAATGCTGCTTGCTTTAACTCCTTGTTTGCTGTAATGCACAAGGTTGCAGGGCACTTGAAGAGCGGCCTCATTCACTTGAATGGGTCATACGTGGCAGGTGAGGTGCTACACTGCATTGCACTCTGTTTGATGCTCTGGGGTCAGCAAGCCCAGACTGTGATATGCCAGTCACCTGGCCCCGATCCACTGGTAGATTGGGATATAGCCTTTTTACAGTGGCAAGAAATGTATGTGAACTCCTTGGATTTAGCTGGTTTTCTGCAGTAATTTGCCATAAAATGTCCTCTGATCCTCATCTAAGTCACAATAGACAGACAAAATGTGGTTAAAGCCCCGTACACACGTACCGATGGTCGGCATACAAATGTTCCTCTTTTCTCCCCGGGATGTCGGTGTCTGTTGAAAAGTGCAAAGACAGCACAAGGACAGCACAAGAATTTTGTCTGCAGACTTCAGCTGACTGCAGAAGTGATGTCATGTAATGGTTAACTTTCCCTGTGTTTTTAATTTTCTGAGCATGCCCAGTCTTGCAAATCTGCGGTCTGTCGGCCGAATTCTGTACTGACAGGCGAACAATCGTCCGTTCTGGTGTCCGCAGACAAAAATTTTCATGTTTGCACGAAAGACTTTTGTCCGCGGATTGTGCGCAGACATCTGTCGGAGGCACCATACTAACACGCGTACAATCGGCAGATCTTTTGTCCGCCGACGTTTGTATGCCGACGATCGGTACGTGTGTACGGGCCTTAAGCTGAACACACTCATTAAACATTCGTAGTGCTGGAGAACAAATGTAAGTGAACCCTTGGCACTAATAGCTGATTGAACCTCCTTTGGCAGTAATGACTTCAAGCAAGCACTTTTGGTAGCTCTGGATCAGACCTGCACAATGTTAAGGAGGATTTTTTCACCATTCTTCTTTACAAAACTTCAGCTCACACACACTTGTAGAATGACTGGTGTGAATGGCTGTCTAGAGGCCTTTGCACAGCACCTCTATGGTGTTAAGGTCTGGACTCTGACAGGGTAAACCCAAAAGGTGCATTTACTTTTTCTGAAGTCAGTCTACTTCGAACCTTAAGGTCATTGTCCTGCTGCATCACCCAACTTCTACTAAGCTTCAGTTGATAGACATACACCCTGACAATATCCTGCAGAATATTTTGGTAAACTTGAGAATTCATTTTTACATACTTTTTCCTGCCACTGTAAATTAATAGAAAGGACAGGATATGCCTCAGCAGTACCTATGAACCCCTGGACTCAGTACTATTGAATAAAGTCAAGTATGCCTACTTCAAATAAAACATATTGAAGTAGTTTGGTAATGAAGGCAATACTAAATAAAATTTACATATTTTATTCTTGAGAATGGGACGGTAAAATATTTTCTTAAACCTTGAAACGCAAAATTATAAAATGAAAGTAGCCTTCGATAATTATAGAACAGTCTAGAGCCTTGATCATTTAGGATTTTTACTCTGGCCAAAGATGACACTGAAAGAATGAGAGGGCTGCATGTGATCCAAGACACATAGTTTACATGACTGGCCTACGCCCTCCAAAAACTTTTTTGGCTTTACAAAAACTTAAAAATGAAAAGCTCCTTTCTCCTTGGAAAGACATTCCCACTCACAAGCTGATCTGTGGGATGTTCCCATATGGTGGAATTCCTCGCTGCAGATGTTTGATTACCTTATGGGCTACAACATCAAAGAAGGGAGTGTGTGTTCCCTGGGCCCAGCCTATGGCAACCAACCAGGGAAAGTTTTTTGTCAGATATAAAGGGTTCGTTAACTGCAAATGCTGTTGAGCTTGGGCAAGATTTATCATAGGGATGACATTTTGCAGGCATTTTTGGGAATTTGGGCTTGGGCTTATTGAATAAGACAAGAGTTTTCTTTTTGCTGAGAAACAAGCTCAGACTTAGGAGATATTTGTCGTTGGGGGAACTGTTACAGGTATTCCTACAGAAGCAAATACCTGCAAGGGAGTAGCAAGCTGTCAACAATGCTTGTCTCAGGCCTAAACAGTCAAAATGTGATTTAAAAAAGAAAAGGAACATTACAATAACCAAGCCACATTGGGGAGAGTTACCAAAATTGGTGCACACAGAATCTGGTGCAGCTGTGCATAGTAACCAATCAGCTTCTAGGTTTTTTTGTCAAAGCTTAATTGAACAAGCTGAAGTTGAAAGCTGATTGGTTACTATGCACAGTTGCACCAAATTCTGTGTGTGCCAGTTTTAGTAAATCTCCTCCATTGTCTAATTTTTTGTCCCCTTTACATGCTGTATTGTTGACATGTTCACCAAAAGGGAGTACTTACTTCTCGATCTGCTTCATATACACATATATGACTTACAATATTCTATGAAGTAACCAAAAGATGCATAAACACATTTTTAAATTGCAATAGCATGTTGCTTTCTTGTCCTGAAAAGGTGTCTACTTTTATTTCTAACTTTTAATAAACGAATTTGCAAGCTTTTATGTTTCTAGTTTCTTGGAAATCCATGATACGTTTCCGTATTGTAGCTGCATACATTAACCGCTTGCCGACCGCCGCACGACTATTTACGTCGGCAGTCAGCCCCTCACAGGCAAAGTGAGGTAGGGGTACGTCACTAGCCTGTGAGGTCTTAGGGAGCGAGCGCGTGCCACCGGAGGCGCGCTCCCGCATGGTCACGGACCCCCCCCCCCGCGCGTCTGACCAGAGGCACGCTCCCGCTCGCTCCCTAACTTCCCCGCGCGTGTGACCGGCGGACCCGATGTCTGCCGGTCACTCGCGATCGTCCGTTACAGAGGGAGAAAGGCAGGCGGCTAATGTAAACAAAGCCACCTGTCATTCTCCCCTGTGTAAGTGCAGAGATCATACGGTCCTGCTATGTAGGATCGTATGTCTCTGTAGTTACACACACAGCCACATCCCATAACAGTTAGAAGCACACCCCTAGGGACACACTTAACCCCTCCTTCTCCAATAAAGTTAACCCCTTCCCTGCCAGTGTCATTTTTACAGTAACAGTGCATATGTATAGCACTGATTACTGTAGTAATGTCACTGGTACCCCCAAAAGTGTCAAAAATGTCAGTCAAGGGTCCGATCTGTCCGCCGCAATGTCGCAGTCCCGCAAAAAAAATCGCAGATCGCCGCTCGTTAAAAAAAAAAACAATAAAAATGACATAAATCTTTCCCTTAGTTAGAAAACGCAATAACATTTGCGCAAACCAATCAAAATACGCTTATTGCGATTTTTTTACCAAACATATGTAGCAGAAAACAAATTGACCTAAAATGTTATATTTTTTTGGGGGGGGGAATATCATATAAAATAATTTGAAAAATATTGTTATTTTTGCAAAATTGTCGCTATTTTTTTGTTTATAGTGCATGATCAAAAAAATCGCACAGTTGATCAAATACCACAAAATGAAAGCTCTGTTTGTTGGAAAAAAAGGACGTCAATTTCATTTTGGTACAGCGTCGCACGACCGCGCAATTGTCCATTAAATAGGAGGAGTCCCCTGTAGTGCATTTGCACATCTCTCCCAGCAAGGAGTATTATCTCCAAGGGTTAGAAAGGCTGGATTCATCTCTTTTTCATGGATAGTGTAGGACCCACTGATAATGGGGTACTTTGACGCAGTAGTGGGCTTGAGCACGATATGGCCATATGGTGGGACCAAACCCCCATTTTTATTTATGGATTGTCTTCAGATTTGGTAGTTATTTCTTTTGCATTTGCGCGCTATTCTTTTTTAATATACATGTCTTTTGGTTCATAGCTGCAGCAGCTTTAGAAATACATGGGTATGCTCCCCCAAATTTTTTGCCTGTTTATTATGTATTCGGTCTGACCAGACTATCGCGGTTGAGCAACCCTCCCCACCCCCCCCCCCCCCCCACACACCTGTACTCAATCAGTGTCCACCATCAAGTGGATATAGGAGGAGTCCCCTGTAGTGCATTTGCACATCCTTCCCAGCAAGGAGTATTATCTCCAAGGGTTAGAAAGGCTGGATTCATCTGTTTTTCATGGATAGTGTAGGACCCACTGATAATGGGGTACTTTGACGCAGTAGTGGGCTTGAGCACGATATGGCCATATGGTGGGACCAAACCCCCATTTTTATTTATGGATTGTCTTCAGATGTGAATAATTGCCTTGATGCTTAAACCACATAAATCACTTAAAGTGTTTGTAAACCCCTGAACTGAAAAATGAACAAAGCATATAGTATCTCACAAAAGTGAGTACACCCCTCACATTTTTGTAAATATTTTGTTATATCTTTTCATGTGACAACACTGACGACATGACACTTTTCTACAATGTAAAGTAGTGAGTGTACAGCTTGTATAACAGTGTAAATTTGCTGTCCCCTCAAAAAAAAAAAAAAAAAACTAGACACACAGCCATTAATGTCTAAATCGCTGGCAACAAAAGTGAGTACACCCATTAGTGAAAACTTCCAAACTGGGCCCAAAGTGTCAATATTTTGTGTAGCCACCATTATTTTCCAGCACTGTCTTAACCCTTTTGGGCATGGAGTTCACCAGAGCTTGATAGGTTGCCACTGGAGTCCTCTTCCACTCCTCCATGGCGACATCACGGAACTGGTGGATGTTGGAGACCTTGTGATCCTCCACCTTCCATTTGAGGATGCTCAATAGGGTTTAGGTCTGGAGACATGTTTAGCCAGTTCATCACCTTTACAATCAGCTTCTTAAGCAAGGCAATGGTCGTCTTGGAGGTGTGTTTGGGGTCGGTATTATGTTGAAATACTGCCCTGTGGCCCAGTCTCCGAAGGGAGGGGATCATGCTCTGCTTCCATATGTCACAGTACATGTTGGCATTCATTATTCCCTCAATGAACTGTAGCTCCCCAGTGCCGGCAGCACTCATGCAGCCCCAGACCATGACACTCCCACCACCATGCTTGACTGTAGGAAAGACACACTTATCTTTGTACTCCTCACCTGGTTGCCGCCACACATGCTTGACACCATCTAAACCAAATAAGTTTATCTTGGTCTCATCGGAACACAGGACATGGTTCCAGTAATCCATGTCCTTAATCTGCTTGTCTTCAGTAAACTGCTTGCGGGCTTTCTTGTGCATCATCTTTAGAAGAGGCTTCCTTCTGGGACAACAGCCATGCAGACCAATTTGATGCAGTGTGCCACGTATGGTCTAAGCACTGACAGGCTGACCCCCCACCCCTTCAAACTCTGCAGCAATGCTGGCAGCACTCATATCTATTTCCCAAAGACAACCTCTGGATATGATGCTGAGCATGTGCACTTAACTTCTTTGGTCGACCATGGTGAGGCCTTTTTTGAGTGAAACCTGTCCTGTTAAACCACAGTATGGTCTTGGCCACCATGCTGCCGCTTAGTTTCAGGGTCTTGGCAATCTTCTTATAGCCTAGGCCATCTTTATGTAGAGCAACAATTCTTTTTTTCAGAACCTTAAGAAAGTTCTTTGCCATGAGGTGCCATGTTGAACTTCCAGTGACCAGTATGAGCGATAACACCAAATTTAACACACCTGCTCCCTATTCACACCTGAGACCTTGTAACACTAACGAGTCACATGACACCATGGAGGGAAAATGGCTAATTGGGCCCAATTTGGACATTTGTACTTAGGGGTGTACTCACTTTTGTTGCCAGCGGTTTAGACATTAATGGCTTTTGACTGAGTTATTTTGAGGGGACAGTAAATTTACACTGGTATACAAGCTGTACACTCACTACTTTACATTGTAGCAAAGTATAATTTCTTCAGTGTTGTCACATGAAAGGATATAATAAAATATTTACAAATATGTGGGGGGTGTACTCACTTTTGTGAGATACGGTATCATTCTATAGTGTGAACTTGCCTCAACCCAAAGCACCTAGTGGGATCTCTGACTGCTCTCTCATTCCTCTGCTCTATGATCCACTTGGATTACTTCTGACAGTCTATGTCAACACCAAACAATCCCATAAAATGGCCCTGCCCAACCTCCAACAGACAGCAGGTGACTGACAGCCTCAGTTCCTCTATTAGACTGCGTAGGGGGGGTCTTTTCCCTTCACTCAGAGCTCAGATTACACTCAGCTCCCTGATCTATGCTGTATAGTGCGCAACATCAGATTCACCTCCCCTGCCTTCTGGAGCTGAGGAAAGCTGTGTAAATTTTGCACTTTGAATGGATGTAAAGTACAGGGAAATGCAGATAAACAGGTAAAACCTATGTTGGTGGATTTGTTTTATTTCTGAGTGTCACCTGAGACTAGTCACTGCAGTTGAGATAAGGACCTTAGATGCCCTCCTTGAGGGCAGGGCATTTCAATGTTTTCCCTGTGCTTGCGTTGGTTTACTTTGGTTACTTCCCATGCGCCAAGGACATGCTATTAGGTTAATTGGCCCTAGTACTGTAAATGCATGTGAGATAGGGACCTTAGATATTAAAGCGGAGTTCCACCCTAAAATTAAACTTACCTCCATCTTCATGCCCGGGGTCACCTGAAAAACAAATGGATAATCGCAATTTTATTTTTTTTACTTACCTGGTTTAGAAGAAAATATACTTACCTTACTTCCTCTTCCTCCCCTCGGCGGCCACAGCGATTCGTCACTTCCTGGCTTGCAATGATTCCTGTGAGCTGAACGTCATCGCTCCCAGGAATCAATGCGCCTGCACCGGCCCCCGACGTCAGTTCCGGTGCAGGCGCTGTTTTACCTTGCTAAACAGCTTCTGGGCATGCCCAGAAGCTGTGCAGGGATGACGCTGCGGCACCGGAAGTGACGGCGGGGCCGGTGCAGTGCATCGTGGGACCGAAGAAGACGCAAGAGGACACAGAAGAGGACACGCTGGCTTCAAGCTGCCCACACCTGAGATGGCAGCGCTGGACAAGACATTTTCAAAGGTAAGTATTTCTTCTTGCAGGTAAGTGCAACCCGGGACAGATCAGAGGCTAGCCATTGTGGAATGTACTAGCCCTGACTGTCCCGGGGGTATTTTTATTAAAAAAAGCTTTCCCAGGGTGGAACTCCGCTTTAAGCTCCTTCAAGGGGAATATAAATTGTTGGTGCTAAATAAAACATATTTTTTTTAAATTGCTGATTGCTGATTTTCTTTGATCTCTCCTTCCTATGTCTTTTGCTTCTAACATGCTGCTATTTCATAGCTATATATATTTAGAATTGTAATGTGTACAGATGGATATTTGTATTCATATGTTGATCTATATGACTTTTTTTAAATTATATTCTTGTAGTGTTAATTCAACTGTTTTGGATCCTGAAGAAGCCTGGGCAAAACGCGTACATCCCAAATTGCCCACATCTGCTTTAATTGTTTGTGCTTAGTGAGACACACCATGTGGAATAATGTATTGTCAAATGTTATCTGTTTTTAACATATGGTATAGTAGTAAAATGTATTTATTTTAATATTGTGTGGGCGGCACATTGGTTTAGTGGTTAGCACTTTCACCTAGCAACAAGAGGGTCGCTGGTTCGAATCCCAACCATGACACTACCTGCCTGGAGTTTGCATGTTCTCCCTGTGCCTGTGTGGGTTTCCTCCGGGTACTCCGGTTTCCTCCCACACTCCAAAGACATGCTGGTAGGTTAATTGGATCCTGTATAAAATTGTCCCTACTATGTATGTATGAATGTGAGTTAGGGACCTTAGATTGTAAGCTCCTTGAGGGCAGGGACTGATGTGAATGTGTAATGTATATGTAAAGCGCTGCGTAAATTGACAGCGCTATATAAGTATCTGAAACAAATAAATAAATATTGTATATGTGCTAATTTATGCCTGGCACTTTCAAATCCCTCTATTTACCCATCCCTATTTCTCTTAAGGTTAAAGAAGAGTGGGGTTTTCTCCCATAACTTATTTAAAGTTTAATCAGGCACCTAACCCTAAAACCTCCAGACAGACACTAGAGGGCGCACCTAGACATCTCTGAATGAAATATGACAATGAAAATATGACCAAGCCAGCATGGATAAAACATAAGAATCAGAAATTGCTTCTAAATTCTACAAGAATAACTTAAAACGAAAGCTTGCCGAACATCAACAGTAGTTTCCGTTTCAACCTTCTCTTTCTCCTTTCACATGTTATGAGCTGTTTTACAGCACACAGGTCACATCTGGTCCTGATACTGCCTCCATTGCAGTGGACCTTCTCCCCATGGAAGTGAGAAGAGGTTACATAGTGGCAGGCTGATGACTTTCTTGAACTGTCTGAGTAGGCTTAGCAGATAAGCACATGGGGGCAGCTATTATTCTTGCAGGTATTAGACGAGACTTAGCAGGCCCTCACAAATACAGCCATTCACTGACAGGATTAAGACCCCGAGCAGCGCTGGTGGGCAGGGGCCAGGGGCCGAGCTCCGCTCTGTAACTGTAAGCCGCCACACATGTTTTCACTTTTCCTCTGTTCAGCGCAGTCCCCGTGTGGCACTTCGAGGAGAATTATGAAAGTGGCGTGTAATTCAAAGAACTAATGTCTTTTTCTTCGGGCGTAATGAAAACGCTTGTGGCGGATTGTTTTCTATTGAAGGGAAATATCAGATTCTGTTTGCTATGTATTCTCTTTGGACAGTGACATCCTATTAACCGCTTCGCTACCATTGACTTCCTAAAGGAGAACCCCGCTAGGTGCTATCTTGGCTACTTAACATTCCCCCAAAGGAATGTCAGAGAAACAAAAAACACTTCTGTGCAGAAAAAAAACACAACATATGACATTCTGTAAAAGTCAACTAAAAAAATAAAACAGTAGCTTCTGATTAGTTCTATATTGAATGCATACTTTAACCGCTTGCCGACCGCCGCAAGTACATATATTGCGGCGGTCAGCCCCGGCCAGGCAAAGTGATGTATATATACGTCACTAGCCTGTGACCGGCTTGTGAGCCAATAGCGGGCGCGCGCCTGCCCCGGCTCGTTCACTGAGGAGTCCGTGCGTGTGACCAGCGGACCCGATGTCCGCCGGTCACACTGCGGTCGTCGGGGGAGAGGGAGAAAGGCAGGCGGCTAATGTAAACAAGCTGCCTGTCATTCTCCCCTGTGTAAAAATGGAGATCAGACGGTTCTACTATGTAGGACCGATGATCTCTGTTTTTACACCAGTAGCCATGTCCCATCACAGTTAGATGCACGCCCCTAGGACACACTTAACCCCTCTCTCTCCAATACAGTTAACCCCTTCCCAGCCAGTGTCATTTTTACAGTAACAGTGCATATTTATAGCACTGATTACTGCAGTAATGTCACTGGTAACCCCAAAAGTGTAAAAAATGTCAGTCAAGGGTCCGATCTGTCCGCCGCAATGTCGCAGTCCCGCAAAAAAAATCGCAGGTCGCCGCCATTACTCGTTAAAAAAAAAACACGAAAAATGACAAAAATCTTTCCCTTTGTTTGTAAACGCGATAACTTTTGCGCAAACCAATCAAAATACGCTTTTTGCATTTTTTTTTTACCAAACATATGTAGCATAAAACAAATTGGCCGAAAATGTTAAAAAATGTAGATTTTTACATTTTTTTTGGGGAATTTCATATAAAAATATGTGAAAAATATTGTTATTTTTGCAAAATTGACGCTCTTTTTTTGTTTATAGCGCATGATCAAAAAATCACACAGGTGATCAAATACCACCAAAAGAAAGCCCTGTTTGTGGGAAAAAAAGGACGTCAAATTCGTTTAGGTACAGCGTCGCACGACCGCGCAATTGTCCGTTAAAGTCAGGCAGTAAAAAATCTCAAAAAAAACCCTGGTCAGGAAGGGGGTAAAATCTTCCGGGGCTTAAGTGGTTAACTACTTGCTCTCCAGAAAGTTTACCCCCTTCATGAGCAGGCCATCTTTTGTGATGTGGCACTGTGGGATTCTTTAGCTGACAATTGCGGGGTCGTGTGACATTGTACCCAAATAAATGTATGTCCTTTTTTTTCCCACACATAGAGCTTTCTTTTGGTGTTATTTGATCACATATGCAGTTTTTATTTTAAACAAAAAAAGACCCACAATTTTGAAAAAAACAAACATACAATATTTTGTACTTTTTGCTATAAAGCACATCCAATTAAAAAAAAAAAATCAAACTTCTTCATCAATTTAGGTCAATATGTATTCTGCTCCATATTTTTGGTTAAAAAACCTCAATAAGCGTATATTAATTGGTTTGAGCAAAGGTTATAGCATCTACAAACTATAGGATATTTTTATTTATTTATTTATTTTACTAGTAATGGCCCCAATTAGCGACTTATAGCGGGAATGCGATATTGCGGTGGATAAATCGAACACCTAGCTTACACTTTTTGGGGACAAGTGACATCAATACAGTGATCAGTGCTAAAAAACATGGGACATCAGGGGTGATCAAAGGGTTAACTGGATGCCTAGCTGGTGTTTTCTTACTGTGGGGAGGTGCTTGTACTAGGGGAAGGCATGGATCGGTGCCCCTGCTTTGCAGAGACACATGATTTATGACTTCTGTACTGACAGAACGGCGATCTGCCTATGCAAACAGAGGCTCTCCCTCTGTAGGGAAGGATTGGCAGGTGCTGGCGGACATTGAGTCTGGCGTACCCACCGATCAGCTTCTGCTGTGTATATCCACAGGGGGAGCGGGCCACTGGCGGCTTTCGTGAGCACCCCAGACCCGCCACTTTGCCGCCGTATATCTATACAGTTAGTTATACAGTTGGCAAGTGGTTAAAATTAATCACTTGGACACATCAGCATTACCAAATCACATTAAAGAAGAACTAAACCCATCATTTTTAACAGTTTCACAAAACAAATACATTCAAGACATGCCGTAAATAATAATTGTCATAGTTGCTTGTGCTCCCAACCAAAATGTCAGGCCACTAAATGGCTGATGTCATAACTGATCACATGTGCAACTGCAGATTAAACAGAGGTTAATATGGAAGCTACCTTGGCTGTAAAGCATAGTGGGGGTTTAGTTCCACTTTAAGGTCCGGTTCACACTTATGCGATGCGGGAAGGCTGCGAATCCGCAGCTTGTTCCCGCATCGCAGACGCACCCCCGGCAGTTCACACTGCCATATGCGATACGCTGGGGGTGTCAATGTAATCTTAATGACACCCCCAGTTTGATCGCATATCGCAGTGCGATCTTGCAGTTCGCACAGGATCGGATCGCACAAGTGTGAACCGCTGTGCGATCCGATCCTAATGCGGCTGCAAAAAAGGGTCCTGTGCGTGTTTGCTGCGGGTGCGGTGCGAATTTAGCCATACAAAGTGTATGGCTAAACTTGCACCGCACAGCCGATCGCATGTAATGAAGGAGCAGTGCGCTCCGACATTACATGCGAACCCCGCACTCGCATAAGTGTGAACCGGGGCTAAGGCCTCTTTGAAATGGATAGCAGATCCTATTGCCACTTTCAAAAGTGGTGAATCGCTTTTCAGTAGTGCTTCGCAGAAATTCAAGAGGCAATACTTGAATGCCTATTTTTTTTTGGGCTGGTTTTTCTTTTCAGTCAAAGTGGAACTTTGCATTGAAAGTCTGCTCCACAACTGTGAGCCTAGTGTTTAGTGTGGTCCCATTGACTTCAATTGGCTAGTTTGACAAGTAGTGCCAACAGTCCCACTTGACATGCCAAGGTAAAATTGCTGCACTGCAAAGCATTACGGCCATGGCAATTAGGGATGATCGAACTTTTGAAAAGTTTGGTTCGACCAGAACACCCGAATTTCCTAAAAGTTCGGTTCGGATTCCAGAACCCCATTGAAATCAATGGGACCCAAACTTCGGGAATCAAAAAACACCATTTTGAAGCCCTAAAACCTAATAAATGCCCCTAAAAAATGCCTAGGGCTCTGGGTCATGCCCCAGGGACTATGAATCAGGCAAAAAAAGTTCTTAAAAATTGTCGTTTTTGATAGAGAGCCAATTATTGAAAAAATTATTAAAAAACAAAAGAGAGAGATTTCTTTAGATTTAGTGTCTGGGGGGGGGGGGGGGGGTCTAAAAGGTGTACCTGTGAATTTTCAGCTCTGTAGCATGTCCAGAACCAGAAAACAAAAACTGATTACTTTTCTTAGAATTTCAGTAGCGCAGGGATGGTGTTACCCTCCTTTCATAAAGTGAAAATAAATGCACTACATAAACAAAGACTTTTGAAGGACTCTGTTCTTGCTTAGTTGGATGTTTTGGATTATTTATGCACTTTATTTATTTGCACTTTATGAAAGGTTTTTTTCTGATGAATTTTAATTTATGTATAGTTGTCACCCTAAACTAACGTCACCCTGACATGGCAGAGTGGGGTCACCCTGGCATGGCAGAGTCAGGTCACCCTAAACTACGGTCACCCTGGCATGGCAGAGTCAGGTCACCCTAAACTACGGTCACCCTGACATGGCAGAGTGGGGTCACCCTGGCACAGCTGAGTCAGGTCACCCTAAACTACGGTCACCCTGACATGACAGAGTGGGGTCACCCTGGCATGGCAGAGTCAGGTCACCCTAAACTACGGTCACCCTGACATGGCAGAGTCAGGTCACCCTAAACTACGGTCACCCTGACATGGCAGAGTGGGGTCACCCTTTAATTTCGTGCATTAAATGTGAAATGAATATATACCTTCCCTTTTTGTAATTCTTAAAGCCTAACTTCAGCAAGTTAGAAGAAATACAAAAAAAAACATTTCTGGATGTAATACTCACCTGCAATATGGAGCTACCCCCTGCTATACCATGTCTTCACCCAGTGTAATGTACCTGGTGATGGAGTCCAAAGTGCAAAGGTAGGCCTCTCTTACAGCTCTGGTTCAGGAACCCTAGTAGGGTAACGGGGAATGCCAGAGCACAGAGTGGCACAAGTGCCTGTAAAGTCTTCTTCATCCTGTGTGGATCATTTTTAAGAATCCATAGCCACTATGAAAATGTTGAGGTTTTGAGGTGCTGATGTGCGTTAGGGTGCACAGAGATGACTAGCTGGATGCACACTGGCAGAAGGACCAGAGCTGGAGGCAGACACGGGTCAGCTGATGCAGGTGTGGGTACGAGAGGCGAGAAAAGGTCAGACAGTCTAGGTCAGCAACATTCATGGTACAGAGAGGCAACAGCAGGCAGTAGAGTGGTCATGAATCAGGCCAGGGTCGGTAACAGAGAGGCAGATCATCCAAGGGAGCAGGCAGAAGAATAGTCCAGAAGCAAGCCAGGGTTGGTACAGGCAGCGTTCAGGCAGAGTCAGGTACAGAAGAGGCCGGCAACAGAGCATCAACACAGAAACAGATGCACAGATGCTCAGGAGCAAAATATACCAAACGGCACTGACACAGACTAGAGCAGTTTAAATAGCCCACCTGACTCCAATGCGCACTCCTGCAGGAGTATGCTAATGTGAATGGGGTTGCGCACCCACTGGGCAGGGTTCTTAGGTTTATACCTCTGAGTTTATGCAAACCTCTTTCCTGACACCCAGCTTCTTTCAACCCCCAAGACTGTGGACTCTTCTGTGAATATAGTACATTGTGGGTCTGTACTCCAAAGGGTCCTTCATTTTGTAAATGAAAGAAATCAAGGGGCAGGGTGGTGAGTTCCAAATTGTGATTGTCATTGTGGTTTTCCTTTTGTTGGAAAATTACAAATCTCTATAAATTATTTATAAATATTGTGGAAAATTCAGAAGAGTAGGTATGTAAAAACATGAGAATCAAATAAAAAAATAATTCAAAAGTGCATAAAGCTCGAAGATCAAAAAGGTGCCTAAACTATGTTTGTCAAGCATATGCTCATTGAAATGAGTGCCCTAAGGGTGTAGGGTGACAATGTATGAAAATGTGCATGCGCACCACACCTATGCCTATCTTATGTATCATAGTGTGAAATAGGTCAAAACTGTGATGTCTTTATTTAGTTTAGTATTTACATTTTATGATTTTAATAATGGTACTTTATACCCCTTGCTCATTTACACAATGGGGGACAATATACGTCTTATTTTATTAAGCAGCTTTCAGATTCTGATAAGTTTCCCACTGCTGCCCCCCAAAGGTACCAACCTAGTGTGGTTCAGCAGGGGAAGAATGCTCCCTGAAAGACAAAAGAGAAAATTCCCAGCTCAACTCACCAACCAGTCTGCTTATCAACCAAATTTACCCATCCAACAGTATGCGTTAAAAACAGGGGTTTAGTTAGCACACATTTTTGCAAACGCATGTGTAAGCTGCAAGGCCCCTTCATGGCACCCTGTATTACCTGCAGTCCTAACTCTTCTAAATTTATTGGAAGGACATGCAATCTAATGGGTAGATAAGGGGAAGGTGGGCCTGGAGGTAGTCCAGTCCTCCTTAAAGATGCAGGGGGACCATGGACACCCAGCACATAGCACAATGGCAGCAAAGGTGTCTAGTGTGTCCCCCCAACAATATTTACATCAGTAACAAAGAAACGGCCCCCGCCCCCATCTATACCTGGCCTTCGCATTAAGGAGCACATGGAGGGGCAAACGCACGAAAGACAAAACCAGAGAAAATTCCCAGCTCAACTAACCAACCAGTCTGCTCACCAACCAAATTAACCTGTCCAAAAGTATGCGTTAAAAACAGGGGTTTAGTTAGCAGACATTTGCAAACGCATGCATAAGCTGCAATGTCCCTTCACTGCACCCTGTATTACTTGCAGCCCTAACCATTCTAAATTTCTAAATGTTCCCTCTTTTCCCCTTGGCATCCATACCAGATCCTCATGAAGGATAAATGTTTGATGTGGGGAACCCCATGCAATTTTTATTTTGGGGGTCCTGCATTAACGACTTCTGTATATCAGACCCTTATTAACCACTTGACCTCCAGAAGGATTTTCCCTCTTCATGACCAGAGAATTTTTCTGCTATTCAGAACTGTGCTACTTGAACTGTTAATTGCGCAGTCATGCAACACTACATAAATAAATGTATATACATTTATTCACACAAATATAACTTTCTTTTGGTGGTATTGATCACAAATGGGTTTTTTATTTTTATTTATTTTTTGCGATATAAATTAATAAATACATGAAAAAAAATTGAAAAAAAAAACATTGTGTCTGTTATAAAATTCTGCAAACAAAAATACTTCTTCATACATTTAGGCCAAAATGTAATATGCTACATGTCTTTGGTAAAAATAACCCAAATCAGTGTATTTTATTTAGTCTGTGTGGAAGTCTACAGTCTGGTATACTGTATATATTTGAAAATTGATCGGTCCTGATGTACTTATGGCCAATCTCATTCTTTGAGGCCCTAAAATGCAAGGACAGTACAAATACCCCCAAATGATCCCTTTTTGGAACGGAAACAGTCCAAGGTATTTAGTAAGAGGCATAGCGAGTTTTATGCAGTTGTCATTTTTCGTCAAAATTTTAACATTTTTTAGAAAATGAAGAAATTATATAAAACATGTTTTTTTTTTTTTCACAATTTTTTATATACTATGGCAAGTGCAGTACAGTGTCATCATATGTGGCAGTGTGGCGATGATCAGGGACACTGACTGGTGACAGTATGTAGAAAAAAAACTCTTTAATCAAATTTTTAAACATTTTTTTTCCTTTTTTTTTACTATTTTTTTTTCTACATACTTTCATCAGAGTAGTATAGTGACGCTTTACTACTCTGGGGGGTTGATCAAGGAATTCTTTTTTTTTTTTTTTACATTGTGAGGATCACTGTTATAAGCAGTAGTTAAAGCGGTTGTAAACCCCCCAAAAAAAAAACCTGCAAGACAAAGGCATAATGAGCTAGTATGCATCGCATACTAGCCCATTATGTGTAACTTACCTTAGAACGAAGCCCCGACACGGACCCCCGGACATCGCTGCGGGCGCTGCCATGATCCCTCGCCGTCTCTTCCGGGTTCGGCGGGTTCGGCGGCTCCGGCGCGGTGATTGGCCGGAAGAGACGGCTCCGGCGCGATGATTGACCGGAGCCGCGATGACGTCACTCCCGCGCATGCGCGCGGGAGTGATTTTCCGGCAAGCTCCCGGCAAGCTAATTGAAGGTCCCCCAGGACCTTCAGAGCGCATGCGCCGCTCGCGCGAGCGGCTGCATGCACTGTAAATATCTCCTAAATCATGCCGGTTTAGGAGATATTATTTGTACCTACAGGTAAGCCTTATTATAGGCTTACCTGTAGGTAAATTGTCAAAAAGCGGGATACTACCGCTTTAACTTTCATGAATGCCTATCTATTCATGACTGGCTATGCTGCCCATCCGCAGTGAATATACTGTGGGCGGGCCGCAAGCATTTAAGGATAAGGACCTGGTAAAGGTGAAGGGAACTTCTGGTTGCTTTATTTACAAAGACAATGCAAGAGCCCTGAAGCTGCCATTTAAACAGCATTTTTTTTTTAAGTGATTGTCAAGTCTTGTTTTTGGTTTAGTTAAAAATAACAAAAAAGTTATACTTACCTCCTCTCTGCAGTTGGTTTTACACAGAGTAGCCCAGATCCTCCTTTTCTTAGGCCCCTCTTCGGTGTTCCTGGCCCCTCCGTCCTGTTGAGTGCCCCCACAGCAAGCAGCTTGCTATGGGGGCACCCGAGCCGAGCTGCTGCTCTGTGTATCCATTCAGACACAGAGCCGTGGCCCGGCCCAGCCCCACCCTTTTTCTCTTCTCATTGGCTTACTGACTTTGATTGACAGCAGTGGGAGCCAATGGCGCCACGCTGCTGTCTCAGTAAATAAGACGAGGAGTCCCAGGCAGCCAAGACACTCCTGCAACATTGCTGGATCTAGATGGGGATCAGGTAGGTATTAGGGGGGCTGAGGGGGGCTGCTGCACACAGAAGGCTTTTTATCTTAATGCATAGAATGTATTTAGATAAAAAAAAAACCTTCTGCCTTTACAATCACTTTAAAGGAGATTGTACAATTAAATTGTAATGTGTGTGGCAAGAGTTAGCACACCTTTTTTTTTAATAGTTTAGTTACACTTTAAAGAGAACAAGTCTGTATCAGAAAGCCAGTTTTCATCTACTTTTAAAACTTTGCTTATCCTTAGTCCTAAGCAACTCACAGACTGCCAAAAATTATTTTTTTCCCAACAATATTTCTTTGTCATTGAAAGGCTCCGGAGAGCTTGACAGCAAGCTTGTGATTGAGATATTTGTATACTGAAAGCCAAGGCAACTTCTGAGGGGAAGGCCAACTTTGAACTGACTTGACAGGCCTTTGACATGATTCCCACTGGTAAGAGTTCTTGAAGCAGTTCTAAACTCAGCTATACAGAGGGGTTTCTACTGGGGGATATCAAATAGTCAACTTGTCTAGGTCTAAATGTAGTTGTGTGGTAAGACAGCCTCATACGGGAAAAATTCAACTTCCCAGTCCCTGCTACTGGAATAGAGTCACATATCCTGCTTTTCAATTGACATAATGAATATGTATAGTGGTTTTGTATGTATTTTTTATTTATTTTTTCTTATTATTATACAGGATTTATAGCTAGCCAACAGTTTGCATAGCACTGTACAATTTAAAGAGAGACAGTCTAATTGCAATACAATTCCATACAAAAGGGTTTGGAGGGTCCTGGTTGTGAGAGCTTACAATTAAATAGGGTGGGGTAAGTGGTACAAAATATAACTGTAATAACTTTAGGTAATAACTGTAGGGGATTAGCTGATGGAAGAATTAAAAGTTCAGTTGTTAGGTGGAGGCAGGATAGGCTTCCTTGAAAAGATGTGTTTTCAGGGATCGCCTAAAGGCAGCCAGAGTAGGAGATAGCCAGACAGATTGAGGTAGAGAGTTCCAAAGGATTTGAGAGGCTCTGAAAAAAGTCCTAGTGGAGAGCATGGGAGGAGGTGACAAGGGAGCAAGAAAGCAGGAGGTCCTGGGAGGAGCGAGGACAGTTTAGTTGGTATTTTGAGAGAAGATTGGTAATGTAGCTCGGGGCAGAGTAGTGAATGGCTTTGTATGTTGTTGTTAGTATTTTGAATTTTGTTGGCCAATTGGAAGCCAGTAGAGGGATTGGCAGAGAAGGGTGAAAGACAATTAGCGATTGGTACGGTAGATGCGTTGGACAGCATCTACCATACCAATCAGTAATTGCAACAGTATTCATGAAAGACTGAAGGGAGGATAGCCTGTATAGAGGTAGACCTATTAGAAGGGAGTTGTTAGTCAAGGTGAGAAAAAACAAATAAGTGACTGAGCTTGGTGGTTTGATTGGTTAAAAAGGGGGTGATTTTTGTAGATGCTAAGGAGGTAAAGTTTATAAGATTTGTACAGTGATTGGATCTAAGGCCAGTCACTTAAATCTCATATAAACTGCTATATGTTAACATAATTTCAAATGTTGTTTTCTAGCCATATACCTCCAAACCTCTAAATTCCTCTTTTTTGCTGCTGTGATCTGACTTCATTAGAGGGTGGCTATGTTTAGTCTCCATGGCCTTATTTTACTGTATGTAGAAATATTATTATTACAATTAATATTATAATACAGGATTTATATAGCGCCAACAGTTTAGGCAGGGCTTTACAATGTAGAGGGGGACAGTACAATAACAATATAGTTCTTTACAGAATGAATAGGAGGGCCCTGCTCATGAAGCTTACAGTCTAAAAGGAAGGGGAGGTGGTATAAAAAGGTAATAGCTGTGGGGGATGATCTGATGGAGGTGACTCGGGTACAGTTCTTAGGTGGAGGTGGGGTTTTCTTCTCTGAATAAGTGAGTTTTCAGGGATAGCCTAAAGGCAGACAGGGTAGGAGCAGACCGCACATACCGAGGCAGGGAGTTCCAGATGATGGGAGAGGCTCTGGAGAAGTTCTGGAGGTGAGCATGGGAGGAGGTAACAAGGAAGGTGAGCATGGGAGGAGGTAACAAGGAAGGTAAAGAGCAGGAGGTCCTGGGAGAAGCGAAAATCTGCAGATGAGGTTCGTGATATAGCTGGGGGCGATGTTGTAGATCGCATGTATGTTGTGGTTAAAATTTTGAATTTTATATAGTGGGAGTAAAGGAAGCCAGTGAAGGGATTGGCAGAGAGAAGCAGCAGTCATGGATTGGTTAGTAAGGTGATTTAGTCTAGCAGTAGCATTCAAAATAGACTGAAGGGGGGGGGGGGGGGAAGCCTGTGTAAAGCTCAGAGTTGCAGTAGTCAAGGCGGGAAATAACCAAGGAGTGAATAAATAGTGTTGTGGTGTCGTTAGTCAGGAAGGAGCGAATTCTGGAAATGTTGTAAAGGTTAAGGCGACAAGATGTAGCCAGTGATTGGATGTAGGGGCTGAAGGAGAGATTAGAGTTTAGGTATACACCCAGCACCTTTGCGTGTATGGAGGAACCAATGGTTGTGCCCTTGATCTCAATGGTAGTCATGAGGAGGGGATCAGGGAGGAGGAAATATTACAAGCTCAATATGTAGCCACCCTCTCTTCCTTACCTGAAGATATACCTGTGCTCAAATACCAATAGATAGTTCAAATACATGAATAAGCTATTGGGATTTGAGCACAGGTATATATTTTCTTTGTTGTAACGTAGGTCAGAGACCAGATCTGAACCTGGTTGCTCTTCCCCACCTTGGGTCTTGTTGCCCCATGTTGGCATGGTGTCCACCGAAGTGGCAAGGCAGTGTAGGACTGGCCAGAAGAGGGATTACTTTGACGCAGTTGGTCAGCTCAAACATGTATTGCAATATGTGTGAACTACAGTAAATATCCCTGTTTTTCATTGCATAGTTTGCTGGAAAGGGTGTAGCAGTGGGCAGAGGGTCCATTCAGAATTTATATATATATATATTGTAACAGGAAGTCAGCTAAATCTGGGAATGTAGTCACAGGAAGGAGATACATTTCTACCTGATTTAGAAAGTCCATTAATTAATTTAGGGTGTTGGCTACAGAGCTAGCCAGCAGGAAGTTGAAAGGCCTTCACCTGTTCAGAATGAGGGAGTTAAGGCTCTATAATTTGTTCAGAGAAATTCCTATTGTTTGCTGCCTCCAGAAGCTGTGTCCTGAAGCCATGTGGGCTGGGAGCAGGAGGACAGTCAGCGTGTGCCTCCCGACAGGATGTGTGGGCCTGGGAGAAGACCCCCCGGAGTGATGTGTGCCCGGGACGGTAACCAAGGGTGAATACGTCTCAAAGGTGAGAAGACAAACTGTTGATGTGAAAGAAACAAAGGACTGTGTTGCCCTGTGAAGCTATTATAAAAGGACTATTGAGTGTCCGCTGGAGGACAAGGAAGTCTGCCCGACGGTAGGTTGGAGACAGACACCTAGGCAGGTTCCAGTTGTGAGAAGGTAGCCGCCCACAGAGGCAAGGATTTATTTTCTGTTTTATTTTATTTTGGATGTTTTGCTGCATACAGCCTGGTGAAGAAAACACCATTAGAATAAACCATAAACCTGTTGTTTGCAAGCACTTTTGGGCTATTTCTCTGTGAAAACGCACTCCCCAAGGAGTCATCCACGCCTACCACCGAGCTAATCCCTTACATATGGTGGAGGTATGCAGTGGGCATAAGCAGAGATCCCTGCAATGGAGTGCATATGTTTGATGAACTTTGTCTGGTGCATGAGATTGCACAATCTATGTGTGCAGGAGAGAAGATCCTGACAGAAAAAAAAAAAAGTGTTTTAAAGAGACAGCGGTCTCAAAATTATTTGGTGAACTTTGTTGTGTCTGGTGCAAGTGACTGCACAAACTGTGTGTGCAGGAAAAGAGATCTTGCAAGAGAGAGAGAAAAACTACATGTGTTAAAGAGACAGTGGTCTGAAAATTTTTTGCTGGACTGTGAAAAATTTGTTTGTGGAGTTATTGAAGATGGGGCGTTCAAAACGCCTGAAGAATGCAAAGATAGATGAAATGAGAGACCGGATTCTATGGATGGAGGGGATGTTGCCGTCTGAACCAGCCCCATCCATGCCTAAAGAGAGTCTACTAAAGAGGAAGGTTGTTGTCCCTAGCAACACTGATGAAACTGCTATGGAGACGCAGTGTGCTCAGATGAAAAGTAAACTCAAAATGGAGGAGATGTTGAAACATCTGATTATATCAAATGCAGCTCAACAGCAAGCAAATGCAGCTCAACAGCAGGCAAATGCGGATTTTCAGCAGAGCTTTGCAGCTCAACAAAAGGCTCATCAAGAGAGCATGGCAGGCTGGAAACAGAGACGCCAGCAGCCAATGGAGGCCATCGGTTTGGAGGAAACCGAGTATGTGTGCAGGGCTGAGTTGGATGCCTTGCAACGGAAAATGGAAGAAAAGGAACAAGCCTTGGAATTGCTTAAAATGGAGCATAGAAACTTGCAGGAAATGAATGAACTACTCAAGTCTCATGTGTTACAGTGGGAAGAATCCACTGCTCTTCTTTTGGTCGAGTTGCAAAAACGCAGAGAGACTATAATGGAGAAAGATACCATCCTCATGGAAAAGGAAAGTGAAATTCAGACTTTGCAGAAGCAAAGTATGGCTGATATGTTGGAGTTGCGTAATCAGCTGGAAAAAAGTCTTCAGTGTTTGGAAGTTACAAAAATAGACCTGCAGGAGTCGCAGGAACAGAATGTCGCTCTGAAAGCGACATTGTCTCTCAGCGACAAAGAGAAAAGTGAAAGAGAGGCTAAATTACTGAGTACTGTGTATGAGCTCACTACTTTGAGCAATGTGGTAGATGAATGGCGTGCGGACTGTGAAAGTTGGAAAGATGAAGCCCAACGTGTCCAGCAGCAGTTAAAGGAGAAAGAAGCCTGTGTGGCAGAATTACATTCTTATTCCCAGATGCTAGCCAGTGAGGTGAAAGCTCTTATGCAGGGAAAAGGAGATTCTGAACACAAGAGAAAAAAAGTAGAGGCACAGCTGCAGGAATCGCAAGTCAAGGTGTCAGAAGGTGACCGAGTGTGTGCTAAGCTGTCAGAGAAGGCAAACCGACTGCAGGTTGAGTTGGACAATGTTACAAATCAGCTTTCTCAAGCAGACAGCAAATCTAGAGAAATTGCGGAAGATTTTTCTATCTTGGAATCGCAGCTGCAAGACACGCAGGAACTCTTACAGGAAGAGAGGTGTCAAAGGCTGAGTTTTAGCACAAAGCTCAAACAAATGGAAGATGAGAAAAATGGCTTCCTGGAACAATTAAAAGAGGAGGCGGAAGCAAAGAAAAACCTATCAGAGCAAGTCGCAACATTGCAAGCTCAGATAGCGGATATGAAAAAACGCATGGAAGAAAGCGTTGGTTCATTACAGTGTGTTGAAGATGTGAAAAAGAAGTTTGATCAGATGCTTGGTGAAGAGAAGACTGTGTCTGCAAAATATGCAGAAGAACGCGCACGTGCAGAAACGGAGGTGCGTGATAACGAGAGCAAAGCCCTGTTCTTGGCTCGCTCTTTGGAGGAAGCTCTAGAGTGTAAGGCTGAACTAGAAAGTGTTAAACAGCTGCGTACAGAAATGGAAGAATTGGTCAGCTCCAAGGATGATGTTGTGAAAAGCGTTCAGGAGCTAGAAAAGTCTAAGCGAGCCTTAGAACAGCAAGTAGAAGAGATGAAGATTCCGTTGCAGGAACTGGAAGAGGAATTCCAGGCAACAGAGGATCTGTCCCAAAGAGGGGATAGTGTGCCTGATGCAGTTTTTAAAAGGATCAGTGTTTTGGGGTCTGTCCTGAGTGAGCCTCAGAAATGTGACGACATGTGGCTTGAATCACCCCTTTGGAATAAACCGTTCCTTCAAAAACTTCAAGCATTGGAAAATGCATCATTAGAACTTCAGCAAACAAAGGAGCTGAGTAAGAAATGTGGTGATTTCTCAGTTCAGGCTGAAAACCTAGTGGAGAAAACTAAGGCTGTTGGTGAAAACGTGAAGCAAATGAATAAGTGCCTTTCAGGGAGTGTTTCCAAAATGGAACTGGTGAAAGACGGGTGGCAGAAGTTTGATCGTGATCTTGAGATGCATTCCATGTGGAATTCAGATAGAGAAAAAGAACTAGGTGACCTTGAGCGGTCAAATAGTTCAGCAGAAAGTGCATTGAAGAAACCTGTAAAAGAATGTGTTGCAGTTCCATGCTTCTTCACTGATGCAGAGAGGAGGTCTATAATGGATACCACCCAGATCACTGGGTTCAACTGTGTTGTTGCCTTTGACCCCTATGTTGGTGGAAGGAAAGTTGATGATGTTCTGGTTGGCTTCTTCTGTGAAGAGTTTGGCAAGAAATATAAACTCAATATCAAATCAAATAGTAGGCCTTTACTGCGACTCGCTCAGGAGGGCGAAAAGTTTAAGAAGTTGATGAGTGCAAATGCTTCAGATCTGCCTATGAATATGAAATGTTTGAATGATATTGATATCTCTGGGAAAAGGAACAGGGGTCACTTTGAAGAAATGTGTGACAGCCTGTTGTCTCAATTGGAAAATCCTCTGCACAGCATCTTAGAGCAAGCAAAGCTCAAGAAGGAAGATCATTCCCTTTTACAACAAAAAGTCAATGATTGTGTACAGCTGTATGGAGAGGCAACTCAAGTCACAGAGGGATGTCAAGAGTCCCTACTTGGAACAAAGCTTAGTGAAGCAAAGGTTCTCAAAGTTTTGTGGAAAACATTTATGGATTGCAGAGAGAGGCGTCTTAAGAATGTTGAAGACATTAAGACTAGCCCAATTGAGTTGCCTATGGATCACGGTCCTCCATGGTGGATTGGACAGACGGTTATGAGGGACAAGCTGTCTGACATTTATGAGAAAGCTGTCAATGAAGATGACAGAAACGAGAAGGAGCGAAATGATGCCAAAAATGCAGTTGAAGAATGTGTATATGAGATGAGAGACAAACTGTGTGGCATTTATGAGAAATCCGTCAATGAAGATGACAAAACAGTTTCATCCGGAAGCTTGAGGATAATAGGAGGCTTATCAGTGAGTCAGCAGTGCTTGACACATGCGTGCCTGGAAATCTGTGTCCCAACCCTAGGGTTGAAACAAGAGGGGGGGGTATGTAACAGGAAGTCAGCTAAATCTGGGAATGTAGTCACAGGAAGGAGATACATTTCTACCTGATTTAGAAAGTCCATTAATTAATTTAGGGTGTTGGCTACAGAGCTAGCCAGCAGGAAGTTGAAAGGCCTTCACCTGTTCAGAATGAGGGAGTTAAGGCTCTATAATTTGTTCAGAGAAATTCCTATTGTTTGCTGCCTCCAGAAGCTGTGTCCTGAAGCCATGTGGGCTGGGAGCAGGAGGACAGTCAGCGTGTGCCTCCCGACAGGATGTGTGGGCCTGGGAGAAGACCCCCCGGAGTGATGTGTGCCCGGGACGGTAACCAAGGGTGAATACGTCTCAAAGGTGAGAAGACGAACTGTTGATGTGAAAGAAACAAAGGACTGTGTTGCCCTGTGAAGCTATTATAAAAGGACTATTGAGTGTCCGCTGGAGGACAAGGAAGTCTGCCCGACGGTAGGTTGGAGACAGACACCTAGGCAGGTTCCAGTTGTGAGAAGGTAGCCGCCCACAGAGGCAAGGATTTATTTTCTGTTTTATTTTATTTTGGATGTTTTGCTGCATACAGCCTGGTGAAGAAAACACCATTAGAATAAACCATAAACCTGTTGTTTGCAAGCACTTTTGGGCTATTTCTCTGTGAAAACGCACTCCCCAAGGAGTCATCCACGCCTACCACCGAGCTAATCCCTCACAATATATATATATATATATATATATATATATATATACATATATATATATATACATATATATATTATACATGTGATGTCACTAGATTCTTTTCTTTTATATACTGGCGTGTTAAGCTGCCACCTGAAACCTATTTTAGCTGCTTTAGTGGTACTAATAGTGGTAATAGTGGTAATAATAATAGTGGTAATAGTGGTAATAGTGGTAATAATAATTTGTAGTGCCGTTTAAATTTTGTATATTGCCGTGATTATAGTTGTTATGCACTACTATTGTCCATTCACTATCCTGTCGCGCCCATCTTCTGCTTAATCCTATTAATATGCGGCCCTTTCCCGGCCCACTTGTTTCATATAAGTTGGCTCTTGAGTCCTAAGGCTTAGGTTTTGAAGACTTCTGCATAATACTATTAATATGCCACCCTTTTCCCATCCACTTGTTTCATATAAGTTGGTTCTTGAGTCCTAGGGCTTAGGTTTTGAAGACAGAGCTTCTGCTCCGAAATACGTCACCTCCCCATTTCTGCTGGCAATTTTGGTGCATGCATTCCACGCGCTTCATGGTGGTTTGATAGTGCAGCGGCCATCCTGACCCTGTGCTCCCCCTCCTTCACAGCTGCTAGTCAGCACAGCGACATGGGGAGACTAGCAACAGGAGCCCAGCTTGGATTACTATCTTGACTAACTGCAAATTGTGGGCCAACTCAATATTATTATTATTATTTGGGATAATCATAAATTGCAAAATCGACTGTAAGCCAAAATCTTGTGAAAGGCCATCTCTGAAGAATTGAGGCCGCTCCGCTATAACTGCAAATTGTGGGCCAACTCAATATTAATGTAAAGAAGACATAAGATTGCACTTCTAAGTGCAGCAGATGAAATTTGTTTAGTAAAAAAATGCAAATTAGCCATTCACATGAAGTGGAAATCAAAGCCCATTTCAAGCTTAAAAGCTGTCATCCATTAGTACCTAGGTCACCTGAAGCAGATGGGAGCAACATGGGCAAGTGTTAGAAGATGCACAAGCCCAAAACCATCAGCTCAGGAGCTGGTCTAACAGCATGGGAACTTGGTCGAGGACTTTAGACGTCGGAGGGCATGGAGGGGGCATGGCTTTGCATTTTGAGGGGGCAATGCCTCTTTCTTAAGCCTGACAGGACAAAAACAAACACACCCTCTGATGTTTGATGTCATTGGCCAAGTTCCCAACCCTTGCCTGATACGGTGATAAACTTGTATTAAAGCAATGTAACAGTTTACAACAATTCTGGTGGAAACACCGCCCAACCTGGAGCAGGTTCCAGCCAGAATGACAACATCTGTAGAGAGGGGCAGAATGCAGTCTAGCCATTTTGTGCCCAATCAGGAAGATGTCCAAAAGGATGTGACCCTACATTTTCCCTCCTCATCATTAACCTTTCCCTATTGCTAGTACTGTCCCTAACAGACGGGGTACCTTTCCCTACACAACCTCTCGCATAAATCGCAAGGTTTAAATAGACTCTGGTTGACCCAAGATGACTGTCAGATTCTCATGGGGCAACAGCATCCAACTGGATCACTTACCCAATGACCCAGGAAACCATAGAGGAATCGGATTTCTCTTGGCCTCCTCACTAGCTGCAGAGCAGCTGCGGTTGAGTGCCACCTGCAGTGGAGAAAATTACCTGCACCTGTCTACGAGTTCACCAAAAAGGACTGGGCAGGGCTGATTAAACTGCTTGAGATTTCAAGGCAGCATTGGATTCTGGCAGGATCAACAGGTATTTTTTTTGTACTTATTAAAAAGATATACAAAACATGTTCAATGGTATATTCAGCAAATAAGAGAAGTGTATTGTTAGGGTTAGGTACAGGTGCACTTCAAAAGGAAAGGAGCACTGAATTAGCCCCAGCTTGATATTCTCCTATGGCATTCTATCGTATTAGTACTATAACGTCTGGGAAACACGCCACATCTAAGCTTCCTGCTTTATAAATTGCAGCCGAAAGTGCCAGCCCCCGTTTGGAATTAGTTTGCTTCTCATTTGTGGCTTTCCAAAAACTTTTAGCAAAATCTGTTAAATCTCTATCACCGATTTTATGTGCAGAGTCCAGGGCGGTTATTAAAAAATTCTTAATAAATGTAACCACACCAATTAAGTCTGCATCTTCAAATTCTCCGCAGTTAAACGCCATAAAAAGTATATTGGGTGGGAATTTTATTAATATATAAACATCAAATTTACAGCCGGCCCAAGCAAGTTAAAATGAATGGCCAAACATGAAAGGAATAATAAAAAATAAAAAAATAGGAAAATATATGAAGTAGCAGTGTTTCACTTTCAAGTGGCAAAAGGGTTAAGAATCTGAGCATGGGAGGTCCGGTCATTTTGCGGTTCTGATATTGTGGTTCTTAACATGTTCATGACGTGACGTCATGTTTGTGGAACAGAGCAGAAAATGTGTGCCTTCTGCTGTGGTAACGCTTATAAAATACCGCCGCAAGTATGCAAAGGAAACTTGTGTGCTTGTATTACATATGGGTGGAAGGAGCATGCTGTGAACTCACAAAAGCACTCGGGATAAAGTGTGCACGTCCAGCCTAATATATGTGAGTGTGGAAATGCGATATTTACAATGGGGTCCATCCAGCGGAAATTCCGACCCACCAGACAATTCCCTGCAAAGCCAGGAAGAATGCCACTTGCGCTGCAAGTAATGATAAATAGTAAGGCGGGGGCTGAGGTTTTATGTTATTTCTTTTTTTTGCAAGGGGGTGCAAGTTTGTGAAGTTTCAAAAGGGGGCAATGTAAAGGGCAGTGATGATGTGAAAGGATAGCAGCTAACAGAAACTAATAAGGGTTCAATTCACTGTAGACAAAGAGAATGAAGACATTTCATTGATAATAATAAATGAATATTAAAACAATTATAAAATATTTATTAAAGCGTATCTTAACCCAACAAGAGAAAACATAAAATATTGCAGATTACCAGTCTTTTGATGTGATGGCTGCATTAGTTTGTTAGGTTTTTTTTTTTTTTTCAGGCGTTATTTCCTTTATTTTCACCAAGTGATCCTGCAATTGACACACTTCCTTTCCCTTATGTCTACACTAATGTCTCTATTGGAGCAGCCATGGTTGTCATACAGGCTGAAATTCAAATATCAAAGAATAAATATACAAATTGGCTGTAAAATGCTACTTCTATCCTGAGAAATCCTCCATTGATGTCTTGTACTGGAACTGTCACTTGGTCAATCGCTTCATTCCCCCCCTTCCCTCAGTGGCTTCTTCCTTTGATGAAGGTAGAAACCACAGAGCCCAGCAGGGGACAAGGCAGGCGGCAAACCCAGAAATGTATTTGTGGGGGGGTGCAGAGTGGTGCGTCAAGTTGCAGAAAACAGAACTGTATTGAAATTGAAGTTCAATAATGCACAACAAGCCCAAGGACTCACAGAATGTAAAGAAAAAGGGGTTTCATAACCCCTTTTTCTAGATGGGATGGCGGCAGGCCTTTTTGAAAATAAATAGGTATCCTTTTAGTCATTTCAGATAGGTTACTAGGCAGATTTAGTTGGGCTAGCCAGTGTATGGTCAGAATAAGCCCCAATCACTGTGGGGCTTATTCTGTAGCTAGGAAGAATAACACTTAAACTGGTATTTTCTTGTTTTCTCCCGCCTTTGAGCCTGCCCAGGGTCTATTTAAAGGGGGGCTCTGCTCCTGAAGCACACACTTACCTCAGGAAGAACGTCGTGTCAAGCTGAAAGTTTTGTTCCAGTTCTGCTGTCCTGATGAGTCTCATCCGCCAGCTGCTCGAGAGGGCCGGAAAGGAGGGTTCCGAAGATTGGATCCGGCGTTGCTTGGCCATGTCTTCTGCTTCATCTTCTTCGGCGGAGCCTCCGCCGGCTGCCGTTCGTCTCCCAGCTTCGGTGTCTTCTGGAGAATCCCTCGGTGAAGCGGATGTCGTCGCCGGGTCAAGTGGTGGAGCGGATGTCGTCACCGGGTCAAGTCTCCGAGAAAATGACGTCTTCGGGTCAAGCGGGCGCACGGAAGCCGTCACCGGGTCGGGAAGCGGACCGGATGTCGTCGCCGCCGAGGGTCGGAGGTCAATTTCAGCACCGGAGCCGGCGGAAGAAGATCGTCCTTCGGTCGGGAGCAGGCGCGGCGCGCCGAAGACTCGCGGAGAAGATGCCGTCCCGGCGAAGAGGAAGAGGGCGCCCCGCCGCCGCTACTCACCGCCCGCTGCCAGGAAAGAAGCATCCATCGTCGAGAAGGAGACGCCGGTTGTCCGCGGAGGGCCGCCCATCGCCCGAAGGGAGCCGTCCATCGAACGGAGGGAGTCGTCCGTCGCCCGGAGGGAGTCGTCCGTCGCCCGGAGGGAGCCGCCCATCGCTCGGAGGGGGCCGCCCGTCTCCCGGAGTGAGCCGCTCGTCGCCAGGAGGGATGGACGATCCAGCTCGGCATCGTACCCCGCCGGTGGGCTGGTCGAGGCCCCGGCCCCGTCGCAGATCCCGGTTCCGGAGCAGCAGCAGCAGCGTAGTGTTCGTCTCCCCATTCCGGGGCCAGGTGAGGCGGCTAACTTTTTTCCTCCTCAGGTGCCCCCACATACTTTGGCTGGCCAACACGTCCTGGATCGGGACCGACCGTCCACCATGTTGGACCAGCGGGCTGAGTGGGGGGATGCACAAGGGGGGATGGGAGTGCCTCATTTGGCCACGGCTACTGCTTTGTCCGCAGTATTGAATGATTTCCTCAGAGAATTTAAGCAGGTCATATCTGCTGCCCCCAGAATTCAACAGATTACTAGTGGCCCGGTGCCCGCAGGGGGGGGGGAGTTGGCTGTATCTAGTGCGTCTGCTGACGCTCGGGTGCAGACCTCTTCCCCTCTGGACGTGTGGGCGCCATCTAGTGGCCTTTTAGGAATTAGCGCGGTAACTAATCCGCCATCTAGTTTGGCCTCTCCTGTAGCTGATCCTCCTGCTTCTGTCACCCTGGCTAGGACTCAAAATCTCCCTGAGGTATGCCTCAGGGAGGCGTTGACTTGTGAAATGTCCCCTCTGGGTTTTCACCTATCCGAATCTGTGAAGGAGAAAATCTGGAGTGGTTTGTATGTTGATATGCTTTCCTTGCTGCCTTCAGTTAAGGAATTTGTATCCAAGGGTGACAAGAAGGATGAGGAGGAGAGGAGGCGCCCAGTGACAAAGAATTTTTATAACTGGCTGCAGGCGTTTTTCATATATGCGGCTGTGCTTTGTGAGAAACATCCTTCCAAGTGTGTTGGTCTTTTCCAGCACTTGGATATTGTGTTGGAGGCCTATAAAAATTTTGGTGGGACGGCATGGTTCTCCTATGATGTCGCCTTCCGCCAGAAGCTGGCTGTGCAGCAGCATTTGAAATGGGGCGTCAAGGATATCAGCCTTTGGCTGGATCTCTTGTTACCTCAGAAGCCATCCTTTGGTAGGCAGCCGTCTACTATTGCCCAGCAGCCTACTCCTTCCCATTCCTTTCGCAAAGGGGTCTGTTTCAGTTATAACGACTCCCAATGCAAATGGCCTGGGAATTGTAGATATAGACACGAATGCGCATTTTGTGCGGGCTCCCACCCAGTCGCAAAATGCTTTAAAAAGATGCAGAGTTCCCAACCGGCAGGGGGTTTTTCAAAAGGCAACAACCCCGGTGAAGCTGTGCGCAATGCTTCCGTGGCTTCTGCAATACCCCGACATGGTGAAAGCCACGTTAGTACTTGAGGGTTTTGCTTGTGGTTTCTTTTTGCCCATTTTTAAAGGTTGCACTCTGGTAAACAATTTAAAATCTGTTAATTATCTTGAGGATGTGGTCGCTGAGAAGATTTGTAAGGAGTTGCAGGCAGGTCGGTTTGCTGGTCCTTTTGAATCTCCTCCTTTTCCCAGTTTTCGCATTTCTCCTCTTGGCATTGTTCAGAAGCGGGAGCCTAATTCTTATCGTCTCATCCATCATTTGTCATTCCCACCGGGGGAGTCTTTGAATGATGAGATCAGCGAAGAAGACGCTTCTGTGCAATATTCTTCCTTTGAGGATGCCTTGGTGGTTTTGCGGGGTCTGGGAAGGGGGGCATTGCTGGCAAAGACGGATATTAAATCCGCTTTTCGCTTGCTGCCAGTCCACCCTGCTTCCTTCAACTCCTTGGGGTTTTTCTTTTGGAATCAATTTTTCTTTGATAGGTGTCTTCCCATGGGTTGTTCACTCTCTTGTTTTTACTTTGAGTGTTTTTCCACTTTTCTAGAATGGGTTGTGTCCAGTAGGTCGGGCTCTTCTTGTCTCGTCCATTATTTGGACGATTTTTTGTTCATGGGTAAAGCGGGGTCCTCTGATTGCTTGCATTTGCTTGAGACATTTTTTGACATTTGTGAGCAGTTTGGGATCCCCTTGGCGCATGAAAAGACGGAGTGGCCGTCTACTGAGGTTCAATTTTTAGGTATACACATAGACTCGGTTTTAATGGAATTTAGGTTGCCCCAAGAAAAGGTGGAAAAACTGACATCTTGTTTGTTAGCAACGATTCGCAAGAAGAAGGTTACTTTACAGGAGATGCAGTCCCTGTTGGGGCTACTGGCTTTTGCTTCTCGGATCATCCCTCTGGGTAAGTTGTTTGCCAGGAAGCTCTATGCTGCTATCTCGGGTCTTAAATCACCTACTGCGCACGTCCGATTATCCTCAGATGTCAAGGAGGATATGCTGGTTTGGGTGCAGTTTTTGATTTATTTTAATGGCAGGGCGGTGTGGCAAGATGAGTTTGTCACCGATCAGGATTTCTGTCTCGCCACGGACTCAGCGGGCTCGGTGGGTTTTGCCGCCGTTTGGCGGACTCATTGGTGTGCTGACTCTTGGCCTGAGAGATGGAAGCAATTGGGTTACACTCGCAACAGCGTGCTGTTGGAACTTTTCCCAATTGTTGTGGCCCTGGAGGTTTGGGGTTCACATTTTCGAAATAAGCGCATTTTGTTTCGCACTGATAATAAAGGGGTGTTGTTTGCCATTAACTGCTTGTCTTCTAAATCTCCTCCTGTTGTGAATCTGTTGCGGTACCTTGTATCCCGTTGTTTGAAACTGAACATATGGATAAAGGCCGCCTATGTGCCTGGTAAGGATAACGATTTGGCAGATTCTTTGTCTCGTCTGCAGATGGAGAGATTTTTTCGACTATTTCCAGACGCGGATCAAGTGGGTTGTCATTACCCGGCACGGCTGTGGGGCATTGTATAGATCTGGTTGCGCTTAATATCACCAATTCTCTGGCCCCAGCTACCCTAGTCGGATATCAATCGGCTTGGGATCTGTGGTTGGCGCATCTCTGTTCTATGGGTGTATCTCCTGAACAATTTTCTGAACGTTTAGTTTTGTCCTTTTTGAATTTTTTGTTTTCTAGGGAATATTCATGGTCTCATGTCAATAAGCTTCTCGCTGGCGTTTCCTTTTTCGCAAAACTGCAAAATCATCCGCCCTGCTCTGCCTTTTTTGCTGTTCGACAGGCTTTAAAAGGCTATCGGAAGGCAAACTGGCGCCCTGATAGCAGGGAGGCGATCACTCCCCATATTTTGGAGCAACTTTGTTTGGCAACCGAGCGCGTTTGTTTTTCGCCTTACGAGTCTGCACTTTTTAAAGCGGCGTTTTCGGTCATGTTTTTTGGCGCTTTGCGGATTTCTGAGCTCATACACTTGTTGTTATCCGACGTCGACCTTCGCGAGGCGGATGTCGGTATTTTATTGCGTTTTTCTAAAACAGATCAATTAGGTGTGGGAAAATGGATTAATTTACACCAATATCGTCATTCTACACTGTGCCCTGTTTTGTTGCTGCGCAGTTTTTTGGCAGTGCGGTCGTCTGCTGTAGGACCCTTTTTTGTTCATCGGTCGGGTAAAGCTTTGACAAAATTCCAATTTAATGCCGTTCTGCGCAAATGCTTGTTATCTGCTGGCCTGGAGCATTTACACCTGTCTTCACATTCCTTTAGGATTGGGGCGGCCACTGAAGCCGCCAGGTTGGGGGTTAAAGCTCAGGCTTTGAAAGCAATTGGTAGATGGAAGTCGAATGCTTATGTATCATATATTCGTCCTAACAATTGTTGTTGATTTTTAGGTTCTGTCTGCCTCTCTGTATGGATCGTTGGCCACTCCTTTGTTCATTGGGCCCGTGCGAGAGCCAGGAGACGAGTTTACTCGGAGAACATTGGTTTGGATCCACGCTTCTATCATGTCCAATGGTTCAGTAAGAGGGGCATGTGTTGGGCTGAACTGTTACCCGAGCTTAGCAGGCTTCTTAAGGTCCTTTCCCCCCCTGATGTAATGGTCATTCATCTGGGGGGAAATGACATTGGAAAGTTTAGGTCACTAGATCTAGTTTTTAGGATAAGGGATGATTTAGTTTATTTACATTCTGCATACCCTGGTATGCGGATTGTATTTTCTGAGGTTGTCCCTCGGCTTGTCTGGTTCAAACACCAGCACCTTAAACCGTTGGAGAAGGTGCGGAGGAGGATCAACAAAGCCTTAGCTAGGTGGTTAGGCTCTGCAGGCATTCTATCTTTCCGGCATTTTGAGCTGGAAGGTGGTATCGCCGGGCTTTACAGGTCTGATGACATTCACCTCTCCGATATCGGACTCGATATCCTCAACGACAATTTGAGTACGTGTGTTGAGAAGGCCGCGCTGTGGGGGTTGTGACAGGAGGGCTTTAGCCTCCTGTCTGGTGGATAATTTGCTTTTTGATATGATAATTTGTTGGTAACCTGGATCTCAGTGATCGGGTTAAAGTTATTGAGTTTATGTTTAACAAAAATTTTAATACAAGTATTAAAACGGCCGCGGCCTTTATTTTTCCAAATGGTGTTGTCAGTCTCTTTTATTTTAGTTTAAGTTATTTAAATGTATAGAATAAGGTCCTGCCTGCTATCCCATGTAAAGAAAAAGGGGTTTCATAACCCCTTTTTCTAGATGGGATGGCGGCAGGCCTTTTTGAAAATAAATAGGTATCCTTTTAGTCATTTCAGATAGGTTACTAGGCAGATTTAGTTGGGCTAGCCAGTGTATGGTCAGAATAAGCCCCAATCACTGTGGGGCTTATTCTGTAGCTAGGAAGAATAACACTTAAACTGGTATTTTCTTGTTTTCTCCCGCCTTTGAGCCTGCCCAGGGTCTATTTAAAGGGGGGCTCTGCTCCTGAAGCACACACTTACCTCAGGAAGAACGTCGTGTCAAGCTGAAAGTTTTGTTCCCCTCCCTCCCCTCCCCTTGGCTGTCGCGGCCAGTTTATACTTGTTGGGTCATCTTTGTGTGGTGCAAAGAGGGACTTTTTCTTTGGTGTTTTATCCCCTGTTATTGGGATGAGTATGTGTGGATAATTTGCTTTTTGATATGATAATTTGTTGGTAACCTGGATCTCAGTGATCGGGTTAAAGTTATTGAGTTTATGTTTAACAAAAATTTTAATACAAGTATTAAAACGGCCGCGGCCTTTATTTTTCCAAATGGTGTTGTCAGTCTCTTTTATTTTAGTTTAAGTTATTTAAATGTATAGAATAAGGTCCTGCCTGCTATCCCATGTACAGCGATGAGTAAGTGTCAGCAAGTCTCCAGTGTGCCGACAGAGTCTGTCTCAAGCAGGGGAATGCGGCCTGGCCAGTCCATACTCAATAAGGCAGGCTTCCAGGAAGGATTGCGTGTCCCTACAATTCCCTACTCATCTGAGGGCACTCCCTGGTGCTAAGCATTGTCCCTAACAGACAGATAACCTGTCCCTACTCCACACACACGCGAAATGTGCGCCAAACCCAAGCACCAGTGTCTTAAATAGACACTGCCTGACCCAGGATGGCTGCCAAGATCACATGGGACACCAGCATCTACTCAGATGCTGCCTCTCTGTGACCGAGTGGATCAAAGAGGAGCGAGGCTTCTCTCAACTTCCTCTTCCAACCCAATTGCCCCTCAAATGAGCGCCACCTGCAGTGGAGAAATAGACCGCACCTGCCTACATGCTGGATGATGTAAATCCTCCACAAGCTTAGATTTATAATTCAGTGAAGTTTATAGGCAGAGGCTACATGACAGGTAAGTATTTATTGCTTGCTTAGCAGAGATAACTTCATTTGAGCTTATAAAAACTGTGACACATTTGCTTAAAGATGGAATAGGCTTTAAATGCCTCTTGAAGGTTTTGGAAGCTCTTTTAATTGTTAATTTTTTTTTTTTTTTTTAATTAAAATGTTTTAAAATACTTTACATTTTTTTATTATTTTTTTTTTATTATTTACAACACATTTAAGGAAACTCATTTTATAAAGGTGCATATCAAGTGTATCTTGAAAGAAGTACAGTGGCAACCTCCATTGACGTGACTTTTTCCTCAGGACAATTTTACATCAGTGAGAACAGGGACAGCCTCAGCGAACTACTCAATTACTAAACTACTAGCTGAATGTAAAAGAAAAAAATAGAGAAATCAGTTTAACAGCAAAATATGAAATGCCAGTGTACACTGTCTTTCTGTAACACCATGTACAGCTTTGAGCATGCAAATCATGTTATTCAAAGAATTTTATTTTTTTTTAGACATTGCTAATTAACCTTTATGCTCAGTACAAGCAGGAAAAATCAATCCGATTGTGTGGCAATAGCTGGGGGCTTAATAGCAATCAAGTTAATATACTGTGTGTATATATATATATATATATATATATATATACAGTATATATATATATATGTATATATATACACACAGTATCTCACAAAAAAGAGCACACCCCTCACATTTTTGTGAATCATTTATTATATCTTTTCATGTGACAACACTAAAGAAATTACACTTTGCTACAATGCAAAGTAGTGAGTGTACAGCTTTTGTAACAGTTTAAATTTGCTGTCCCCTCAAAATAACTCCACACACAGCCATTAATGTCTAAACCACTGGCAACAAAAGTGAGTACACCCCTAAGTGAAAATGTCCAAATTGGGCCAAATTAGCCATTAGCTCCCCAGTGTCTTGTGACTCGTTAGTGTTACGAGGTTTCAGGTGTGAATGGGGAGCAGGTGTGTTAAATTTGATGTTATCACTCTCTCATACTGGTCACTGGAAGTTCAACAAGGCACCTCATGGTAAAAAAAAAAAACAACTCTCTGAGGATTTGAAAAAATAATTGTTTCTCTACATAAAGATGGCCTAGGCTATAAGAAGATTTCCAAGACCCTGAAACTGAGCTTCAGCATGCCGCCAAGACCATACAGCAGTTTAACAGGACAGGTTCCACTCAGAACAGGCCTCGCCATGGTCGACCAAAGAAGTTGAGTGCACGTGCTCAGCGTCATATCCAGAGGTCATATTTGGGAAATAGACGTATGAATGCTGCCAGCATTGCTACAGAGGTTGAAGGGGTGGGGGGTCAGCCTGTCAGTGCTCAGACCATACACCGCACACTGCATCAAATTGGTCTGCATGACTGTCATCCCAGAAGGAAGCCTCTACTAAAGAAATTGCACAAGAAAGCCAACAAACAGTTTGCTGAAGACAAGCAGACTAAGGACATGGATTACTGGAACCATGTCCTGTGGTCTGATGAGACGAAGATAAACTTATTTGGTTCAGATGGTGTCAAGCGTGTGTGGCAGCATCCAGGTAAGGAGTACAAAGACAAGTGTGTCTGGGGCTGCATGAGTGCTGCTGGCACTGGGGAGCTACAGTTCATTGAGGGAACCATGAATGCCAACATGTACTGTGACATACTGAAGCAGAGCATGATCCCCTACCTTCAGAGACTGGGCCACATGGCAGTATTCCAACATGATAACGACCCCAAACACACCTCCAAAACGACCACTGCCTTGCTAAAGAAGCTGAGGGTAAAGGTGATGGACTGGCCAAGCATGTCTCCAGACTGAAACCCTATTGAGCATCTGTGGGGCATCCTCAAAGGAAAGGTGGAGGAGCGCAAGGTGTCTAACATCCACCAGCTCCGTGATGTCGTCATGGAGGAGAGGAAAAGAACTCCGGTGGCAACCTGTGAAGCTCTGGTGAACTCCATGCCCAAGAGGGTTAAGGCAGTGCTGGAAAATAATGGTGGCCACACAAAATTTTGACACTTTGGGCCCAATTTGGACATTTTCACTTAGGGGTGTACTTAGTTTTGTTGCCAGTGGTTTAGACATTAATGACTGTGTGTTGAGTTATTTTGAGGGGACAGCAAATGTACACTGTTATACAAGCTGTACACTCACTACTTTACATTGTAGCAAAGTGTCATTTCTTCAGTGTTGTCACATGAAAAGATATAATAAAATATTTCCAAAAATGTGAGGGGTGTACTCACTTTTGTGAGATACTGTATATATATATATATATATATATATACATACACACATATATATCTAAACGTAATATCAAGCCCCCAGCTATTGCAACACACAATAATTGCATGCTATATCATCACTTTGAACAGTTTAGCATCAATACAGTGATGTGTAAACTTAGACCTGCTTGTGATTTTATTTTAACAGTTATCTGTAAAAAGTAATTTAGGTCTTAGCATCAAACAGGTCCTTCCTTTTTTTTTTTTGTAAAAAACAAAACAAAAAAAAAAAACACCTTTAAAGCCTCATCCTCCCACCAAAAGAAAAAGTAGGTTCTTCATGTGTTCCTATGTATATTTTATTTGAACAAATACTGTGCCTGAAAAATACATTTGTTGAGCATTTATTCTAAATATGACCTTGCAACTACTACAACTTCCTGATGTCATGTGATATAAAAAAATATTGTCAGGTCTCCTTCATGAACTGCTTCTATCCTGAATGTCTGTGTTTAAAGGGTGACTCCACTCTCCTGGAAAAAAATATATCAAATGAAGTAGATTATGGTACTATAGCATATACAATTGCTACACAAGTCATGTTGTAATTTGTTGTTATTAAAGATTGCCTTTCCATTCAAATCTGCAGTGTTGCAATTTTCTGGAACCGTTGGTGTACAGCAGGGATCTCCAAACGAAGGCCCTCCAGCTGTTACAGAACTACATATCCCATGAGGCATTGTAAAACTCGGACCTTCACAGACACGACTAGGCATGATGGAATTCCTGAACAACTGGAGGGCCATAGTTTGGAGACCCCTGGTGTACAGACCACCACCATAAATGTCACTTCCTGCTTGTGTGATTGGCTCACTTATTTTCCCAGAAGTCTGCACTAGGACACCAGTCAGATTTTAGGCATCATCTGCAAAAAAAATGAGTTTTTGGTGAGATGCTCACTAAGGATTATT
Organism: Pelophylax lessonae; assembly: GCF_965119305.1. Classification (NCBI taxonomy): domain Eukaryota; kingdom Metazoa; phylum Chordata; class Amphibia; order Anura; family Ranidae; genus Pelophylax; species Pelophylax lessonae. Next base: position 249,253,461 of record NC_138775.1, on the reverse strand, counting down.
TACCTATCAGCTGATTTTAATGAATTAGACCCTCCCATTCAGAATCAGTTATGCAATTAGTCTGCCCAAACAAACAACTTTTTCTTCAGAGCAGAAACAGGTAGGAATCTGCAACAAAGTCTCATGCTTAGGTTTGTGCAGCCTATTGCATTAAGGTGTGCTCCCCAAAGCTCAAGCAGTGGACTTTTCAGAAGGACAGAGGTTGGTGATAGTAAGACAGTGAAAGGTGTCAGTCAGTAGAGCAGCGGTCAGTGTCAGTAGAGCAGTGAACAGGGCCAGTAGGGCAGTGGCTGGTGTCAGTAGAGCAGAGATTGGTGTCAGTAGGGCAATGGACGGTATCAGTAGTTAATTTTTTTTATTTTTTAGGGAGCCCCATTGGGGGCTTTGGTGAAATATGAGGGCTCCAATCAGAACCCTCATGTTTGATTTTTGAGACAGAAAAAGGACGTGCGGACAGAGATTACCCAGTCCTTTTCTCTGCAGCCTCAGCTGCATTGGACAGTGAATGAATGGCAAGTGCTCTGTACTGAGCGGCTTCCTGTTCATTCACAAACTGAAGCACAGTAAACACAGTTTACAATGCTTCAGTTATCAATGAACACAGTGAATGATCAGTACCAATCACTCATAGAGTTCATTCAGGAAAGGAAGGGGCCAGTAAATTACATATTTACCAGTCCCTTACCTGCTTTTTATCCTGAAACAATTCCCCACAGCAGCCAGTGGGAAAGGAGAGCAGTGAAAGTCAGCAGCACTGTGCATGTGAGGGAGGCACAAGGGGAGGACACAAGGAGGCATGGGCATCAGAAAGAAGAGGAACAGGGACAATAGGGGCAGCATATATACTTATCCTTGGTATATTCCTCCTGGGGCAGCTTTTTGCTGAAGGAAGAGGAGGAGAAGCCTACTTTTAACTGCTGCAGGTGGAAAATACAGATTGGTTTCAGTAAATGCCCCCCCCCCCACACCCCCCATCGCCATTTCCTGACCAGGTTCCAGGGGTTGAAAACACGAAGGATCATGGTCTACCCCTGTCACTTGCCACGACAGACAGGTAGATCATGATCAAAGGGTTGTACTCCCCCCCATGCACGTGCCTATTTTGTCAGGACAAGAGTATAGCAAACAGTAAAACACTTCAGATGTGCTAACTATGCAAATAGTTCAGCAGTAAGTAGCACATACCATGAGCTGGACTGTAGGCAGGGCAGGCTTGCTGGGAATTTCCATCCACCAACGCAGATGTCAGTAGGGCAGCAAACACTAGTAGGTAGGTAGGAGAAGCATGTCAGAGCAGGCCAAGTAGTAACACAGAATCTAATTGCACAGGAGGTTCAGGCAGAAGCATTATCTAGATAAGCTGGGTCACACATGTAGATGAGAGTCCAAATGGTACACAAACAGAGTGAGGAAAGAGCAGGGTCAGAGCAAGCTGGGTCATACACAATAATACTCAGAAATGATAAAAGCTGGGTCAAGCAAGAGCATACAAGGTAGCATTCTCTATCACAATGTAACTTATCTGGTGGTGGAGCATGATGTGTTGCGGTAGGCTTCTCTTACACCTCTGGCTCAGGAGCCCTGGTAAAGTAACAGAGAGTGCCAGAGGCAGCACAGAGTGGGCATGGGTGACGGACTGGTCTTCAGTTGACAGATGCTGATGAGTCGGCTCAATGCCCGGGGACAACAGAGAAGATAGACTGGATTTTCACTGGCAGAAGGACTGGAGCAGGAGGCTGGCACAGATCAGTAGAGTCTGTAAGCAGGGTCAGGCAGCTCAGGTCAGCAACAAGCAGGCAGATCAGGTGCAGACAGCAGGCAAGAGGATAGTCGGGAGTCAGGCCAGGGTCAGTAACAGTGGGTAGATGAGCAGATAAGCAGAAGGAGCAGGCAGAGACATAGGAGTCAACACAGGAATGGCTAGCAGAGTCACAGGGAACCTAATAGACCAAACGGCACAGTTTACGCACCTCCATGTTGGCCATGAACAGCGCTCCTTATTGTTCTGTGCCTGCACACAAGAATGCACCTTTCCTGACACACAAGCACTGGTGGCATGTACATCAGATGTTTTAAACCTAGATAGCAAGGAGCTGGTCAAGCACCGTCATTTCCAGGTAAGAGCTATCGCAATTGAGTTTTACTTAAAAGGGACAGCTAGAGTCCTGATACTAACAAAATGTTTGTAAAAAATAAAATATACATTGATCACCAGAGGGAATTGTTTTTGTTTTTCTCCCAAAAGTGGAGCTACTCCTTAATCATTACTGGTACCCGAACCAGTACGTCGCTGGACATTCGGTGGTTATACCGGGAAGATGCCTACAGCTGCATCACCCCGGTATCATTTTTTAGAGCAGGTGGTTGGCTCTCTTGTAATAGCAACTAGAGAAGCTCATCAGCCGCATGGCTGCTATTACAAGTGTTCCCCCCCTCCCTCGGGTCTCTCGGGGCTCTCCCATCCCAGCCGACGTTATCAGGATTGGCTTTGAAAAGTGGAAGTGATGACATGACATCACTTCCGGTTTACTTGGAAACTATCAGCGCCAGTTTTTGAAAATCGAAAGCATTCAGAAACATTGATCTTGGTGTTTTGAATGCTTTTAAGTGTAGAGGAGGGATTTGGGGTCTTATAGATCCCAAATCTCTCCATATAGAGGACATGTCACTGCCTATGTCTATCACAAGGATGTTTTTCATTCCTTGTGACCGTAATAAAAGTGATCAAAAAGTAAAAAAAAAAAAAAATAAAAAAAAAATAAAAGCAACAGTGTAAATAAAAAAAAAAAAGAGAAAAAAAAAGGAAAGTGCCCCCATCCTCCCGTGCTTGCGTACAAAGGCGAAGGTGCCCTTTGGTCTCGCATGCACACAATCATCCCACCGCTAAGGTCAGATTATGGGCAGTAATTCTACCACCAGACCTCCTCTGTAAATCCAAAGAGTTAACCTGTAAAGGCTTTTAAAGCGTCGCCTATGCACAGGCATGCACATTTTTTTTAAGCAATGTAATTTCATCTTTAATATTTTACAAAAAAATTAGGTTATCTTTTGTCTTTTTTTTGCATTTAAATAAAAAAAAAGTGTATTTTTTTCCCTAAAAATTACATTTTAATAAAACCCCTGCACAAATACCGTGTGGCAAAAAAAAATTTGCAGAGCCCGTCAATTTATTCTCTAGGGCCTCTGCTGTAAAAAAAATACGTAATGTTTGATTCTAAATAATTTTCTAGCAAAAAATACTGATTGCTACATGTGAACAAAAAGTGCCAGAAAAGACCTGGACTGGAAGTAGCACTTCTTTACCACCCAGCATCATTTACACCAGATGAGTTAGGATGTACATATTACAGTGTAATGCTGCAGTGAGCAGCATCAAGATATTAATGAACTGCCTACTGTCAGGAGAGGATAATAGAGGAAGAGAACCTCACCAGTCATAGTTATAGGCTGATAAATAAATAAAAGCATGAATACAAAAGAAGAAGCAAAAAATACAGCTGATGGTTGTGTGTGGGGTGGGGGGCTTGAGGGATAAGGGAAAAAATCAGGGATGGGGGCCTGAGCCCAGGGTTAAAGTGCTACTAAACCCACAACAGTACAATCACTCAATATATGCAGTAAAGCATGCTTGTTATACTTACTGTGGAACCTAAGGGGTTAATTATTCGCATTGTGTAAAAAGACTGTTTAAACCTGTCTTCTGTGACTCTCCCCTTTTTCAACAGTCCCCAAATCATCTCCTGAGAGAACAGAGCCTTGGAAGCAAGCTGCACATGCTCAGTTTGGTGTGTATTGCTAGAGAGTTGTTTTATCAAGGGCCAATCAGCACTGTCCAGACAGAGGGTCAGGGGTCCCACAATCTCACAGAACAGTCAGAGGAGAATCAAAACTCCTACAAAGCTTTAACCAGTGCTCTACTGGACACTGATAGTCACAAAACTGCTCTAAATGCTAATGAGAAAAGGTATTTAGCAGTTCATATTTACTAAAATATTTGCATTTCCATGTTCTGTGTACTGTGAGAGACCAAATATAGTGAATGCAGGGTCCTGGGTTTAGTAACACTTAAAAGTCATTGTAAAGTCTTGTTTTAAAAATAAATATATAAATAACAAACATGTTATACTTACCACCTCTATGCAGTTGGTTTTGCACTGGGCAACCTGGATCCTCCTCTTCTCGGGTGCCTCTTTGCTGCTCTTGGCACCTCCCTTCAGTCGAGTGCCCCCACAGCAAGCAGCTTGCTATGGGGGCACCCGAGCCAAGATGCAGCTCCTTGTGTCCATTTAGACACGGAGCTGCCATTTGGCCCCGCTCCCTCTCTCCTGATTGGCTGACTGATATTAATTTACAGCTACGGGAGCCAATGGCACTACTGCTGTGCCTCAGCCAATAAGGAGGAAGACTCCTGGACGGCCGAGGCACTCAAAGACATCGCTTGATAGAGATGGGGTTCAGGTAAATAAGAGAGGGTGCTGGGGTGGCTGCTACACACAGAAGGCTTTTAATCTTAATGCATGCATTAGGATAAAAAAAAACCTTCTGCTTTTAGAAACTCCTTTAAGTTTTATAGTAAACCTGTACTTCATGCATTTAGGACCAAGTAACAGTTTGCCCACTAGAGTAAAGCAAATGACCTGCTACGTCTGGTATGAGCATATAATCTTCTCACGCTACCACAAAGCAGCCTTGGATTCCACTGTGGCCAATCACTTAGGGGTGGGTCCATAGCCCTTTGTAGTTCTCACCAAGCTGATTAGGATTGAATAAAAAGTATGGGGGGAGTGGACTATTAAAGTGGAGTTCCGGCCCATTTTGCAACTTTAGTGATTCCTGGAGTGCTCGCTATGCTGTTTAACAATTGGGCATTTTACATTTTTTTCGGGGGTCCCTTACCTTATTTTCAGGACATTTTTTAATGTACTTCCTCCTTCACCCCCCTCTGTGGCTCCCATTCTGGGAGCTGTTTGTCATCACTCCCAGGAGGCTGGAATCAGGAAGAACTCCCAGAACACTCCCTGGAATCAGGAAGAAGGACACAGCAGATTACACTGCGGCTTCAGATGCCCACATCCAAGATAGCCGCGCCCAGACAGCATTTTTAAAAGTAAGATTTTGACTAAAATCCAATACTATACACCTTGTAAGTATGAGAATAGCAGTTGTGTAAAGGGCGATGGATTAGTATTATAGGGGTATTTTTAGTTAAAAAAGGTATTTGAGGCCGGAACTCCGCTTTAAGTATACCGATTATTCTGCCAAGCTGATTGGGATTCCAGAAAACAGTATAGTGGTGAGGGAGCTTTGGAGAGAAAGGATGACGGGAGGAGGGCTACAAAGTGTACTGACGTTCACCAAGCTGACTTGGATCTTAAACAACAGTACTGTGGTTGGAGAGAAAGTTTAGGGGGGCTACAGAGTGCGCTGATTACTGATGGACCAAGCTATTACCGAAACGTATCACCGTTCCACCATTTTGTGGAAGTATTTTTCGATAAATTAAGTTTGTTGAACTTTAAGATAAAGTGGCAGTTTACTCCAATCATGCGTCTGCTTTAAGTTCATGAATAATATTAGACTTTTAACACATTGACCAGCGCCTCAGCCTTTCCAAAAGCACCTATTTTTAACCGAGGAACTTATTGGTAATTACAAAACGTGTCATTCGCCTTCAGGAGCGCCTTTCTCAATGCTCTGGCCCTGGGCCATGCCTTTAAAAACAGGATTAATTTGATCACCACTTGCCCAGATTACTAAAACTTGACAATTTAATCTAACCAAAGACTGACTTTCAGATAATAAAAGTGTAACTCGACGCGGTAACATTGCTGCGCTCACATGCCACACTATATTACTAGGGAGATTCAGTTACACAAACCACAGCCTCGTTCAGCAATAAAATCTACACGGCTGCATAAGAAAAGAAACACGATACTCAATTTCTCTCTCGTTCCTTTTTAATAAAAAATCCACTGTTTATAAGACAAATTTGAAAAACAGTTCCTTTTTTTTTTTAACACAGGTATCTTAGTACATAAATGTGACCACACAAAAACTGAGGCATTAGTTAACCTTTTCTTGGCAGAAGTAAAAGGTGGAAGGATCACTTAACCAAAAAGTCAAAAATCGCCAATCTTCCCTCATTAAAAGAGTTACAGTACTATCATTTCTGTTACCGCTGCTGCTACTACTACTACTACTACTACTACTACTACTACTACTCCACCATGACTTCAACCAAGGCTGCTGTTAGAAACCATGGGGCTCCATATAGCCAACCTGACAGCCCCCCCTTCAAATCAACAATTTATTATGCTTCAGTTATGAATGTACACAGTGATTGATCAGTACCAATTACTCTGTGTTCATTCAAGAAAGGAAAGGCCTGGTAAATGTGACATAGTTAATGGACCCTTCCCCCACTCTTCATCCTAAAGGACCCTATTGTGTGCTTACAGCTGCCAGTGGGAAGGAGAGGAGGGAAGCTGGCAGCACTGCGGAAGTGGGTGGAGGTCAAGGGGCACACAGGGAGGCCTGGACAGTAAGGGGGAATGTATGGTACACAGGGAGGATGATCAGTGTGGCGGGGGAGGGGGCAATTACTGAAACTGATCCCCTGTATGGCTCTCTCTGCAGCTGCTGAATGCTGGCAGGAGGGAGAGGAGGAGAAGCTGGCTTTCAACTGCTGCACCAAGAGCTATACAGGGGATTGGTTCTAGTAAACGCCCTCCCACTGTGGTGATCACCCTCTCTGCCCACATCCAATTCACCCAGCGGCCTGGGCTCCCCTACTGGCCTGGGTCTCATACAGGAGGACGGGTGGTACCCCCTTATCTACACCCTGACTTCAACCATCTACTCTACTACCAACAGCCCCGCCATTTTTTCTTCAACTGTTGTCACGTTAACACTTCTACTATTGCTACCACTAGGATTGTCTCAACTTTTCCTTCTTGACTAGGCCAACTGTCCTATGAGTGCCCTCTTACAATACCAATTGGCTGGCTAACTTTTATGTCACACAATAAGATGAGAAACAAAAATGATACAGCAAAAGACGAGCACTGTACTCCAATCAGGAGGAGCAGAGCCTTGTACAGAAAAGAGACCAACAAATGGTTATTCAAACATGCTTTATATGATTGTTGTAATCTTAGCCAATACATTTTATGGTTTTGCATATCACCCCCTTCCTTAGGGCTCTAAGTGACAGGCTGTATATTTGTGTAAAATGTAATGAGCCATTATTAGTAACGTGTTTTTCTCTGCGGTGGTTCAATTGTGATCAACTCAGATGAAAGGCTTTAGACTTGTACACAAAGTAGGGTCAGAAGGCAAAAAGACCTTGTAAGTTGTGATGTCAGAGCCCTACAAAGCTTGTTGAGGCTATGGGCAGAGAAGGCATCACTCTATCCATGGATGACAACTAAATCAGCAGGAATCCAGTCATCCTAGTCTTCTAGCAGTTCAGTTCTAGGTGTATCGTGCTTGAGAGATTGAACTCTAAGCATACAGAACACTACTCTACCAACAATATGTCACAATGTTTGCATGGGGGATAGGAACTAGTGGTGCACCGAAATAAAAATTCTGGTGCTGAAACCAAAACCGGAAATTTAGGATGCACTTGGCCGATATGACATTTTTTTTTTTTAATATACGTATATATTTATAAATAATTCTATTATATTCAACTTTTTAATTAATACCATTAATTTAAAGGAATATGGATTTATCGTCAGCCATTATCGGCACCTTTTGAAGAGATGTTAAAAATCCTGCTTATTGCATTTTTGGTGCATATTTGGCAAACCGCATCAAAAACAATTGAAATGCATTGAAAATGCAGCAAGAAAGCTTAAAAATGCACTGGTGTTGAGTTTATGATGCGTTTGAGTCACATGACCTATGAAAAACCCACCACAAACAAGGTACAAATTGCTCTAAAAGCAATTTAATCACGATAAAATTGGGTCAAAATCACGATAAAATTGGGTCAAAATTACAGTAAAATTGTGGCAAAATCATGGGAGTTGCCATTATCGGCACATGTTTTCTTTTAGCAAAAATGCTGAAAACCCTATTTTTGCCTGATAATTTTTGGCGGCTGAAATTTCGATGTATCACCAAGGCTGCATTCACACCTGGGCATTTTGAATCAAGGGCAGATTTGCCGCAATTCTGCCCACAATTTCAAAACACCAAGGTGTCAAAGACAAATTGCACAACATGGCCTGTTGAAGGATCACGCATGCTCTGAATGTGAAGCCTCGTCCACCGCTAGTGTCACCAGCAACACCAATCTAATTTACGCCCACCAAGGAATTTTGGACAGTCATCCTGGGAGTGCTGGGATCCAACAGCATTGCCAAGGGCCCATCTGGTTTCCCACTAAGTAGGAGTTTCGGCCATCCGGCCAGCTGCAGCGGGGACTCTTATCTATTGATGAGCACAATCTACCTTATTTCTGTGAGTTGCTGAGAGAGAGAGAGAGAGAGAGAGAGAGAGAGACTCCTAGTTGAACAGCAATAAGTGCAGATTTGGGCTCTCTGTGTTGTCAAGATGTGGTTTCTAAATGTGCCCAGATTTTGTATTTGAGGGGGCTCCACCAGTCACCAGTGTAGGCCCATACCTCCATTGGCTTTATGTCTCATCATGATAGTAGATGAACATCTAGGATCTTTATGGCCCCAGATAAACTGACAGAAATGTTGTTGGGACTTCAATAGGAAGGAATGAGAAAACGGTATAATGAGGGTATGGAACAGATAGAGTAGCTTAGAACGAAGTAACATTTTTAGGGTTGCTATTCTGCCTGCCGTGGTAAGTTCTTGGGTACAGAGGTTTTTCAACATTTGGGGGAGGGTCTCTAAAAAAGGTAGCTACTTTGGTAGAGCTGTAAAGTGTGTGCTGTCAGTTGTATACCAAGGAATGTTCAAGGATTTATCGTTCCATGTAAAGGGGAATATTTTAGACGGGGAGGAATGTAATGAGACGGGGGTGTTAATACCCAGAATCTGGGACTTATTAGTATAAATCTTCACTAAAGTATTTCAGGATATTTTGGGTTTCTAGTAGAGAGGTTTCAGAGTACTAGCATGACATCATTTGCGAATAAACTAATTTTGTGCTTATTTCCAGCCAAGGAGAGACCTGTAATGTTGGGGTTTGTTCTGATACTCTGTGCCAATGGTTCCATAATCAGTGTGAATATAATGGGTGATAGGGGGCAGCCCTGTTGGGTTCCTTTGGAAATATATATTGGATTCGATTTAATACCTGAGGTCAGAACAAAGGAAGAGGGGTTAGAATAGAGTGACATAATGGCAGATTGCAAACATCCCGTAATTCCAAATTTGAGAAGAACCGCTTTGAGGAAGCACCAATGGACTCTGTTGAAAGCCTTCTCTGCATTCAAGGATAGGAGCAGAGAAGGCGTTCGATTTAGGTTAGCATGGGAAATTAGATTGATAAGGTGCCTAGTTCCCCGCAGGAGTTTGTCGACTGGGGACAAAGCCTACCTTGTCCGGATGGATTAGAGATGGCAGTATTCGTTGTAGTCTTAGTGCAATTAATTTTGCAAACATCTTGAAAGTGGCCTGTAATTAGCAGGTATAGTGGGGTCCTTATTTGGTTTGGGGATGATTACAATTACTGCTCGTAGCATTTCAGGGGGGAACGAGCCAATGGATGAATCAAGATCGAAGACTGATATTAAGTGGGGAGATAATTCTGGTGAGAGAATCCGTTAGCGAATCCGTTTTCGCCTGGAGATTTGTGATTAGGTAGATTTCAGATATTATCACAGATATCTTGAGAGGAAAAGGGTTGGGATATAGTGGAGAGCTGATCAGAAGTAAGTTTAGGGAGATCAATCTTTTTTAGGAATCCATCAATAAGATCTGGAGTAGGTTGATGGATGGATTGATTTCTATGAAGATAATGTTTAAAAATGCGCACACCCACGGAATGGCGACAAACTACGGCCAATAAAAATCTCCAAAGGCAAAGCTGTAAACATTTTTAACGGTTACCACTTTAGAGTTACAGAGTAGATTTTTTTTTTTTTAATTATTGCTCTCGCTCTGGAGATCGCGGCGATACCACACAAGTGTGGTTTGAACAGCGATTTCATTTGCGGGCGCGACTTCCATATATATACGTTTTCTTTCGTGCGTGAAATCACGGCGACGAGGGTGGTTAAACATTTTTTTTTCCTATTTATTTTATTTATTTTTTAAATTTTAGCACAGGTTTTTTAAAAATAAAAAATCTGATCACTTTTGTTGCTGTCTCAAGCAATGTAAACATCCCATGCGGCAGCAATAGGCAGTGACAGGTACTTTTTATGGAGGGATTGAAGGTCTAAAAGACCCCAGACCCCTCCACTGCACTTCAAAGTATTTAAAATGCTAAAAACTGCATTTTTGAATACAGTCACTTTTTTTAAATTTGGCGCCTTTAGCAGCCAAGTAACCTTGACACGACGTCATGGGCGCCACCTCCGGATTACGTCATTGGAGGCCCGATCAAAGCTGAATCCAGCTTTGATCAGGACTCCAACCAGTCGGCAGACGGCTTTTAGTCGGTACAGGAGACCGGGGCAGAGCCTCGGAAGGCGGCAGGAGGGGGGCGTCCCCTCCCACTGGCTGGGGTAATGATCGAGCGGCTCCCGAGCCGCATCTGCCATTCCTGCCTGAAAAGCCAACTGCCGGCTCTGATTAATGGCATCCTAGTCTTAGTCTGTAGGGTTCAACAAGGCCTGGCTCACAGTCTCCACTCCAATTCATACCAAGGTGCAGGCCAGTCAAGTTCCTCCTCCCCAAACTCGCTCATCCATGTCTTTATGGACCTTGCTTTGTGCACAGTAACGTTGGAACAGGAAGGGGCCATCCCCAAACTGTTCCCACAATGTTGGAAGCAAGAAATTGTCCAAAATGTCTTGTTATGCTGAAGCCGTAAGAGGTCCCTTTACTGGAACCAAGGGGCCAAACCCAATCCCCGAAAATCAATCCCACACCATAATCCCCCCTCCACCTAGTGATTTGGACCAGTGCAAAAATCAAGGTCCATAAAGACATGGAAGAACAAGTTTGGGGTTGAGGAACTTGACTGGCTCGCACAGAGTCCTGACTTTAACCTGACAGAAAACCTTTGGGATGAATTAGAGTGGAAACTGCGAGTCAGGCCTTCTCTTCCAACATTAGTGCCTAACCTCACAAATGCACTTCTGGAAGAATGGTCTAACTTTCCCATAGACACACTCCTAAACCTTGTGGACAGCCTTCCTAGAAGAGTTGAAGCTATTATAGCTGCAAATGGTCGGCCAATTCAATATTGAACCTTACAGACTAAAGCCCCGTACACACGATCAGATTATTGAACGATCTGTTGTCCATTTTTTGTGGCATGCTAGTCTGATGTGGAAAGTGAAGAGGTTATTTTCATACAAATTTTCCCGTACGACAGAATTCTACTCCAGAAGTGATGTCATGTGTTGGATTGTTTTGTATGTGTTCTTTCGTCTCTGAGCATGCCTAGTCTTGCTCTTAAGACTTTTTTCCGTCTAAAACTGTACGGACAATAAAAATTTTATAGCCTGCACATCAGTATTTTTTCGGCCGAAAAGTCTGAGTCGGCTGTCGAAAGCACCATACTAACAATCCGAAAATCGGCAGATCGGTCGTCGGACGAAATTTCCCTTCAGATTTTCTTATCGTGTGTACCGGCCTTTAGACTGGGATGCCATTAAAGTTCATGTGTGTGGAAAGGCAGGTGTCCCAATACTTTTGACAATATAGTGTATTTCAGTTATGTAGTTAGCTGTTTGCTTGGAGTTTAGTTTTAAGGTGATGATTGTAAATGAAAATAAAAATCACTAATAGAGAACAGAGCATGTGAATGATAAAATTGTTCTGCTGGGACAATAGCCTCAGCAATTTTTTTCACTGAGAAAGTGATGAATCTGACATCTCATTTTCTGTAAGCTTGGAGCCAGCTGCTTCTAATTAGGCAATAGTTGTTTTAGCTCCTGACGACTGTGCTATTATCCAAAGATCATACAACACTAGTGCTACAAGTCATTAAGTATTTGATATCTACTTCCAGAATTGCAACCACCGGATCACACTGGCTGGCATATTTTGCTTTTCCTTTTCCTAACTTTTTTTTTTTTTGCTTGTAGAAAGTCACATGCCGATTCTCCGCATAGGTCCATCGCACAGGTGTTTCTGAAAAGGAGATGGAAGATAAATCACACTTGACGGCAGAGTTGGCAGCCTGTGAAACAAAGGTCAAGAGTTGAATTAGCGCAGGAATTAACCTCTAGAATTATCATGAAGGGTGGTCCCTTTCGATCAGCTCTTAAGCACATTTCTGAGTCATTTTAAGCCAGAAGCTTTAAGTACTTTTAATTCAATACCTTTCATGAGTCTGATTCTGGTAGACAGAGCTTAAACATATATGCCCAAAAGTGTTTGCGGCACTTGAAGTACATGGTAAAATTACAGGGCAATGCAGAGCACTGGTCTAAAATATCAAAGCCCTCAGACATTCCTCTGTCTGCCAGTCCCATCATAAGTAACAATGTCACCAAATATTACATTAGAACGCCCAATATATGTCCTCCCGTTCCCACAATTTACATCTATAAGTAATCATGTGTTAAAAGTCTGTGCTGTCTACAGCTGGCCCAATCAGCTCCTGAAATACAACTAGTCCTTTTTAATTTTCAATTTTTTAATTCAACCACTTGCCAACTGCGTACTGTAGCTTTACTGCTGGGCAGAATCACGTACAGCGAGGGAAAAAAGTATTTGATCCCCTATCAATCAGCAAGATTTCTGGCTCCCAGGTGTCTTCTAGACATGTGCGGATTGTTTAGTTCCGAATAAATATTCAGACAAATTTTTGGTTATTCGGAGATTTGGATATATCCAAATACCCGAATTACAGTATAAACGAGGTTTACCGAATGCTCCAAATAATGAAATTAAATTTGTCCGAATTTCAGGAATTTTTTATTTTAATCAGATTTTACATCGAATTCCAGTTGAATTTGAACTTTAAACATTTTTTCTGAAATCAAAGACTTTTTTTTTTTATTGGTTGAGCCAGATGGACTTGTGTATTTTTTTCAACCTGACTAACTATGTAACTATGTGTGTTATTAGAGTACCATTTCTAAATACTGCTGTTTTTGTTAAGCCAAAAGTGATTTAAAGAGTCATTTAATGAATATTTTTCTTTTGTTTGTTCACTTTGCTAGATTCAAATGGATAAAAAAAATCTAAAGAGTTTGATTCGACCAATTCAAAATTTATCGATTTGAACGTTTCGAATAGAAAAAAAAAATCAGTAAATTTTGAATTCCCGAGTATAATTTCCAATTATGAATCCCAAATACGAATTGAATGAATCAACCAAATTTAATGAAAAGAAATAACTAGAGTAACAAATCTAGATGAAACAAAACTAATTTTTTTATCATGCACATGTCTAGTGTCTTTTATACAGGTGAGGAGCTGAGATTAGGAGCACTCTCTTAATGGGAGTGCTCCTTATCTCAGCTTGTTACCTGCATAAAGGTCACCTGTCCACAGAAGAAATCAATCACTCAATCAATCAGATTACAATCTCTTCACCACAGCCAAGACCAAAAAGCTGTCCAAGGATGTCAGGGATGTAGATTGTAGACCTACACAAGGCTGGAATGGGCTACAAGACCATCAACAAGCAGCTTGATGAGAGGGTGAGAACAGTTGATGCAATTATTCACAAATAGAAGAAACACAAAATAACTGTCAATCCCCCTCGGTCTGGGGCTCCATCCAAGATTTCACCTCGTGGAGTTTCAATTATCATGAGAAAAGTGAGTAATCAGCCCAGAACTACACGGGAGAATCTTGTCAATAATCTCAAGGCATCTGGGACCATAGTCACCAAGAAAACAATTGGTAACACACTACGCCGTGAAGTACTGAAATTCTGCAGCGCCCGCAAGTTCCCCATGCTCAAGAAAGCACATGTACAGGCTTTGGGAAGTTTGCTAATGAACATCTGAATGATTCAGAGGAGAACTGGGTGAAATTGTTGTGGTCAGATAAGACCAAAATCAAGCTCTTTGCATCAACTCAACTCGCTGTGTTTGGAGGAGAAGGAATGCTGCCTATGACCCCAAGAACATCATTGTCACTATCAAACATGGAGGTGGGAACATCATGGTTTAGGGGTATTTTTCTGGGGGACAGGCCAACTTTACAGCACCAAAGGGACAATGGATGGGACCATGTGCTGTCAAATCGTGGGTGAAAACCTCCTTCCCTCAGGCAGGGCATTTAAAATGGGTCGTGGATGGGTATTCCAGCATGAAAATTACCCAAAACACATGGCCAATGCAACAAAGGAGTGGCTCAAGAAGAAGCACATAAAGGTCCTGTAGTGGCCTAGCCAGTCACCAGACCCTAATCCCATAGGGTTAGTCAAACATTAGTCAAATACCTATCTCTCTCCTGACAGCAGGGATGTGGTGGTTTTTGTCTCCCTGCATCCCTGAGTAAAAACACTGCACAGTAAACACATAAACACTTGCCAGGCACACAGTTGACTCTTTGATTGCCTCAGATGTTAAAGAGGCTCTCCAGGCTCCCTCAGAAAAAAATAAAATCATTAGTTACAAAAACTTGTAGCACCCTACAGGTAGGTGCTAGGTAAAATATAGTGGGCTTTTCTGCCTAACAGCAGAACCATGTTTTCCTTTGTGCAGGTAGGACTCTGCTCCCGCCAAAGACATTGTGTCTACCATTTTCTACCAAGTGTGTCTGCTGAGAGGGGAGTCTCCTCAATGGCCCTGTGAGAGGCTTCTCATTGGGCAGTGAAGGAGACCCAATCAGGGGACACATCCAGGCTTGTACCTACCCCAGGAGGCAGATTGTGCTGCAAAGGATTCTGGGAGTGGGTATACGTTTGGGGGTGGGACATGACACGATGTCTTTGGCGGGAGCAGAGTCCCAGGAAGGAGAGTGCAGCTGCCTCTCCTCCTGTCCGAGGAAGGTGGATGTCTCAGGGTGTCGCCTGACTGTCCTGAGTGAGCTGAGGGGATCCGGTGTGCTGAGAGCCTGCGGAGAGAGAGAGAGGGGTCCAGTCCCAGGAAAGCCTAAACAAGTCGTGAGCACTGAGGATTGCCCCTGGGGGTCGGCCTGAAGTTAGAGGGGACCACTCCGGAAGACGTTCTGGGATCCAGTGCCAGCTAGTTGTAAAGGGGGTACCTAGGTTGAGGACCCTGAAGCTACAGAGGGGGTACATAGTCAGTGGACCCTGAAGAGTTCAAGTTAAAGGGGGCACCTGCGGTTGGGCCCTGAATTTTACAGTGTGTCAGTTGCAAGTACAGCTATACAGAGTTCTACTTCATACTACCTCAAGCTAGTCAAAGGGGGGGACAGTATTCAGTGACTTCCACAGCACAACAGTGTCAGGAGTTCTACAGTTCTCAGTCCTGGATCTTCTGGACTAATAGTCGAGGATTCAGCACTTCTGTGTTCTACAGGATATTTACAGTGTTAGTGAGAGTTGGCTGATGCCGGCTGGCATCAAGGAAGTGCCAACGGGCATTTTTCAGGGGTAAAGTCCCACATGTAATTAGTTCAAGCCTCAAGGAGTATCCCACTCATTCCCTTCTCCCATCCCCTTTAAATCAAATAAAAACCACAAACAAAGAGTCATCGCTGCTTCAGTTGTCACACCCACGGTCACAGCTCACATGGGCTGAAGAGAGTACCGGTGCTAATGGCAGACCCACGTCAGGCCACAGGCCTGGAAACCTTGCTATGTACTGTAGCTGCTGACTTTTAATATTAGAGCACTTACCTGTCCAGGAATCCATTGGCGTCCTCCTCCTTTCAGTCGGCTATCGGGTGATCACGCTGCCATCTTGACTAAGGGAAACCAGCAATGAAAACTTGCGGCTTTACAGCAAGCTTCCTACTGCGCATGTGCGAAGTGCGCTGCGCTTTGTGAATGGGCCAGCTTCGGGGGAATGAGAAGGGGGCCGAACTTCTGGCTCAGTTTGCTGTGTTGAACTGAGCCAGAAGTTGGAGCGGGTACCTGTCAAAACCAGGTTCCCACTCCCCCCAAAAGGTACCAAATGAGGCAGCAGAGGGGGGAGGAGGCGGATAAGCAGAGCTTCCTCTTTTGGGTGGAGCTACTCTTTAACCACCTTCCTGCCCAGTGTCATTACTACAGTGACAGTGCATTTTCTTAGCACTGATCACCGTATTAGTGTGACTGGAGATGTCAGTGGCAGTTAATCAGTTTCCACCCAGTGTCAGATAGTGTCAGTTTGCCTATCACACCATCACAGTCCCACTATAAGTCGCTGATTGCTGCCATTACTACTAAAAAAAATGAAAACAATTCCAGTATATATACACTATAAGACACAAGATTTTTCACGCAAACCAATTAATATACGCTTTTTGGGATTTTTTTTTTACCAAAGACATGTAGCAAAATACGTTTTGGCCTAAATTTATTAAGAAATTTGATATTTAATTTTTTATTATGGGATATGTTTTATAGCCGGGCCAAGCCACGGCCCTATGTGTCTAATGGATGCATAGTGCAGTGGCTCGGTAGTAAGCATGCAGCAGTGTCCCCAGGGCAAGCAGCTTTCTATGGGGCACTGCTTGAGGGGGAGGAGCCAGTAGTGCTAGTGGGGGGAACCGAAAAGAAGCGGATCGGAGATGCTCTGTGCAAAATTACTGCACAGAGCAGGTAAGTATACCATGTTTGTTATTGAAAAAAAAAAAACGAAAAAAAAAACAAAAAAAAAACAAAAACAAAGCTTTTATATCACATTAAGCAATGAGCATGTAATTAAAAGAGACAGTCATAAAAAATTAGTCTCATTCCCAAACATACTGTACACCTATAAGGAGACTTCAATTTATTTATAAAGGACAAAAATGATGAAATGTTTCAGTAAAACTGTCACAGCTTGTACAATGGATGACTAATGGATGACTATCTTCTGCTACATCTCCATGTTTCAGTCTCCCTGTTTTTTGGTAAAGGGCAAAGAACTGGTCACCAGTATTGCTTACATTTCTTCCTCCCTAATTACCTAATACTGGCTTACCATCTGGTTCTGTAGAGTATGGAGGGGGCCATTTTGGTAAAAGCAGGACTTTGCTTCCTTGTGTCAGATCCTCCAGCATAGGGAACAGTCAGCAGCATAGACTGTACCCGAAACTCATGCACATTGGGGGGGGATGGGGCATGGTCTGGGGGCCCCCTTGGTAAATGAGGCTTCCAGATAAGCCACCTGCCCATGGAGTAGGGTCTAGTATGGATTTTAGGGGGGGGACCCCACTCTGTTTTTATTTTAACTGGCAATTTTTTTTCATTCAGCTGTCAGCAGGGAAACCCATTGACAGCTGATGACTTATTGGCTGTTAACGACGCCACAGTCGGCCCAGATCTATAACAACCAGCTTACACTGCACTTTGATTGGGCAAAGCCTTGCCCAATCAGGGTGCAGAATGCACTCTGCCACGAACGGGGTGAACACCCGGCAATCAAACTGAACAGGCAAATGTTTGGCCCGAATTCATGCTCGGGCTGAACTGTTTGCCCAACACAAAAGATATATAGTTATGAGGCTGTAGGCAGAGGAATGCCTAGGAATTTCCACATTCCAGAAAGTAGACTACTATTTTTAGGCAAAATCTCAAAATGTAAATTTCTCAGTATGGCATAGGCACAATTTACATTTCCTGATGTTCCATATAACATAGCAAATGTTTACTTTTTGAGTTCAGGTCCACTGTCAAACTTTTCAAAGTTTTTTTAGGGGTATAATGTGAGGGTAGGGGTTGCAGGGTGAGTTACTGTTAGTATTACAGAGAGAGTTAGTATGAGGTTTGGGGCAACAGGGAGGGTTGGTCTAAGGGTTACATAGAGGTCTAGTGTGAGGTTTGGGACTGCAGGAAAGGTTAGTGTTAGGGTTACATGGAGGGTTACAATGAGGTTTGGGGGCTGCAGGGAGGGTTTGTGTTAGAATTACAGGCAGAGTTAGGATGAGGCTTGGGGCAACATGGAGAGTTGGTGTTAGGCTTACATGGAGGGTTAGTATGAGGATTGTGGCTGCAGGATGGGTTAGTGTTAGGGTTACGTGTAGGATTAGTATTAGGTTTTGGGCTGCAGGGATGGTTAGTGTTAGGATTATATGGAGGGTTAGTAAGAAGTTTTGGGTTGCAGAGAGGGTTAGTGTTAAGGGTGAAGGGAGAATTATTGTTAGAATTACATGGAGAGTTAGTATGAGGTTTGGGGCAACAGGGGGGGGGGGGGGGGTTGGAGTTAGGGTTACATGTAGGGTTAGTATGATATTTTGAGCTGCAGAGAGGGTTAGTGTTAGAATTACATGGAGAGTTTGTATGAGGCTTGGGGCAACAGGGAGGGTTGGTTCGGGGTTACATGGAGGGTTAGTTTTAAGATTGGGGCTGCAGGGTGGGTTAGTGTTAGGGTTACATGAAGATTAATATGAGGTTTTGGGCTGCAGGGATGGCTAGTGTTAGGATTACATGGAGGATTAGTAAGAAGTTTTGGGTTGCAGAGAGGGTTAGTGTTAGGGTTAGTAGAGTTAAAAAAGGGTCAGTGATGGAGTTACAAGAAGGGCTAGTGTGAGGGATTTTGGGGTAGAACATTATTCTCAGTGCTCGGAGCTCTAAGCCAAAATGAAAAAAAAAACAAAAAACAGTACTAGATTTTTGCCTTCAAAAACTACTTTATCAAACTTTGGATCATAAAGAGGAAGTTGCATGGATCAAGGATCATCCAACCAGGCTCTAAAGGTCCTCCGCAAGCCTACTAAAAGCTTTAGAAAATTGGCTGTATTGAACTTCCTCACGTTCAGATTAAGATACATTGGAGAGAACTTTGTAAGCTTACTTTTATGACTGATGTTATTTGTTGCCTGAATTTGCTGTTCTAGTCAATAAAGGTTACATCACTTCATCATGCTCATATGAGCTGCACAAAAATTTATGTAGTGTAGCAAAAGTGAAAGTTAGAAAAAATACATAACTAGCTAAAGAACAAATGAAAATGTGTTGCCATTAAGCTTAATCGGGCAAGACAGAGCTAAAAGAACATGATTTTGTTATGTTGACACGCTTTGGATTATAGAAGCACTGACACCAATCCAGTGCCAAATTTCATCATATCAGGCATTCCACTGATGCAATTGCTGAGTCTTTACAATTAGCTTTGGGACGCTGAATCCCAGCCCTGAGTTCAGTTGCTCAGAACAGCCAGCTGAGGCTGCTGTGTTTGTGTGTGGTCAACTTTACTGCTGAACTGGAGACAATACAAAATGAAATAAAGAGGAACAGAAAAATCTTCCTCGAAGTGAAGTTTCTGTTTCACAGGACTACTACAGATGTAGAAATCTGTGAAAATAGCATCTGTTTCAATTAAATTTATTGTCGCCTTCCCTTCTCTTTCACCTGCCAATAAGAACATAATTGTCTTTCTCACATCACATGACATAGGCGCTGAATTCATGCGATTTTGCTACTGTTCCAGAGTCATTTCAACAATTAAAAAAAAAAATGATTAGTCAAGTCATCTAAATTGTCTCAAACTGAGGTCAGTGGACCACTGGTGGTCTGCACACATCTGCCAGGGGGGTCCCTGGTAATCTTTCTATACATACTGTTTTTATTGGAAGTAGGTAGGCGCAGAGTGGATTTATACTTATGCAGTTGCATTGAAGTGTGTTGTTGTTGTTGCATGTTTTTGATGGGCATCAAGTGAGACCGGAGAAGAGCAAATGGATGGAGGGTCTGCATTACTAAGGTGAGGAACAGATCAGAAAGGGGTTAAAAATGTGAGTTTAGGGGGTGTGACATGGTGTATGGACAAGATGGATGCACATTAGAGGCGCTCCTGCGGGTCAGCGGCTCTAAACATGTCTCCCTGCACCTCATCCACTTCAATATGGGCAGAGTGACACACCAAATGACACACACACGTAATGGCGATCATCGGCAGCCAGCACCTCCAGGAACATCTCACAGTTATTCAAGAACCAGGCTCCCTCCCGCTGCAGCGTAGCTGAAGGCAAGATGGCGCCGACTCACACGGAGGAGGACTTCAGTGAGGACTCCAAGTCTGCACAGGAAGACTGGGGTAGGAGATTTTCCCATTCCGATCACCTTCTCACATATGCAGACATGTCAGGCTTCACGGCAGATATAAAATCTACATTCTTTGCTGCCATTTCAGACTTGAAAACAAATTTATTAGTTCTTACTGAAAAGATGGCCTCCGCTGAGGAAGCTGGGATGCACAGGGAAAAGGCTATATTCAGGCTAGAGAGGGTGACAGCAACACATTCCCACAATTTAATTGAAATGAACAGACACCTTGAGGACCTGGATAATCGGGGGCGACGGAACAATATAAGAGTAAGAGGAATCCCAGAATCTGTTGAGAACGGCCACATAACCTCTGCACTGTAGAGAGTGTTTACCAGCCTCCTGGAAAGGCCTGAAGACACAGAGATTGAATTTGTGCGGGCTCATAGAGTCCTCAGGGCCCGCGGCCCTGACACCATGCCACCACGAGACATTATCTGTTGTCTACAATATTTTGCTTTAAAGGAGGACATTTTGCGCAAGGCATGACAGAATGAACAGATTGTTTTTAATGGTGAAACTATCATGCTGCTTCATGACCTTTCCCAGATCACCCTAAAAAATCGCAAAGCATTAAGACCACTTTTGTAAAAGCTCCGTGAGAAAGATCTAAGGTATACGTGGTGTTTCCCATTTGCGTTAGTGGTGACCCATAATGGGCACCAACATACGCTACATACACCAGAAGACTTACCGGATTTCTGCAACTCCTTACAACTGGGCCCGATTGATCTACCGGAATGGTACCAAGACTTTCTTCTACCACCCCTGGACAGGAACCCTCAGCGCTCACCTCTAACATTTCCTGATAAAGGCCAATCAAAAAAGATGAAAACCAACCGTCCTGGTGGATCGCTACTGGACACTCCAAATTCCGGAGCTCACGCCTCCAGGGCTCTGGAGGAGATTTGACTATAATACTTAGGATCACCACTATTTCTTGATCTCGGCACACTACTCACCTTCTGAACCACTTCATGACCTGCTGGGAAGTTCCCACGATCCTTAACTCAGCAAGTTTTCTGGATTTAAAGGTTTAAAGATTAAGTGGTTCCTTGGGTCACCCTTGGCCCATTATAGGTGCCCAAGTTACAGCTTCATCCCTGTTACTGTTTATTGTTGTCCCTATGGTTGTTTAAGACTTAAAAATGCAGATATGCAATTTAAATCAGCAGCCTTTGTACATGTCACACTGGAGGAAGGGGGCAGAGTGGTCTCCTCTATCCTCCAGGGTTCACTTTGCCGGTTTAATGCTTACTTGTTGCAAGGTTGACCTATAGGTTTAATCTTAACACTCATTGAGCTACGGCCCGCAAACCTCCACTCATATCGCAGTACTTTTTTCTTTTTACTTTTGTATACTCGCCCACAACTGCATACAGTACGTACCCCACCTGAGTCGGTGTGGTCCATGTTGTCCGGCTTCTCCCACAACCCCACAGAGTGCCCTCTTGGCTGGCAGTCAGTGATAGACAAGGTGCACTAATTGTATCCTGTTGGATAGGATAATCTATTCATAGGGTGTAAATACCAAACCTCATTATCCCTTATTCCAATATCTCACTTTATCCTTTCTACCTTCTCCTACTTTCTATACCTTTGCTCTTCTACCCAATCCCTATACATCACATGATCATTTTTTCTACATTGTCAAATGTTGTTGATTTAACAGACTTATTTTAATCTTGTTCTCAGGTTGAGCTCACCGGCTGTGTCTGGATCTCTCCAATGGCATACTCAGGCCTAGGTAGCCGATCCACTGTAATTTCCCACAATGTTAAGGGATTGAATATCCTTAAAAAATGCTCAACCCTTCTCAGAGAACAACAACCTCTCCAAGACCAAAGGAGTGTCAATCTTGGTGAGCAGAGATGTCTCCTTTGCTTTGACAGATAGACTTGCAGATCAGGAGGGGAGGTACCTCTTTCTTAAGGGGAAATGTTCTGGAAAACCTATCACACTAGCGAATGTCTACTTCCTGAACTCGTCCCACCTAACCTTTTGCAGATGCTTAATTGAGGATCTAAAGGGATTTAGCTCTGGCTGTCTGATCCTAGGGGGAGATTTTAACATCCCTTTAAACCCCTTAGTGGACACATTCACAGGCACAACTTGCATTCAATACAAAACACTTAAAAAAATTAAAGCGCTAATAAACTCCCTACAGCTAATAAACTCCCTACAGCTAATTGACTCCTGGAGCTTCATGCACCCGGAGGGTAGAGACTTTACCTTTTACTCGACACCCCATGACCGATATTCTAGGATCGACTTCCTTTTCGTGTCCCAGAGGGATTTACCAGATCTATTGACGGCGGCTATAGGAATACAGTCCATCTCTGACCATGCTCCTATATCCCTGACTATGAACTTTTTAAAACCAGCATCCACCACCCCTACGTAAATGCACCTTTATTGACTGATTCTGTGCTGTCACCCAAGATTTTGGAATTGCTAACCGTCCGAATTCTTTAGACATAACGAGACACCAGACATTGATCCTCTGATGATTTGGGAAGCACATAAGGGGGGAGTTGATCAGGATGGGTGCCCAACGTAAAATAGAAAGGGAAAAAGAGATCAAACAGCTAATTGACAAAATAGCCAAACTGGAAACTTTGCACAAACAATCCCTCTCAGTCCGAACTGCTGTAGACTTGCTAGAACCCAGAAAGTCACTACAACAAATCTTAACTCCCAAGGCAAAATGTTTTTTATTTTTTCTGAAAAAGATTTATTATGAACACGGAGACAAAACTGGCAAGTTTCTGGCTAGAGCCCTGAAAAAAGCAAAAGTTACCCAAAATATCCATGGTATAAAAAACAAAGATGGGAAACTGGACGTTGCCAATAAACAGATAGCTGGACACGATTTCTATTCTAAACTCTATAACCTCCCACAGCAGCATAAACCGGCAAATATTACAGGTAGCAGACTTCAAATTATACAAGATTATCTGACTAATTCTAAACTAGAAACTAGAGTCTCCCATAGACCCGCTGGGACTCCAGCAAGCTATAAATGACTTAAAACCCCGGGAAGAGCCCGGGACCAGACAGTTTCACCTCGATCTATTATAAGACATTTGAGAAGATACTGGTCAAACCCCTTACTACTGCCCTAAACTCTATCTGAGGCTCAGGAGGTTCCCCTGGCTTTCCTCTCAGCTTTTATCACAGTCCTATCTAAACCAGACAAGGACCCTTCTACATGCTCCAGCTACAGACCAATTTCCTTACTAAATTTAGATGTCAAACTCCTGGCTAAGGTTTTGGCTAACCGACTTAAACCTATGCTACATGGACTGATAGGTACTGAACAGGCAGGGTTCATGCCTGGTAGAGAGGCTAGAGATAATATAATAAAATCACTCCACTTAATACATGCCCCTGGGACACGGCAGATTGAGGGCCTTCTCCTGTCCACTGATGCGGAGAAAGCGTTCAATCACGTAGCATGGGATTACATTATGGAAACATGCAAACTTGTTGGCATGAGACCTCACATAATGCACTGGATCTCAGCACTCTATAAGATTCCATCTGCAAAACTTAAGCTCAATGGCTTCCTATCAGACGACATACTAATCACAAATGGCACTAGACAGGGGTGCCCTTTGTCACCCCTCTTGTTTATACTGACACTTAAACCATTTAACAGGACAGTTGTAGCTGAAAGGATGATCCAAGGGTTTGAGGTGGCAAATAGAGAATTTAAAGTTGCTGCCTTTGCCGACGATTTATTGTTTTTTCTGACGAACCCCCACACATCCATTCCCACCCTATTGAGGTAATTCTCCCTGTTCAGCTACATATCCAATCTAAAAGTAAATTATACGAAATCTGAAGCGTTAAACATCACTATACCGACTGATAGTCTTGAAAACATACAAGACACTTGTCAATTTAAATGGAAAACTACAGCCCTCAAATACCTAGGGGTGCTTCTAACCACACAGATTCACTCAATATTTGAAATAAATTTTGTACCATTCCTTAAACCTTTAGAAAAATACCTACAGACCTGGAACCCCAGACATTTCTCTTGGTTTGGTCGTGCAGCCATCATTAAAATGTCAACCCTCCCCAAATTACTTTATCTGCTCAGAATCTTGCCTATAAAAATACCACAAGCCTTTTACAAAACCTTACATTTGACTTTATTCAGGTTCATTTGGGCGTACAAATAACCCAGAATCAAATTGAACCTGCAAACCAGACCTAAGGAGTTGGGAGGAATGGGCATTCCAGATTTTCGAAATTATTACCATGCCTTCCACGTTACAAGAACAATTGACTGGCATTGCCTCCAAGACATTACAGACTGGGTACAATTAGAAAATGTATTGAGTCCTATTCCCTTGAAGTTCTTCCCTTGGATACCACAGTCAAGCTATCCCCTCTCTATGAAAACGCATCCCCTGATAGGGACCACTCTAGAGGTCTTCTATTCGATATTTAAGCAGAGCGATACCTCCTCTCAGTTGAGTCCTCTCACACCATTGGGGAGCAACCCAGATTTCCCTCCGGGTGTGGGAAACCGTTTCATACACTCACCCGCCTCTAATAATCCAATACTATCCAAAAACTGCTTTCACAGTGGGCTAATGAAAGAGCTCACCATCCTTAGATCAGATGGTACCAGTCCACACTTGCCTCTGTGGAACTGATTCCAGGTTCGTAGCTATGTCAACAAAAACTCAAGGAGGGGCTACTTCGTAAGACCCCTGACGGAGTTGGAATCCATGTGTCTGGCCGGTGAACACTTCAGGAGAGCCACTTCAGCTACATACTGTATCAGTTGTGGATTTTTTACAAATGTTCCCATTACATGTGTAATAATTTCTCTCACCCACAGGTGGTTTTAAAATGGCTGCTGCATATTTAATGAGCTATGTGTTTGTGGGGGATGTGCAGCCATGTGTTGCTGCAAAGTGACCTAGGAGTGGTCAAAAGATATGACCACATCCTGTGGGTGCTGTTTTTGTATACAGGGCTAGAAAAGGAGAATTTGCATGAGAAAAGGCCCTTCTCTCTCTCTCTCCTTGGATTCAGCTGTGGGGACAGCCATGATGGAGCCAGGACTTCGCAATGCCTTGTTTGTTTGTTCCAGAAATCCATTGGAAGCTGACCAGAGCTAAGTATTTATTTGATATTCTTGGGACAAGGGTTTTTTGTTTAAGAAGTGTATTTCTGCTGTTTACAGACCATAGGCTGTTCATGTGTTAGGCATTGTTATATCTGCCAGTCTTGTGATATGTTCCTAATATTGTAATAGTTTGTATGTACAGCATGCTTTTGTTCAGTAAAAGTACATTTATACTCTGCAGAGGTCTGAGCTTCCTTGTTTATACCACAAAGTAACCTTGCTAGACGCAAGCAAAACAGTTTGGGGGCTCGTCTGAGATAATTGGGGGCTTGTCCATAACAATTGCGTGCACAAGCAAAACAGTTGGGGGCTCGTGCCAGGATTGCGCTATAAATTCAACTGAAGCAGACCTGTTTTCTGTGGTGTATTGTGTAGCTTGTGCTGGGTAAAAATGCTGTGTAAGCTGCTTAGGAAAAGCAAGGCTGCAGAGAGGTCTGGTGTCCAGAAGGGAGTGTGCAGCTTACCTATCTGGGCCAGAAACAATGAGTAGGAGCCTCTTGCTAAAGTATTTGCAAAGTATGTTTCTCCCTTTGGATAAGACTTGGGGTGATAAAATTTTAGATCATTTTGTAGATTTTAGCCGTAAGCGGTTTGGTTTAAGTAAAGCAGAGAAGAGGACAGTGTCCACAGTGGGTTGGTATTTTCTACGTGCTCTCTATATAGAATCACAGAGAAGGGAGAAGGCAGAGGATGAACTTAAGGTATTAAAAGGCCAACTAGCAGTTGCTTCAGAGTGTGTGCGTTCAACTGCTAGTCGGGCTGATGATTTGCAAGAGCGGTGTGCAGCCCTCATGACCAAATCAATTAATGCCTTAAGGGAAAGGAAGGGCCGAAAACCTGTTAGTAAAGCCAGGGTACGTGCCATTGTCACATCCCAAAACTGGGATTGTGAGGATGTCTCCTCCAATGAGGATGAGGAGATAGAGTTTGATGTTTCAGATGATGACTATGTGTTTTATTCTGATGATAGTGATGAGCTTCCTTGTTTATACCGCAAAGTAACCTTGCTAAACGCAAGCAAAACAGTTTGGGGGCTCGTCCGAGATAATTGGGGGCTCGTCCATAACAATTGCATGCACAAGCAAAACAATACGTGTGGATTCGGGGGGCTGGCCTGCCTACTGTGGATAGATACAGAGAGAGCTGTTCGAGAGGTCTACAACTAGACATCTCAGAAAAGTGTTGGTTCAAAGCATGTGTTCTATCACATAAATGTTCTCTAAGCACTAGAACTCAAGAAACCGCATATAAATTACTCACTAGGTGGTGCATCACACGGCCAAATTACATTCATGGTAACTCCAGACTGCTAACACCTGCTGGCGCTGTGGGGAGGACAGGGGAACCTTACTACACATTTGGTGTCAATGCCGCCGGATCTCCCCATTTTGGAGAGAGGTCAAAGAACTTATACTCCGCATTACAGGGAATAACCTCAAATTTGATGCTGCCTATTGCCTGCTCCATGTCACGGATATCCCACTCAAAAGATTCAAGAATTCCTTGCCTAAGCACATGCTGAATGTGGCAAAGTCACTTACTTATTCCACTGTCATGGAAGTCAACTCGTACACCATCCATTCACGATTGGCTACATAAGATCATCGAGATCTGTGACGTGGAGGAGACTATTGCCCAGGCAAATGATAAAGTGGATAGATTCCACTCTACCTGATTTCCCTGGTTTGCCTTTAGAAACTCTCAGGAATATGGAAATATGATGTCCACCAAATCAGCCTTGACCTTTGAATGGGACCTTGTCTTTTATTAAGATTCCTCCAATATTATTAACAAATTGATTTAGGCTGGAAAACTTTACCTCAGTAAACACAATACCCACATGGGATATATGACATCCCCCATTACTTTCTTGCAGTATACCTTTCCCCTAGCTTCTTAAGTATACTCCTTTATCCTTCTCCTTCTCCCCGCCCCGCTCTCTTTTCCTCCTATTCTTTGCTACATCTTCATCTACATACCTGATCAACCTCCTATGGATGTTCTACTTGCAACTCCACTGGTAAACAGTAAGTAAGAATTTATTCGGAACTCAGACTCTTGAAATCTATAAGTTCTTTCTTTGACAGATTGGTAAATAAGAAATTGTCACTGGTCACATTATGATTCTTCCATATTGTTTGTCTGAAATTTAAACCACACTTTACATCTTGTTATAATGTCAAGTTATCAGTTTGATTTCTTTTCGTTCATCTTTATTGTACAAGAATTTGTGCTTTATCTATCTTCACTGTTGTTGTAAACCTTATTCATCTTTAATAAACATTTGAAATGAAAAAAAAAAAAAAATGTGAGATTAATGTGGAGGGTGAAGAAATGTCATCAGTACACCAAGGATTCCTCTGAGCCCCGGCCCTCACCTTTATTGTGTCGCAATGTTTTTTGTGTGTCTTGGTTTGCTGATGACATTTCTTCACTGCGATTGTCTACGGTTTCCAGCCTGTGGTCATTACAGCACCCAGCATTACGGAACAGACATTTTCAGGCACGTGTATGTGGGGAATGTTCCGTTTGGGCTTGTTTTAATGTGGAGGGGGTGTAGGGCTTACCGAATTGAAGACTGAAGGTCAGGTGGGCAGAGTGGAGCCACAAAGGTTCTTCATGTGAAGAATGCTGGTTATTTATTCAAAAAAGTTCAGTGAAGAAGAAGTTTCCTCACCCACCCGCTCTAGAATTGCAGTGCATTGTAAGTCAAGGCTTGTTGGGAGGTAATAGATATGAGGGTGGTGAGGGTCAATGAATACAGGATTTGTTACAAAACTGCGGGGCTCGTCTGGGGTATAGCGCTTCCACTTGGTTGGGTATAGGTAGTTCTTCCAGGACTTAGGTCCTCTGGGAAAAAAAAAATGGAAAGCGTGAGTTTATACATCCTTGAGCTGTTTGGGGCATGGTTGATGACGTGATCAATTCTAGTTTTAAATAGTGCCTGTAAGGACACCTAAAGACCTTGCCCTGGTTGCATTGTCCAAATGGTTTATTCTTTTGTTGTTACTGTATGTTAATGTGATGCTATTTATTTCATTTTTTTTTTAAATGGCTGCTGTGGCCATTTAAAGCGGAACTTCACTTTCTAAATCAACATTGATTATTTTTAT
The DNA here is from genome assembly GCF_965119305.1 of Pelophylax lessonae. Classification (NCBI taxonomy): domain Eukaryota; kingdom Metazoa; phylum Chordata; class Amphibia; order Anura; family Ranidae; genus Pelophylax; species Pelophylax lessonae. The sequence goes on along the minus strand of NC_138775.1, from coordinate 249,225,003 downwards.
TCCTTATGCTGGTAGTATTAGTAAATAAATAGGGAAGTATATCACATTTTCTGTCAGTATCCACAGTAGTGGGTCCTGACAATCAGAATGGACAAATAACATGTGGGAAGGAGAGGGAGTAGATATTTAGAGAGAGGAATACATTGTTTTGACTCTTTACTCTCAAAGTCTTTTATGTTCGGTTCACACTGCTATGAAAAAAAAAAAATTTGATCTGACTTTTAGCACAATTATGTACTGCTACTTGGATGCAACTTTGATAAGGTTTGATAAAGTTTGTATATTCTATGGGGCTAAAATGGCACTGAAATTCCACCAAACTAGTACAGGGACCTTTTCCAAAATCCCACCATGCTGAGTTGCATTGATTTGGACACCATTGAAAACAATGTGATTTCCTTTGTCATGCAATTATGTGTGACTCAAGTTGCACTAATGTGAACTAGACCTAAAAGAAAAACAAGATTCATTAGGTATTATTCATCTTTGCTTTATTTGATTGTTGCAAATTTAACTTATCTGTTTCAGGTTTTAGTTTATTCCCTTTATCAAGGCTTTATAATGATCGGTGAATCACTGGTGTGAATGAAGTGCAATTGCCATTGTAAAAAAAATGCCATTGTAATTTGTAAGCTAATGCTTGCAATGGTTGAGTGTGGCCAGCTAAGAAAGAAAGAAATGGTATTCATATTAAAAAAAAAAAAGAAAAAAAGACACTGATCGAAGACAAAAATGCAAAAAAAACCCGTAGAAAACCAGTAAAAAAAAAGGAATAAATACAGATGACAAGCAATACACTGCAAAACAATGAAAGCCTGATAATAAAGAACATAAGTACAGCATTAAAGAGTGAAGAATGAGCAAAGTAATCTTTGCAGGGTTCAACAAGGACCAGGCAAATTTCAATCCATGTATGGGAAGACTGGTTGTACAGAAGTCGATCTACCGATTAACTTCTACACAACCAGCCTATCAGATTTTTCCCCGATTGATCAGTGCCACTGCCTCACTGGCTATATCTGACAACACAGATCATAGTATTCTGATGGCAGGGAAGTCTCTCCACTGTCAGAATACAATGGCTGAGCCAAAGTCATTCCCCCATCCACATCGAATGTGTTGGAGGAATTGAGTCATTTTTTTTCGTTCACCCGCTGGTGGTTGAAGGAAAAAAAAAAAAAGAATAATGTATGGGCTGCTTAAGATGTAGGCCACCAATTATGTGACTTAAAGCGGTTGTACACCCAAAAAAAAAAAAAGACGAAGGCATAATGAGCTAGTATGCATCGCATACTAGCTCATTATGTATTACTTACCTTAGAACGAAGCCCCGACACGGACCCCCGGACATCGCTGCGGGCGCTGCCATGATCCCTTGGCATCTCTTCCGGGTTCGGCGGCTCCGTAGTGATTGGCCAGAGCCACGATGACGTCACTCCCGCGCATGCGCGCAGGAGTGATTTTCCGGCAAGCTCCCGGCAAGCAAAACGGACCTTCAGAGCGCATGCGCCGCTCACGTGAGTGGCTGCATGCACTGCAAATATCTCCTAAACCGTGGCGGTTTAGGAGATATTAATTGTACCTACAGGTAAGCCTTATTATAGGCTTACCTGTAGGTAAAAGTGTCAAAAAGCGGGATACTACTGCTTTAAGCAGCCAATACATGACTAGGTACCAAAGATGCTTTTTCCGAAACAAAACTGCATGACTACCACTCCATTAACCTTTCTCATGAATTAACCAGACATGACACCAACTTGAGTTTAATGGCCATATGTAAAGAAATAGATTGAAATGTTGGCTCAAATTAACAGCCATTCACAGCCACATCCCTGAATCAGGGGTAGTCTTGATTGCCAACCAGTCCTGAAGGACACGAGAGGCTAGCAAACTATCACCCTGCAAAGTTTGGGATTTTCCAAGGGCTATGAAATGGTTTGTAAAAATATAAAAATACCACATATAAAATTACAATATACTTTATTAAAGTGCATGAACATACATATTAAAAACGTAGTTAGCATAAAACCATATAGTTACACAAATATATATATAGCATGATCTTGTCAATGAACAACAGTGTGACTTTCATAGGTCCTACATGTTTCGCTGAGGCATAAATACTCTCACATTGGCTTCTTCAGGGACCAGATGCTTTATGTCACATAACTGCTTCTAAACAATGAAATATAGACAATTATAGAAATACAGAAGGCAAGGGAAAATCATGTATACAAACAGTAACTGTTATACACAAATGATCACCCCCCTTGCGATATTCCTGTAGACTGATTAGAATATAGTGCCTACCATTCCATATATGCTATAGAGCATATTGAATGAGATGGAAACCCATGGCATAAGGGTACAACCTGGACGCTAATCCGGTATAGACCAGACCAGAATGACCAGTCCAGCAGGAACCGGGATATCTAAATAGATGGGCACTGGACCAGGACTACAATCCGTAGGCACGATAATCGTGTCCGCAAAAGCAGGAAAGAATTGCAAATAGCTTGCCTATAAAGACACAAACAGAGGGAAAGGAGGGGCAAAAATAAAGCCCCAAACAATTATTCCTGCTAGACATAATGGTAGGTACTCCAAGGATAGTATTAAGCCTTCACCAAGAAAACCATGTGCATCATAATAGCCCCACTAAAAGGGAATTAACCCCTTATAAGATAAGGGCCCGCTGTAAAGAAATATCAGGGAAGTAACATTCACCGCCCCGATATAGCATCAGCATAAGAAAAGCAAGGTAAATATAGGCCATATAATAATGGCCATAGCAGCCTTTTATTAACCAAATATAAATAACATTAAAAACATTAAAATTTTAACATATTAACACACAAATAATATTCACAGGGGCCCCAGGTCCTCATGTGCATACACTTTAAGTAAGTGAAACACCATTATAGGCCTCCAGCTATAGAAAGCAGCGGCTCGGAGACAAACCACTATCACAGGTACCACCATCCATAATAATGGGAGCCGTACCCAAGATGGGTGCTTACAAAATGTACATTTTCTCACCTAATCATGACACATTCTAGGACCTCGTGCCCAGCAAGTCGCTATGACAAATCGCCAAGCCAATAACTGATACATAGCAAAGACCAAATCGCCGTTAAACTCTTTAAGGGAGGGAGGGTGGGAAATTGTCCCCTCAAGGCTCTCTTCCGACTGACTCCTCCTAACTACTTTCTATGCTCCCAAATCCTGAAGCCCATCCTGCTCCTAACTTTCTACCAAATCCGGTAAGTCTGCCCCCAACTCATCCTATGTCCAAAACCCCTTCTCTTTTAACTCTGGGCCTAACTTTATTTTTATTTTTTTCATTCAACCAGCATTTTAAATCTTTTTGATTCCCCCATCCACACATTTGATTTCTATGGGGAAATCACTCCCACTGAGTTATTGTTCTGACAGGGGAGACTTCCTGTCATGTACCTGGGTGTCCTTGAACCGGGAGGTTCCCTGTTTCATAGCTTGCAGCCTTATCTGTTGTGCCACAAAGAAGCTCTGGAGTTTTTGCAGTGATTTTCCAGCCTGATGCTTTACTTTTGGACTCACTAGCTCCACCTGCTGCCAGCTGCGAACAATGTACAATTTATCCAGCATTTAAATAGCAGCACTTCCTGTTCCTCAATGCCTGTTTGTTTGGAATATCTTCCTGGGTGTGTTGTTTGCTCTTTTACTGACTATCGTGTATGAACTTTTGCCTGTATTCTTGACCCCTCTTCAGTCTGCCGAATCTGTACTTCAACGCCAGCTTGTGTATGACTTCTGCCTGCCTAACCATTCTTTGGATTACGTTTGGATACCGCTCTGCCCGATCTGTTGCCGGCCTGATCTCTGACTATGTTTTCGCCTGAATCCTCAGCACTCAAACTCCACTTCGGACTTTACCTAACAGGAACCTAACACCTCCCCGCCATCAGAACACATTGATCAGTACTGCCGGGTATAGTCAGCAGCACTGACCAATGGACTTGTCACCGCTGACACCCAGTTCCCCATAGAGGTTCATGGAGCATCCCATCAGGTCTGCCTGAAAAAACTGACAGGCGGACCTGATTGGAAAGTCCGTGTGAAAGGGGCCTTAAGCTTTGACAAAAAAACCTGGAAGCTGATTTCTATGCAATCTATACAAAGCTGTATCAGATTTTGAATGAACCAGTTTTTGTAAATCTTCCCCTATTCAAAGTTCGAGTCGACTCCCTAGTCGAATAAAAAAACTAAAACTAAAACAATTCAGATGACTAAAATATGACTAAAATTTAAAGGGCATTTTACTCAAAAGACTATGACTAAAACTAAATTGAAATTTGACATCAAAATTAACACTGGTTATAAATGACAACGGCTAAATCTGTGGCTGTGGTGCATGTTTAAACCTTAATAGGTCCATAAATAATAACATGTTGTTTGATTTTTACTCCAGGAGTAAACAATGAGTTTGGAAATTCTAGAGAAATGCTTAAATAATGCATTACAATTTGACTAAACCCATTCTATTTTAGTTGATTAAAATGTACTGGAGATTTTAGTAGACTAAAATGAAAACAATTCAGGTGACTAAAATATGACTAAAACAAAAATGGCATTTTAGTTAACCCCCTGCCGACCACTCCACGTACATTTACTGCAGGCTGGCGGCTCCTCTGCGCAGAATCACTTACAGGTACATGATTCTGCACACCCGGGTCTGGGGCACGCCGCCGGCGACCCACTTCCGCTGTGATTGGACCCCTTGTCCACCGGGACCTACCGATTGTTCCTATGGCCACACTATAGTGATGATATACATCACATGTAAGTCGGAGCCCACTGCTCTGCACATCACATGCGATGTCCGTGCGATGCAAATTCAGCCATACAGATTGTATGGCTGAATTCACATCAGATTCGGACAGCACACACATAAGACCCTTTTTTAGGTCGGCACCAGAATCGGATCGCATGGGTGTTCACTGCAATATCCGTACTGATCTGGGGGTGTTGTTAACTTCGTATTGGCACCCCCCCGCGATTCAAATATGGCAGTGTGAACTCGCAACCCGCAGTGGATTCGCAGGGTTCCTGCATCACATATATGTGAACCGGTACTGAGAGAAGCAGAGCGGCAGGCTGCCTATGTAAGCAAGGCAGATCGCTGTTCTGCTAGTAGGGAAGAAAGAGATCTTGTGTTTCTTCTAAGCAGGAACACGGATCTCTATCTTTCCACAGTTAAAGCACCTCCCACACAATTAGCAAGCACTTCCTAGGAACACATTTAACCCTTTGATCGCCTCAATGTTAACCCCTTCCCAGTCAGTGTCATTAGTACAGTAACAGTGCATTTTTTTAGCACTTATCACTGTATTAGTGTCACTGGTCCCCAACAAAGTGTCACTTAGTGCTTGACTTGTCCACTGCAATGCTGCTGATTGCCACCGTTACTAGTAAAAAAAAAAAAATATCCCATAATTTGTAGATGCTATCATTTATGCGCATACCAATGAATATATGCTTATTGGGATTTTTGTTACCTAAAACATGTAGCAGAATACATAATGGCCTAAACTGATGAGGAAATTAGATTTTTGCATTTTTTTATTGGATATGTTTTATAGCAGAAAGTAAAAAATATTTTTTTTTGTTTGTTTTTTTCAAAATTGTTGGCCTTTTTTTGTTTATAGCACAAACAATTAGAACCGCAGAGGTGATTAAATACCACCAGAAGAAAGCGCTATTTGTGGGAAGAAAAGGACATTCATTTTATTTGGGTACAGCATCGCACGACCGCGCAATTGTCAGTTAACCTCCCTGGTGGTAGTCCCGAGTGTGGCTCGGGGTTAACTTTCAGTACCAAAAGCGGTAACCCCGAGCCACACTCGGGATTAACCCAGAACGTTACTCAAATTCCCTGCGATCCCCTTGCCGTACTCCCCGTCCTCCTCACAGTCTCTTCCCACTCTGTGCACGGCCGATTGCCAGCACTTGCCTTCCGGTTCCCTCCCTGCGAGCGTTGTGACGCAGGGGGGGTGGAACCGGCGGCAAATTCAAAAGTGTAAATACACTAAATGACAAGATACAAAGCTGTGATCCTAACGGATTACACTGTATCATTCCATTAAAGTGCCCAGCCTGTGCTTTTCCAGTGCTGTGTGCCTGGAAAATAGAAAACGACCATGGTGTCCATAAAGCGTTTTTTTGCGCAAAAGCACTTTTAGACGAACTGGAAAATGGCGAGAGCAAAACTGAGTTACTTGAAGAACTGAGTGATAGCGATTTGTGGGAAAATTCGTCATCAGGTACAGAAAGTGATGACAGCGACGATTCTGATGTCTCTTTCTGGCACATAGTTTATGGAATTTGGGAAGTATATCAAATGATTCTTCAGAATTTCCAACGGAGCGATGTGCCAGAAAGAGACATCAGAATTGTCGCTGTTGTCACTTTCCGTACCTGATGATGAATTTTCCCACGAATTGCTATCGCTCAGTTCTTCAAGTAACTCAGTTTCGCTGTTGCTGTTTTCCAGTTTGTCTAAAAGCACTTTTGTGCAAAAAGAACGCTATTTGGACGCCATGGTTGTTCTCTATTTTCCAGGCACAAAGCACTGGAAAAGCACAGGCAGGGCACTGGAAAAGTCACCAGGTGCAATCCTGTGGTGAAATGGCATGATACAGTGTAATCCGTTAGGATCACAGCTTTGTATCATGTCATTCAGTGTACTGTATATACACTTTTGAATTTGCCTCCGGTTCCACCCCTCTGCGTCGCAACGCTCGCAGGGAAGGGAATCGGAAGGCAGGTGCCACCATCGGCCGGGCACACAGTGGGAGGACAGCGGAAGGATGGCGGGGGGAGGACGGCGGGGGAGGACGGCGGGGCAGGATGGTGGGGGAGGACGGCGGGTGGAGGACGGCGGGGGAGGACGGCGGGGCAGGACGGTGGGGGGAGGACGGCAAGGGGAGGACGGCAGGGGGATGATGGCGGGGCAGGACGGCGGGGGAGGACGGTGGGGGGAGGACGGTGGGGGGGAGGACGGCGAGGGGAGGACGGCGGGGAAGATGGCGGGGGGAGGACGGCGGGGAGGAGGGTGGGGGATCACAGGGGAAGGTGAGTTTTGAAATGTAAAACAACAGATTTCTATGCAAAACAATGTACCGCTTTTAGCACAGAAATCCTGACAAAATCAGACCGCCAGGGAGGTTAAAGTAACGCAGTGCCATATCACAAAAAATGCCCTGGTCATGAAGGGGGGGAGGTAACTTTCCAGGTTAAAAGACTGGGAATAAAACTAAATCAAAATTTGACGTCAAAATTTACAGTAGTGGGCACAAAGACAGCAAAGAAAAAAAGGGCTAACAGGGGTTTTAATCCTTCCACAATTTATCCAAAAAAGGTTTTGGCTTTAGATACACTTTAAATATGTATAATACAAGATGTTAGTGTGGGCATGTTTGGTCTGATATCAACATATGCAACCTCGAATTTCCATTTCACGCAGACATGCTCTCATCTATGTTTAGTTTGAGGTCTTCAATATTAAAACAGTTATTGTGAACCTGATTCATTAAGTCAATGCAATCTTTGGAACGCTGGCATATAACATGACAACTTAGTAAAAAATAGTGACCCTCTATTAACACTTACCATTGTCTGTATGTTGTTTTGATCCATTTAGTGTAGTAAAAATATTTTCCTATAAATGAAGCATTTGTATTAAAATGAAAAGCTTATATGTGCATTCAATGACACTAGTTTTCACCATGTTCATGATACTGTTAAGTTTATTGAAACATATTGAATGCCTTGTTGGGTCTACGTTTTCCCTATAATGAAAGCACAAAACACAATGCACTTTTCTTTTAAAAAGATAGTTTTCTCTCTCATTTGTCAACTTAATCAAGGTTGCCAACCACTAATAACAATGACCTTTCCTCAGCTGGTTCTGTCTATATTGTTGAAAAGAGTAACTTAGCTTCAAAGTCAAAGGTTTTTTTTTTTTTATCATTTATTTTTGTTTTCACTTATCAAAATGGGCAAAAAAATAATTATGGACCTTCCCTTGGCACAGATGAGAAAGAATAATAGGACTGAAAACCTTGAAATCACTTACTAGTAAATACTTATGTTGGGTACACACAGTACATGGCCAGGAATGGTGATGACACTGAATGTCTATGCTGGTTAATGCAGTTTATTGTACAATCACTAATATTATTTTATTACCAATGTATTTTAGTGCAGGAAACAAGGGCAAAGACTCTTTTTGTTACAGTTGGTTGATGGAAGTGCACTGATCATGGCTAACAGCATTGGAGGGAATTATATAAGCTTGCAAGACATGATTGAATTGCAGTTAAAAAAAAAAAATCCAGGTCTGTGATTGGTGGAATTATACACAGAAGGAAATATCATTCAAAAAGGATTGAAAGCTAGGAAATCATGCTACTTCAAATTAGTATAAGCCCCCGTTGACATTGATATGATTTGACATATCAAATTGCATGTCAAATCCAGTGGCTGCTGGTGCTCCATGGGCCAAGGGGGGGGGGGGGGGTGTCAGACGGACCACACCATACCCCCCCTCCCAAAACAGCAGCCCGAACACCATACCCCCCCCGGTCGCCGGCTCACTCACCCTCTCACCCTGGGCATGTGGAGGGCAATCGGCAGTCAGCAGCAGCGGCGGCAGCTTCCCCATCGGTCTCCTGCGTCTCCTCCCTTCTCCTCCTCCTGGGCCAATGGTGTGGCTTCTCCTTTTGGCCAATCGGGAAGCAGGTCTCAGGACCCGCTTCCTCATTGGCAAGGAGAGGAATCCGTGTGACAATAGCGAATATTCATTTGCTACTGTCACACAACTGGGTGGGCTCAGCGAGCCCACCCTTTTTTGAAGCCTATTAGAGCCTCTGGCTCTAATCACATGCTTAAAAAAAACCTCACTGGGATCCATACGTCTGGCACCCTGCATGTAGATTAGGGGGCCGGACGCATGGATAGGGGGGCCGCCCCTTTTCAAATCAGAGCTAATTGCCGATGATTGCACTGTCCGAACTGGTGCGACGCTGACTTTGCAGTGCCACACCGATTCCCAAATGTAGTACAGAGACTTCAGGGGGCAATTTCAATAGACATCTGTGCAGGTTCCTGTGAAATGGCTCCTGAAGTCGGACTGAAATGCTGGCTTGAAATTGCGGGAGTTTAGCTGAAATGGCACGATTTCAAAATGGCCTCAGTGTGAACTTAGCCCAGTGAAGGCAAACCTTGGCACCCCAGATATTTTGGAACTACATTTCCCATGACGCTCAACTACTCTGCAGAGTGCATGAGCATCATGGGAAATGTAGTTCCAAAACATCTGGGGTGCCAAGGTTCACCATCGCTAACCGAGGCTAAATCACAACACATACACAAGAAACACAAAGGAAAGTGGACTGTAAATTCTATTGGGAAGCAATTTGATTAATCTCTCTTCTGGTATATATACATATATAATATCAAAGTGAGTGGAACCTGTCCTGTTAAAATTTGTATGATACTTACCCCCCAGTCTCCTATACACCCCTTTCCCATCGATCTTATGCCATCTAAGTACCAGAACTAGGAATCCCACCCAGTACATCTCATCACCACCCCCCCGCCACATCCTTCCCCACAACCCCCCCTCGCCATTCCCTCCCCATCCCCCTCTCTTCCACTCATTTTTTTTTCTTCTTTCAATATCTTTCTTTCAATACTAATCTTCAGATCGCCTCCTCTCCCACAGATTCTAGGGTCACCGAAACAACAGTTTGGGTACATCCCAACCCATCACATCACACAGCTGCAGATAAGTGACTCTTTTTCTGTTACAAGACATCTCTTTCAAATTCCTTTTTCAAGTATCTTTGGATTTGCATTTTAGACCAATAAAGCATTTACTCATTCACCTCAACTTTTGGATACTGGGCGCTCCTTTTATCTACCCTCACAAGTACCTACAGAAACTACCTCGAGGCCGTACCCAGATTTAGCAGCCCTAGTTCCTCAAAAGGGCTCACCGCCACCTTTCCACCAAGGGGGGCCGGATCCAACGGGAAGCAAACTCTCCCAACACGCCCCCACCATCACTCACTTACAGACCTCAACCGTCAGTCAGTCCAGCACGGTCTCCCACCCAGAAGAGATATATGTGAATTCAGGTAAGGTACGAAGAACAGGCCCTAAGACTCTATCTTTTTTCAAGATACTCCAATGTTTCCTGATAATCTTCTCAAGTTTATTATGTTGTACATTATATTCAAGAACAATCCTATTTTCACTATTATCAGTACTTGTAAATGAAAAGCATTCTTTGAATGGAGGATTGGCGAATGAAAGGTCCACCTCTTCTATTCATAGAGTGCATTTTCATTCTTTGAATGGAGGATGGGCTGATAAATGAAAAGGTCCACTTCCTCCATTTATAGAGTGCATTTTCATTCGGGAAGCTGTTGTACAGCTCCTAGGAATGGAGAAGTGGTGGAATGGGTGGGCATAGTTGGCACTCTTGTCAAGTGTCTGTGACAGGTCCCATGGCTCCTGTTAACCCCCGCAGTACCGGAAGAATATGGCTGTAGGGATATAAGGAAAGAGGTGGGCAGAAGACTTTGAATTTCAACTAGGACAGGCATCACCAGCACAAGGGGTACATTTCAATAAATGTAAGCCCCGTCCTTTGTGCTTTTTCTTTTTTTTTTTTTTTTTTATGTTTTGCCTAAACATAGACTTTTTGGTGGAGGAAAAGGGAAAAACAGGACTTACCTGCTCAGCTTTTGGCATCTGTAATCACCCATAGGTGCCTGAGATGGAGGAAAAAATTAAATTAAATTTTTGGGTTGAGGTCAGGACTTTGTGAAGGCCAGTCAAGTTCCTTCACCCCAAACTCATTGATCCATGTCTTACTGGACCTTGCTTTGTGCACTGGTGCGCAGTAATGTTGGAACAGGAAGGGGCCATCCCCAAACTGTTCCCACAAAGTTGGGAGCATGAAATTGTCCAAAGTGTCTTGGTATTCTGACGCTTAAGAGTTCCCTTCACTGGAACTAAGGGGCCAGGCCCAACCCCTGAAAAACAACCCCACACCATAATCCCCCTTCCACCAAATTATTTGGACCAGTGCACAAAACAAGGTATATAAAGACAAAGATAAGCGAGTTTGGGTTGGAGGAACTTGACTGGCATTCACAGAGTCCTGACCTTAACCGGATAGAACACCTTTGGGATGAATTAGAGAAAAGATTGCGAACCAGGCCTCTCCAACATCAGTGCACTTTTGGAAGAAAGGTCAAACATTTTAATAGACATACTCCTAAACCCTATGTACAGCCTTCCCAGAAGACTTGAAGCTGTTATAGCTGCAAAGGGTGGGCCAACTCAATATTGAACCCAGGGACCAAGACTGGGATGCCATTAAAGTTCATGTGTGTGTAAAGGCAGGCGTCCCAATACTTTTGACATTACAGTGCATGAAAAAACTGATCTATTTACCAGAGCAAAATAGTATGGCTATGAAGCCACATGGCATGCTGTATACATGGAGGTCTATTGCATTATTAATCTTTGGGGCTTGCTCTGATGAGAAAAATGGCTCTTGCAATGTTTATAGGTTATGTATTTACACAGAGCAGGATTGATTGATGTCTTGAACTGATGTAGAAAATGTTATCAGCTGGGAAAGAGTGACCACCTATCTCTGCCTCTCATTAGCTACCCGGTATACCCCGGTAGCCGCCGAGCATATGTTGCTGTGCGTTTATTATTGTTTGTGTAAGATTTATGGAAACTCCGTAGCTGGTGTCTGCTCCCTTTGAAAGTGAAATAAGAGAAGCTGCAGAGTTTATGTAATGTTTGGAACTAAATAAACACAAAACCAAAGACCTCCATCACTGTCACACAAGGCAGACACAATAAGGTTCCTACAGATGAAAGGAGTGTAAGAATGACTGACACACAGGGACATTGGATGGAGGGAACAGAACGTTCCTCTGCATGGCTGGATAGTAAAAAGTAACTGTGACAAAAACTTGTTAGGAGCAAAGTGAAATGTGTGTACGGACTAAGGGCCAGTTCACACCATGGAAACGCAATCCGGATGCGTTCCAGATGCTTTTTGCATGCACGTTTTTTGATCCGTTCAGTGCGCTTTTAATGAGTTTTTGGTGCATTTTTGATGCAGTCCTGTGCATTTTTCCCCCTCTTTTTTCTTAACCTTGAATAAGGACGTGTGTGTTTCAGTGCATTTTTGGTGTCTTTCAGTGCGTTTTGATATGTTTTACAGCATTCCAGTACAGAAAAAAAAAAATGCAGCCTGTTTTACTTTTTTTTCTGGAACTGGAGCGCCCTGGAACTGACCACCCTGGTGTGAACTATGCCATTAGAAACCATATAACCTACTTTCCATGCGATTTTGATGCAGATGAAAACGCACTGAACTGCATGTGGTGTGAACTGGCCCTAAATTAGTTTTAAACACTGTATTAATTGGGGACCATTAGCTCAGTGGCAGATGTGTTTCTCCAGTGATTCACTGTAATCAGGTACTATATTTTAAGGGCCCATTTTTATTAAAAGGCAAAATAAAAAAGTTTGTAATATTGGTTTTCCCACGCAGGGGTTCTTCTTCAGTAAATACACAACTGAAAATTCTAGCCCACCTGTCTCTCTCCCTTTAGCAGTACCTCTGCTCTTTGTGCTGGTCACACAGACCACAGGTTCCTTCAGTGTGGATGACTTCACACTAAAGGCCCGTACACACGTACCGATTGTCGGCCGTAAATATTCGGCCAACGTCCGATCAGCCGATTGTCGGCTTGTTAGTATGATGCTTCCGACAACCGACTGCGACTTTTCGGCCGAACAAAATCTGGTGTGCAGGCTATAAAATTTTTGTAGGCCAACAAAGAACGGCCGATTTTCCGTCAGTCAGTACAGATTTCGGCCGACAAAAAGCAGATGAGCAAGACTGAGCATGCTCAGAGAAGAAAAAACACACGGAAAGTCAACCATCACATGACATCACTTCTGAAGTTGGTTGTTGTTGGCCGACAAAATTTGTGTGCAGTCTAGAGCACATTTCAACCAACACGACAGCACCGGACAAAAGACGGCCGATCGTTCGGCCAACAATCTGTGTGTGTGTGTGTGTGTGTACGGGGCTTTACACACACGGCGTGGATGGCTCCACACTGACGCACACAGCCAGGGCAGGAAGGGAAGCTGCCCTGGGCACTGTGGTGTGAGGTGGAGGGGCGCAATGAGGAGATTGAGGGGGAGAAGGGAGTGGCAATTTGGGGGGTGGCAGGAGGTAAAAATTGCTAGGAGTGGTGATTTATGGGGTATTGTTGGGGGGCAGGATTTGTGCTAGGAGGAGGGATGGGAGGGGTTGTGCTAGAAGAGATGATATGGTGAAGGGGGAGGAGATTTGTGCTAGAAGGGGAATCTTAGGGGTGGATTTGTGGTAGGAGGGGGATTTGGGGGGGTTGGTGCTAGAAGAGATGATATGGTGAAGGGGGGAAGAGAATTGTGCTAGAAGGGGAAAGGGAAATTTAGCGAGGGGGGGGGGATTTGGGGTGGTAGGAGGAGGGATTTGGGGGGGGGGTTGGTGCTAGAAGAGATGATATGGTGAAGGGGGGAGGAAAATTGTGCTAGAAGGGAAATTTTAGGGGGTGGATTTGTGCTAGGAGGGGGGATTTGGAGTGGGAGAGGATGTGTACTCAGAGGGGAAATTTGAGGGGTAGAGGATTTGTACTAAGAGGTGGAGACTCTATTTTGGGGAGGGGCATTTGTGGTGGGGGGGATTTGGGGGATGGGGGCAAAGATTTGTGCTGGGGGTGTGATTTCAGCAGGGGGCAGATTTCTTCTGGTGGAATTTATGCTCGTACATCTTGGGGGTGGGGGGCAGTTTGGCATGTTTGCCCTGGGCTCTAGATGACCTTGTCCCAGCATTGCACACAGTTCTTCTGGCCCCAGGCCATTTACTGTCTCTTACAGATGCACAGGCTTTGGCTGCAGCATGTAGCCTCTCTAACTAATGGAGATCAACTGTCCCTTGGGTGGAGCAGTCTCTAATGTCTCGTACACACGCAATGATTATCGGCCGACCGATCGTCCGACTTTTGTTCAGAGTGATGTTTTGTTGGTTGGAATGTGCCTAGACTGCACACGATTTTTCTTGGCCAACAAAAATCTACTTCAGAAGTGATGTCATGTGCTGGTTTACTTTCCGTGTGTTTTTTCTTCTCTGAGCATGCCCAGTCTTGCTCATCAGATTTTTGTCTGCCGAAATCTGTACTGACTGACGGAAAATCGGCCGCTGTGTTGACGGCCAACAAAAATTTTATACCCTGCACACCAGATTTTATTCGGCCGAAAAGTCGGAGTCGGTTGTCGAAAGCATCATACTAACAAGCCGAAAATCGGCCGATCGGACGTTGGCCGAAAATTCCCGGCCAATAATCGATGCGTGTGTACAAAGCATTACTGGGAGCTCTGAGGTCTTCCTAAACCTTCATTATAAGGGCTGCATGCACCTGAGCACACACCCTCCATCCCACCCAAGACACTATGGAATCTCCAAACTACAGAGCCCCCATCCAGGTATACCAAATCCTGGAGAAAGCTGCAAAAGCAGTTTTCTTCACTCCACAGCTACACCCTGTAGTCCTGCACTGAGCCGATGTGCACTCTCTGTGTCCTTTAAATTGCTATTTTTTATCATGACATCCTGTCATAACGCTCAGCATTTCTTAGCTTAACACATTAAGCACAATAAAATAAACATTCCCCAGGAAACTATTTGTTCAAGTTCTTACCCCAGCCCTTGCATTTTACAACTTTCAATGCTGATGGCTTTTGCTCTCCCAGTGCTGCTCCCATGAACTTTTGGTCTTCAGTGGAAAGAGTTAACAGTGGACAGTGCAGTACAGTGGTCTCCAGCCAACCAGTTATCTTGGATACGGGCGGAGGAGGAGGAGGAAGGAGGAGCAGGGGAATGCCTTGCCATTCTAGGCTACTGGGCTGTGTGTTTCTATTGATGCAGGGAGAGACAACTCTAGTCCCTGAATGCAAGAGTAGCTCCAGGGGATGAAAGGGTCAACCCTGAACAGGAAACCTGAGGCAGCTGTCATGGCACCAGCCTAAAAAGGAACATAATAAATGAAAATAGTGCAGAGCAAGAAATATTCATTTATAAATATATAAGAGAAAGTCCAAACATATTTCCATAAAAAATACCCGGATGGTGCAAAGTAATGTCTCTAGATTAAACGTGCAGGTGTCATAGAATGTGCAGCACCTCCACCATACACATTTCCATTTATTAGCTTATTTGGAGGTGTTGCGTAATTGGCCTTGAGTGTTCAGTGGCAGTTATTAATATTTATTTTTAAACTGGAACCTAGGCAAGGATTAATGGATAAAAAGCCACATATTTAGTCAGTGATTAAATCAGCTGCTGAAAGTGCTTATAAAATGGGGAATTGATATCAAATTAATGTTTTCCTAGTGTGTAGAAGTCTTTAGGGTTCAGAGATCTCAATCTCAGCAAGAGCAAGACATAAAAGTTCCTGATATGAAGAAAACAAGGAAAGAGTCTGTACATCAGAGCAATCACTTGTAGTCTCCATAAAGAGGACATTTTGACTACACATGCTTGGTAGACAATTGCAATCACCTTCAATAACGTAATCTCTGATGAAATGCGTCAGTTCACGGCGTGCTGACGTCACCTCCATAGCGTCTAGGAGTACGGGCGAGCGGAGCCGTCCGGCCAGCGGCTGCAATCCTCTCCCTTGCTGTTATTCCTCATGTATATTGTAAGTGTGATTCTTCTCTTGTTTGTAATAAATTGTGGGATTTTACGCTATCTGCGCCCCCTCTTTTATTTTCATGTTTGAACATACACCGTATCCTGAGCCACCGCGGCCATAAGGGTCCCGCATCCCGGCACACGCCAGTCATTACCATCCGCTTGTTACCCATTGTCATCTGGTAAGGTCGTTTAGGGCATATGGTGTTCCAGTTTCAGCATGTGTGTGATCTTGGCATTCCATATGGGCATTTTGGATATAGCTATCCGGTAAGCTGCAGTCCTGCTGGTGGAGGGTCTGTTCACATCACAACATATTCACGTTTATTTGATTTTTACTTTTGGTAAGGAGTATCTATTGGATTTGCTGGAGGAGGTTTTCCATTCTTTCGCCTTTTTCCATGCAATTTTTGGCACTGTGGTGATTCACATCTTGAGATAGTGCTATCCTATATATTTTATATTTTTTATTACCCCATTTTGGTGTTTGGTTTTACGCTATGGCGTTTTCACTTTTATCCCGCATATAACCCTACCATCGAGAGGGATTGGTCTGGACCACGAGATCCTCTGTGGAGTGTCCTTGCTGAAAACGTCAGGATTTGTGTTCTCATTTGGCACGTGTTTATTTGGTTTCTGGTAAGCCTCTCATTCATAAGGCTATTTCACAAGTCACATTTAACATTTGATTTCTATGGACTATATGGACAACTTATTCAAAGGTTGATATAATTTGAACATTGTTTTGATCATTTTTATAAGGATATTCCACAAGTCACTTTCTATGGACTATATGGACAACTTATTCAAAGTTTGATACAATTTGAACATTGTTTAGATCATCTTTAGCGCGACTTTTTTAATATTATTTGTTCTTTGGGGTGTTAGTCACACTTGAAGTCGCTGCTTACATATTTTTTGGTAGATTAGCGCAGTTGTTTCTTCTTATTTTAGACAATTGTCTACCCATAACAGCAAAGACCTAAACTAGAACTTTCATAGCAGAAATGCCAGACATTATTTTAATAAAAGCTGCAGATTTAAAATGATTAAAAAAAAATAAAAAAAACGTGTGATATTACACTAACATTTTAAAGCTTATATGAAAATGTGGTAATTAAATATAGATCTACTTTAACCACTTGACCTCGGGAAGATTTACCCCCCTTCATGACCTTTATTTTTTTTTTGCGATACAGCATTGTATTCATTTAACTGACAATTGTGTGGTCATGCAACGCTGTACAAAACTAAAATGTATGTCCTTTTTTCCCCACAAATAGAGCTTTCTTTTGGTAGTATTTGATCACCACTGCTTTTTTTTTTTGTGCTATTGACAAAAAAAAGCCTGACAATTTAAAATAAAAAATATTTTTTTTTTACTTTTTGCTATAAAACATATCGATAAAAAAAAAAAAAAATTAAATCAATTTTCTTCATAAATTTGGCCCATTATGTATTCTGCTACATATTTTTGTTTAAAAAAAAAAAAAAATCCCAATAAGTGTATATTGATTGGTTTGCGCAAAAGGTATAGCATCTACAAACTATGACATTTTTATTTTATTTATTTATTTTTTTATTAGTAATTGCAGCTATCAGTGACTTATAGTGGGAATGCGATACTGCGGTTGACAACCAGACACTAACTGACTTGTATATAAAAATATGCACTGTCACTGTACTAATGATACTGGCTTGGAAAGGGTTAAACATCTAGGCCGATTAAAGGGTTAAATGTGTGCCTAACCAGTGTTTAGGTGTACAATGTGTGCTACTTTTACTAAGGAAAGTGACAGATTTTAGTACCTGCTTTGCTGGGAAAGAAAATCCAGTTTTCTGCCTTGTTTACATAGGCAGGGCTCTGTCCTGTGTGTCTTCCCGATGACTAGCGTGTGTGGGCGACCATCCAAAAAAGCACAGCCGAGTCACCAGCGGCGCACCCCATACCCAGAAGTTCCGGATCACGTACCTAGTACGTGATCTGGCACACCAAAGCCGCCTTGCCGCTGTACATGTAATATGGTCGGCAAGCAGTTAAGGGCCAAGTTCACCTTTGGAGCATGTTACATGTTCCACCTTTATGTAGGGAGGAACAGATAACATGTTGCAGTTCCTGTCCCCCCTCCACCAATTCCCCCCCTTCCTGTGACAACGGGTGGGGATTCTTCTCCCCGCACCCACTGCCACTTTTGGAAAACAGTGCAGTTATGCGAAGCTCCGTCCACACAGCTGCATCATTCATTCACAGATTCCTGTGAATGGATAAACTACAAGTACCGTCTGGCACTGAGGTAGTTTCAATGGGCTGTGGGGGGTGTTGATGAACACTCTCAAAGTCCGCTGACTTGTCCTTTGGCTTTTAAACAGAATGACCGTACAGAGGTAGGGGCTGAAAGCTGAAGAACATGTCTGCAGGAGCCCACATTGCATCCACGATCAACTAATTGCAGGCAAAATGATTTCCAGGCTCCCACAGCAAGAAAATTATAAATGTACTTTTTTTCCTGCAAAAATTTGTGCATTTTTATTTTACCTGTAAAGTTGAACATAGCCTTTGACTGCTTAAGGACTGCCCCACCTACATATACTGCGGCAGGGCGGTCCTTAAGCACGAAATCACATGCCTGTACGTGATTTTTTTTTTCCGGCTCTGTGGGCGTGCGCCGCCAGAGCCCTGCTCCAGTTGTGATTGGACACAGAGGGAGCCAATCTGCTAGTAAGGAAGACAGAGATCTAGTTTTTCTGCTAAGCAGGAACACGGATCTCTGACTTCCTTCAGTTAAACCATCCCCCACACAGTAAGAAAGCACTCCCCAAAAATACATTTAACCCTTTGATCACCCCTGATGTTAAGAGTCCATGTGGAAGCTCACTGCAGTGACAGCTCTGGGTAAGAGCAAGAAGCAACTCAGGAGAAGGACACTATGAGAAAACACAAGCACCTTCTAGGTGTAGCTATATATTTTAATGTGATTAAAAACAGACTGTAACTCACAAGTGGAATTAAAAACAAGGGCACATAATCGTGGCACTGCACATAAGGTCCTCAGTGGTGTCACAATGGGGGGGGGGGGGTTATGTCAGGAGATGGCGGGCTGGGTGTCCGTGGCTTGGTGAGCTGTTGGATTCCGGAGCTTCCTGGCTCAGTGGAACACACACACAGGTTGGCATGACGTCACTTCCCGGATGTGATGTTTGCCAAGCCCAGTTGGGTCTGCACTAATCTGACTCGCTGTACAACCACACGGGATTCAGCATTTACTCCCCCCCCCCCCAAGTATCCTGGGTTCTATATGTGTGGTTTGTGTTTAAAGAATGAAGGGGCTGTTTCACTTGGGACAATAATATTTATGAACAATATCACTCACGAAATATATGAAGATAAACAATTTCACTTTTCAGAGTGCTAGATAGTTTGAGGTGGGTGGGGTTTGTTATTGTTGAGTGCCTGTATCCCATTGTTCTATTGTTTGTCTGCCTTGGGATCAACCTATTATGGGATGTATATGTGTATGTAGATTAGCTGCTAAAGGGGAGGGGGGATTGTCCCAGAGTGTATAACTCTTTGTGCCTGTGTTTGAATAAACAGTCTTATGCTTCTTACCACCCTACACTGATGTCTCAGAAAGTGACTGGAAGGGCTAAGGGATTTTGGTTCGTGCTGGTATCAGACAAGGGAAGCTTATACAGTGGACATACTCTTCTTGAGTAAGGGGGTCCGTCACACTAAACAAAAAAGCCCCGCCCATTCGGCTTGCAGTAAATGTAAATGTGTATGATTGAATCGAATACGGTTATGAAAAATGAGAGTTCGTTGATAAAGAATTAGACCACATACCTTGTTGGTCCTATTCCATTAACGCTATCACTTTTGTTAAGCAAAAAATAAAATAAAAAATAAAGGAGTTTTCCCTTTAAACCAGATCTGGAAATTAAGCTGGGAATCCAAAAGAAGGATCATTCAGCGTTCACAGCTGTTTCTGTTCGTTCCTTTTCTCTCTTGCAGAATACATGCCCCTTATAAAACCATTTTAAGGAATCTTAATGTGTGGCTCTGTGTGTATAATACAACACTTGTACGTCAATCTTATCTGTAATTAGCTAGGGATATGAAATGACATTCCGGACCCTATGCTAATCAGTTAGTCTGGGCTTTACGGTCATTGCCTACTCCATGATCAACAGGATGAATGGCGCTTTACATACTCTCCCATGCTGTGTGCCACAGCAAAGTCTATTATCTGTGCAAGCATGAAAATGCAAAATAAATATCACTCTGTAGGAATCAGCGATCTCTTAGCCAAAACTCTTTCCAAATAAAAACACTGGATGTGTGACAGCCAGATATAATGTAGCACTGCTAAAGAGATTTAAAGGCACTAATCGGCTCAAATTAGTCTAAGCCAAACAAAAGCTATATGATGCCAAATATTTAGCAAGACATGGGGAAACAGTAAATTAAATAGCTAGTACATTTTTTTCTTTAGTATCTAAAAATCACTCTGTCTTTAATTCATAAGTGTGAAAACAGGATCACGGTTTACTGTGATATGGTTGTGCATTTCTTAAAGGGAACATGTAGTACATTTTTATTTATATATATATATATATATATATATATATATATTATGGTCAATAAAAAATTTTTATTTAAAAATAAAAGTATCTTATTAATTAAATTAGGCAAATGTTTTAATCTTTTTTTTTATTTAAGTTTTAGTCCTGACCATAATATTCAAAGTAAATATATACAAAGTCACTTTGTGTTCCCTTTAACCACTTAAGCCCCGGAGGATTTGGCTGCTAAAAGACCAGGGGGTTTTTTTGTGATTTTTTACTGCGTGACTTTAACGGACAATTGCGCGGTCGTGCGACGCTGTACCTAAACAAATTTGACGTCCTTTTTTTACCACAAACAGAGCTTTCTTTTGGTGGTATTTGATCACCTGTGCGATTTTTTGATCATGCGCTATAAACAAAAAAAGAGCGTCAATTTTGCAAAAATAACAATATTTTTCACATTATTTTATATGAAATTCCCCAAAAAAAAATGTAAAAATAAAATTTTTTTAACATTTTCGGCCAAATTTGTTTTATGCTACCTATGTTTGGTAAAAAAAATCACATAAAGCGTATTTTGATTGGTTTGCGCAAAAGTTATCGCGTTTACTAACAAAGGGAAAGATTTTTGTCATCTTTGGTGTTTTTTTTTTTAACGCGTAATGGCGGCGATCTGCGATTTTTTTTCGGTACTGCGACATTGCGGCGGACAGATCGGACCCTTGAATGACATTTTTGACACTTTTGGGGGTACCAGTGACATTACTGCAGTAATCAGTGCTATATATATGCACTGTTACTGCAAAAATGACACTGGCAGGGAAGGGGTTAACTTTATTGGACAGGGAGGGGTTAAGTGTGTCCTAGGGGCATGCTTCTAACTGTGCAGGGACATTGCTATTGGTGTAAAAACAAAGATCAACGGTTCTACATAGTAGAACCGTCTGATCTTCATTTTTACACAGGGAGAATGACGGGCGGCTTGTTTACATAAGCCGCTCCACCTTTCTCCCTTCACAGGAGCGATCGTAGTGTGACCGGCGGACATCGAGTCTTGTCTGTGAACGAGCCGCGGCGCGCGCGCGCCCGCCCGCAATTGGCTCGCAAGTCAGTGACAGGCGAGTGACGTATCCATACATCACTCTGCCTGGCCGGGGCTGACCGCCGCAGTATATAGTCGTGCGGCGGTCGGCAACCGGTTAAAAATTGTTGCATTGCATTGTTTTTTTTTTTGTTTTTTTTTTTTTTTAGCCAGCAGATGGTGTTCTTGGCTCTTTTTCTCATGTTTACAGACTATTTCTTAAAAAATCTCTTGTTTACAAAGTTCAGTAGCTCATGCTAAAACACACACATAAATCAGAGAAGTTAGACTGGTCATAGATGGATCAAAATATGGTTGTTTCAGCAAGGACCAGCTGAATTTTGATCCATGCATGGGCAGGCTATTTGTAGAGAAGTGGATTTACTAATAAAGTCCTTAGAACTACCTGTTGTAACGCTCCTGCGTTTTACGTATGATGTGGATTTTCAGCTGCAGAAATATTCCACTTCAGTAGTCATGTAGAGAAACGCTGAGACACCATTCCCAACTCTCAATAACTCATCATGTGTGGATGATCTCAATTCAGCAAGTAAATACACACACTCAATAAGATGTTTCCTAGAGTGACTTATGTATATAGTAACACAGTGATGATAGGCTGAAGAGACAGGTTGGGTAGAGATGGTAGATGACAGACACTTGAAAGGAAATGTTCTTGAAAGTAAGATAGTAGCAGATGGGATGCAGATAGGTTTAGCAATCATGTATGGTAGTAGATGACAGAGTAGCAGGTGGACATACAAGAGAGATCAACCCAGTGCAAGAACAGGTGGTAGTAGGCTCAAGAGCTAGCAATCTTAGATAATGCAGATGTAGTAATAGTCCTTAGTATGCAGAGCTAGATAGTGTAAGCTTTAGTATAAAGGTTATAGAGGTTTCCCCTGTGGGGTACTTATCACTAATGGCAATGTAGCAGAGGAGAGGTTCGGCAAGAGCGGATGATCCGGTAGCGGGATACAGGGATCAGCGCAGCGTGGTTCCGACAGCGAGGTATGCTTGCAAGCATGAGAGCTTCAAGACAGGTTAGCATCAAGGCACAAAGCAGTTTGAACGAACACATGTGAGTGAGAGCCGGCGATCTAAATAGCCATCCAGTCCGGCGCACAGTGATGACAGCATCAGTCTTAAAGGTGTATGCGCACCTTACCAAAAGAGAATGGTGGGGCGCATACACTTAAGAAAGAGTAATTAGGGTACCCAAAGGTACCAGAACATTACAGTACCCCCCCCCCCTAAGGCCGGCTCCTGAAGGCCTCTGGAGCTGGTTTGTCTGGGTACTTCGCATGAAAATTGCGGATTAATCTAGAGGCATGTATGTCAGAGGTGTTTAGCCAGGTGTCGTCTTGGGGCCCATAGTTCTTCCATCGGACCAAGTACTGAAGTCTTCCTCTGTGGATACGAGAATCCAGAATCTCTTTTATCTCATATTCTTCTCCACCTTCAACTTGTACAGGAGGAGGAGGTGGGATAGTAGGCCTTATTCCTTGGTCAGGAACATGGGGCTTCAGTAGCGACACATGGAAAATGGGATGATTTTGAGGTCTATTGGCAATGTAAGCTGTACTGCAGCTTTTCCAATAAGTTTCTTGATTGGGAAAGGTCCCAAGAACAGAGGTCCAAGCTTTTTGCTAGGGATTTTCAGTCTTAAATTTTTTGTTGAGAGCCAAACGAGGTCCCCGATAGCGTACTGAGGAGAAGGTCTTCTGCGAAGATCATAGTACTTCTTTTGTTGACTATGAGCGTGTGCAATGGTAGTATTAAGCAAACCCAGAGAGTCCTTTATTTGGGTAAGATAGTCTGAGGCTACTGGGTTATTTGAAGGAAGGATGCGTGGTGGAAGAATAGAGGGATGAAACCCATAGTTCAAGTAGAACGGACTCTGCTTGGTCGTACTGTGGGTTGCGTTGTTGTAGGCAAATTCTGCCAGAGGGAGAAGATCCACCCAATCATCCTGTTGGTAAGAAGTGTAACAACGTAAATATTGCTCGATGCATTGGTTGACTCTTTCAGTCTGTCCGTTGGCCTGTGGATGGTAAGGAGAAGTGAGCTTCCGCTCGATCCGTAGTATGTGACATAGTTCTTGCCAGAACTTGGAAATAAATTGTGATCCACGGTCAGACAGAAGAGTTTTTGGGATACCATGTAACTTAAAGACATGTTTCATCAGGAGTTCTGCCGTTTGTTTGGACGAAGGTAGTCTGCGAATAGCAATGAAATGTGCCATTTTTGTCAGATGGTCCACTGACACTAAGATGGTATTAAATCCTTTGGAAGGAGGCAATTCCACTATAAAGTCCAAGGACACAACTTCCCATGGAGTTTGGGGTATTGGTAGACTGCATAGTAGACCGGATGGTCTCGTAGTGTCAATTTTGGACCTGGCACAGACATTGCATGAAGAGACGAATTTTTGTATAGATGTTTTCATGTCAGGCCACCAGAATTGTCTGGTAATCAGATTAAGAGTCTTTGTCATACCCATATGTCCTGCCATAGGCACATCATGCGATAATTCCAAGATCTTGGTGCGTATGGTAGGTGGTATGTAAAGTTTGTCGTTGTAGTAGAGGAAGCCTTCTGCATCAGTATTTAGTTGTGGTGGGGGTGAATCCAAACTTATACCATGCAAAACTTCTTCCTTCAAGGAACGGACAACTCCAATAATGCGTTTGTGAGGTATTATAGGAACGGAAGGGATTTCAAAGTAGTTTTCTTCAGTTAGTCGTGATAGTGCATCCGCCTTTTTGTTCTTATCTGCAGGTGTGTAGGTCACTAGGAAGTTAAACCTTAGAAAGAATAGTGACCATCGTACCTGTCGGTGAGAGAGAGTTTTGTTAGTCTGAAGATATTGGAGGTTATTTTATGGTCCGTGTATATAAGTATTGGTAATTGGGTGCCTTCGAGTAGATGTCGCCAATTCTCCAGAGCCAATTTTATAGCAAGCGGTTCCTTTTCCCCCACGGGGTAATTTATCTCTGGACTGCTTAGGGATTTAGAAAAAAAGGCGACTGGATGAAGTGGTGAAGTGTGAGTTGGTCGTTGGGAGAGTATTGCCCCTACGGCCATGTTTGACGCATCTACTTCCAGAATGTATTGGAGGGATGGGTCTGGATGGCGTAATATGGGAGCAGAAGTAAACCTTGTCTTTAACAGGTGAAAAGCTTTATTTGCTTCATCTGACCATTTGAATGGTTTTTTAATGCTAGTGAGCTGTGTGAGGGGTCTCACAATGGCAGAGAAGTTTCTGATGAACTTCCTGTAGAAATTCGAAAATCCAAGGAATCGCTGTAGCGCCTTGCGTGTGGTTGGTGTAGGCCAATCCTGAATGCAGGATATCTTACTCATGTCCATCTCGATTCCTGTTTTGGATATGATGTAGCCTAGAAACAGTACCTCTTCTTTATGAAACAAGCATTTTTTCAGTTTCACATAAAGGTTGTGTGCAAGCAATCTCAATAATACTAGTCTTACATGTCTTATGTGTTCAGACAGGGATCGTGAATATATAAGTATATCGTCCAGATATACCACAACACAGACATCTAGTAAGTCTCTGAAAATATCGTTTATAAATCGTTGAAAAACTGCAGGGGCGTTGCATAGCCCGAATGGCATTACAAGATATTCGAACAATCCGTATCTGGTTCTGAATGCAGTCTTCCACTCGTGTCCAGCACGGATTCAAATGAGATTGTATGCTCCTTTCAGATCCAATTTTGAAAAATAGGTAGCTCCACGCACCTGCTCAATGAGCTCAGGGATAAGCGGTAGAGGATAGCGATCTTTTATTGTAATAGCATTCAATTGCCTATAGTCGATGATAGGCCTGAGACTTGAGTCCTTATTGCGGACAAAAAAGAGTCCTGCTGCTGTGGAAGAAGTGGAAGGTCTAATAAAACCTTTCTTCAAATTCTCATCCAAATAGTCTTTGAGATGGGAAAGTTCATCCTGTGAAAGAGGATAAACATGACCGAACGGCAATTTGCTATTTGGGAGTAGATCAATGCTACAATCATAGTCTCGATGGGGAGGTAGTGCTTGAGCATTTTTCTCAAGAAAAACCTCACAGAGATCCTGATAACATAGTGGTGCAATCTCATCTGTCACCACAGACAGGATCTTCCCGAAAGACGGGAGGTTACACGTACCCTCGCAATAGCAAGAGAGAAAGGCCAGGGTCCGTTCCTTCCAATCTATGGTTGGTTGATGTGTGTGCAACCAGGGAAGTCCCAACACAATGGGAAAGTGGGGTGAAGGTATTAGATCGAAGGTAGTGGTCTCCATATGAGACCCGTTAGTAGTGACTAGGAGTGCCTGTGTCTGATCAGTGATCGGACCAGAGGATAAAGGAACACCGATAATAAGACTTACTGAGACAGGTTTAAGTTTAGAAATAATAGGAACTTTATTTAAAGCAGCAAAACGTATGTCAATATCATTTCCACAAGATCCTGTGTCAATCATTGCCTTAGTAGTAATCCTGTTCTGGTCCCACTGTAATGTTAAGCAAACAGAAAGGTAAGGGTTAGTGATTGAAGTTGTCAATCCCCCTAGGAGGACATGTGAACACTCACCCTTCTTTTTGTAGACTAGGGGACAGACGTTTATCTTGTGATCCGGGGATACACAGTACAAGCAGAGATTACCAGATCGTCTTTTGGCTCTTTCCATAGTTGATAGAGGTGGGCGTATGGTTCCTATCTCCATAGGAACGGGGTCAACGGCCGAAATCCGAGAAGAACTGGATAATGGCATTCCCATTTTCTCAGCCTTTCTTTCTCGTAGTCTTCTATCTATGGTGATACTGAGTTGTATCAATGCATCCAGGGTTTTTGGCAGATCCGCTCGGGCGAGCTTGTCTTTAACGGCCTCTGATAGGCCAAGCCTAAATTGGGTTTTCAGAGATGCATCATTCCATTCTGAATCAAGGGTCCATCTCTTGAATTCTGCGACAAAGTCTTCTACAGGTCTCCTACCTTGTTTCAAGGATCTTAATTGAAGATCGGCAGTACTCTGCCTATTGGGATCATCATATAGGCTAGTGAGTTCTGCTAGGAACAAGGCATAGGAGTTGAGAAGCTGGTCGTTTTTCTCAAAAAGAGAGTCTGCCCAGGCCCGAGGATCGCCTGTTAGGTAAGAAATAATAGTACAAACCTTAATGTGATCAGTAAGGTAGGTACGGGGTTTTAGCAAGAAAAGTAACTCACATGCGTTTTTAAATTCACAAAATTTTTTGCGATCGCCTGTAAATACCAAAGGAGGATTTATCTTGGGTTCAGGGGACTGAGCAGTGGTAAGTTGTGTCAGTCTAATTACCTGCTGCGACAGAGCCTGATTGTCTTCTTTTAATTCAGCAAGTGCGTGTATTAACGCAGTTACTTGCTGTTTTAATTGTGTCATCTGAGTGGTTATTTCTGCTGAATCCATTTGGGGTTCGTTCAATCTGTAACGCTCCTGCGTTTTACGTATGATGTGGATTTTCAGCTGCAGAAATATTCCACTTCAGTAGTCATGTAGAAAAAACGCTGAGACACCATTCCCAACTCTCAATGACTCATCATGTGTGGATGATCTCAATTCAGCAAGTAAATACACACACTCAATAAGATGTTTCCTAGAGTGACTTATGTATATAGTAACATAGTGATGATAGGCTGAAGAGACAGGTTGGGTAGAGATGGTAGATGACAGACACTTGAAAGGAAATGTTCTTGAAAGTAAGATAGTAGCAGATGGGATGCAGATAGGTTTAGCAATCATGTATGGTAGTAGATGACAGAGTAGCAGGTGGACATACAAGAGAGATCAACCCAGTGCAAGAACAGGTGGTAGTAGGCTCAAGAGCTAGCAATCTTAGATAATGCAGATGTAGTAATAGTCCTTAGTATGCAGAGCTAGATAGTGTAAGCTTTAGTATAAAGGTTATAGAGGTTTCCCCTGTGGGGTACTTATCACTAATAGCAATGTAGCAGAGGAGAGGTTCGGCAAGAGCAGATGATCCGGTAGCGGGATACAGGGATCAGCGCAGCGTGGTTCCGACAGCGAGGTATGCTTGCAAGCATGAGAGCTTCAAGACAGGTTAGCATCAAGGCACAAAGCAGTTTGAACGAACACATGTGAGTGAGAGCCGGCGATCTAAATAGCCATCCAGTCCGGCGCTCAGTGATGACAGCATCAGTCTTAAAGGTGTATGCGCACCTTACCAAAAGAGAATGGTGGGGCGCATACACTTATGAAAGAGTAATTAGGGTACCCAAAGGTACCAGAACATTACACCTGTTGGGTTTTTCCTGTACGATCAGTGTCACTGGCTATAGCTGGCAGCACTGATAATTGTATTCTGACAGTGAGGAGGTTTCTTTTCCCTACATTAGCTCAGCGGGATTCCCCCATACACATCGAGTGTGTGGATAGGGGAATCAAGTCATTTTTTGTTTGTTCAACCTGCTGGTTAAATAAAATAAATTGACACATGTATGGGTTTCCTTACCCTTTTCTTACTTGATGACTCCATCTAAGACTTCATTCAGATAAAATAGCACTTTCAGGCAGGCAGCCTTTGTTGTGTTATCTCTTTAGATAATCCATAGGGCTCTAGGATCCCTTTGCCATGTAATAAATGTTTATTTGTAAGCAAAGATTGAAAACCTAAAACAAATAAAGTTTTAATATAACAGTTTAAAACCTCATCCATGTAAAAAAATGTAAAGATAATTTTGATTTTGTTTTGTAATTTTGCTTTAAACATCATCTCTGGGCAAATGATATCCCATCTACCGTCGCTTTCATTCACCCCTCTCTCAACCAATAAAGTAACATTATACAGATAAATACCTTCTGAAGTATTCTTTTTTTGCATTCACCCAAGTATGCCATACAAAGTTGCTATCCGTTGCCAGCACTACTTCCAGGAGTGATGACTGGTGGATCCAACTGCAGTCTGTGCCTGCGATAACCAGTTGTCTTTTGAGAATTCTTCTGTATGAACCCCTCTTGTTGACAGCCAATAGACTGACAATTTTGAAAAAAAAAAAAAATTTTTTTTACTTTCTGCTCTAAAACATTAAAAAAATAAAAAAAAATAAAAAAATCTAATTTCTTCATCAATTTAGGTCAAAAAGTATTCTGCTACATATTTTTGGAAAAAAAATCCCAATAAGCCTATATTGAATGGTGTGTGGAAAAGCTAAAATGTCTACAAACAATGTGATATTGAATTTTAATTAAATTTATTTTTTTTATTAGTAATGGCTGCGATCAGCGACTTATAGCAGGACTGCGATATTGCGGCAGACAAATTGGACACCTAACTGATACTTTTGACACTTTTTTGAGAACCAATGACACTAATACAGTGATCAATGCTAAAAATTTACATTGTCACTGTACTAATGGCACTGGCTGGGAAGGGGTTACCATCAGGAGCAATCAAAGGGTTAACTGTGTGGCTAACTGGTGATTTATTGTAGTGGGGGAGGTGCTTTTACAAGTGGAAGACATGGATCGTAGTTCCTGCTTTACAGGAACACTGGATCCATGCCTTCTGTACTGACAGAACAGCAATCTGCCTTGTTTGCATAAGTAGATCGCCATTCTGTCTGTGTACAGAAGGAGCAGCGGGTATCGGCAAACATCGGGTCTGCAGGGCCTGCTGATCAGCTCCCATTGTGTAGATTCACAGTGGGAGTGAGCCACCGGTGGCATGTACTCACGCCCCATACTCGGAAGTGCAGGATCACGTATACTGTATATACGTGATCGTGTGCAGTGTGACCGCCGTGTAGCAGTGAATGTGCTATAGGGCGGTTGGCAAGCTGTTAATTATTTTTGGAGGTTAGACTTTTGTAGCACTGCCCCCTAGAGAGCTGCTGAGAATTACACTTCTTGGGTTCCCCTGGGTTACCATTGGCAACTGACAGCAGACACATGGCATTAAAAGTTCTTGGCTCAGACAATGGTCAGTCCAGGGGATTTGTTTTTTGTGTTTTATTTAGAACTGGGATAGGAGAAGGGATGAGTGGGATACTCCATCTAGTAACTATGCACAAATCTGAGGACAACCGACTGTAAAATGCAGTAAGGCCGCTGCTTCACCCTGCCACTGAATTGAAGTTAAATTGACCGTTCCCGTATTGAATATTCTCTTCAGGGTTAACAACTTGGCACCCCTTTACTCTCACTGCCTGTGTGCTGTCACCCGTCCACTGACTCTAGCCACTGGAGTGGTCCCCTTCCTGGGCAGACCTGTTGGCAACCTCCCCTGTACTCACGGACACTGTTTTTCCAGAGTTGCTCTGCCTTCACCTCCACAGTCAGCTTCCACTGGACCTCTGGGTTCAGCCACGCCACTGGTTCACTAGGCCGACTGCCTACGACTACCCTCACAGCTGCAGAAGAGGAGACAGCCGTCACCCTCCTTCTGGGACTTGGCTTTCCACCCAAAGGCCCCCTGTCACTTGGCTTTTATAATGTATCCTAGAATGCACCACTGCTTGTGCCAACCCACTGAGATAGTTACAAAAGCCTGTGTGTCACTGGCTGGGTTTCCTCTACTGTCCAACATGCTCCCCTATTGGATGCAGTTGGGACACTCCCCCAGCCCAGATGAATCACACCCTGGGCACATGCAACAGGGCTAACTATTAATCAGGCTCTCCTGATAAGCAGACAGAGCAACTATACTTTCTCTGCCTAGCACCTACCTAGGAGGGTGCTAAACTTTTATAAAATAATCTTATTTAAAATATATGTGCTTGAGAATAGCTTAAAGTGGTTGTAAACCCACTTTGTTGACATTCACCTATAGGTAAGCCTATATAAAGGTTTACCTATAGGTGCTATAAATATCTCCTAAGCATGCACCGTTTAGGAGATATTTACAGTGCATGCAGCCGATGACATCATCGGCGCATGCGCTCTGAAGGAACGGCCACCCATGCCGTTCCTTCAGAGCCCAGTGCCGTGAACGGGAGGACGCGATTCAGGAAGCAGGTTGGCTGAACAAGGGGACTTGACTGTGACCAAAAAATCATGCTCAGGCTGACAAGGTTGGATGCCAATGATTAGTGAGGGTGCAAGCTGGGGAGAGGTTCATCCGATCCCAAAGCATGCCTTAGAAAAAGGAAGAGATAGCCCGGCTACCACACAACTCGCCCAGCCCAAGTGGTTAGCAGGTAAATACAGCCTAAACTTGATTCATCCAGGCCATGCCCCCAACATAAAAGAGAAAGGGTTATCTGCGCTTGGAACCTTTATCAGGAGCTGAGCACTATAACTCAGATTCTGGGCATATAAACAATTTATAACCAAAGTGCGGCGCTGTGCATATATATGGTGCATATACAAAAACAAATAAATATAAAAAATAAAATGAGTGAGACAAAAAAATGGTCCATAGAAAAAAGACTCCAAAAAGAAAAAAGCCCCAAAGAAAATCTGTGCTCAATAAAGAGATCCAGAGATCATAGCAGTGACACCAACATTCAATTCACACTAGAGGCTTACCAAAAAGCCTACAATCACCCTACTCAGGGAGATCAAAACTTGCTTAATTGGATCTCAGATCCAGATTCTATAATTCAGATGTCATCATGATTGCCTCAGAAGACAAGCAAACACTCCAGGAGGTAGATTACTGCAGGTCCCCATTCGTATTCAATGGGTAGATAAAAGACATAAACTCCACAGAGCACAATGCTGTACAACTTGTATAATTTATTAAAAACCAGATAGTAGTCTACTTACATTTATGACAATATAAAAATGCTCAAACATGATAAACAGGTCTGCTTCCCACACTAAAGATGGCCGAATTCCGGTTGCGCAGTGGTGTGTTTACATGGCTCCACCCAACGTGTTTTGCCAGATGTGACGTCATCAGGGGGCCTTCTCAGGGCTCCTTATTAAGCCCCGGGGTGGGGAGAAACATGTTGGGGACATGGCCTGGATGAATCGAGCTGAGGGTGCTTTTACCTGCTAACCACTCGGGCCGAGCAAGGTGTGTGGCGGCCGAGCTATCTCTTCCTATTTCTACAGCAAACTCAAGGGCCTTATTATTATTATTATTTATTATTTTTTTTTTTTACAAAATATAAGAAACAACATAGACAAATATATAATACAAAATCATCAAACGTGTTTTGTGAGTTTAAAGTTTAACTTTTTTCTAACCCTACAACAGTCATAGCTAGGCACTGAATAGCAAAGGGCTAGCATATAACACAATAGCTCATTCATTTTAATATGGCTTCTATTTTATTCAAGTTCCATAGGTTTTGGTGTCCGATTTGTGTGATCAATTCCCTTGGCCTTCCAAGAGCGGCCCTGGGCCTGAAACCAGCAGATATTCAATCATATGTTTCTAAACAATGCTACATAAAACTCACTTTTTCAGTTATATTTCAAACTTAAAAGTTCCAGCTAAATTGCACTGTTAGTAAGAAAAATATACACACTTAAACTAAGCATCCGAGTACAAAATCCATTAAGCAATTCTGACAGATGCAAACCAGGTACAGGACCGAGCTCATTATAAAACATCACACCAGAAATATAGCTATAACTGGAGAAATATGGAACAAGGAAAAAATAAATGACTTTCATCATCGTTTTTTTGGATGTTCTCATTTTCATGGGCACTCCCCAATTTTGATGATCAATCGCTAAAAATGTCTGACCTTTGAAATGCCCCTTTTTAAAATGTAAGCAAAATCCATGTTATATTATTTGGGCAATGCGATATCACTACAACAAGCATTTATTTTTTACCAAAAAGCCAACACATATTGCAAACTAAAAATTGTTTCAATAGTTAAACTGAAAATTCAGTAAAAACATTTTTCTACTTTTTAATGGAAGAAAATATTAAAACCTTTCAAGTGTCAAGTTTTCTTTTTTTTTTTTTTTTTTTTTTTGCTGTTTTCCAGTTTTCACAGTTTTTTCCCCTTACCCCCCCCTTTTTTCCCCCCCTTCTTTCCCCTTCTCCCCCCTTTTTCCCTCCTTCTTTCCCCTTCTCCCCCCCCCATTCCTCTCCCCCCCCACATTTCTCTCCTTCCCTCCCCCTTCCCCATGTCACCCCCTCATTCTCTCACCCACCTCCATAGTATCTGCTCCTTATAATTTCCAGAATAATAATATATTTTTTTTCAATCTTTTTCAAGATTATATTCACTCGCACATATGCTATTATACTCCATACCGTACAATTTGCCCAGTGCGCAGAAATGTCCCTTTATTTTTATTATTATTTTTGTTTTTATTTTAATTTTAT
Organism: Pelophylax lessonae; assembly: GCF_965119305.1. NCBI lineage: Eukaryota > Metazoa > Chordata > Amphibia > Anura > Ranidae > Pelophylax > Pelophylax lessonae. Next base: position 249,192,243 of record NC_138775.1, on the reverse strand, counting down.
TGTCACATCTGTTATACAATTTTATCTTTACATATATTCATTTATATTATTTCTAGTAGTAATTGCCAGTCCTATTTATATGTTAGCTGTAATGTGGCTATATACCCCAGCCTCATACACTATCCTTGCCTTAATCGATTATTAGCCAGTGTGTTATAACAGCATCTCCAGCATTTATGCATTGTATTTTTGCCCACATGTATAATTGTTGTTGCCCACCACCGATTGCCACCTTAAGATCAAGGTATCACCACTTTAAGTTGAGATACACGCCCCCCGCAGCGGACTATATTAGCCTGCACTGCCCCTATGTTCCATACACTTGATAAAGGAGCGCACATGCCCGGTGTGTCCGACGCGCACACTCTGAAACGCGGAGTGTGTATTCTTCCGCCCTTCTTCTGACGTCACACGCCATCTCCACGTGGCCTCCGCCTCCCGCCAGCCCGCCCGGGAGACATCTGAATGCCAGCTCCATCTCTGTCTGCTGCGACCATCCTGGGCCCCGCGGTCCTGTGCGAGTGAACACCGCTATACTGGACGTCAGGACACATGCTAAGTTTTTAACCTCCATGTGAGTTACTACTGTTTCTATTGTTCCTATTAAACATCATTGCACTCAGAGGCGTTCTCCTATCCTTCTTTTATCCAAAAAAATTTCAAGGGACACCGTTTTTTTTCTCTGTATCAAGCATTGTTCTACAAGAAGCATAATATTAACCCGTTGTACAATTTAATTTTAAATTACAGTATATAAAGGAAGATTTAATAAAATCTGGACAGAAGCACAGCCAGGTAAGTATTGCATATTAGTAAATTTATTAATGTATTTGTTTAGCTAGCTACAACTTTTAAGCCTCAAACACATTACTAGTTTTTTTTTTTTTCGCTTATCCCAGATCAGAGCCCCTGTATTAACAATCCAATGTTAGTACAGTCAGGGCTGTCTTTAACACAGGGCAAAAGGGGCAGCTGCCCTGGGCCCAGACATTGTTGTGGGGCCCAAAGCAGCTGCCGCTTGAGCCCACACTGCCTGCAAATAGGTAATAAGTGGATTTTGGAGGGCCCAAGAAAATATTTGCCCAGGATACAATCAATATTTAAGACAGCCCTGAGTACAGTGACCCCCTCTACTTTGCTATTGTGTTCTGACAGGGGGACCCCGCCAGAACACTCCAGTCAGCGATCTCAGCCATTGGCTGAGAGCGCTGATTAGGAACCAGCTGGCAGACCTTATTGGTCATGACTCTTCAACAGAAGCCGGCTTCTGTCGGACCAGTTGGCGCTAGCACGGACGTGAATGTCGTCTACTTTCTATTGAACCAAGGGATGCCGCCCGACATTTGGCCCATGTGTACTAGGCTTTAGTCTGCAGAGTCTTTGTTTTTTTAGTCGGTTTTTATTTTTTGCGCAAGAAACAAAAAAGGCCGACAATTTTGAAAAAAAAAAAGCAATATTTTTTACTTTCTGCTATGAAACATTAAAACTTACCCAATAAAAAAATGTAAAAAATCAAATTTTTTCATCAGTTTAGGCCAATATGTATTCTGCTACATATTTTTGGTAAAAAGAAAAATCCCTTTAGGCTTATACCGATTGGTTTGCGCAAAAGTTATAGCGTCTACTGAAAATAATTGGCTTGTCCCAGAGGAAGTGATGACCTTCTGATTGGCTCCCGCTGTGTCCAATCCCCTGTAAGTGATTTTGTGCAGGAGGGCCGCCCTGCCACAGTGTGTCTGGGTGGGGCAGTCCATAACAGGGTAAAATCCTTGTACTGTACATAGATAACCTTGTGGGGAATGTTTTTTTTATCAACAAAAGTGGAGTTACGCTTTCAAGCCTTTGTAAAGCAATGTCATACTAACCTACTCTGTGCAGTGGTTTTGCACAGATCAGCCCCGATCCTCTTCTTCTCAGGTCCCCCCTGGCATTCCTGGCCTGTCCCCCCTGCTAAGTTCCCCCGCAGCAAGCTGCTTGCTGTGGGGACACTAGTGTTTGATCTCTCCTAAGCTGTGAAGGCTCTGCTCCTCGAGACGCTCTCCTGTCCCCTTGGTCTCAGCCAATGAGGAGGGGGAGACTCGGGAGAGCTTCTGGTCTCGTCTACATTGTTGGATCGGGATTGGCCTCAGTTGAGTACAAGGGGGGCTGAGGGGAGAGCTGCACACTGAACGTTTTTACCTTCATGCATAGAATATATGAAGGTTTTTGGAAAAAAAAGAAAAAAGAATATATGAAGGAAAAACCCTTCAGCCTTTACAACCACTTTGCAAGAAGAATTTTCCTAGCTGTGGGTTTAAGGCTCACCAGCTGCCATTAATCTGTCAAGTGACAGTGCCCTTGCTAGCCACTTAGATTCTCTCATTGAACTAGTCTAGGAGATGCTTAGGATTTAACTATTTCTCCCCCCAAAAAAATCATAACCGAAAAGTTACATATATGTTATTACGTCCCTAAACAAACATACCGGTGTTGTTTTGTGCATTGTTTTCATTTAAAGTCTGCCCACTACTGCATGCGCAGGGTATGCTACATTGAAGACATGCCTCTTATAATAACTGTCACAGTTGCCAGTGTGCTTATATCAGCTCCCAACTGAACCTTCAAGCCCTCAAATCGCTGGTGTCATAGATGGTCAAATGTGTAACATTGTGTCAAATTTTGATCTAAATGGAGGCTAAAACTACGCCATCCTTGGCGGAGAGGAGGATAGGGGGGTTAGTTCATTTATGTCAGGGCTTAGGACTGAACGCAGTGATTATTATTGACCTCAGGCTCTGGAAACAAAGTCTCACCTGGCTTTATGCGATTAGTTCCATGTATGGACAGGATGATTGTACCCAAGTCAATCCATTGATCTACTTGGGTACAACCAGCCAGTCAAATTTTGTACATTCGATAACTGCTCTCTCTGTTCCGCCCCCCCCCCCCCCCATTTCCCCATCAACACTGACTGTGTTTATGGGGGAATCAAGCTATTTTCTGTCCTTCTACCTATAGTGGAAGGAAAGAAAATTGAGCAATATATGGGTTGCTTAAGAGTAGTGACAATTACCTCTGAAGGAGCTGATGTGACCAGTGAAACTGGTCAGGCTTCCAGCCTTGCTCCCATGATGCCAGCTTCTGGAATACCTCCTCCCCTATCTCCTCCATTAATCTAAGAGACTTTGGCTTCTCTGGACATGGACCCATAGACTCTGTGTGTAACACATCTATATAAAATATGAGGTTCACTTTTTGAATTGAACTACTGGAATAAATTAACTTTTTGATGATATTTTAATTTTATGAGATGCACCTGTATATGCTATAATTACCTTTGGTTCAATGCTGCTCATATGGGGGTTGGTCTTATAATACGCTTTATGGAAGGACACCCTCATGGACTTTAAATGGTTTTAGCCACATGTTTGTAGTGGCCCATTACACCTGTCCACATGTGGGTTAGTTTCATGCTACAGTCCAAAGGAATTGAAATGCCACTAGCCATATGAAGTGGCCCACCAACAATGGTTATATGTGGGTTGGTCCCCCTCACAGTCAATGAGAAGATCCCTTAATGGAGCAATATTCTGCCATACATCAGTCCCAGAATAGATTCTACTAAAGAATCCTTTTAGGAATTTTGAAGAACTTCAAGTTATATGTAATATGGAGGACAAGTTTTCTTTTTGATCTGGTCTATGCAGACTGTGCCCCCCCCCCCCCCCTCCTGGGGTACACACACCTATGAACGCTTGATATCACCCATTTCTTTTTTTTCTTTTTTTTTTCGGGAGGGGGTATTTATACAATTTTCCTCCATCTACCATGGTTGTGTTTTTAATAATTGGCCAATTGTGATTTTATTAGTTGGATAGTGGGTTTTGTATTTTCTAGATTTAAAGTGTTTAATAAAGTAATTTTGTTTATTGTTAAATGTGTCAGAATTATTTGCCAGGTCCCTTCATTTACTAAACCAGATAGGCGCCTTCAGATAGCAGTACTCTGATTGCCAAAAAGGGTATTACACAATGTGCCACATCCCAATCAATTAACATAGAAATTTGAGTGTGAACCAGGCAAGGACTTTAACGGCACGATTTCATAAAAAACTATTTATTTAGAAAAATATATTAAAACCAACAATAGAGGTGCATATACCTCAAAGAGAAGCACAAAAAATACATATAATAATCTGTACATGAATAATCTGCACAAGATGAAAGAATTAGATCCTACTACATCACGCATAGGGCCATGTGATCGGTGACAGGAGGGTAACTGTCGTCCGTCAGGGTCCTTTTAATATTTGGACAGTGGATGGTAGGTATTTGCGATGCTCGACATGTTTCGCTTTATGTAAAAAGCTTCATCGGGAGCTAATCATATCTCTGTGTCTTTGTTGTAGTACCGTGGGACAGGTTAATAAGCCCACCGCGTAAGGTTAACGAGGAGGGTGATCAATTTTCGATTGGACTCCAGGTGTTAAGAAGGTTGTTTATAGGACCTGCTGGTTTGTAAATCCAGCCAAGCCTGAAGCCTGATCTTTACACCTCCTGAGTTCAATTAGGGACATGTAGGTAAAAAAGTGTAGGTAAAAACAGCCCCCAGATAGAGCACTGTTTAAGCATATGATAAGGACACTCAGTGCAATGTATAAGTCCAAGCGCGCACGATCACCCTGCTCGGATGGGGAACCGCCACCATAGTGAGAGCTGCATAAGGCTGCTCTCTTATAGGAAGGATCTTCCGCCTCGTTAACCTTACGCGTTGGGCTTATTAACCTGTCCCACGGTACTACAACAAAGACACAGAGATATGATTAGCTCCCGATGAAGCTTTTTACATAAAGCGAAACATGTCGAGCATCGCAAATACCTACCATCCACTGTCCAAATATTAAAGGGACCCTGACGGACGACAGTTACCCTCCTGTCACCGATCACATGGCCCTATGCGTGATGTAGTAGGATCTAATTCTTTCATCTTGTGCAGATTATTCTTGTACAGATTATTATATGTATTTTTTGTGCTTCTCTTTGAGGTATATGCACCTCTATTGTTGATTTTAATATATTTTTCTAAATAAATTGTTTTTTATGAAATCGTGCCTTTAAAGTCCTTGCCTGGTTCACACTCAAATCCCTTCATTTACTACCCATCTATTTAGGGATACATGGTATATTTTTTTCACATCAAGGTTGAGCTCAGTCTGTTTTTTTTTTTTTTTCATTTTTCATTTATATATATATATATATATATATATATATATATATATATACTGACAGTTCCCTCATAATATCATTTATAATATAATTCAATTTAATTTTATCATTAAAACATTTTTCTCTCCTTCTGTCTTGAGTACACATTTTATCTTCTTTCTTGACCTGCTTAAGAGTAGCACTCAAAAGAGAATAAAAGTAGTAAATATATTAGCACCTAGTGGTATCTGCGCTTAGCATGTTTCTTTGTAAAAGTTTTATATTGCTGACAGCAATCCTTCTCTACCACTACAGATACTGCAAGGTCAGAAAGATTTAGCATTTGGACTAAAAGCTGAATCTAAATGCTTAATGTTTTTTCTTATATTAATACTAAAATATTTATATATACAATTGAGTTGACACTCTTCACAAAGCACAGAAGCAAGTGCTTCTACCTCCTTATACAGGGGTATACGGGGGTCATTGTTCAATGAATTCAAATACATTTTCAAAAAGGATTTAAGCTGTCTTTCAGAATCCATTAAAACTAAAAAAAATAAAAAGGTATTTTATATTGATTTAAAAAACACACACATCAGGCATTCCGGGCTTTCGAAAGAAAATCACCTAAAAATATTAGAAAAGTTGAGTGCAAGTGCAAATAATATTTTTACTACTCCAAGAATTACCATGGGAACACACTCTAGATGAGAATAAATATTTATGAATTATTTTTCATGATCAGGCAACCCTCCAGATAGTAATTTGCACAGTGCTCAAGTGATCTAATTGATGACAATAATTCCGATGATGAACCAAACATACAAGGCCTCCTTGTTTGTATGAAAATGCTTTTCCTTGGTTTATCATCGCCAAGTGGTTGTTTTAGGCTCCTTGTCATGAAACAAAGGACCACGGACGATAGGGTAACTTTGCTGACCGGCGTATTGTGGAACTTATGTGTTTGCAAGGAATACGACCACCTGATTTCAATAGGTGTTTGCTGGTTGGTCGAGGCGTTGTACAATTGAAATAGAAGAGGCTTCTCCTGTGGTTCTCACCTTTTGTGGTTACTACAGTGAATGCTTTCGAAAGACAAGGTTTCTTTCACCCTAGTTGAGTTCTGGTATAATTTCCCTTCTGAATGGGCTCTTGTGATACAGAAAAAAACTGGGAGGTTTGAGATGGGTTGGTATGCAATACTGCCCATAATTGCAGAGTCCTTCAACAGAACACAGCTGCTCCTAACACTTTGCTTTATAGAGGGACAATAGTGTGTTACAATGGGTTTTTGGTGGAAAGCTAGATGGGCACAGAGCTCGGTGTAGACATTAGAGGTGGAGATGTCAGTCAAGTGATGGTCTCTTTGGTGGAGTTCAAGTGCTGAAATTGTAAGTGGCTGAGAACCAGGACCCAAACCTTATTCTGAAAAGCTTTGCTGGCAAATGAGATAAGGTTCGTCATAGATCAATCTTGCCTATAGAATTTACTTTTGTGCCTAATGTATCAGACCACCTATAGCAGCTGCATTTCAATACTATGAAAAGAGGGGGCTTGGCTGGCAAAACGCTCTCCAAAGCATAGTTAATGAGGGGTAATTTATCCAAAGACAAAAAAAGGAAATAGATGAGAAAAGAAGGGCAGTGCTATTGAAGGTACCCAACATTTTCATAAGAGCAGTTTACTAATGCTATTTTAATCATTTTTTAAACACCGGTCTTTAATTATACTGCCGTTCATATGGGCTAGAGGTCATTATCAGAGAGAAGGGACCTGAGAGCCTCTGACCCTTAGCATGAAGCTGCCATCTTGTACTACTGAGTATAAGCTTTCTACATTTATTTTGGACTGGTTTATGCCTTGCGGAAAAATAAATAAATATATATATATATATATATATATATATATATATATATATATATGTATATATACACACAGTATCTCACAAAAGTGAATACACCCCTCACATTTTTGTAAATATTTTATTATATATTTTCATGTGACTGAAGAAATGACACTTTGCTACAAAGTAAAGTAGTGAGTGTACAGCTTGTATAACAGTGTAAATTTGCTGTCCCTCAAAATAACTCAACACACAGCCATTAATGTCTAAACCACTGGCAACAAAAGTGAGTACACTCCTAAGTGAAAATGTCCAAATTGGGCCCAAAGTGTCAACATTTTGTGTGGCCACCATTATTTTCCAGCACTGCCTTAACCTTCTTGGGCATGGAGTTCACCAGAGCTTCACAGGTTGCCACTGGAGTTCTTTTCCTCTCCTCCATGATAACATCACAGAGCTGGTGGATGTTAGAGACCTTGTGCTCCTCTACCTTTCCCTTGAGGATGCCCCACAGATGCTCAAGAGGGTTTAAGTCTGAAGACATGCTTGGCCAGTCCATCACCTTTACCCTCAGCTTCTTTAGCAAGGTAGTGGTCGTCTTTGAGGTGTGTTTGGGGTCGTTATCATGCTGGAATACTGCCCTGCGGCCCAGTCTCTGAAGGGAGGGGATCATGCTCTGCTTCATATGTCACAGTACATGTTGGCATTCATGGTTCCCTCAATGAACTTTAGTTCCCCAATGTCGGCAGCACTCATGCAGTCCCAGACCATTAAACTCCCATGTTTGACTGTAGGTAAGAAAAATTTGTCTTTGTGTTCCTTACCTAATAACTGCCACACGTGCTTGACACCATCTGAACCAAATAAATTTATCTTGGCCCCACCAGACCACAGAACATGGTTCCAGTAATCCATGTCCTTAGTCTGCTTGTCTTCAGCAAACTGTGTGTGAGCTTTCTTTTGCATCATCTTTAGAAGAGCCTTCCATCTGGGACGACAGCAATGCAGACCAATTTGATGCAGTGTGTGGTGTATGATCTAAGCACTGACAGGCTGACCCCCCCCCCCCCCCTTCAACCTCTGCAGAAATGCTGGTAGCACTCATACGTCTATTTCCCAAAGACAACCTCTGGATATGACGCGGAGCATGTGCACTCAACTTCTATGGTCGACCATGTTGAGGCCTGTTCTGAGTGGAATCTGTCTTGTTAAACCACTGTATGGACTTGGCCACCATGCTGTGGCTCAGTTTCAGGGTCTTGGCAATCTCCTTTTAGCCTAGGCCTCTTTATGTAGAGCAACAATTCTTTTTTTCAGATTCTCAGAGAGTTCTTTGCCATGAGGTGCCATGTTGAACTTCTAGTGACCAGTATGAGAGAGTGAGAGCGATAACACTAAATTTACCACACCTGCTCCCCATTAACACCTGAGGCCTTGTAACACTAACACATCACATGACACCGGGGAGGGAAAATGGCTAATTGGGCCCAATTTTTACATTTTCGTTTAGGGGTGTACTCACTTTTGTTGCCAGCGGTTTAGACATTAACGGCTGTGTGTTGAGTTATTTTGATGGGACAGCAAATTTACACTGTTATACAAGATACTGTGTGTATGTATACTGTATATATATATATATATATATATATATATATATAGCAAGGTTTCCAGGCCTGTGGCCTGATGTGGGTCTACCATTAGTACCAGAATCCTCTCCAGCCCATGTGAAGCAACGACAACTCCGGCATCTTTGTTTGTGGTTTTTATTATAAGTTAAATGGGATGGGAGAAGGGAATGAGTGGGATACTCCTTTAGGCTCAAACTAATTACAATTGGGACTTTGATCCTGAAAATGCCCATTGGCACTTCCTTGACGCCAGCCGGCGCCAGCCAACGCTCACTAACACTGAGTACACACTGCAACTTGATAGAAGTGCTGGATCCTCGGCTGAAAGACCAGAAGATCCAGGACTGTGAAACTGTAGAACTCCTGACACTGTTATGCTGTACAATTCACTAAATACTGTCCCCCGCTTTGGCCAGCTTGAGGTAGTATGAAGTAGAATTCTGCAAATCTGTACTTGCAACTGACACACTCTATACAATTCAGGGCCCAGATGCAGATGCCCCCTTGACTGTAACTCTTCAGGGTCCACTGACTATGTACCCCCTTTGTAACTTCAGGGTCCTCAATCTAAGTACCCCCTTTGCAGCTAGCTGACACTGGATCCCAGAACCTCTTCCGGAGTGGTGCCCCTTGACTCTAGGCAGACCCCCAGGGGCAATCCTCAGTACTCACAACCTGTGTAGGCTTTCCTGGGCTGGACCCCTCTCGCCCTCGGCACACCGGATCCCCTCAGCTCAACTCAGCACTCTCTGGATACTCAGACGACACCCCAAGATATCCTCTTCCTCAGACAGGAGGAGAGACAGCCGTACTCTCCCTCCTGGGACTCTGCTCCCACCAAAGACACTGTGCCACGCACTTCCCCCCAAACTTATACCCACTCCCAGAATCCTTTGCAGCCTAATCTGCCTTCTGGGGTAGTTACAAGCTGGGATGTGTCCCCTGATTGGGCTTACCACACTGCCCTATGAGAAGCCTCTCACAGGAGCCAGTGGGGATACTTCTCCCTTCAGCAGGCACATCTGGAAGCCCTGACACCCTACCTAACAAATCACAGCCCTGCTGTTAGGCAGACAAGGCTCACTATACATTTACCTAGCACCTACCTGTAGGGTGCTACACACACACATATATATATATATATATATATATATATATATATATATATATATATATATACAGTATATATATGATCTAAGCACTGACAGGCTGATCCCCCACCCCTTTAACCTCTCACCAATGCTGGCAGCACTCATACGTCTATTTCCCAAAGACAACCTCTGGATGTGACGCTGAGCACTTGCACTAAAATTCTTTGGTCGACCATGGCGAGGCCTGTTCTGAGTAGAACAGGCCTCGCCATGGTCGACCGCTGTATGGTCTTGGCCACTGTTCTGCAGCTCACTTTCAGGGTCTTGGCAATCTTCTTATAGCCTAGGCCATCTTTATATAGAGCAACAGTTCTTTTCAGATCCTCAGAGAGTTCTTTGCCATGAGGTGCCATTTTGAACATCCAGTGACCAGTATGAGAGAGTGAGAGTGATAACACCAAACTTAACACACCTGCTCTCCATTCACACCTGCGACCTTATAACACTAACGACTCACATGACATCGGGGAGGGAAAATGGCTAATTGGGCCTAATTTTGGACATTTTCACTTAGGGGTGTACTCAGTTTTGTTGCTAGCAGTTTAGACATTAATGGCTGTGTGTTGAGTTATTTTGAGGGGGTAGCAAATTTACACTGTTATACAAGCTGTACACTACTTTACATTGTAGCAAAGTGTAATTTCTTCAGTGTTGTCACATGAAAAGATAGAATAAAATATTTACAAATATGTGAGGGGTGTACTCACTTTTGTGCAAAGAAATGAACCTAATAGAGTTAATTATAAGTACATAAATTCAAACTAGCAGCGCTAATAGTACATCCACACCAAATACCGAACAGGTGCACAATGACTGGGTAATCACAAAATTAGTACAGAGTCACGCCCTCAGCATTAATATTGTACACAAGTCCATAAACGACAAACAAGGAATGAATGCTCTATGGCTTGAATTGCCCCAATATCCAAGTGAACAGAATAGAAAGGGTCGCAAAAAAAGTCTGTATTCCAAAAGGTAACTGTGTGCACCTCCACCGCACCTCTGTGAAGCCCCTCAGCAATTCACACTCACCAGATACGACTGTTAATACGTGTCTCTCCAATCTCTTTAAGGTTTATACTACCCGGAAGGTCCAAGTCCCGCTTCTCAACCAGACCCGCCAATCCAGATGATATTCCACCAACCACGTTATTTATTCACTTAGAGTCTCGTATCATATGCAAGGCATGGAAATAAAGGAAGGAGGACTCACAGCGTAAACACGCATAAGATTTATTGAACAAATAGCCCCCTTACCCCTAAAATACAACTCACATTGATATGTTGTAACCAAGCATAATCAGATCAAAACATGTGGAAAAAATGGTAACCTGTCTCCTCTGCCGACTCCACTCAGAATCTCCGCGGCTCGGTACCTTGGGACCGTAAGGGATTGGGATTATCATCAAAGGTATTGTTTGTTTTGATATAGCGCTGAGTGAGTGGGTTGATTAGTTTAATATTTATCACCTATTCTTTACGATTATATCTTCTACAAGGTTTATTCCTATTTTAATGTACACTCCAGAAAAGCATGGAAATATACTCTTAGCCAGCACACGCCTCATAGCCTTGCATTATCCTTATTTCTCATATGCCTGCAGTAACACATAGCAGAACACAGTTGTGATTTAGCGGCTGGTGGATCATATCGCTGAGCACAACAGGAGGAACAGAAAATGGACACTTCCAGAAATGTCAAATTCTGCAGATTTTTCAGGTAACTGTTTCTCCATAATAAGGCAAAAGGGGGTATATGGTGTGGTACCATCAGTTACACACCTCCATCCCGATACATGCAACGGAAAAAAGGGGAAATGGCCCGTGGGACTTTATATGAGGTGTGTAGCAGTGGCTGAAAAGAGGAACTGAAACCAAATGAAATAAATAAAATAATTACTTTTATTACAGTAGATAAAAGATACATCAAGTACATAATGGTGTACCCCAAAATGTATACATTGTAGTGGTACAATATATCACAGTCTCATCAATATAGCCATAAATACATATATCATAGTAAATGAATGTCTTCAACTGACACGTTTCGCGAGCTATAACTCGCTTCTTCAGAGTAAATGCATAAGAACTATGTCTGGAACGAAAGAGACATGCAAGTATTGGAAAGCAGTAAATTAAAAAACAATAATCAAAAATAATCAAAAATATAATACAAAAAATATTCTGTAAATATGAGGGACTCAAAGAGAGAGCCAAATACTTACAGGCCAATGTATATGGAGTCGCAATGGGCTAACTGGGGCGGCGGTGGGAAGTGCCTGACCCGGGAGCTGAAGGGTCCAGTGTGACCAGGCCGGTGTGAGGGCCCATTGTGGATGAATGACGGGTGAGTGTAGTAAGAGGGAATTGAACCTTCCATTTCTGTCATACACTGTAAATAAATAATTAATATAATATATAGTATATATAATGTAATGTATAATACTGGATGTAATTATCACATATGGAAGTGATACAGTATATGTTCAATATAGGAAGGACATGTCGTATAATCAATATTAAAGATAATGAGGATGAAAATAAGAAGAATAGATGCAACTGAGAAGTTGATGTATAGTAAATGGGAATAAGTGTCGGACAAGTAGAAATAAGTGATTCGAATGGGTAAAATGGGGAGTATGCTGTAGAGAGTGGAATGTAGTTCCACCTCTATCATAAAACTATATATTAAATTATATAATAAATATATGGATATAAATGAAATTATGTAATTAAATGGATCGATATTCATTGAAACTGATGTGGTGTTGATGTCATGAAGTTGAAATTAAATATAATGTAAAAAAGGATACAGGGGTGAATGTGTAAAAATGGACACTTCCAGAAATGTCAAATTCTGCAGATTTTTCAGGTAACTGTTTCTCCATAATACAGCAGAGATTGGTAGTGCAGGTAAAATGGTGCTCAACTCCTTTCCAGTGTTTTTTTTGCCAATTACATGTAGTGTTCTTCAAAGCACATATTCACCTGCACAGCGATCCAACGTTGTCTTACCATGATCCACTGTTCAGGAGCCACACAGAAGGTCCCGCACAGCCATCTTGGTCCTTATCAGCTGTCTGATTCTTCCAGGTGCAGGCAGCCAACCCCCGATGATGTGCTGCCCCCCACCCCACCCCCGGCCACTCTGTGTTTGCGGATCCTGCAGCCTGCTGGCAGATATGATGTAAGTATCTCCGGAGGCTGCGGAACCAGGACTAGGTTGGAACATCACCAGGGAGCAGGGCTAAAATGTGAAAAAAATTATATATAGACCTAAAATCATAAATGTCAAATCAAAAATGTGTGATACCCCAGAGAATCGCTTATTTATCTAAATGAAAGCTGTGCAGGTGGACAATATACCTGTATTTGTGCCATGAAGGGAAACCCAACATTGGTCAAAGCGCGACTTCATCGTGGTTTACAAACGACTTCTTTAACAGAAGTCAATGCAAGTCGCTTTAAAGTTGCCCTGAAGTAGTGCAGGCACCTTTTTCTAAGTCCGAGCGACTTGAGTCACTCTGATTAGAACGTTTTCATTGCACTGAATGGGGCGTGACTTGTCAAGGGACTATGTCGCCTGATAGGTCGCCCAGTGTGAACCGAGCCTTAGGGATTGATTTGCTAAAACTGGAGCGTACAAAATCTGTACATAGAAACAAGTCAACTTCCAGGTTTAAGCCCTTGTTCACATTAACGCAGTTTTGAAATTGTGTGAGTTCATCTGTGGGGGTGAATTTTAAAGTCGCATTTCAGTCCATCTGTGGGGGTGGTTTGAAAGATATCTGTACGGGCTCATGCACAGATGTCTATTGAAATTAGTGATTTTTAATGCCGATACCAATATTTTGGTCATCGGATATCGGTATCGGCTGATATTGGTCGATATTTTTCGGACATGTAAAAATTCTTTTTTTTTTTGCCAGGTACTCCTTGTGGAGGGATCTGGGGGTCTAAAAGACCCCAAACCCCTCCTCGGCTCTGAAAAGTATTCAAAATGCCAAGTTTGGCTGTTTTGAATGCTGTCAGTTTTTGAATGTGGCGCCGAGTACCCGGAAGTGATGTCATGACATAACTTCCGGGTTTTATACATTGAGACCCGATCAGAGCCGAATGCGGCTTTGGTCGGGTCTTCAGCGGCCATGCAGGTAGGTGCTTCTCAGCTGCATCGGTTGTCATTACAAGACAGCCAACCGTCGGCTATGGACACCGGTACCGGGGTGATGCCTCTAGCTGCAGGCATCACTCCGGTACAGCACTTTCCCGAAATATCGGCAATATCGGTAACCTCGGGGGCCGATTCAAGGAAAGTGCATATTGGCCCTCGATATATCGGTGGTGCCGATAATCGGTCGATCCCTAATTGAAATCACCCCTGAAGTCGCCAAAAGTAGTGCAGGAACTACTTTTGTAAATCAGTGTGGCACCGCAAAGTCGGTGTCGCACCGATTGGGACGCTCCCATTATGGGCAATAGACTGCGATTTGACAGATCAAATTGTGCTGATGTGAATGGGGGCCTATCGTCAAAGCTTGATTGAACAAGCTGAAGTTAGAAGTTGGCTACTATGCACAGCCGCACCAGATTTTTCACTCTCCAAATTTAGTAAATCAACCCCTTTGTGTCTATATTATAATAATTTGAGTATGTGCATTAATTATCAGTAAAAAATATTTTTACATTTTAAAATAACAACAAAATGATATGCCATACTGTCCAGTCTTTGTTTGCCAAGGACAAAAGCACTCCTTAAACAGTTTTGAGAAGGAACTACATTTATATTATATATAAAAATTAACAAAACGCAAAAAATATTATTCTTAAAGTTAAATTATAATTTTTAGTAATGTTAACCTGCCAATAGACTCTCGTGTATTATTTAATTTTTACTTTCTCTATGTTGTCTCTTCATCGTCTTATTGCACATAGAAAATTGAATGTGCGCCCTCTAGTGACTGTACGTCAGACAAGACAGAAAAACCATTATGCAGTCAGATAACTGAATACTTTATTGCCTGCCAAGTCCTATGTAGCCCAATTGTTTTTACTTTATGATATCAGCACACCCACCCACTTATAAAGGAATCACATTGTCCATAGACATTTAGGACCCATTTAGTGCATTGCGGGAATAGACTGCATAACGCAGCAAATGATAATTCACAATAAAATCTGCTTTAACACGTGTATTAATGCATTGCACCATAACGGACAGGTCTGAATGGGCCAGGAGTTGTTGGATCAGCCCCATTTGCATTTAATGTAGTGGGAACACTTGTTTCCATTCATGGATTTTTTTGTGCAATTTTGTTTGTGCAGTTTACCTGCGTTTCTGAGTGTCACGCATAGGGCAGCCCATTAACTTGAGGCACATACTGAATTTGTTCTTGCTCACTTTTTTTTGTTTGAGCGTTTTTGTTGTGCATAGAGAAGCTTGAATAAGTTGGCCTATGAGCGACAAACACACCAAAGAAGCTTCTGCACATTTTTGGGCGATGAGTTTTGCGCGTTTTGGATGCGCAACAATCACAGCAACATTGCGCCACGTTTGGGATGCCATTAAGAATGAAATAATTTTTGTAAAAGAAAAGTAACACCATATATTAAAACTGAAAACTAAATAAAAAATAAACATAAAAAAAGATAAAATTTAATTACACGCATTGTCTGCATCTGTTGCCTCCAGTTAGTGTCACCCTGTGACTATCAGGCCGCATACTAGTTCAGACTGAGTTCCAATGGCATTGTATAGGGGAGACATTGTACCAGGACTAGCATGGAGATGGGGAGTCAGAGGATGACCTCTACCATTGGAGGCTCTAGGGAAAGCAAAAGTAAAAACCCCAAAACAAAAATGTATGATTTTGCAACTTACCAGTCATTAGATGTGGTGACTGCATTTGTTTTTATTTTTTTCTTTAAGTCTTTGCCTGCACCAGATTGCATAGTACTGCAGGATAATGCAATCCACCACAGTATGTTTTTTAAAGTAGTGCATGCATTACTTTTGGTGCAATCCAGTGTGTCAAATGAATAGGCTGAAGATTGCATTGCACTGAATCACACAGGAATCGCACAGGCGTTCCTGTGCAATTCCTGGTGTAAACCGGCTAGAATTCACATTCATGCACACACATACTAGGGCCAATTTAGACAAGGGCCAATTAACTTCTTTCCTGCGTGTCTTTGGAGTGTGGGTGGAAACCGGAGTACTTTAGTTTTGGATAGAGGAAGGGAGAGTTATAACCTCTGTTGTTTTTTTGCAAACTGTGTTCTATTGAGAAGAATTACCTTCACTTCCTGTCCCACAGCCAAAACAGGAAGTGAGAGGAAATCCATCCAACAGGAGGCAATCCCTGGTTGTCAAACGAACTCCCCCCATTGCAAGATTTCCCCTTTATTATTGTTCTGTAGACAACCCTACATTTTGTGTGTGTGTGTGTGTGTGTGTGTATATATATATATATATATATATATATATATATATATATATATATATACATACACAGTGCCTTGCGAAAGTATTCGGCCCCCTTGAACTTTGTGACCTTTTGCCACATTTCAGGCTTCAAACATAAAGATATAAAACTGTAAATTTTTTGTGAAGAATCAACAACAAGTGGGACACAATCATGAAGTGGAACGAAATTTATTGGATATTTCAAACTTTTTTAACAAATAAAAAACTGAAAAATTGGACGTGCAAAATTATTCAGCCCCCTTAAGTTAATACTTTGTAGCGCCACCTTTTGCTGCGATTACAGCTGTAAGTCGCTTGGGGTATGTCTCTATCAGTTTTGCACATCGAGAGACTGAAATTTTTTCCCATTCCTCCTTGCAAAACAGCTCGAGCTCAGTGAGGTTGGATGGAGAGCGTTTGTGAACAGCAGTTTTCAGTTCTTTCCACAGATTCTCGATTGGATTCAGTTCTGGACTTTGGCTTGGCCATTCTAACACCTGGATATGTTTATTTGTGAACCATTCCATTGTAGATTTTGCTTTATGTTTTGGATCATTGTCTTGTTAGAAGACAAATCTCCGTCCCAGTCTCAGGTCTTTTGCAGACTCTATCAGTTTTTCTTCCAGAATGGTCCTGTATTTGGCTCCATCCATCTTCCCATCAATTTTAACCATCTTCCCTGTCCCTGCTGAAGAAAAGCAGGCCCAAACCATGATGCTGCCACCACCATGTTTGACAGTGGGGATGGTGTGTTCAGGGTGATGAGCTGTGTTGCTTTTACGCCAAACATAACCTTTTGCATTGTTGCCAAAACGTTCGATTTTGGTTTCATCTGACCAGAGCACCTTCTTCCACATGTTTGGTGTGTCTCCCAGGTGGCTTGTGGCAAACTTTAAACGACACTTTTTATGGATATCTTTAAGAAATGGCTTTCTTCTTGCCACTCTTCCATAAAGGCCAGATTTGTGCAGTATACGACTGATTGTTGTCCTATGGACAGAGTCTCCCACCTCAGCTGTAGATCTCTGCAGTTCATCCAGAGTGATCATGGGCCTCTTGGCTGCATCTCTGATCAGTCTTCTCCTTGTATGAGCTGAAAGTTTAGAGGGACGGCCAGGGCTTCGTAGATTTGCAGTGGTCTGATACTACTTCCATTTCAATATTATCACTTGCACAGTGCTCCTTGGGATGTTTAAAGCTTGGGAAATCTTTTTGTATCCAAATCCAGCTTTAAACTTCTCCACAACAGTATCTCGGACCTGCCTGGTATGTTCCTTGTTCTTCATGATGCTCTCTGCTCTTTAAATGGACCTCTGAGACTATCACAGTGCAGGTGCATTTAAACGGAGACTTGATTACACACAGGTGGATTCTATTTATCATCATTAGTCATTTAGGTCAACAATGGATCATTCAGAGATCCTCACTGAACTTCTGGAGAGAGTTTGCTGCACTGAAAGTAAAGGGGCTGAATAATTTTGCACGCCCAATTTTTCAGTTTTTATTTGTTAAAAAAGTTTGAAATATCCAATAAATTCCGTTCCTCTTCATGATTGTGTCCCACTTGTTGTTGATTCTTCACAAAAAATTACAGTTTTATATCTTTATGTTTGAAGCCTGAAATGTGGCAAAAGGTCACAAAGTTCAAGGGGGCCGAATACTTTCGCAAGGCACTGTATATATATTAATATATACTATATTGTCAAAAGTATTGGGACACCTGCCCTTACATGTACATGAACTTTAATGGCATCCCAATCTTAGTCCGTAGGGTTCAATATTGAGTTGGCCCACCCTTTGCATCTACAACACGGTTTAGGAGTGTGTCTATAGGAATGTTTGACCATTCTTCCAGAAGCACATTTCTAGAAGTAATTGAGGAGCAATGGAAAGATAAGTATACACATTCTAAACATAGACAAAGCTCACGTTCACTTGAAGGTTCAATTTTTGTTTTTGAAGGAAAACATTGAAAAAAAAATCTACGAGGCACCAAACAAAATAAAGGGAACTAAACTCTCTCAATCAACATTAACTATTTTTAATCAATATGCTCCTAGCATTAGTACATACAGTATATAAGAAGGTATATTATGTTTACTTGTTTAACCACTTGCCGACTGCTCACAGTATATTTACTGCGGCAGTCGGCCCCGACCAGGCAGAGTGACGTAGGTCTACGTCGCTCGCCTGTCACTCCTTCTAGAGCCAATAGCGGGCGAGCGCGCGCCCGCCGAGGCGCGCGCCCGCCGAGGCTCGTTTACGGAGGAGTGCGGGAGTGTGACTGGCGGACCCGATGTCCGCCGGTCACACTACGATCGCGGTACAGCGGGAGAAAGACAGAGCGGCTTATGTAAACAAGCCGCCTGTCAGTTCTCCCTGTGTAAAAATGAAGATCAGACGGTTCTACTATGTAGAACCATTGCTCTTTTTTTTTACACCAATAGGAATGTCCCACTACAGTTAGAAGCACGCCCCTAGGACACACTTAACCCCTCCCTGTCCAATAAAGTTAACCCCTTCCCTGCCAGTGTCATTTTTGCAGTAACAGTGCATATATATAGCACTCATTACTGCAGTAATGTCACTGGTACCCCCAAAAGTGTCAAAAATGTCAGTCAAGGGTCCGATCTGTCCACCGCAATGTCGCAGTACCACAAAAAAAATCGCAGATCGCCGCCATTACTCGTTAAAAAAAAAAAACACCAAAAATGACAAAAATCTTTCCCTTTGTCAGTAAACGCGATAACTTTTGCGCAAACCAATCAAAATACGCTTTTTGCAATTTTTTTTTACCAAACATAGGTAGCGTAAAACAAATTGGCCGAAAATGTTAAAAAATTTAGATTTTTTCATTTTTTTGGGGGGAATTTCATATAAAAAAAAGTGAAAAATATTGTTATTTTTGCAAAAATTACGCTCTTTTTTTGTTTATAGCGCGTGATCAAAAAATCGCACAGGTGATCAAATACCACCAAAAGAAAGCTCTGTTTGTGGGAAAAAAAGGACGTGAAATCCGTTTAGGTACAGCGTCGCACGACCGTGCAATTGTCCGTTAAATTCACACAGTAAAAAATCGCAAAAAAACCCCTGGTCTTTTAGCAGGAAAATCCTCCGGTGGTAAAGTGGTGAAAACATTTTTACATTTCTTCAGTTGCTTCCTGGTTTCTGGTATAAGCCAAAATGGTATTTATTTTCTTTCTTTGGGGGGCTTTCTTTGCTAAGCACTCCCCCTTCCTGCCTTCCTGAGATAAGGGCAGATGGATTCCAAGAAGTCAATACTATATGAATCATCTGCCCTCACTCAGGATGGCTACAGCTATAAATTCTAGTAGGGGATGTTTTTCAAAGTATCTCAACAAACTAAAGCATGAAGACATGGATGTATGGGTGAGCTGCTTTAAATAATAAAAATTAATGAACCACCTGACCTCCGGAAGATTTACCAACCCCTTCATGACCAAGCCATTTTTTGTGATACGGCACTGCGTTCCTTTAAATGACAATTGCACGGTCATGCAGTGCTGTAACCAAATTAAACTTATGTAATTTTCTTCTTACAAATAGAGCTTTCTTTTGGTGGTATTTAATCACCACTGCTTTTTGTTTTATTTTTTAAGGCAATAAACAAAAATACCAGCAATTTAAAAAAACAAAAACAAAATATATATATATATACTGTATATATATATATCTATAATATATATATATATATATTTTTTTTACTCATTGCTTTAAAACATATCCAATAAAAAAAAAAAAATCTAATTTCAACTTCATAAATGTAGGCCAATATATATTCTGCTACTGGTTTTTGGTAAAAACATTTTTAAAACAAAAAAAAAAATCTATTGACTTGTTTGCACAAATGTTACAACATCTACAAACTATGGTATAAATACTGGAATTATTATTATTTTTTTTTATACTAGTAATAGTATATATTTTTTTTATACTAGTATAGTGGGATTGCGTTATTGCGCCAGACAATGTGACACTAACTGACATTTTTGACACTTTGTTGGAACCCCAGTGACACAAATTCAGTGATCAGTGGTAAAAATGTACACTGTCACTGTACTAATGATACTGGCTGGGAAGGGGTTAAACAATTAGGACGAACAAAGCTATGGGTTAAATGTGTGCCTAACCAGTATTTTTGTGTACTATGTGTGCTGCTTTCACTAATGAATGTGATAGATTTTCTTTCCCTTCTTTGCAGGGGATGAAAATCCATCACCCCCCCCATTGTCAGGGCGGAGCTCTGCATTGTTTACATATGCAGAGCTCCGTCCAGCCTCTCTCCTCGACGATCAGTGAGTGCTGGCTGACATCCATTGACTGACGCCTGCTCATAGGCTTCTGCTTTGACTAGTCACAGCAGAAGCGGTGTGGAAGTGGCACGCACGCACCCCCTCTACCCGAAAGTGCAGAATCACTTATATACCGTATATATATATATATATATATATATATATATATATATATATATATATATATATACGCGATTCTGCACAGAACGGCCACCCTGTAGCAATTAATCTACTATAGGGCGGTTGGCAAGCGGTTACATATTATTTTCAGTTTGTGGTTCTTGGAAACAGTTAAAGTGGTTCTGAAGTCAGAAGGTTTTTTTATCTTAACTAGTTCTGGACCGGAAGTATTTGCCCCCTTAATGACCAGGCCATTTTTTGCGATTCGGCACTGCGTTACTTGAACTGACAATTGCGCAGTCGTACAAAACTGTACCCAAATAAAATTGATGTCCTTTTTTTCCCACAAATAGAGCTTTCTTTTGGTGGTATTCGATCAGCTCTGTGATTTTTATATTGTTGCGCTATAAACAAAAAAGAGCGACAATTCAGAAAAAAAAAAAAAAACAATATTTTTCACGTTCTGATATATAACATCCCCCCCCCTCCAAAAAATTAAAAATCTAATTTTTCATCATTTTAGGCCAATTTGTTTTCTGCTACATATTTTTGGTAAAAAAAAATCGCAATAATCGTATTTTGATTTTGCGCAAAAGTTATTGCATCTACAAACTGGGGGAAAGATTTATGTCATTTTTATTGTTTGTAATGGCGGTGATCTGCAATTTTTACCGGGACTGCGGACAGATCAGATCCCTAACTGACATGTTTTACACTTTTGGGGGGACCAGTGACATTACTACAATAATCAGTGCTAAAAATATGCACTGTTACTGTAATAATGACACTGGCAGGGAAGAGGTTAACACTGAGGGTGATCAGGGGTTAAATGTAAGCCTAGGGGCGTGTTTCTAACTGTATGGGGGTTGGGCTTTTGAAATGATCACAGAGACCTGTGATCCTACATAGAAGGATTACAGGCGCTCTGTGACCATTCCAGAAAGAAGAACGGTCAGCTGTGTTTACAACAGCTGCCCGTCCTTCTCTCTTAGCAGGGAACGATCGCGGATGGCTGGCTGGTACAGTTATGTTGGTTCACGCAGGAGGGTCTGCCTGCCGCAGTAAAACTGCGGCAGGTGGTTCTTAAGTGGTTAATGGATTCTATGCATTAGGATAAAAAATCTTCAGGATGCAGCAGCCCCCCTCAGCCGCCCTAATACTTACCTGCCGCCCATCTCGATCG
This sequence comes from Pelophylax lessonae, assembly GCF_965119305.1. Taxonomy (NCBI): domain Eukaryota; kingdom Metazoa; phylum Chordata; class Amphibia; order Anura; family Ranidae; genus Pelophylax; species Pelophylax lessonae. The sequence continues at coordinate 249,170,356 of NC_138775.1, read as the reverse complement.
AGCGATGTTGCGGGAGTGCCTCAATTGTTCGGGACTCTCGCTCCTCATTGGCTGAGAAAGCAGTGGGGCACCATTGGCTCCCACTTCTGTCAATCAAAGTCAGTGAACCAATGAGGGGTGGGGCCGAGCCGTGGCTCCTTGTCTGAATAGACACAGAGATCAGTGACTCGGCTCAGGTGCCCCCATAGCAAGCTGCTTGCCGTGGGGGCACTCAGCAGGAAGGAGGGGCCAGGAGCCCCAAATAGGGACCTGAGAAGAGGAGGATCCGGGCTGCTCTGTGCAAAACCACTGCACAGAGGAGGTAAGTATAACATGTTTGTTATTTTTAAGCAAAAAAAATAAAAAACGAGACTTAAGTTTCATGTTAAGTTCCACTTTCACTGGACAGAAACAAATGTATCATTAGCTTTGCAAGCTAATACGTCCCAAAGTTATTTTGCCATTACAGAACATCAAACAGAACGTTTCTAGGTGCTGTAACCGTTGCGCTGGCTAATTCAGTTTTACTTTTTCTGTCATGTCATTAATAGATTGTGTGGCCAAGCGGTTAACTAATGATCATCACCCTAACATGTCTTCCTTTGTTAGTACAATAACGGCTGCAATTTGTCCCAATAAATCACTGTGAAAAGGTTGCTTCATCTTCCATCCATCAAGTCGTTTAAATCAACAAACCATTAATTAAGAACATAAACCCTCCGCAATCGGCCGCGCCGTCAATGGCTGCCTCTGCTGACTAGGTGAAACGTTGGCCGGCGACCAGAGTTGAGGCTTTGACATTGGCATGGGCCAAAAATTAAAAAAAAAGAATAAAAAAAAAAAGCCTGTAGCAGATTAGGCCAGACTTGACGTAATGTCATCGCCAATCTGCCTCAGTTTATTAACTTTCAGAAAATGTTAGGGAAATACGAGGAATAATTAATACTTGTTTAAAGTCTTCAGTGTGTCTGGGCCAGCGCAGTGTTTTGTTTAACCGAAAAGCTGACGTTTTCACTCAACGCATTAATGTCTAAACAGAGGAAAAGAGCGAACGGGCCGTCACTTATCTCAAACACACCACGTCGTGGAATGTGTTGTATGTAAGCTTGGCTTTCTTGCATGGACGGGGACTTTATTCCTTTTCATCCCGGTGTTATGTCTGCTTAGGAAAACATACAAGACGGTTTTGCTTTCTTTTCAGAGAAATGTTGTTCTTAAACACGTTGTAAGGTATTTATTCCATTTTTACTGAGGGTGAAAAATGATTTGATGGAGAAATTTGATGGTAAGGCAGACCCATTCATAAAAGAGTTATGGGCAGACAATTTGGCATTGAGGAGGGTGACCTTTAACCCAAATAAATTTGGCACGTGGAACCAGGGGGGGTGGCTATGGTCATAAAACGCTTGGGGCTACGATGGGCACCAAGATTGAAAGCTAAACTACATTTATGGAAGTTGTTTTACGTGCCAAAGGATTTGTATTGCTTTCCATCAAGTTCTGAGATTTATACAGCTCTGCCACACACAAGAAAATTGGCTCATGGAGCCAGGGGGATTGCTATGGTCCTAAATGGCTTGGTGCTACTATGGACATCAAGATTTAAAGCTGAACTTCAAGCAAAGAGATGAACTTCATATATGGAAATTGTTTTACCCGCCAAAGGATTTGTATTTCTATCCACCCAGTTCTGAGATTTACACAACTCTGCCATACACAAGAAAATTGGCATGTTGAGCCAATGATACTTTTGTGGTCCTAAAAGGCTTGGAGCCAGGATGAGCACCAAGATTGAAAGCTGAACTGCAAGAAAACAGATGAACTGCATATGTAGGAGTTGTTTTGCCTGCCAAATGGGATTTATATTTCTATCCATCCAGTTCTGAGATGAAAACAGCTTTGCCACATACAAGAAAATTGGCATGTGGAGCCAGGGGGGTTGCTATGGTTCTTAAAGGCTTGGGGCCACAATGGCCACAGAGATTGAAAACTGAACTCCAAGCAAACGGATGAAGTACATCCAGTTCTAAGATATACAGTATATACAACTCTACCACATACAAGAAAATTGGCTCATGGAGCCAGTATTGCTATGGTCCTAAAAGGCATGTTGCCCATCATGGGCACCAAGATTTAAAACTGAACTCCAGGCATACAGATGAATTATATATATATAGAAGGTTTTTTTTTTTTTGTTGCCTACCAAAGGATTTTTTATTTCTATCTATCCAAATATGAGATTTATACAGCTCTGCCACACACAAGAAAATTGGTTTGGGAGCCAGATATACTGCCATGGCCCTAAAAGGGTTGGGGCACCAAGATTGATTGATTGATGAGCGTCAAGATTGAAAACTTAACTTCAAGAAAACAGATAAACTACATATATAGGAGTTCTTTTGCCTGCCAAATGGGATTTAAATTTCTATCCATCCAGTTCTGAGATGAAGACAGCTTTGCCACATACAAGAAAATTGGCATGTGGCGCCAGGTGGGTGGCTATGGTTCTTAAAGGCTTGGGGCCACAATGGCCACAGAGATTGAAAGCTGAACTCCAAGCAAACGGATGAAGTACATATATGGGAGCTGTTTTACTTGCCAAAAAATGTGTATTTGTATCCATCACGTTTTAAGATTTATACAGTTCTGCCACACAATGTAGCCCATCTGACAGCGAAGGAGACCTTATTTTTTTTCTGCTGCAGGAAAAGAGAAAATTTGGTTTGCTTTTACTTTGAACAACTACAAATACTGTAGCTGCTGATATTTAGAAATCAGCTACATACCAGTGCCTGGGGTCCAATATTGTCGTCCTGCAGCCGATCCTTCTTATTTCCACGGGTCCCAAGGATACGGTGATGGCTGTTGTTTTCTGGGGAACACCAGCCGGTTCTCCACTGTGCATGCGCAAGCTTGCACAGCACATTTTGAATGGTCTTGAAGCCTCCTGGGACAAGGGACGGGTCCTAGGAGGCTGCAGGAAAGAGAGTGAGAAGGGTGCAAGGCAAGGAGGGAGCGAGGATTGTCTGGGCGAGGATTGCGGAAGTGGGAAGGGGTACCAATAAAAATCTTTACTCACTCCCCCCTCCAGAATAAAAAACACCTGTAACTCAGTGAGAGAGGGAGCGAATCAGTGTGACTTCACTTTTCGAGTGAAGTTCTGCTTTAAATAACACTTACAGGTCTTGTCCCTCCCAGAGCCTGTGACTGGACAGTGAAAAGAGAAGCAGCACACTGATGATCTGATCACATCTTTCTTCTCTTTCTTCGGCTTATTAGCATGACTCTTGCTGACATTTTAGCAATGCAGAATAACTGGCTGATGTGATGCACGCTCGCTTGCAAGCTCTGCATGAATGCGCGATTTTTACCTTCTAAACGTGAGTGTAACTTTTTATCAATAAAGTATAGAACAGATTTATACAGAGAGCATTAGATCATTTGTTCTTTTTTCATACACCACGGATAATTTGTTCTGAAGATCTGCCTGTGGAATTCTGTTATCTCGGTGAATTGGAGGTGCATTCACATATATACTATTAAGGGAGGAGGGGTGATGGTGTATATACAAACCCCTTGATGGGATATGCTGGTTGACCCTGTAGGGTCTCAAAGATAAGGGGAGCGGCAGTGATGACAGGTGGTGGGATCACGTGAGCACCTGTGTGGACACAGAATTGCATGAATTTTGTTCTAGGACCACTAACCACTGAGGACAGTTCATCTGCCTATATGGACACCTGAATTCTTTGGGACTTTATGTGTTAATTTACCATTAGGATTGCGCTTAACTATTTATTATAATGCAGGATAACTGACTGGCTCCATTCGCTGCTTCTCCCTCCCTCATGCCACGCCACATTTAGGTACTTACATTGCTTATATTTAAATTTAAACAGAAGCAGCTTCCTTGGCTGTAAAGGATAGGAGGGTTTAATTCAGCTTTAAGGCTGTCAGCAGATCAGCCTCTACAAACTCAGCAGTGCCTAAAAATGCCTAAAATTGGAGAGCAACTGAGCATGTGCAAAACAGGGTAAAACAGTGTATTACTGGATTTTAGACAGTATAGACCAGTGATGGCGAACCTTGGCACCCCAGATGTTTAGGAACTACATTTCCTATGATGCTCACGCCCTCTGCTGTATAGTTGAGCATAATGGGAAATGTAGTTCAAAAACATCTGGGGTGCCAAGGTTCGCCATCACTGGTATAGACACTTCTTTTATTGCTTTACACAGTTATACCTGCAAAAGGGGCCATTTTGATCTAGCAGGACTTCATTTTCTGACTAAAGTTCCACTCTAATGCCTTATATCAGTAAATACTGATATAAAAATAAAAGTGATAATAAAATAAAATAAAGTGGAGCCAAAAGAAAAGCCATAAGAGACAGTAGACCTACAGTTCTTCTAAATGAAAGAATTTAAATAGTATTCAATCATTCAGTTGGATGTACATAAGCAAGGCCCAGGGCGACCATGTCTTTTGAAATTGCTTACCCTATTATTTATCACACTTGCCAACTTCTGATGAACCATGATCCATGAAATGTTATGTATGGTAGAAGAAAAAGAATGCAGATGTTTTTTTTTTCAAGCTCCTGCAATCGTGAACTTTGCTGCTAAGAAAATGAAAGAGATCAGTCTTTGTGCTCAAGGTAAGATAAGTCTGCCCAATTAAATGAATGGGCTGCCCTATGCACGTGGCATGAAAATGCACAAAACCAGGCATATACGTGGCACAGTTTTGCCCACGTTCATGTAACACTACCAATGTTCAGCCAAACTTTAGCAAAGAATGAATACAGATAACTGGAGAAGAGACCTTGAACACCCAGTAGAAGACCTAGGGAAAACGCCTGGGTGCTAGTGTATAACCAGAGCCCTGGGTATAGCATTAAGCATGGCCAGGTTGTTAGAGGCATCACCCTGGTACCGGCATCCATAGCCGACGGTCGGCTGTCTTGTAATGACAACCGATGTGGCTGAGAAGCCGCTCGGCTGTCATTACAAAGAGTGGGAGAGGACGTCTCCCCCCCTCCTGCCGCCTTCCACGGCTCGCCTGGGGCTCCCATCCCACCGGGAGACCCGGGCATCCTACCTGCTCGGCCGCCAAACAGAAGACCCGATCAAAGCCGCATTCGGCTCTGATCGGGTCTCCATGTAAGAAACCATGCTAGGACATCACTTCCGGGTACTCGGCGGCAAATTAAAAAAAAATGCGAGCATTCAAAAATGCTTTTAAGTGGCGAGAAGGGGTTTGGGGTCTTTAACACCTCCAGATCTCTCCACCAGAATACCTGTAAAAAAAAAAAAAATTGTAAATTCCCAAAATATCGGCCAATATCGGCTGATACCGATATCCGATTACCAAAATATCTGTATCGGTATCGGCAATAAAAAAACGACATTGGTCGATCACTAGTTTAGCTAATCATTTATTTTGTATAATTCTCCTTTAAGTAGGCGTGGCAAGGGGTGTGTCCTACATACTTTTGCTAATAGGTGTCCCTTGTTCTCATCTCAAAAACTTTGGGAGGTTTGATGCAGGGAGCAGTGTGATGAAGTTCCTGAGTTCTGAACCATGGGAAAGGATAGTCACCACTATGCAAGGGTTATACATATCACGATTCCTATGTCATACATCTCTTGCCAGTCTGAGACTTCCAAACACTTTACTAGAGTGATGCTTAAAGCCTTCTACCAAGCAAGCGCTAACATTTTAAATTAAGATTTTCAATTAATTAAAAAAGCTCAACAAACAGATGTTGATGGGCAAAAAAATAGATTTTTTTTTATGTCTTGTGTTTGTGCAGCTCTTACTAAAAACATGGTTTTGATCTGCATAGCATTGCTGTTTCCATTAGGCAAACATATAACTGCGTTACAGCCTGAAGGTAAATAGCAGCCAATAATTCAGGAATTTTAAAAGAGTTTAAAAATGTATTCTGTCAATCTTCACTGGGTTTCAGGCTACGGTTTATTGGAAGTTAGCAATTTTATTCAACAGAACAAATACATATGGCGTGGACCCACCTGACTGTATTTTGGAGCTGGTGCCCCCCCCCTTTACTGGCTAACGTCCGTGTAGCGACCTGGATAACACCAATGAAGAGTTGTGATGATGGATGATGGATATAGGCTTTACCTATATTTATATTGGTTGTATGAGATTGTAACTGCTATTGCCAGGCAACAGGTACTGTAGGATCACCCTGATAGCTATTTGTGTAATGTGTAGTGTTCTATTTAGGTTGTGCATATCACACATTGATTGTTGACTAAATTGGTTTATTGTTTGAAGGGAAATTGTCCCAAAGACACCCAGACAGGATACAAATGGACCAGTGTTTTCATCATTATCCATTATATTCCAAAAAAAAAAAAAAAAAAGGTTTTATTTTTTTATTTATTATTATTTTATTTCATATATACTAGAAACAACTGGATTTGATCTGCAGGCATGTAGCTAAGTACTGATCCAAATGAAGCATCCCAGAAAAATATCATGGAAGTAGTATGCTGCAAACAGAGGAAACATTTCCTTTGTCCTACTTTCCCCAGTCCTCCCTTGCTTTGGCCGGCCATAGACGGAGCAAATTTCAGGGTTGCAGGAAAGAAATTATTTCAATTCCCCCATCAACACGGACAGTTTTGACAGGGTATTAAGGTAAATAATTTCCCAGTAGTTGTATCGCTCCTTCCCCCCACCTACCTATATACTTACCTATCTCAATCCAGCGCTGTGCTGTCCGCTGCTGCTCTGGTCTCAGTTCCCATCTACACAGGACGCAGAGGCAGCAGCTGGAGTCATTGGCTCTTGCTGCTGTCAATCAAATCCTGTGCGGAGGGAGTGGGGGCGGGGCTGAGCCACGATGTGTATGTGCATGGATGAATGGCTTGAGTGCTCCCATAGCAAGTGGCTTGCTATGGTGGCACACATAGAAGAGGAGTAGCTGAGAGCACTGGCGGGAGACCCCAGAAGAGGAGGTTCAGGGCGTTCTGTGAAATACCATTGCACAGAACAGGTAAGTAAGTATAACCACAACTGTTTTTAGTTCTTTTTGAAGCCAACTCTCTTTGGGAGTGTTGATTTCCTATGTCCCCCAGTGCACTCCATGGTTTCCCTCTTTAAACTCTATATCACTTTAGGGCACAGCATTGAGGGCAGGGGTTGATGGGAGGTACCACCTAGTGCAGCAGGGGATACAGGATGCATGAAAGCAGGGCTGGCCCTACCATGGGTCCCGCTGGGTCCATTGGACCCAGGCGGGACTTTGAGAGGGGCGGCAAATTGACGCCCAATATTTTTTTTCCAGCAGCTTTTTTGTGTCATCAGTTTGAGGTGTGTTACGGGCAGCATTTCCCCATCTCATACTGCCGCCTGTAGTACAAACTGATGAGTATGAGGAGGCGGAGTGTCTTCTCCTGGGAACGTCCCTCACATGATCCTGGTCTGCGCAATGACATCAGACATCAACGCACTCCATCTCACGCAGGACAGGCTGGATCTTCTTGGGTGGTGCTTGCAGCAGACACAGGATTGACAGGAGGACCGAGGACAGACAGTGGGTGTTTGGTAGACCGTCTGATGGTGAATTATAGAAGAAGATAACAGGATATATAATATTTTCTAAATTTTAAATTTATATAAAATAATGGATGCATATATCCCAACTTTTTGAGATGGGAATGAGGGACACCTATTAGCAAAAGTATGTGGGCATAGGACACACCCCTGCCAAGCCCCCTTAAAGGAGAATTAAACAAAAAAAAAAAGATTCGCTAAACCCACAAGTGCCTTTTTTTTACCACCACTATTCCTTTATATTGGCTTCTGGATTTTACAAATGCAGCAATTTAGAAATTGGATGAAAGGTTTAGCACTGGGAAACACTTTTTGAAAGATAAAAAGTGCATTTTATATACAACTATATAGATCAGACCAAAATGAGGAACAAATGAGGAGGGAAGAGGGACAGAGGGACTTTGTTCCAAATCAGGGACAGTCCCTCAAAATCAGGGACAGTTGGGATCTATGATGGATGTGGAGGCCTTTTGGTGGGCGTGATTTTTTTTTTGAATGTGTTGCTTTTGGAAGAAACTTTTTGCAGTGATTCCTCTTCACCTCTGGAGAGGTGTTTGGTGGCACAAGCAGCTGTAGATGAAAATATTTACTCTCTTCTCTATAGGTATACATCACTTTAAACAGCATCATGCATTATTATCATATTAAAATGAGCGTCTGCAATAGCTTGATTTATTCTCCCTGGAGAAGAGACGCCTGAGAGGGGACATGATAGCAATTTATAAATACCTCAATGGTGATCTCAGCATAGAAAAAAAAGCTATGCAGTCGAAAGGATTGCATGAGGACTCGAGGACATACAATGCGATTAGAGGAGAAGCGTTTTAACCTCATGCAACGCAGGGGGTTCTTTATTGTTAGGGCTACAGGATTGTGGAATTCTCTACCACAAGAGGTGGTTTCTGCGGGAAGTATGGTTGCTTTCTAAAAACTCTTGGACGCACATCTCAATGATCAGAACATTCAGGGTTATGAGAGATGATTACAGCCACACACACCTACACAGGTTGAACTGGATGGACTATTGTCTTTATTCAACCTCAACTACTATGTAACTATGTAAAATATTATTGCATTTTAAAACCTTATTACTGGCAAAGGATGCTAGTGATGCTATTTATGCCATACATTTATGGCTTGCCCCATGTAAAATGTGTAATAAGGATTGCATGTATGTGTTCAACTTCATGGAAAAGGATGAGAATTTATTTCTTTGTTTTTATGTCTTGAGCTGCAACTTCTTTACTGCCTCTGACTGAGTAAAGGAGATGTTTTAGTCATTTCATATAACATGATCATCATTAAAAAACCAATGGACGTGCTAATCTTTCCCCCACTAAGAAAAAAAGTTTTGGCTGGACATTCACTTTAAGAGTTTGGCATTCTCTAAATGCCAAATTGAAATAGCAGCATGGCAATCTTTTTTCACTGAAAACGTAACAGAAATTACACACATCGGTGACTTTACAGAAAAGGCAAGACTAGCGGCTGCATATACAACTAGGCTCTTCTAAAGATTCATTGTCCTGTCATGTAGCAGATCTATATTTCATTAGCATTGTTACTTTGTTATCCAATGTTTATTGAATCCCCATTAGCTCTGTTAGTAGAAGCATTGTCTTCCGATGGTTTCCGCCTCTCATGTGGCACGTTGTTTGACATAAATGGTTGCGTCCACATGTTGCCAATTGCACATTGCATACACATGGCTGCCACATGCTTAATGACTGCAATCACTTGTTACCAGTTGGAGTGACTCTGTTGTTTTTCATGTTGTGCCATCCCTGGAACACATTGGGGAAGGCTGACGGAAGCCCAAGGCAATGGGATCCACTAGCGTTCAATATTCGTGCCGTAAATTACGTTGTGTAATTTTACATCTGGAATGAGTAGCATTGCTGCTGTAAATCAAATCGAATACACATTGTTATGTAACAAGTCTAAATTAAGATACTTCATTATGTAGGCTTGGTTCCCAAACACCAGGCCTGCCAGTGGCAGTGTACACTGAAAGCTGTGAACATTTGAAACAATTGAAAATTTTATTTTTTTTCTTTTTATTTATACTTGATCTTTCCTATTTAGCTAATTCCATTTTTTTTCTTTAGGCCTTATGATCATGGGATTTGAAAGGGAGTGTCTGGTGTGCATTCCTTACACCCGCTGGCTGCCCCTGAGCTGGAAATAGTGTACTGAGCCAATCTGGTAAACAAGCAGCAAAGAGGGGAGTTTGTTTTGTTTTGCATTGCAGGATATCAAAATGGATATCCCCCCCCGACTGGGTCCCCTGACAGAAGAGTATTGGAAAGACAACCAGAATGCAACCAGATAATCACACAGTTGCTTTAAGCTCATCCATAGACCTTAGGTGTGCCAGTATCTGCCCAACAGTAACACAATTACCACTTCAGCTCCAGAAGCTTTACCCCCCCCCCCCCCTAATGACCAGGCCATTTTTTGTGATGCATTACTTTAACTGACAATTGTGCGGTCATGCGACACTGTACCCAAATGTATGTCCATTTTTCCCCCAAATAGAGCTTTCTTTTGGTGATATTTGATCACCTCTGTGGTTTTTATTTTTTTGCGCTGTATACAAAAAAAGACCAAAAATTTAGAATTAAAAAAAATAATAATTTTTTACTTTCTGCTATAAAACATTCCCAATTAAAAATGTAAGAAAAAATAAAATTTCTTCATCAGTTTAGGCCAATATGTATTCTGCTACATGTTTTTTGGTAAAAAAAAATCCCAGTACGTTTATATTGATTCGTTTGAGCAAAAGTTATAAGAGCTACAAACTATGGTGTATTTTTATTTTTTCATTTTTTACTAGTAATGGCGGTGATCAGCCGCTTATAGCGGGACTGTGATATTGCGAATGACAAATCGGACACCTAACTGACACTTTTTGGGGACCAGTGACACCAATACAGTGATCAGTGCTAAAAAATATGCACTGTTACTGTACTAATGAAACTGTCAGAGAAGGGGTTAACATCAGGGACGATCAAAGGATTAACTGTGTTCCCTGGGAGTGATTACTAACTGTGGGGGAGGTGCTTTGACTGCAGGAATGTAAAGATTGGTGTTTCTGCTTAGCAGTAACACAGGATCAGCACATTCCCCTCTTACAGAACGGTAGTCTGCCTTTCTCCTGAACAATCGTCAGGTCCCGGCAGACATCGCGTCCGCTGGACCTGCTTATTGGCTCCCGCTGTGTCCAACCACAGCGGGAGCGGGTTGTCGGTGCCACATGAGCGCGCCCCAGACCTAGAAGTGTCAGTTCACATACTAGGTATGTGATCTGGCACAGAGCGGCCGTCCTGCCGCAGTGTATCTGCGTGGGACGGTCGCTAAGCGGTTAAGCCTAACTCCAGTACTTTTTTGGTAGAATGGGGATAAGTTGAAATTTTTATCAGATTTTTACTTATGCCCTTAACTCCATTTGTAAGATGCCCTCCATGCGTCCTGTCCTCTAAAGCCTGTGCCCGAAAAATGGGAAGGGGTGGTATAAATATATGGGGCGCTATCACAGTTTAATGCTTGATAGTGCCTGTATAGTTACAGCTCTGTCATCACATCCAACCACTATTGGGGCAGAGTAGGGCATAGAGGGTGAAAATAAAAAGTGTCACTGAATGCCAGCACTGCTATTTGTAATACCACTGGTGCCAATAATAGGAAATGTCTTTCCACTAACAAAAAGGATGGGGAACTATTTTTCCCACTGACACTAAAGATGGAGCACTATTTCTTCCACTGTCACTGACACCAACAATGGGGCACTATTTCTCCCACTGACACTATAGATGGGGCACTAGTCCTTTCACTGATTCCAATGATGAGAAAAAATCTTCCTTAGTCCCCTCTGATGATGCATTCTTCCTTCCACTGACACCAAGGATAGGGCTATATTTCTCTGACACCAGGGATGAGGCACTATTCCTCTCACTGACTCCAAGGATAGGACACTATTCATCTCAAAGACAAAAGTGATAGAGTGCTATTCCTCCCGCTAGGCACCAAGGATGGGGTGTTATTTCTCCTGCTGACACCAAGGATAGGGCACGATTCCTCCCACTGATACCAACAATGGGGCACAGGTTCTCCAACTGACACCAATAATCAGGCACTTTTCATTTCACAGACACCAAGGATGGTGTGTTGATTCTTCTAGTAACACCAAGAATGGGACACTATTCCTCCAATTGACACCAATGATGGGGTGCTAGTTCTTTCTCAGACACCAAGGATAGGGCCCTAGTTCCTCCACTAACACCAAGGATGGGGTGCTGCACCTGCCGCTAGAACCAGTGATGGGGCACACTTCCACAGACACCAAGACTTAGGCACTATTCCTCCCATTAAACCAATGATGAGGCACTATTCATCCTACTGACACCAAGGATGGGACACTATTCTTTCCATTAACTCCAAGGATGGGACACTATTACTCCCACAAACACAAATGATTGGGAACTATGGAACTATTCCTCCCACTGACACCAAGAAAAAACATTATTTCTCCCACAGACACCCACGATGGGGCACTATTCCGCCCACTGACATCAGGGATGGAGCAGTATTCCTTCCACATCTATGCAATATTGTCAAAAGTATCGGGACACCTGCATTTAAACGCACATAACAGCTATAACATCTTCAACTCCAAAATGTCTTGGTATGCTGATGCCTTAAGATTTCCCTTCACTGGAACTAAGGGGCCAAGTCCTACCCCTGAAAAACAACCCCACATCATAATCCCCCCTCCACCAAATGATTTGGACCGGTGCACAAAGCAAGGTCTATAAATACATGGATGAGTGAGTTTGGGTTTGGGGAACTTGACTGGCCTGCACAGAGTCCTGACCTCAACCCAATATTTTGGGATGAATTAGACTGAAACTGCGAGGCAGGCCTTCTCGTCCAACATCAGTGCCTGACCTTACAAATGTGCTTCTGAAAGAAATGTCAAACATTCCCATAGAGTAATAGGAAAGACAGAGCCGCTCAGGTGTATCAGTCCGACCTGGTGCTGGTAAGACCCGTCATCCGGATAAAGTGCAAGGAAGTAGTGGAACCGCACTCAGGTAAATGAAAGTAAAAGAAATACTTTTTATTCTTCAAATCATATATGGACAGACAGTGCAGGGAACAGGTAATCCAAGGTTAACGCGTTTCACGGCACACACAGCCGCTTACTCATAACCGTGTCTGTCCATATATGATTTGAAGAATAAAAAGTATTTCTTTTACTTTCATTTACCTGAGTGCGGTTCCAAACATTCCCATAGACACACTCCTAAATCTGAAGAGTTGAAGCTGTTATAGCTGCAAAGGGTGGGCCTACTCAATATTGAACCCTACGGACTAAGACTGGGATGCCATTAAAGTTTATGTGCATGTAAAGGCAGGCGTCCCAATACTTTTGACAATATAGTGTACCTATGACACTAAGGCATTTTTTCCCCTACTTCCTACAGTCTGATCCCCTCTTCCAAACAGTCTGACAGATAGGAAATTGGCCTTTTGTTTATAAAGTTTGGGGACCCCCCCATTTCTAACCTTTCCCCATCCCTACTAAAATGAAGTACAAAGGTTTGGGTTGGAGCTTTAGCAAAAGACTCCTAAATAAACTTTGCATTTTACAATGTAAATTTGAAATCTTCACACAATTACCCTTTTGTTTCAAATAATCATGCAGTCAGAGGGCAACAATCCAAATAATGTATATCCAATCAATTTTTCCATTGAGTACTAGCTGTTAGCAAATCTAAAGGTTATTTGATAATTAGATTGTAGTGTGCTGCCAGTTTACTGGAAAAAAAAAAAAGATTTACAGTTTTTTGCTGTTGACATAACTCATTATAACTGCATACAAATCTGCAATGAAGACTCTAGTAGGGCTTCCTACGCGGCTCAGCAGATGTCTAGGCAAGGATATAAGATTGGATCCCATCTAAGGGCGGCACCTGCATTTTCCCGGGGTTTTGTATCCCGACTAATTGAGAAAGCAGGGCTGAAAAGTTCAGTGGGGAGTAGGGATGATCGAACGGTTCGGGTCCACCATCGGTTCGGCCCGAACATTGGGTGTTCGAGGTTCGGCCAAATTTAGAACTTTTTGCCCAAAAAGTTCGGAATTCGGCAACCAGAACCGTCCAAAATGCAATGCTTCAGGAAATGGGCTTTAAAAGCCCGTGATTGGACCAGAACCATTAGCAAAAGCCAATTGAGGGGGCAGGAGAATGCTAGGAATGTGATTGGAGTGACTAGGGGGTCACTAGACCAATCATTAGTGAATACGCCCCCCAGTATATAAGATAGCCCCCGCCAAATTCCTAGCATTGTTATACTGGACATGGAAGAGAGTGGAAGCAGTTCTGTTAATTTTACTTTAAAAGTGTCATTTAGCTATTTTTAGTGTGAGGAAAGGGATATCTAGTGTAGTTAGAGTGCTCCTTTACACTTAAGTTAGCTTCAAAAATTTAGTTTCTGTAGGGAAAGTGTTAAGTGTCAGGGGACCGTAGTGTAGTGTAGGGTTAACTGACAGTGACTGCTATGGCAGGGTGACAAAACCCTTCCATAGCAGGGTGACCGCTATAGAGAAATGATCATTTCTCTGAATAGCTTCGGGACAGGTATGTGGCTTCTCACCAGCAAGCATTTTTTATGCTGCAGGGGCTGCCACTGCCAGTGTTTTTTTGAGGACATGTTTGATGTCAGACATGACATCTGAACATGTGTATAGGGGGTATATATAGACATATATGTCTGAATATATACCCCTAGACATATATAGGTGTGATAGTAGCAGAAATAAATGCTTGCGCTAATGAAATCATTTACAGTAATATATTTCTGCTACTATCACACCTATATATGTCTAGGGGTATATATTCAGACATATATGTCTATATATACCCCCTATACACATGTTCAGATGTTTTGCCTGCCTCAAAAGAACCCCAAAAAATGCCAAAAAAAACGCTAGCGTCAAAAAAAAAATGCCCAGGTGTGTTTTTGCTGGCATTTTTTGGGGGGTTTTGGAGGCAGGCAAAACATCAGAACTTGTGCACAGTACCACTATACACAAGTTCAGATGTTTTTCCTGACTGCAAAGAACCCAAAAAAATGCCTGCTATTAAACCGGCAAGGTGTTACAGCAGCGAAGCCATACTCCTGTGCTGAAAGTTTTCTAATACAAACAATCTTTTTTTTTTTTTTATGGTTCTGGACATGCTACAGAGCTGAAACTTCACATGTACACTTTTTAGACTCCCCAGATCTGAAATCCAAAGTAAAAATAAAAAAATCTCTTTTTTTTTTTTTTTTTTATAATTTTTCAATCATTGGCTTTTTTATCAAAAATGACAATTTTTAAGAACTTTTTTTTGTGTGATTTTGTGTCTGGGGGGTCTAAAAGGTGTACCTGTGAAGTTTCAGCTCTGTAGCATGTCCAGAACCAGAAAAAAAGATCATATAGGTGTTAAAGTTAAAGGAGGCTCCCGAACCACATCCCTGTTCTACTGAAAAATTATCTCTTTTTTTTCATGGTTCTGGACATGCTACAGAGCTGAAACTTCACATGCACACCTTTTAGACCCCCCAGATACTAAATCCAAAGTAAAAATCTAAAAATCTCTTTTTTTTTTTTTAAATTTTTCAATAATTGGCTTTTTTATCAAAAATGACAATTTTTAAGAACTTTTTTTTGTGTGATTAATAGTTAATGGGGCATGACCCAGAACCCTAGGCACTTTTTAGGGGCATTTATTGGGTTTTGGGGCTTCAAAATGGTGTTTTTTGATTACCGAAGTTCGGGTCCCATTGATTTCAATGGGGTTCTGAAATCCGAACCGAACTTTCGTGAAGTTCGGGTGTTCTGGTCGAACCGAACTTTTCAAAAGTTCGATCATCCCTAGTGGGGAGTGCCAATAGTCACTGCTAGTAGAGGACCACTAGTAAAACTGCAGAACTAGTAAGACAACATCTAATGTTCAAAGGAGAAATATTACGGATTACGGAGAAGGGTCATTATCAAGGATTTTCAGAACAAGTTAGAGAACAAATGAAAACCTCTAATTTGTTGCTTTAGACCAGGAGTCTCCAAACTATGGTCATATGTAGCCAGCTACAAGATTTATCCTGCCCCTGGCTAGGGTCAGTGGTGTATCATCAATGTGCACAGATTCCCATTGTCCTTGCATCCTAGGATACCTATGCTCATACAAGGTTATATCTGATTCCATACAATCAAATTTTTGGGAGGTCAATCACAGACATCTGCCTTCAATATCAGGATCTCCGATTGGATTCTGGCTTTTGATACATTGTGCTCTGGTAAGCGTACTACCAAAGGGAATCTGGATTGACACCATTGTCTTCACATATTTCATCATTTATATATGGACTAACATGGACACTTTATTTTGTTTATTATTGATTCTTTGGTTCTCCTATCATTAGGCATTTTTTGGACATTTATTTAGTCCTTTATCACTGAGCGCGACTTATCTATATATGATAATGTGCTTGACCCAGCATTCACAGAAGAATGGAACTTCATGGTCCAGACCTGCCCTGCCTCTAGGCTCCCGTTCTGCTGCTATAGCCATACTTATAGCATACAGTAGTTGAGGAAGACTCTGATGGGGACTCTGATGGAGACACTGATGTAAGATTGCCCATCTTGGCAGACCATGATGTTAAGTAGGAACTCTGATGGGAATACAGATGTATGTAGGACTCTGACAGGGACTCGGATGTAAGGGGGTACTCTGATGGGGACATGGATGTGGGGGGTACTTTGATGGGGTCTCTGATGTTTAGGGGGAACCTTGATGTAAGGGGAGACTCTGATGGGAACATAAATGTAAGGGGAGACTCTGATGTGGACCTTGATGTAAGGGGGACTTTGATGGAGACTCTAATGTAAGCGGAACCTTGATGCAAGAGGGGACTCTAAAGGGGATTTTGATAATAAGGGGGGACTCTCCGTACAATTAGATATAGAAAAAAGGTCTATATACTGTATTTTTCGCAGTATAAGACGCACTTTTTCTTCCCCAAAACTGGGGGGGGGGGAGTTGGTGCGTCTTATACGACAAATACACATTTTGTCTGCCAGTGGCGGGCCAGAGGTCTAGCCAGAGGAAGTCCTTGCCACCCCTGTTGCCACCCAGGCCCGGCTCGCGCCTCACGCTCTGTCATAAATAACATTAGCTGCCCTGAATTTCAACGAGTGGGCGCCTGCAGCACCTAGTTCTCCTGACTCAGACTGACTGACTGTGACTGTCTGAGTGCAGTGAGCAGCAGCAGCAGGTGGCGCCGTGAGCCGCTGCACAGCTAACCAATCCCGCGTGCCTGCACACCTGATTGGTTTGCTTCGCCGCTACTCACGACGTGATTGGTTCGCCTGTGCTCACCGCTCGGTCAAGAGAAGAACTACCGTAGCTGCGGGCCGGGGATGGATGTCACTGTTAGGGATGATCGAAAGGTTCTGTTCGAGGTTCGGCCGAATTCCGAACTTTTTGCCGAAAAAGTTCGGAATTCGGCAACCAGAACCGACCAAAATGCAATGGGACAGGAAATGGGCTTTAAAAGCCCGTAATTTGGACCAGAACCATCAGTAAAAGCCAATTGAGGGGGCAGGAGAATGCTAGGAATGTGATTGGAGTGACTAGGGGGTCCAGAGGCCAGTCATTAGTGAATACGCCCCCCCAGTATATAGGATAGCCCTGCCAAATTCCTAGCATTGTAATACAGGGACGTGGAAGAGAGTGGAAGCAGTTCTGTTACTTCTGCTTCAAAGTGTAATTTAGCAATTATTAGTGTGAGGAAAGGGATATCTAGTGTAGTTAGGGTGCTATTTTCCACTATAGTTTCTGTAGGGAAAGTGTTAAGTGTATGTAGCGGGGTCTTCCATTATACAAGTTCTAAAAGACTGCTGCTTGACATTTGAGAGGAACTCGGCTCCATCTAGTGGCCAAAAGGACACATTGCAGCGGCTATGGAATGTCTTTTGATGTTATTTTCCTTTCAGGAAGTTGAGCAGTCTTCATCGCCCATAGTGCTTTGAGAATACCAGGGTGCACTGCTGCACCGCACAGCCTTCTGGGGGAAGCTTTATAAAGGAAGGGAGGAGCCAGGCTCACTCTCTGGGGAAAGACACAGTGAGACAAGCAGGATGCCAGTGCTGTGGGCTGATGCTGTATGCTAGGCCGAAACTCCTGGGCCTTAAGTGACTAAGTTGCAGTGTTTCATCTCCAGTGGAGGATCCCTCCTGGAGGTCCCATCGATGTTCTACAGAGACCAGACTCATCCACCCCAAATACCTAGCGCGGCTGGTGACAGAGGCCGGAGACTGAGACAGCAGCGGAGGCTTCCTGGGAGACAGTCCTGTTGGTGAGAGGGCACCTGCCCAAAAACTGACTATATCTATCAAAGAAGTAACTTTAGTCAGGATTAGCCTTAGAGTAGTAGAAGGCAATATACCAGGTGGCCCAGTACATCTCTCACAGAAGTTTTACCGGCAATCCTGCACAGACACCCCGCGGTGATTACTAACTGTTTGCTGCCATTCTCTCTATTGATCACCCATCCTCAATGTGGATTACAAATTGCGAGTGCACCAACGTTGCTAGCGAAGATATAGAGAAGAAACAGCGGACTCAGATAGGTCTGACATTCTGATACTGTGTCTAACTGAATGCTGAGCCTTATCTCCAAAAGTATAATAGTGATTAAGATGGCGGTCCTATAGGCTCTGAGACATTTCCTGAAACAATTAATGTGCCCTTGAGGAGTGATATCACAGTATTTATCTTATCTTTGATTAATTAATTAGTATATCCTTTTACAAAGTCATATTTTACTGTATCGAAACTGTTTATTTGATTCACAGTAAATAACTTTCCTGTTTAAAAGCAAGCTTGTGTGTGGTCACCTTGTATTACCCAGAAGGACTGCAGCTGGAGAGAGGTAACAGGTCATTATTATTTATTGAAGTGTTATATTCCAATCTGTGTAGCCATTTGGTATTCCAGTCCTATTCTGGGTCAGTTGTGCCTAGGGAGGGTTCGAGCCAATTCTGTGGGTTGTTAGGCAGGACGTAGACCCAATAATCTAATCAGCAGCTCCTGCGGGGGTGGTGCTACACGTGGGGGCTCGTCCGGGATTATCTACAGTCCTGCAACACAACCCTCTCAGCCACAGAATCCCCCTCAACGCAGAAATGGATCCTACCGCTGCAGCCGAGTGGTGCAGGGAAGAGAATGTCGTAGTGGAAAATGGCCTGGTGGTTGAAATCAAGGGAGAGGTCTGGACTGAGGAAAAACTCCTCCCAGTTTTAAGGGCACTGTCCACAGACAGGAAATTCTGGGTGACTGACATAAAGACAGACACCACCGTTCCACACACGTATGCATTGTGTGAGTGGAGGAAGGGGGTCCCTGATTACTTTAAGGGAACCAGTGTAAAGACTACTGACCAAACAGAACTTTTCTTAATACATCCAGAAGTCCTTACTGAAGGTCCCTCATCCACCACTCCTGGGGGATCCAGCAAAGAAAAAGGTGTCCAAGAAGGGAGTCCAGAGTCACCACCTTTGTCTACCTTTAGCTCAGAACTGTGTGCTGTTCTCGGGGAAATCGTAGCAAAATGTAGTAAGGACTCCCCAAACTATCTGATGACTGAATATAGGAAGCTCAGGACATTCTCTGGGAAACAGCCTGTGCCTTCGACAGAAGATGGGTTTGAAGAGTGGTTAGATACCGCCACTCAGGCTTTGGAAGAGTGGGAGGTACCAGAACAGCACAAGAAACAGAGAATCACAGAAAGTTTAAAGGGACCTGCACTAGAGGCCGTACGTAATCTCAAGCTAAGCAAAAAGAACTGTACTGCACAGGATTATCTAGACATTCTACAAGATGTATTTGGTCGGACGGAGAACGTGGCTGAACTTCTTTACCAGTTAGACCACTGTTACCAAGAAGAGGAAGAGAAGTTGTCCGAATTTATTAGACGCCTAGATAAGATCATCCACCAGATCTTGATAAAGAAAGGGATAGACCCCCGGAAGGTAGATGAGACTCGTGCACGGCAGGTGCTGAGAGGGGCTCAACCCTTAGATCCCATTGCCATACTGTTGCGAACTCGCCAAGATGGTGGCATTCTGGAATACCCTGACCTGATCCGAATGGTCAGAGAAGAAGAGGTCATGTTAGACAACAAAAGGAAGAGTCGGCAGTTTGACTCAACTGCTCGTGTCAGAGTGATAAGTGCAAAAGAAAGTGACTCGCAAGTTGAACTCCTAAAGACCCAGGTGTCCCAGTTGATAGAAATGGTGTCCATCCTGACTAGTCAGGCATCTACTCTACCTGATGGGAACGTGTCAGAGAAGCCGGATAAACCTTCTAACCTTAGAGTAGACCCGGAACCGAGACCTAGGAGATCGCTAACTTGTTTCAACTGTGGGGGAGTAGGACATGTTAGAGGAGTATGTCCCAGCCCAGGAAATGTCGCCTCAGAACCTCGCAAGCCAGCGGAGAAACTTCAGAGGGCACCCGTGAAGGAGTCGACCGGGTGCCCGCCAGTTTCAAGGGAATCCAAGAGACTCAATGATTCAGGGAATCTGAGTCAGGGAGTCAGATCCAGGTACAACGCCCCTAGTTCTATACTCCAGGCTACTGAGAGAAGGAAAATCAATGCACACCGGGCCCAGAGGGGACTGAAGTCCAGAAGAAAAAAAAAGAAAAGAGCCTGGGTGCAGAGAACTGAATCAGACAACAAGGCCACTTCAAGAGAATTCCCAACTAACTTGGTCGGGCCTTCCCCTGTAGTCTCTGTCCAGGTAGAAGGAATTTACACAAGAGCCCTCCTTGACACTGGGGCCCAAGTGACTCTTCTGTATAGAGACTTCTATGATAAACACCTTACCCATCTACCTCTGCAGAAGTTGGAAGATCTGGAGATATGGGGTATCGGGACTCAAAGTTTTCCCTATGACGGGTATCTGCCAATCAAGTTGACCTTTGACCCATCAGTGGCTGGTGAAGCTGAAACCTTCGACACCCTAGCGGTGGTCTGTCCTCGTCCGCCAGGGGCCAACAAAAGCTCTCTCATCGTAGGGACCAACACTGACCTAGTAAGGCGCCTCCTGACACAACTGGTCCAGGGACAGGATGCTCCAGCGCCAAGGATTCACCCCATGCTACGGCAGGCCTATCAACGATTAGTATTGGAGCAAGAGACTCCTGCAGAAGGAGTTGGAAGACTCTGGAAGTTGGACAGAACGGAAAAGGTCTTGCAGCCAGGAGAGGTGGCTTGTCTGAAAGCTTCCGTTAAACTCACATGGAAACAGCCGGGCCCTTTTATCATCTTTGAATCAGGTCCACAGGAAGAGGAGAGAGGGATAGAAGTAATCCCTGAAGTGATCCCTTTGAAGGTGTTACAGAAAAACCATGGAAGGGTTTTAGTGAGTGTCAGAAACACCTCTACTACACCGGTGAAGGTACCGGCCAGAGTGCTGTTGGGCCAAGTTAACCCGGCTACCCCAGTTGTCCCATCTGATCTTAAAGAGGAGGGAAGGGGTGAAGATGTTATAGAAGAGCTCTGCTCTGGAAACGCTGCCCTCCCACCAGAATGGGTGAAGAGGGCCAAGGCACAACTTGCTGGATGGCGAGGAATATTTTCTAGGAATGAGTTCGACGTGGGATGCGCCAGGAGTGCCACTCATAATATCCGCCTGAGTGAGGACAAACCTTTCCGAGAAAGAGTCCGGCGAGTTCCCTTAGGTGACTTAGAAGATCTACGTCAGCAGCTGGCGGAACTCAAGAAGACTGGGGTTATTCGAGAATCCAGGAGCCCATATGCTTCTCCGATAGTGGTAGTCCGGAAGAAAAACGGATCTCTGAGGCTTTGTATCGACTACCGAACACTGAACAGAAGAACCATCCCAGACCAGTATACCACTCCTCGAATCGAAGACGCCCTACAGAGCCTGTCAGGGGCGAAGTGGTTCAGTGTGATGGACTTAAAGAGTGGGTATTATCAGATCCCCATGCACCCTGAAGATCGGGAGAAGACAGCCTTCATCACCCCTGTGGGGTTCTTTGAGTTCAATCGCATGCCTCAGGGATTGTCAGGGGCCCCTGCTACCTTCCAAAGGCTGATGGAAAGGACCGTTGGAGATATGAATTTGATAGAGGTACTGGTATACTTGGATGATGTTATCGTGTTTGGCAGAACTTTGGAAGAACACGAGGAGAGGTTGGAAAAGGTCCTGAAGAGGCTACATGAAGAAGGCCTGAAACTTTCTCCTGAGAAGTGCCAATTCTATCAGTCCTCGGTCCATTACCTGGGCCACATCGTGTCTGAAGAAGGGGTGGCCACCGACCCGGACAAGCTGGATGCTGTCGCCTCCTGGCCGAGACCTACAAATGTGACCGAACTTCGGTCGTTCCTGGGTTTTTGCTCCTATTACAGGAGGTTTGTAGAGGGGTTCGCCAAGATTGCCCGACCCCTCAATGAGTTACTAAAGAACGAAGAAGATGACGTTCCTGAACTGGTCAAGCCAATGAAGTCCACCATGGGACCCCGGAAGGCCAAGGAGTCCATCCAGGATCAGTGGACCCCAGAATGTGAAGGGGCTTTCATTCAGTTGAAAAAGAATCTAACCACTGCCCCTGTGTTGGCCTACGCAGACCCCACGAAACCATATGAACTACATGTCGATGCCAGCCGAGATGGGCTGGGTGGGGTACTCTACCAGGAACATGGGGGCCACCTGCGACCCGTAGCCTACGTGAGCAGGAGTCTACTACCTGCTGAAAGGAATTATCCTACCCACAAACTTGAATTCCTGGCCTTAAAGTGGGCAGTGGTCGACAAACTGAAAGATTACCTGTACGGAGCTGAATTCATTGTCAAGACGGATAATAATCCCCTTACCTATCTGTTGACTACAGCTAAGCTGGATGCAACAGGACACAGATGGTTGGCTGCCCTCTCTAGCTTCAACTTCAGCCTGAAGTATCGGCCAGGAATCGGGAACAGGGATGCAGATGCCCTATCCAGAAGGTTGCATGCACCACACGAACCTGATGAAGAATGGACCCATTTGGCTCCAGAAGGGGTGCGTGCCCTATATCAGGGAACTGAACTTCGATCCAGAGGAGGATCAAGAGCCGAAGAGATTGGGGTTTCGGCTGTCGGAGTACCCAAATACTATTGCAGGGTGACCCAGGTTGAAGGGGAAGATTTACCCCGGCTGTCCAAAAGGGACTTGAGGAAGGAGCAGCTGGAAGACCCTCTGGGAAAACTTCTTTTGGAAGCCTTGGAGATCCAGCGCCCTGAGTTGCTTCTCACCGACTCTCCTCAGGGGGCCCGTCTGTTGCATAGAGAGTGGACCCGGTTACAGATCCGAGAAGGGGTGGCCTACCGAAGAGGCCCATCTGAAGATCTGGAGGAGAAGTGGCAACTGTTCTTACCAGCTAAATACAGGGAGAGAGTTCTGGCTGCTCTTCATGATAATCATGGCCATCTGGGACCTGAAAGAACTTTTCAGCTTGTCAGAGACAGGTTCTACTGGCCCTGTATGAGGGCCGAAGTTGAAGGATACTGTCATTCTTGTGTCCGATGTATACAAAGGAAGACTCTGCCACGTCAAGCAGCCCCAATGGGCCATCTGCAAAGCCAGGGACCCATGGAACTGGTGTGCATTGATTTCCTTTGCCTAGAGCCTGATCTGAGTGGCCAAGGGAATGTCCTTGTGGTAACAGACCATTTTACCAGATACGCCCAAGCATTCCCAACAAGGGATCAGAAGGCCTCTACAGTAGCCAAAGTTCTTGTAGAAAAGTTCTTTGTACACTATGGGTTACCACAACGCCTCCATTCAGATCAGGGAAGAGACTTTGAAAGCAGACTGATCAAGAGACTGTTAGATCTGTTAGGCATCCAAAAGACTAGAACTACTCCCTACCATCCACAAGGGGATGCCCAGCCGGAACGATTTAACAGGACTCTTTTGGACATGTTGGGGACTTTAAGCTCAGAGAAGAAACAGCATTGGGGCAAACATGTAGCTGCCATTGTGCATGCCTACAACAGTACTGTCAGTGATGCTACTGGATATTCCCCTTATCGTCTAATGTTTGGACGAGAGGCTCGATTGCCAGTGGATTTGGCCTTTGGCATCTCGCCCGATCACACCTCTTCAGCATCGCACAAGGGATATGTGGACCGACTGCGGAAGAGTCTGAAATCGGCCTATGATAAAGCTCAGGCCACATCTGATCAACGTGGACTGAGGAATAAAAGGAATTTCGACTTAAAAGTTCGGATCCAAGACTTGCAACCAGGGGACAGGGTATTGTTGAGGAACTTGGGTGTCCCAGGAAAACACAAGTTGGCAGACCGCTGGAAGTCCCAACCTTATGTTATCTGCAAGCAACTACCAAACCTCCCTGTGTATCAAATTCGGCCTGAAGGAAGTGTGGGTCCATTGAAGACTTGGCATAGGAACCATTTACTGCCTCTCTCTGAAGCAGTTCGCATGCCTCCTGTCGTAGATTCGCCAGAGACCCCTTCGACCTCTCGCCTGTCCAGACCAGTCACCAGATCTCAGTCGACACTCCCAGATGTGAGGGAGGGAAATTCTCCATCTGAAGATCTGGAAGATGAAGAGGAGGTACCTGACTGGATGTGGTCGTCTCAGTTACCAGAACCCACACCTGCCTCCCTGTCTTCATCCGAATTGGCTGACAGAGGAACCCTTCGGGCGGAAGCCCCCGAATTCATACCTTTCCACATGCTTCCAGAAGAAGTAGTTGATGATGAAGATCCTGAGGAGGAGGTTGCACCTTCCTCTGAAGAAGAACTGACCGCTCTTGAAGCATCAGATTCCTGTGTGTTGGAACATGAGGAGGAGGACATTGAAGAATCCCCAGAAGTGGCTGGTCCTAGTACCTCTGAGATCGTGCATCCCAAAGAACAGAGGGAAAGA
This sequence comes from Pelophylax lessonae, assembly GCF_965119305.1. NCBI lineage: Eukaryota > Metazoa > Chordata > Amphibia > Anura > Ranidae > Pelophylax > Pelophylax lessonae. Next base: position 249,145,782 of record NC_138775.1, on the reverse strand, counting down.
AGAGTCATTCACCCGCCCAAAAGACTGACCTATGACCAATTGGGTGAATGCTCAGAAGAGGCTATCTTTACTTCCAAACGAACTCTTGATCAGCCTAGTTCTTCCACCGCAGATTTGGTGGAGGACAACCCTAGCTCACCCCCAGGCACATCTGTACAAGCCACTCAAGTGTCAGGGGTCTGTGAACAGAATTACCTTCCCTCCCCTGACAATTGGTGGGAGGTTCCTATGTCGAACCTGTGTTGTAATATGCAGTTGTTAAGTTTGAACTCTATTTCTGAAAAGGAAGATGATTCCCTGTTATGCATATGTTAATGTTTTTTTTGTGTACTGCCAACATATGCACTGGAGTACATGCTGTTGTCCTCTTTGGGGACCAAAGTTTCTCAAGTGGGGGGAGTGTGTAGCGGGGTCTTCCATTATACAAGTTCTAAAAGACTGCTGCTTGACATTTGAGAGGAACTCGGCTCCATCTAGTGGCCAAAAGGACACATTGCAGCGGCTATGGAATGTCTTTTGATGTTATTTTCCTTTCAGGAAGTTGAGCAGTCTTCATCGCCCATAGTGCTTTGAGAATACCAGGGTGCACTGCTGCACCGCACAGCCTTCTGGGGGAAGCTTTATAAAGGAAGGGAGGAGCCAGGCTCACTCTCTGGGGAAAGACACAGTGAGACAAGCAGGATGCCAGTGCTGTGGGCTGATGCTGTATGCTAGGCCGAAACTCCTGGGCCTTAAGTGACTAAGTTGCAGTGTTTCATCTCCAGTGGAGGATCCCTCCTGGAGGTCCCATCGATGTTCTACAGAGACCAGACTCATCCACCCCAAATACCTAGCGCGGCTGGTGACAGAGGCCGGAGACTGAGACAGCAGCGGAGGCTTCCTGGGAGACAGTCCTGTTGGTGAGAGGGCACCTGCCCAAAAACTGACTATATCTATCAAAGAAGTAACTTTAGTCAGGATTAGCCTTAGAGTAGTAGAAGGCAATATACCAGGTGGCCCAGTACATCTCTCACAGAAGTTTTACCGGCAATCCTGCACAGACACCCCGCGGTGATTACTAACTGTTTGCTGCCATTCTCTCTATTGATCACCCATCCTCAATGTGGATTACAAATTGCGAGTGCACCAACGTTGCTAGCGAAGATATAGAGAAGAAACAGCGGACTCAGATAGGTCTGACATTCTGATACTGTGTCTAACTGAATGCTGAGCCTTATCTCCAAAAGTATAATAGTGATTAAGATGGCGGTCCTATAGGCTCTGAGACATTTCCTGAAACAATTAATGTGCCCTTGAGGAGTGATATCACAGTATTTATCTTATCTTTGATTAATTAATTAGTATATCCTTTTACAAAGTCATATTTTACTGTATCGAAACTGTTTATTTGATTCACAGTAAATAACTTTCCTGTTTAAAAGCAAGCTTGTGTGTGGTCACCTTGTATTACCCAGAAGGACTGCAGCTGGAGAGAGGTAACAGGTCATTATTATTTATTGAAGTGTTATATTCCAATCTGTGTAGCCATTTGGTATTCCAGTCCTATTCTGGGTCAGTTGTGCCTAGGGAGGGTTCGAGCCAATTCTGTGGGTTGTTAGGCAGGACGTAGACCCAATAATCTAATCAGCAGCTCCTGCGGGGGTGGTGCTACATGTAAGGGGACCGTAGTGTAGTGTAGGGTTAACTGACTCTGACTGCTATGGCAGGGTGACAAAACCCTTCCATGTCAGGGTGACCGCTATAGAGAAAAGATCGTTTCTCTTAGGTCACTTATAGAACAGGGATATGGCTTCTCACCTGTCACCCTGCTTTTTGCTGCAGGCGTTATAGGGCTTTTTTGAGGACATGTTTGGAGTCAGGCATGACATCTGAACTTCTGTGTAGGGGTATATATACACACACACATGTATGTATATATAAACACCTGGGCTTTTGTAGCTGTCGTTTTTTTGGGCATTTTTTGGGCGTCTTTGGAGGCAGGCAAAACATCTGAACTTCTGTATAGGGGTATATATACACACACACTTATATGTATTTATACACATACACACATATAGGTGTTATAGCAGAGAAGCCATATGGGTGTTAATTATTTCATTAGCGCAAGCATAGTGTTCTGCTACTTTCACACCTATATATGTGTATGTGTATATATACATACATGTGTGTGTGTGTATATATACCCCTACACAGAAGTTCTGATGTTATGCCTGCCTCCAAAGACCCCCCAAAAACGCCCAAAAAAACGCTTGCTACAAAACCGGCAAGGTGTGAAAATAGCGGAGCCATATCCCTGTTCTATATTAATTCTAAGACAAACAATCTTTTTTTTTGTTCTGGTTCTGGACATGCTACAGAGCTGAAACTTCACAGGTACACTTTTTAGACCCACCAGACACTAAATCCAAAGAAATCTCTTTTTTTTTTTTCAATAATTTTTTCAATAATTGGCTCTCTATCAAAAATGACAATTTTTAAGAACTTTTTTTTGTGTGATTAATAGTCCCTGGGGCATGACCCAGAACCCTAGGCACTTTTTAGAGGCATTTGTTGGGTTTTAGGGCTTCAAAATGGTGTTTTTTGATTTCAGAAGTTCGGGTCCCATTGATTTCAATGGGGTTCTGAAATCCGAACCGAACTTTCAGGAAATCCGGGTGTTCTGGTCGAACCAAACTTTTCAAAAGTTCGATCATCCCTAGTCACTGTGTCAGGCTGTGTTCTTCACTTCCTCTTCTACCTGTAACCGTTACCTTAGGTAAATCTCTCTGCCTCTGGTGGTCTCTGCATGATTGAACTCTTCTAATAGATTAGTCACCTCACACTTCCCAGCTCATGGTTCTGTAGAGCAACTCCCCCCCTAATTTCAATGAAAGGGGTACCTATTTGGTACTGTGGTCCCTACACTCACCAGTGCCCAGCCTGTTCAGAATCTTTTTTTTTTCGAGATTTTCCTCCTTTAAAATTGGGTGCGTCTTTTACGCCGGTGCGTCTTATACGCCTGTATGTGAATGGAGCTTAGGGCAGGGGGGTCTCTAAACTTTTCAGTATCCCAAATCATTGCAAGACGCGGGACGCCCTTGTGATCCCCGTGACTTGCAATTGGACCCGAAATGTGCCGCGATTTTGCCACTATTGTCACTCGATGAATCGCGGTAAAATCATGCAAACAGAATCAGGGGATGCCTGTCGCCCAAAAGGCGACAGGCTCCCTGCGATTCTGTTTGAGTGATTTTACCATGATTCATCAGGCGACAATCTCAGCACGCCACGTTTGGGGCACCATTGCAAGTCACGGGAATCGCACAGGCGTCCCCCGACTTGCAATGGTTCGGGATCGTGGACAGAATCGTGGCAATTCTGCCCCGCGATTCGAAATGCCTATATGTGAATGGAGCCTTAGACAACCCTGAATGTTTTCCCTCTAGTTTTAGTGAGCTCTGTGTCATATCCGTCTTATGCATCCCATTACCAAATATCAACTTGTTTTCATTTGCAGAGGCCTTTGCATCACATTATTGTTTTTCTCTCAATAAAGCCATGATGTACAACATGTGTGCTGGCCCATTAAAATATTGCAAGCTGTGAGGCAAAGTGCTTTTTCTGAAGTATATATACCACATCTGCCACCCAAATTCTTGTAAAGTATAATAAGTGTTTAAGGTCTTCCAAAAAAAGTACGCATAATATACTTTTCAATAACAAAACCTTCAAGTGCAGTTAATCCATTACTTTTAAGACCCATCACTGTGGTGGGTTTGCCTTCTTAATATTTAATGTCATTAACTGTAACCTTAAATCAGTCCAGGCCTTTTTTATTTTTACCTTTTCTGACTCAGATTGCCCTGAAATGCGAAACATGCGATCGGTAATCATAACAATAATAAAGGAGCAATTTGTCTCTAACCATATATTTTTCTAGCAATCTGTTTTTTTTTTTTTTTGGCACAGGGGGAATTACGGGTTTAATTTGGCAGAATTCAGCCATAAATGTTCCTTGCTATTACAGTATAGCCTGGTCCTGTGGAAATTATAGGGGAGGGAGAAGCGCTAAATGTTTGTATGGCATTGGCGGGGTTGGGAAAGTTTGACCTATATTGGAGGAGCTTGTACATGAGCTATGCAAAGAGATACAAAAATTAAATACATATATAAGAGTTGTTTTACCTTACCTGGGTTCATTGCTCTGTCCATTCACTTCTGAGATTTACACAGCTCTGGAAAACTGCACTGTCCTATTTGGTAGGCCAGGAGACCTGATTCTCCTTTGTTGCAAATAAAGTGTAACTAAATCCACAAGAGTAAAATCAAGTCTGTATGTAGCACCCTCCTAGGTAGGTCCTAAAGAGAGAAAGTGTAGTTTTGAGTCGTGTCTGCTTACCAGGACTGCAGGTAAATCTATATTGTTCGCTGCCTACCAGAGAGCAGGACCTGTTGGTGAGGTCTGCTCATTGTGCTCAGGTGCAACTCGTTCTGTCTGCAGAGTGTTTAACACTGGTCCAATAGGGAGGGATATTGGACAGTGGGAGGAAACCTGACAAATTAGTGCACAGGCATTTGGTACAGCCCTGGTGATTTGGCAGAGGAAAAGTGTCTTGGTGCATGCTGGGATACTGCATAAAAGCATTGAGAACATGTGCGCGGAGCCTTTCAGCTGGATAGACGAGTCAGTGAGGGAGGGGGGCGGCTGCCTCCTCCTCTGTAGAGGAGACGTGAGAGCCTAGAGAGGAACTGAACCCGGAGGCCCTGTGAACCTGATTGAGAGACTGACTGAGAGGCTGACTGAGTGAGACACAGGAGGATCTGATTCTGCAGTACAGTGAGTACATATATGTGTCAAGGGGCCTGACCTGAGGGGGGCCACCTCGGCAGCTAGAAGAGTCAGTGAATGGGTGTCAGTAAAGGGGATACTGGAGAGTATCCTGAAGATATAGTAGATCAAGTGAGAGCTGTCCTTATCCAATGTGAATAGTTCCAGTTGGAGTATCCCACTTTTCCCTTCTCCCATCCAAGTTCCACAATAAAAACTAAAAACCAATACCCCTGGACTGTTTGTTATGTGATGAGCCATCAGGAGTAAGGAGGGATGTGTGACCTGTTCCCTAAGTGACTGTGTGCTGATAATCAGAGGAGACCCAAGAAGTCATCTTACAGCAGGCCCTATGGGGACAGTGCTACGTGTGCTTTATATACAGTAAAGCATGCTTATTATACTCACTGTGGAACCTAAGGGGTTAATCCTCTGTATTGTGTAAAAAGGCTGTTTGATCCTGTATTTCCTGATCCCCCCCCTTATTCCACTGTCCCCATCCATCTCCTGATAAGACAGAGCTCCGATGTCCGCCGGTCACTCGCGATCTCCCGCTGGACAGGGAGAAAGGCAGACGGCTGATGTAAACAAAGTCGCATGACATTCTCCCTGGTGTAACTGCAGAGATCATATGATCCTGCTATGTAGGATCGTATGTCTCATTGGTTACATCACAAGCCACGCCCCTTTACAGTTAGAATCATGCCCCTAGAGACACACTTAACCCCTTGATCACTAATAAAGTTAACCCCTTCCCTGCCAGTGTCATTTTTACCGTAACAGTGCATATGCATAGCACTGATTACTGTAGTAATGTCACTGGTACCCCCAACAGTGTCTAAAATGTTAGTCAGGGGTCCGATCTGTCCACCGCAATGTCGCAGTACCGCAAAAAAAAAAAAAACGCAGATCGCCGCCATTACTAGTTAAAAAAAAAAAAAAAACAATAAAAATGACGTAAATCTTTCCCTTAGTTAGTAAACGCAATAACTTTCGCGCAAACCAATCATAATACGCTTATTGTGATTTTTTTTTACGAAAAATATGTAGCAGAAAACAAATTGGCCTAAAATGTTAAAACATTTAGATTTTTACATTTTTTGGGGGGGAATTTCATATAAAAAAAGGTTAAAAATATTGTTATTTTTTCTAAATTGACACAATTTTTTTGTTTATAGCGCAAAAAATAAAATCGCACAGGTGATCAAATACCACCAAAAGAAAGCTCTGTTTGTGTGAAAAAAAGGACATCAATTTCATTTGGGTCCAGTGTCGCACAACCGCGCAATTGTCCGTTAAAGTTAGGCAGTGCCGAATCGCAAAATAGGCCCTGGTCTTTGAGTAGGAAAATCCTCCGGGGCTTAAGTGGTTAATAAATTATCACATTCCCTCTTCTCAGCTGCACAAGACCTGGGGGGAGCAAAAGCAGCAGCAGACCGAGCTTCCCAGTGATGGGCTATGCAGTGGGGGCATTAGGATAAGTCTGATCATTGGAGGAGAGCAGGCTGACAGCTAGAGAACTGGCCATGGTGTGCTCTCCTGCATAGTGTGGTCAGTTTTAATAGAAAAGCAGAGGGACTGGCAGAAACACCAGGGATTTCACACAAAGGAAGCAATACAAAGAAAACAGGATACTTTCTCATACAAGTACATGGTACATCAGGCACAGATCAAGAATAAGTGTTTGGGTAACAAACACTTTAAGCGACCTTAAGGAGGAACCCTAGGGTCCTATAGAACCATGCTACAAGCACTCAGCCTTTCTTCTTAGCTCACCCTCTCTCCCATAAAAATCTGTTATCAATGTAACATGCAAAGCATTTTTAAAGAAGAACTCCAGCCTTGTAAATGTAATATATTGTCAAGCTGGCCATATATTTTGCAATCTGAATGCACATCTAATAACTGACTCCTTTAGATTTATGAAAAGCATTAAGGCCTAAACAATCAATTTCAATGTATTTAGCTTGGTCAGTCCTAGTACTAGTTGGTAGACTTTATATACGATTGTCCAAACAGATTGCAACGTGTTTGATTAGCTTTAGCCAGGTAAGCAGACAGAGGCCATTCGAATTAGTGTTTGAGTACTGGAAAGCATTTAAAATGTTGCTTCACTTGTTTTGCATAATCTTTCAAATGCACGCAAATGTGTTGGTACCCTTTCATGCTTAATACAAGTACTTGCATTGCTTTGTGTTCTTGTGCTTTGGTTTGAATGCCACAAGCAACATTTTATGAACAACTGAATTAGACCCCTTCCACACAGGTGGTCATCTGACCTGTGATTACATTATGGGGGTGGGCTGGGGATGTAAGCAGATTTGTGTGTACCTACTGTATATCCACCCACCTCTGGGTCCATTCAGGTCCATCAGACCAAATGGAAAAAGCTTACGTTCTGGTCCACTTTTACTGACCGAACCAGAGGTGGTTCCATCTGCCCACCCATAGGAATTACATGGGTCTCTTTTTTTTCCATGGAGGTAGGATCAGAACAGATACATATGTCAAAAAGGTGACATCCATACCATTCTGATCCTACTCAGCAGGGGATCCACCTAGGATCCACTTCTGAGAGTAACCACCATTTTCTGAATAATTGTTGGGAAGTGCCAGAGAAGCTTTATAGAAACTTTTGATGATTTTTAGTGCTTCTGAAGGTAATAGTTGACATAGCTAGCTCTGGAAGGCATAAAAAAAGCCTTGATAAAGGCATGAAGCATTTGGTGAGCTATCAAACGTCTGTGTGTACTGGCTCATAAAGGAACATTAGATTCTCATTCACCACTTTATAGAAATGCTGGTCTGACCGCATCTGGAGTATGCTGTCCAGTTCTGGTCGCCAGTCCTCAGAAGGGATGTGTTGGAATTGGAGAGAGTCCAGAGAAGGGCAACTAAACTAATTAGGGGATTGGAGGACATTAATTATGAAGAGCGTTTACAATCACTTGATTTATTCTCCCTGGAGAAGAGACGCCTGAGAGGGGACATGATAGCAATTTACAAATACCTCAATGGTGATCTCGGCAAAGAAAAAAAACTATTCAGTCGCAAGGATTGTATGAGGACACAAGGCCATACATGTGATTAGAGGAGAAGCGTTTTAACCTCAGGCAACGCAGGGGGTTCTTTACTGTTAGGGCTACACGACTGTGGAATTCTCTGCCACTAAAGGTAGTTACTGTGGGAAGTATGGCTATTTTCAAAAGACTCTTGGACATACATCTCAAGGATCAGAACATTCAGGGGTATGAGAAATGATTATGGCCATACACTCCTACACAGGTTGAACTGGATGAACTATAGTCTTTATTTAACCTCAACTACTATGTAACTATGTAACTATGTATAAAATTCATTTGTAACAATAAAGGTTGTGCAATACAGAAAAAAATGGTAAAATGCTGCAGGCTTGCTTATTGCCATTCTAAAAGACCTACCTGGTCTTGCAGTTGTAAGTTGACATAAAACTCAAACTACGGTAAATTTGGTAAACTTTAATATTAACATAAATACAATGTTCCTTGGTTACCATTAGCAGTTCACTGAATGAATATTCTTATTGCCTGAAGTTACTCATTATAAACTCCATCCCTCTCCTTACAATTTGTTCCAGATGTGGTATCCCAACCTTTCTTCAAACGTAAGCTCTTCTTCAACCAGGATGACAGTAAAAATGTGAATAAACCAAATTCTTCTTCAACAATGTTTATGACCTATCTGACTTTTTAATAGTTTATTTCATAATTTTTTATCAAACAGATATTTTCTAGGTGACCGGCCTTTTATTCAGCTTTTTCGGAAGATTGTATCGGTTTCCTGTAGTATTGTGTTTCTGTGTTTTTTGGAGTTTTCGTCTTTTCAGAAGACTTGAAAGACTAATTTCTTAATCAAGTCATTGAGAAACAAATGTATCGAAGAGGTTGCGGAGCCAAGCTGGCGCGGAGAATTGAACACAGACTCATAACAATATGAAAGTGAAATAGTAGCATGGACATAACACTGTTATTAAAGGAAAACTGAGAGAATTGCAGGAGACGGGGTGTTTTTTTAATTATTATCAAAGGTGTTAAAATATATACATTGCACATGCTTGGCAGGAAAGTGTTATTGCATGGTTATATGGTATCTGTCTGTCTCAGATGAAAAAACATGACTTTGATACTGGAAATTTTTTGTAAAAATGTTTGTTTTGGGTCTATAGCATAAAAGAAGTCAGGTTCTAGAGTTCTGCAAGCCAGAAGGTTTCAATTCAGCTTTAGAATGTTTCCCAAAAAAAATCATTGAATCTCCTTAATGCCGCTACTTAAAGGGGTTAATTCTTCGTCTCTTGTTATTCTTTTTCTAATAGTTTTTGTATAAGAACAGTGGTTCACACAATGTACAGTATGCAAGGTTTAAACACTTCCAAATAAAATTCTGAAGCAGTTTAAAGCAGATCTCTAGCTTACAGAATGCTGCTTGTCCTCTATCTTCTTCCCACCTTCTCCCCCACCAGGTCACTTTTCTTTTCTTTTCTTACATTTTGTTTTTTGGCATCTACAGACATTAAAACTATTGATAACTAATATACATTTTTTCTAAACAGCTCAATAAGTAGAATTAAAAGTTTAATATTAAAATGTATCCATCTATATTGTTGCCTAAATCAATGAGCTCATCTTTAGTTGTTAGCCTATGACTTGGGGATCAAGAACAAGTACAGTGCCCATTCTCTGGTGATCAAATGCATATACAGTGCTCATTCCCTGGTGCCTTGCTGTATATAAATTACCTATTGACTGTGCTTAGCTGCATACAGACCAAGCCTTTCTTTCAGCAGCAGGGCCGGTGCAAGGATTTTTGTCTACTTAGGCGAAGTTGCATTTTGGTGCCTCCCTCCACCAAACATCCTCCTGCCACCCCCTCCCCTCCACAATGCTAGCCCCCCATATGGCATACACTTTATTTGCCTGCTGATGTTACATCATCAGTGTTATCATGCATTCTGTCATTAATGTAATGCAGTGTAGATCACATTGCATTACATTCTTTCCCAGCCTTAATGGTCGGGGAAACTGTCAATGTTGCTTCCAAGTCAGGAACAAGAAGGGGAAGAGAGTGCACATGTGTCCGCTCATCTCCCTCCCTGGCAGCACCGGCTATGCTGGTCCCGGATGCCAAAGATGGGAAAGCGGCACTCAGGATACATAGCGGGCGGAAGGGGGCACTTTACTGGGGTGCAGTGTTGCCAACCTCCCCAAGTGAAAATGACAGAAATGGGCACCCAAAATATTCAAACAGCATAATTTTTTTACTGGCAAAAATCATGACATTTACTGACTGAGCCACATTTAGACTAGAGATGGTCAGAGACTGCAGACATGGCACAAGAGATGGTCAGAGACTGCAGACATGGCACAAGAGATGGTCAGAGACTGCATACATGGCACAAGGGATGATCAGAGACTGCAGACATGGCACAAGGGGTGATCAGAGACTGTATATATGGTACAAGAAATGATTAGAGACTGCATACATGTTACAAGAGATGGTCAGAGACTGCAGACATGGCACAAGAGATGGTCAGAGGCTGCATACATGGCACAAGGGATGATCAGAGACTGCATACATGGCACACGAGATAGTCAGAGACTGCAGACATGGCACAAGAGATAGTCAAAGACTGCAGACATGGACAAGAGATGGTCAGAGACTGCATACATGACACAAGAGATGATCAGAGACTGTATACATGGCACAAGAGATGGTCAGAGACTGCATACATGGCACAAGAGATGATCAGAGACTGTATACATGGCACAAGAGATGGTCAGAGACTACACACATGGCACAAGAGATGGTCAGAGACTACATACATGGCACAAGAGATGGTCAGAGACTGCATACATGGCACAAGAGATGGTCAGAGACTGCATAGATGGCCTAGGAGATCATCAGAGACTGCATACATGGCACAAGAGATTGTTAGAGACTGAATACATGGCACAAGGGAAGGTCAGAAATTGCATACATGGCACAAGAGACGATCAGAGACTGCAAACATGTTACAAGAGATTGTCAAAGACTGCATACATGACACAAGAGATGATCAGAGACTGCATACATGGCACAAGAGATCATCAGAGACTGCATACATGGCACCAGAGATCATCAGAGACTGCATACATGGCACAAGAGATGATCAGAGACTGCATACATGGCACAAGAGACAGTTAGAGACTGCTGGCATGGCACAAGGAACAGTCAGAGACTGCAGAAATGGCACAAGAGACGGTCAGAGACTGCTGACATGGTACAAGAGACAATCAGAGACTGCATACATGGCACAAGGGATGATCAGAGACTGCATACATGGCACAAGAGTTGGTCAGAAACTGCATACATGGTACAATAGATGGTGAGAGACTACATACATGACACAAGAGACTGTCAGAGACAGCATACATGACACAAGAGGCTGTCAGAGACTGCATGCATGAAACAATGGATGATGAGAGACTGCGGGTATGGCACAAGGAATGGTCAAAAACTGCAGGCATGGCACAAGGAATGGTCAGAGACTGCGGGCATGGCACAAGGAATGGTCAGAGACTGCGGGCATGGCACAAGAAATGGTCAGAGACTGTGGGCATGGCACAAGAGATGGTCAGAGGCTGCATACATGGCACAAGGGATGTTCAGAGACTGCATACATGGCACAAGGGATGGTCAGAGACTGCGGCATGGCACAAGGGACTTTCAGAGAACTGCATACATGACACAAGAGACTGTCAGAGACTGCCGCATGGCACAAGAGACAGTCAGAGACTGCGGGCATGGCAAAAAAGATGGTCAGAATCTGCGGGCATGGTACAAGAGACAATCAGAGACTGCGGGCATGGCACAAGAGATGGTCAGAGACTGTGGGCATGGCATAAGGAATAATTAAAGACTGCGGGCATGGCACAAGAGACGGTCAGAGATTGCGGGCATGGCACAAGAGACGGTCAGAGATTGCGGGCATGGCACAAGAAATAATCAGAGACTGTGGGCATGGCACAAGGAATAATCAGAGACTGTGGGCATGGCAGAAGAGATGATGGGAGACTGCGAACATGACACAAGAAACGGCCAGAGACTGCGGGCATGGCACAAGGAATAATCAGGGACTGTGGGCATGGCAGAAGAGATGATCGGAGACTGCGGGCATGGCACAAGAAATGGTCAGACTGCGGGCATGGCACAAGGAATAATCAGACTGTGGGCATGGCAGAAGAGATGATGGGAGACTGCGGACATGACACAAGAAACAGCCAGAGACTGCGGGCATGGCACAAGGAATAATCAGAGACTGTGGGCATGACAGAAGAGATGATGGGAGACTGTGGGCACGGCACAAGGAATAATCAGAGACTGTGGGCATGGCACAAGTAATAATCAGAGACTGTGGGCATGGCACAAGAAATAATCAGGGACTGTGGGCATGGCACAATGAATAATCAGAGACTGTGGGCATGGCACAAGAAATAATCAGGGACTGTGGGCATGGCACAAGGAATAATCAGAGACTGTGGTCAGGGCAAAAGGAATAATCAGAAACTGTGGGCAGGGCTGCTACAACAATATTCACAGGTAGATTCTGACACCATAAAGCTAAAAGCAGCTTGCTTGCCCTACCTTCCAGAGATGGTAATGAGAGATTTTCATCTCTGCTGTGCCACCAATGCCACTAGTTCTCCTCCCGGGCTCTCTGCTGGCCTTGGCTCCTCCCCCTGGTCGTACTCAACTCTAGGCTCCTCCCCAAACTCCCTTTCATCTCACACGCTCTCCAGTTCAGCGGCGATGGTCTCTGTGTGCTGCTGAATTGAAGGCGTTGGTCCCTTTCTCTGCTGCCGCCCAGGTGGGAGGAGAGATTTTTTTTCTTCAGGATCCAGCCATCCTCACCTAGAGGGCTGAAGGGAGAGATGGGGCGGAGTCTTTGAGCCTGTCTCTCTGCCATCGCAGCATCTGGCAAGGGGGAGAGGAGTGCAGAAGAGGCGAGCTGGTGAACTTAACGGCGCCTGGCCGGATATGTGCTGCGCTGCGCCACCTGTCAGTATCGGTAAACTAGGGACAGGTGGGAGCAGCGCCGGCCGCCGCCGCTAGGATAAGCACCTTGTGGGAAACCCCTGCTTTGGCGCCCCCCTCTCCTAGCGCCCTCAGGCGGCCGCTTTGGCTGCCTATGGCTGGCGCCGGCCCTGTTCAGCAGGAACGTGGGGGAACCCAGTTCTAGTACCTCCAGCACTAAATGTATTTAATAGCAAGGTATGTGGGGTGTACTGGAGGGTATATTGATGCTGGCTGCCGGGGGATCTATTGTAACTGGTAGGGATCTGTTTTTGTGTGACGGTCTATTGTTACTGAGGGGTCTTATGTTGCTGGTAGGAATATACTATTGAGGAAGAGGCCTATTGTTGCTGTATGCTGGAGGGCCTATTGGTGCTGGCTGCTGGGATATGTGAGGATTCTGCTGGGGGGGGGTCAAATGCTCCTGGGGTGGATCTTTTGTTGCTGGGGGTGGTATTTTGTTGTGGGTGGTCCATTGTTGCTGTGCTGGGGGGTCTGTTGTTGTGTGGGGAAACTATTGTTATTGGGGTGGGGGGTCTATTGTTGTTGGGGGGGACCTATTGTTGATGGGATGGGGTCCATTGTTGCTGAGGGAGTCTATTGTTGTGCGAGGGATCAATTGCTGCTGGGGTGATGTCTATAGTTGGTGGGGGGTCTGTGGTTGCTGGGGTGGACATATTGTTGCTGGGGCAGGCTCTATTGTTGCTGGGGGGGCTGTCGTTTCTGGGGGAGTCTATTGTTGCATGAGGGATCTATTGTTGCTGGCTCCTGGGGATCTATTTGCTTTTTCTGTTATTAGACAAGAACAAATTCCATACAAATTATTTAGCACCATAAAATGATACTTGGGACAGTACTAGAAGGTAGGTAGGGGGTGGAACCAAGGGACGGTGCTCAGAGGAGCCTATTGGACCTATTGTTGCTGGGATGGGGTCTATTGTTGCTGGGGGGCCTATCGTTTCTGGGGGAGTCTATTGTTGCGTGATGGATCTATTGTTGCTGGCTCCCGGGGATCTATTTGCTTTTCCTGTTATTAGACAAGAACAAATTCCATCCAAATTATTTAGCACCATAAAATGATACTTGGGACAGTACTAGAAGGTAGGTAGGGGGTGGAACCAAGGGACGGTGCTCAGAGGAGGGTAGGGCGAGACAAGGGGGGACTCAGACGGGTGGAGTTCCAACACCTATTCTCTAAGAAAAAAAGCTTTCGTAAAGACTCTATATTTCTTGGTATTACATAGTGTATACCTTGGCAATTATCTGGTGTTCACTGGTTCATGTAATGCCCAATAGTGCCCCTGATGCATACTACTTTGCAATATATGCAGTGCTTGTTACCCACTGTTGATATGTATACCTTGTTCATTCCCTGATCAGTAATATATAATGACTATTATCAGGGCTTCAATCATCTATATAACGCCTCTTTTCTGTTGTCTTTCCTGGGGTAAAGTTTTTGGATGATCAGAGTGGATCAGAGATTATCACTTTCAGATCCCTCTTGTAATGATTCCATATGAAAAAATCCACATAAGTACCTTCAAAGAAAAACACAACATGTTTAATTTAGACATCTACTAACCTGTTCTTCACATTTAGCAAAATCTCTGTTAACTACAAAAGAATTCCGGAGGAGAGACCAGGTCAACTCCCGAAAGCTTTAAAAATATTGCTTACCACTTCACGGACTGTAAATAAAGACACTTCTCAGCATGATAAATACCTTCAGAGTCACCGAGAGGAAACTTACATAAATTACCCTTAGTAGAGTTTCATAAGTAAACCCAAGAGGGACAATCCCTTTGCTTTCTTTCCCCCCTTTCGAGCATCTACCTCACTGCCTTTTTTATGTTTTCCTTATTCTTTTTTTCTAGCCAGTATAGTAAACAACTTTCTTGTCAATAAAGGTCTGGTCTCTGGCTTTTAAAAGTTTACGAACAGCTAATTTTACTAGTTGAGCTTGTAAATGGAATCTTAAAAAACGAGGGCCTTTAGACCTCACCAGTTTTCAATTAAAGACCTATTAGTCTGAGTAATTCCCTACATGACATAGGTTTGTATTGTACAAACATCTCTGACTTTCCAGACACACTCATGAGACTTGGCACTTCATCATACAGCCGGTATAGATATATAATTGGGGAAATTACTGAAAATAAATATGTCTTCCGGATCCAGGAGAGCTGTAAATTATAAATTCTGGTTTCATTGCTGTGAAACGGGGCCAAATCAGCGAGGTCAGCTTATCTACTGAAACCAAGATGGTGAAGGATTTTAAACTCCATCCTGTTTTATGGCTTTCTTGACATCCCAAATACTTTCTGATGGAAAGAAATATTAATTTTTTTTTAAGACTTAAAAAATGTGAAATGACCGTGATTTGTCAAGATGACAGACATTCCATTAGTAGAACCTACAATTTCTTGCTAAATTGCAACATTCCTAAAAAAAATGGATATTTGGTTAACTGTTTTAGGTGTCTTGCAAAAGTTCAAGTACATTTCAAATGAATCTATAATCTTATTTTTTAGGTATGTTAGTGAATGTGATCAGGCTTAAGGATAAATGTACATTTAATACACCTTTACCTTTCTGAATAACTCCAAGCAACTCAAGCAAGTTAGCAAGTATAACCTTTCATGCTCTTGCTTACATTTTCAGTCCCTGTGGAGGTCTACTTGGACTTAAATCACAGTTCAAATTTATTTTTTTATCCATCCAAAATTGAAGGTCAGAGATTTGTTATTTTTTTTTTTAATTCTTTTACAATAAGGGCTATAATTCATGAAACCAACTTCACCTAAACACTCAAAGGTAAGTAATAGCACTAGATAGTGAATCAATATAATCAATGCATATAATTACTAATAACCATTTACGTGCTTAAACTCATAAAACTGAGATATCACCCAGTGAATTAGCAGTGACAGCGAAAAAGGTTCATGTAAAAGTACTAAATGAACATATTGGTGTAAATGTTCATAAATTATAGTCCATAGTATTCCAGTGATGTGATGTCACTAAATCTTCACACCGCACCACGTGGGAGTGTGCCACCACTTTCCCATTAGGTTTAGACTCACCAGATGAATTTGCCTCACATTCTCATGTTTGGCAAATAGACAGTTTACACGGCAGGATTATATTGTAATCTAAAGCGATCTCCAGCCCATAAAATGATGAATCAAACTGCTTAGTGGTGTGGTGTGTAGCAGCAGAAGGTCTATGTAAAGCCGGTAATGTACAGTGCTCCCTGCCAGCTCTCTGCTGCGGTGGCTCCGAGTCACATGGTATGCGGACGTCACCCAAGTACAGGTGCTGGGCTTGGACAAAATGTCTGCAGGACAGGCCCACAGAAGTCAGGGGTTAATGTAGTTTGAGGTAGAGGGGAGCAGGGCATATTTTGTGAATGATAATTACCTGGAATGCTCAACTATGTGATACTTTGTAGATCAGACAGATCTATACGCAGCATATAACAATAAAAAAAATTATATTTAGGATTTTTAAGGCACTACTTAACAATATATATGATATTCATAAGATCACTTTTTTTAATTTTGAGAAGGGGTGATATGATCAACATATACATAAGGGATCCATATAGTGAACTTGGTGTTGAGTTATTCAATTTAAGGTCATCACAGAGGACAAGGGGGCACTCTTTATGTCTAGAGGAACATACATTTTGTTTCCAAATACAGAAAGGTTTCTTCACAGTAAGAGCTGTGAAAATGTGGAATAGACTCCCTCCAGAGGTGGTTATGGCCAGCTCACTAGATTGCTTAAAAAAAGCCTGGATTCTTTCCTAGGTGTTAATATTATAACTGAGTACTAATATTTATAGGTACAGTTGATCCAGGGAATATCCAATTGCCTCTCAGGGGATCGGGAAATAATTTTTTCCCCCACTGTAGCAAATTTGGATATTGCTTGGCTGGGGTTTTTCGCCTTCCTCTGGATCAACTGCGGGTATAGGATTGTGTATATGGGATTGTGTGGTTGTGTTTTCTTTACTGTTTTTCATTTTTTATTGGTTGAGCCAGATGGACTTGGGTCTTTTTTCAACCTGACTAACTATGTAACTATTTATTGAAACCAGATAACACATGAATGTTATACAAAACGCCTTATTCCAATACAATACAATATTCCGCCATCATCCCACAAGCACGATAACTTATATTGTTACACCATTTATCGCTGTAGATTTGTGCTGTTGTTTGGTGATGGGATTGAGCTCGATGCGTTTCCTAAATAATTTTTCAGGAGCTGGAGATCATATGTTTTTACAATTGTAAAGAGAAATAAATGGCAACCAACATTGACAAGATACATTTTAATAACACTTAAAATTGATTACTGGGGTATATATCATTAATTCATTGCCTTGGCATTTGAGGAGAAACTGATAACCATGGATTAAGCATTGGAAGCGCAAAGACATAAAAAGCACAGTATTGCATAATTTAAACCTATACAGCAAAATACACATTATAGTAATATATTAAGTTTGAATATAAAAGCCTGGTGTAACCTAACTGGCATTGTAAAGGCTATATTGTAGCCTTTTTTCAAAGTGTGTGTTGGCATGGCTGGTTGTAGTCTCCAACAGGGGCAGATGTGACACGTGACAAAGCAAGAGTACAAATGGGAGGCAGTTGTCACCATATAAGAGAAAGTGTCAAAAGAAATAACTTCATTGGGAGATCACCCATTGTTGTTTTTTAAAGTATTTTTTTAAGAATGAAAACAACCTTTGAAATAACTATAATGTGAATTTTAGTAAATGGGTTCAGATCTAATACAACACTTAAAGTGTCATTAAACCCAGACAATGAAAAACTTTCATTACATGCTATATAACAGAAGCTCACTAAAGTATTTGTTTTATGAAGAATGAAATATACCTGGTTGATTCTGCCATTTGCCGTCCCTCCCATCTTCTCACTGCAGGTTGATAGACCAGCTGGTGACCTCTACAGAGCATGCTCAATTTCAGTTCCCTTCTAAGCTCTTCATTTCCTCTTTTCTCTTATCTTTGCAGCCCATGTGACTATAGAGTCACACATGTGGGTGTATACACAGTGGTAAATGACACTCCCCTCCCTCCTCCTCTATGTCTTCATATTGCTTAACACTATGGGGCGGGATATAATATGCTGATTGATTACATTCATGAAGAAACTCACAAAAATGTTTAGTTTTAAATAAATCAGTAATAAATATATCTAATGGGATTGCTAATAACTGTAAAGTAAAAAAAGAGCCTTGGATGCAGACATCGCCTGAAAAAATATCAAAAGCCAAGGTCAATCATCTCCACCTATACCATAGTAATGCACAAAAATACACATTTGATGTTCAATAAAGATTTATTGGGAGCTATAAAACAATTATTTAATAGTTATAATCTAATTTGAATTGCTCTTCTGAAACAGTTGTTTTAGTCATGTGACTGGCACATCAATAAGGGCTGGCAAGACACAGACTCACACTGTAAAGAGTATATATCAGCAGAGTAATAAAAGCCCCTCCCAAGGATCTATCCCTGCAAATGTTGAAGAACAGAGAAATATCATACAACCACTCCAACAGCGCTGCAGGAATAAAGTACTTAGAGGATTAAAAAAAATACATTGGCATGATATATATATATACAGTATATGAATTATGTGAATGAATTGTGGCAATTAATACTTCTCTGTTTAGTATCACTTTAACAATACCCTAATATCAGCCCTTAATGTTAAACTTATCTCCTAATGTCTATTCCCTAAAGTGGGGATTCAAAGTGCATCTGTGCCAAGTCTATGAACATTAAACTGTGTGTGTATTCCTAGCAAGCAATAAAAGATCTTTAAAACAAACTTTCATTCACCCCTGTAGCTGCATGTACTGTGAAGAAACCCATTGTCAAAGATGTGCAAAGATCACGACAAAGACTCCAAAATTGGGTTTCAGTCAATTTCAAAAAGCTTAGAAATACCTGCTACGTGTTTACATTGGAGGGCTAGCAGACTGCCAAGATCTGTTCTCTATAGAAAATAGCAAAAATGTCATTGCCTCGGTTTTTAAATTTGAAAAAAAACTGCTCAAAAAAAAAATTAAAGGAACACTTTGAAAGCACATCAGATCTCAATGGAAAAAAATATCATGCTGGATATCTTTACTGATATGTGTTAGAAACGAAAGGATGCCACAATGTTTGATGAAAAATAAATTTATCAATCTACAGAGGGCTGAATTCAAAGACACCCTGTAAATCAAAGTGAAATAATGATGCAGCAGGCTAGTCCATTTTGCTGAAATGTCATTGCAGCAACTCAAAATGGCACTCAGTACTTTGCATGGACCCCACATGCTTGTATGCATGCCTGACAACATCTAATGAGATGATGGATGGTGTCCTGGGGTATTTTCTCCCAGATCTGGACCAGGGTATTACTGACATCCTAAACAGACTGAGGTGCGACCTGGCGGCCTTAGATGAACCAAAAGATAATGTCCCAGAGGTGTTCTATTGATTTAAAGTCAGACGACCTTGGGTAAGCTACAGTGGACATGGTTACCACCCCTGCTTCCCCAAATTATAGTGTATTGACCTAGTGATTGGCCAATAAGGCCCCCAAACTGTCACACGGGGGACATCACATGTTCCTCCACACCAGGAAAACCCACTCTGCTAGAGCAACTGGTGGAGGGCTTCGGCAAAACAGGGAAGTGGAAAGGAAGCCCAAATACGTGAGTATACCTTGTTAAGGAGGGTGGATTATCAGGAGGTACTGACATTTTACCATAAATGGGTAAAGTGACAGTCTTTTAACCGCTTGCCGACCGCCGCAAGACTATTTACTGCGGCAGTCAGCCCCGTACAGGCAAAGGACTACGTCGCTAGCCTGTGAGCCTCTAGGAGGCACGCTCCTGCCCCCGCTCATTCCCTAAGAAGTCTGCGCGTGTGACCGGCGGACCCGATGTCTGCCGGCCACTCGCGATCTCCTCGTGGAGAGGGAGAAAGGCAGGCGGCTGATGTAAACAAAGCCGACCTGTCATTCTCCCTGATGTAAGAACAGAGATCATACGATCCTGCTATGTAGGATCGTATGTCTCTGTGCTTGCATCACTAGCCACACCCCGTTACAGTTAGAAGCACGCCCCTAGGGACACACTTAACCCCTGCATCACCAATAAAGTTAACCCCTTCCCTGCCAGTGTAATTTTTACAGTAACAGTGCATATGTATAGCACTGATTACTGTAGTAATGTCACTGGTAAGCCCAAAAGTGTCAAAAATGTCAGTCAAGGGTCCGATCTGTCTGCAACAATGTCGCAGTCCCGCAAAAAAAATCGAAGATCGCCGCCATTACTCGTTAAAAAAAAAAAACACCAAAAATGACAGAAATCTTTCCTTTAGTTAGTAAACGCAATAACTTTTGCGCAAACCAATCAAAATGCGCTTATTGCGATTTTTTTTTTACCAAACATATGTAGCAGAAAACAAATTGGCCTAAAATGTTAAAAAATTTTGATTTTTACATTTTTTGGGGGGGGAAATTCATATAAAAAAATGTGAAAAATATTGTTATTTTTTCAAAATTGTCGCTCTTTTTTTGTTTATAGCGCAAAAAGTAAAAATCGCACAGGTGATCAAATACCACCATAAGAAAGCTCTGTTTATGGGAAAAAAATGACGTCAATTTCATTTGGGTACAGTGTCGCACGACCGCGCAATTGTCCATTAAAGTCACGCAGCGCCGAATCGCAAAATAGGGCCTGGTCAGGAAGGGGGTAAAATCTTCCGGGGCTTAAGTGGTTAAACTGAACACCAAGCCCAAGTTAAACACTAACCTAACCCTTAGGCTTAGCCCTATAACATAAACGCCTATCCTACCCACCTTGTCCCAAGACACCCTTTCAGATAGCTGGTTATTTCTTGATATATTACAGCACGCTGTTTTACAATTTCTGCTATTTAGTTTAACATACAGCTTGATAACATAATTTTTGTTGATTTTTTTTTATTATCTAAATTATATCACCTACAAGAGCACACATTCTAGTGGTATAGTCACACAGAAAAACAAAATAAATGGTGAAAAAATAAAAATCATCATTTGTTTTCTTTTTTTCTTTCTTGATACAAGTTTTCATTCAGCAATATAACAAAAAAGTTAAGAAATCCATCGAGATTAAAAAAAATATAAAGTGGAAAGAACTAACAAAAAGACCTGAATGTTTCCTAGTAAGCATGGTTGGATGTTTGGAGAGGTATTCAAAGCCGTATTGTGTGTTTCATTGACTACAATCCTCTTTTCGGTTCATTTAACCTTGCTGTTTGTACAGCAAGCTGTTTGCAGGTTTTACTGTTTAAAGCAAGGATTTTTTTTTTTTTTTTTAATCCAGCTTTTCATTTGCTTTCTTCACAAAAGAGACTCAGTCAATTCTCCTATCTAGAGTAGAGCTGAATTCCATAGACCGAGTGTACATATGTGAAAGTGAGCCTGTTATAATACATCATTATTGATTTAGAGTGCTACTGTGTAAAGTTAAAGGGACATAAAGGGCTTTTCTACTTTACCAGTAGATGTGTGTAATCCAATGTTGAAGCTCTTGAAATTTTAACTTAAACTCTGTCAAAACAGTTAAATACCCAATTCAAATACATATACTGTATTTGGACTGTATAAGGACTGGTGATTCTGTCTAGCAAGACTTGATCCTGAAAGCTGGGTCCTGGACCTCCCTGTAGATGACATTGCAATTAAGCATTGCATGGTAGTCCAGGACCCGCCCCATACTGTGGCTGAACAATAGAATTGCAGAAGAAAACTGATTAGGTAATCTCTTTGCTCTACTTCCCTGTGAGCATAGTAGACAGACAGCATTGGGCAAAGCAATACAGTCTGGATTGGCTGAATGCTGATCTTCCTTTGACTAGTCTCAGTGCTGCCGCGTAGAAGAATATGCAAATTTAGGTACATATAATAGTTTTTTTGTAAAAATACATTTGTTTAACCTAATTTTCTGTTCATTCAGTTTATTTTCAATCTTTTTTATTGAAGAATATAGAACAAAGAAGTAAAGGACACAAAGATTATGCCTTTGAACTGTACATGCAAGTGAAACAAACAATGGAAATGAGAACAGGCACTATGCAAGACACTGTAGTAAATCCACAAAAATAAGTGACAGCCCTAAAATGGAGTAATATATACTGTATATGGCTAAAATCTGCACAGTTTCATCATTAGTGCACAAAGTGAGGTCCAAACAACATTGTTCAATCTATGGGTGAGACAAGAGGACCAGGAGGTTGTAAATCTGACTCATTTTTAAGGGCATGGATGTGTTCAAATTTACAAGTACGATTCATGGGCGTCCGCAAAGCTTTTTTCAGGGGGGGGGGGGGGGCATAATTTTAAGGTCACCCATACTCTGCCCCTTTTTGACAATGTCATGAAGGCAACGTCAGTCACTGCGCGAGCCGAGACTCGCGAGTATTTATTTTTAACCACTTTACCACTAGAGCATTTTGCTGTCTTACGTCTGGGCCACTTTTTGCGATTCGGTGCTGTGCGACTTTAACTGACAATTGCGCGGTCATGCGACGCCGTACCCAAACGAAATTTACGTCCTTTTTTTTTCCCACAAACAGAGCTTTCTTTTGGTGGTATTTGATCACCTGTGCGATTTTTACTTTTTGTGCTATAAACAAAAAAAGAGCGTTTATTTTGAAAAAATAACAATATTTTTAACATTTTTTTATATGAAATTCCCCCCAAAAAAGATGTAAAAACCAATTTTTTTTTAAATTTTTGGCCAATTTGTTTTCTGCTACCCATGTTTGGTAAAAAAAAAATCACAATAAGCGTATTTTTATTGGTTTGCGCAAAAGTTATTGCGTTTACTAACTAAGGGAAAGATTTATGTCATTTTTGGTGTTTTTTTTTTTAACGCGTAATGGCGGCGATCTGCGATTTTTTTTGCGGGACTGCTACATAGCGGCGGACAGATCGGACCCTTTACTGACATTTTTGACACTTTTGGGGGTACCAGTGACATTACTGCAGTAATCAGTGCTATATATATGCACTGTTACTGTAAAAATGACACTGGCAGGGAAGGGGTTAATTTTATTGGAGAGGGAGGGGTTAATGTATGCCTGGTACTTACTGACGTGTGGGGGGGGGGGGGAGGTGACTGAGTGACACAAGGACAGATCCAGGGTTCAGCTGTGCTGAACCCTGAAATCTGACCCTGCCTGTCACTTAGGAGATCCGCCTGCCTGTCTGATCTTCATTTTTACACAGGGGAGAATGACAGGCGGCTTGTTTACATAAGCCGCTCTGCCTTTCTCCCGCCGTACCGACGATCGGCGAGTGACCGGCGGACATCGGGTCCGCTGGTCACACGCCCGCACTCCTCCCTGAACGAGCCGAGGCGGGCGCGCGCTCGCCCGCTATTGGCTCCAATTCCAGTGACAGGCGAGTGACGTAGATTTACGTCACTCTGCCTGGCCGGGGCTGACTGCTGCAGTAAATGTACTGTGCACAACCGGTTAAAGGGTATCTCCACTTTCGTGGTGAAAAAAATCAGCAAATAAAGAAAAAAAACAGTATAGCGTATACAATTGCAACACAAATCCTATTGTAATTGAATGTTATTAAAAAATCCCATTCCTTTTCAATACGCAGCCATTGTAATTTTCTGAAAATGCAATGCAATATGGCTACCTGGAGCTGTTCTGTACACAGAATGTATACTGACCACACCCCAGAAACATAATTTCCTGCTTGTGTAATAGGCTCACCAATTTTCCCAGAAGTCTGCCTAAGATACAAGTCAGATTTCTGGCATCCCTTGCAACAAAAGTGTCATTCTTGGTGAGGTACTTCTAATAGGAACAAGTAGTGATCGACCGTTATCGGTTTATCGTTGCTGATACCGATACCGGTATTTTGGCGATCGCATATCGGTATCGGCCGATATAGGCCGATATAGGCCGATATTTTTGTACATTTAAAATTTTGCAAAATAAACACAAATTTCAACACAAATCTGTTACTGAACATGTTAATCTTTATTTATTAACATTTTTGACATTAAGGGCTTGTTTTTCACACCTTAACTGCATGAAAACTGATAGGAAAAGTGCACTTGCAGGGACATCAGTTTCACATCATCTGAGTGTGCATTAATGCATAATAAACTGCTGCAATAGTGCACTCAATCACCGTAATAATTTTAAATCACTACTACTGGACAGTCAGTGCAAAACTGCTAGAAAAAAAGCTAGGCAACAGCTAGACAGTGGATTGAATTGGAGTCAGTGGACTACTGCTGCAGTAGAGCACTCACTGCAACTACTGCAGTCAGTGCAAAACTGCTAGAAAAAAAGCTAGGCAACAGCTACACAGTGGATTGGACTGGAGTCAGTGGACTACCGCTGCAGTGAGACACTCACTGCAACTACTGCAGTCAGTGCGAAACTGCTAGAAAAAAAGATAGACAAAAGCTACACAGTGGATTGGAGTGGACACTACTACTACACTTTTCAATGCTCCCAGTTCAGCGTGTCCATGGTCACCTGTTAAACGGCTTCTGTTTTGTTCATATAATGCTGCCACTTCATTAACATGTTCAGGAGGAGAGGAGGACAGAGGAGCAGAGAGAGAGAGCTATCTTCTAGAATGGGAAGAAAGTCTTTTGTAGCGTGCCTCGTTTCCTTTCCACCACTGAAGGGGATCACTTGTTCTGTCAATTACTGGTTCCTTCAAATAGAGATGAAGTTCATCATCCAGGTTCATTATTGCAGATTCAGAAGAAATTGAATCCTCCGCATGAGGCCCTAATAAAACACTGAAAATGTCCTGATCAATTTGACCACGATGAAGATTGTTCATTGACGTATTTTTGGACATTTTTCAGTTTTTGCAGCATGCTGCTCTTTCAGATTATAAAAATGGTGTTCAGCCATTGTTTTGCCTTAGCCAATACATCATCAGAAGAGAAAGCATGGTTCTTGTATTGAGGATTCAAAAGACTTGCAAGCACATATATCAATCAAAGCTCATTGGCTTGACAGACCATCATTTGAAAGTTGGAGGGTGTTGTGTGCCATGACACTGATGTCTGACATATCAGCATCATTCCTTTCCACATGTTTGCTCCACTGTCTCGAAGTAGCAAAAGCATCACTCTGTCTTTGTTGATTCCCCAGTCTTCAAGCATGCCTAGAAGCATTTCTCTACTGTACTCCCCAGTGTGGGGTCCTTGCATCACGTTTGTATTCAACGCCAATTGCCTTTTTGTCCATCCGCTGTCAATTAAGTGGCATGTAAGAATCATTAGTGACTCTGACTCTGTTGTTTGTCCTGACCAGCAGTCAGTCATGAATGAGAGTGAGTTGCCAGCATTCTCTGGTTGCAGCATAGCCTTTACTTTGTCAATGACCTTTTGGTGAAGCTTTGCCAGCATTTCGGTTTGATAATACTTCTCACTCTTCAGTGTGTAGCTTGGCTCAAGTATGGACATCAACCACTTAAATCCTGAGTCAGACACCATTGTAAATGGCTGGTTATCAGTGACAATCATCTCTGTGATTACTCTGTCCAGCAGTTGGGATCTTCCATCTGAATCTAGACAGTTACACTTGTTTTTTTCCAGAAACATATCTGTTATTGTTGCCTGGGATAGTAGAGGAGGTATTCCAAAATCACATTGGTATTCATTTAGTTTTTTCTGTGCTGCATGATATAATTGATTATGATGAACTCTTAGATGGGCCCAAAGATTTGACGTATTTTTGTTTTTTGCAGTTACTGATCCCATGCTTATATTGTTTGTACATGTGTTGCACACTGCTGCTTTTCCAGGAGATGGTTGAGACGAGAAATAGTCCAAGACCACACTTTTACTTTTTCTGTCCTCATCCATCTCCATTGCAATTTTAAAGAGACAACAAATTAAAAAAAATGGCTGGCTGGCTGCTGGCCTGGCACCCTACCCTGCTGTGGGTGGCTTGCTGGCACCCTGTTGGGGGTCGGTCGTGGCTGATGCCTGGCAGTGTGGGTGGCTTGCTAGCACCCTGTTTTGGGGGTGTGACTGATGCCTGGCAGTGTGGGTGGCTTTCTGGCACCCTGTTGTGGGTCGGTAGCGATGCTTGGCAGTGTGGGTGGCTTGTTGAGTTGCTTGCACCCTGTTGTGGGTCAGTGGCTGATGCCTGGCAGTGTGGGTGGCTGGCTGGCACCCTGTTGTGGGTCGGTGTCTGACGCCTGGCAGTGTGGGTGGCTTGCTGGCACCCTGTTGTGGGTCAATGCCTGACGCCTGGCAGTGTGGGTGGCTGGCACCCTGTTGTGGGTTGGTGGCTGATGCCTGGCAGTGTGGGTGGCTTGCTGGCACCCTGTTGTGGGTCAGTGGCTGATGCTTGGCAGTGTGGGGGGCTTGCTGGCACCCTGTTGTGGGTCGGTGGCTGACGCCTGGCAATGTGGGTGGCTTGCAGGCACCCTGTTGTGGGGTGGC
Source organism: Pelophylax lessonae (assembly GCF_965119305.1). Classification (NCBI taxonomy): domain Eukaryota; kingdom Metazoa; phylum Chordata; class Amphibia; order Anura; family Ranidae; genus Pelophylax; species Pelophylax lessonae. The sequence goes on along the minus strand of NC_138775.1, from coordinate 249,119,363 downwards.
TGGCTGCTGTCCCCATGTTGTGGGTCAGTGGCTGACGCCTGGCAGTGTGGGTGGCTGGCTGGCACCCTGTTTTGGGTGGCTGGCTTGCTGAAACACTGTGGTGGGTGGCTGGCTTGGTGTCACCCTGTTGTGGGTGGCTGGCTTGCTGGATCACTGTGGTGGGTGGCTGGCTTGGTGTCACCCTGTTGTGGGTGGCTTGCTTGCTGGAACATTGTGGTGGGTGGCTGGCTTGGTATCACCTTGTTGTGGGTGGCTTGCTTGCTGGAACACTGTGGTGGATGGCTGGCTTGGTGTCACCCTGTTGTGGGTGGCTGGCTTGCTGGAACACTGTGGTGGATGGCTGGCTTGCTGGAACACTTTAGTGGGTGGCTGGCTTGGTGTCACCCTGTTGTGGGTGGCTTGCTGGAACACTGTGGTGGGTGGCTGGCTGGCTTGCTGGAGCACTGTAGTGGGTGGCTGGCTTCATGTCACCCTGTTGTGGGTGGCTGGCTTGCTGGAACACTGTGGTGGGTGGCTGGCTTGGTGTCACCCTGTTGTGGGTGGCTTGCTTGCTGGAACACTGTGGTGGGTGGCTAGCTTGTTGGAACACTGTGGTGGGTGGCTGGCTTGCTTGCTGGAACACTGTGGTGGGTGGCTGGCTTGGTTTCACCCTGTTGTGGGTGGCTGGCTTGCTGGTACACTGTGGTGGGTGGCTGGCTGGCTTGCTGGAACACTGTGGTGGGTGGCTGGCTTGGGGTCACATTGTTGTGGGTGGCTGGCTTGGTTTCACTCACCCTGGCCTGTTGTGGGTGGCTGGCTTGCTGGAACACTGTGTGGTGGCGGGTGGCTGGCTTGGTGTCACCTGGGTGGCTGGTTTTCTGGAACCATGTTGTGGGGTGGGTGGCTGGCTGCTGGCACCCTGTTGTGGGGTGGGTGGCTGGATGTTGGCCTGGCACCCTGTTCTGTTGTGAGTCGGCTGGAACCCAGTGGTTGAGGCCAGGGCCTGTGGGTGGCTGGCTGGCACCATGAGCACCGTGATTGGACTGCAGCTGGCTGCACACGAGGCTGTCCAAGGCGTAGGAGGCAGTCTTAGAAGGCAGTACGTGTGCAGCGCGTGGTGAAATGACATCACATATGCGCCGCACAGGCGTGGGAGGAGGTCTTAGAAGGCAGAAAGTGTGTAGCGCAATATATGCAATGACATCACGAAAATATCAGTAATATCGGTAACTTTAGAGGCTGATTCCGATATATCGGGGAAAGTGCATTTCGGCTCTCGATATATCGGTGTTGCCAATAATCAGTCGATCCCTAGTCTAAGGTGATGCAGGCCCAGCAGCTTTCCTCATTAGAGCCCTGCAGCTGCCACAGCTGACAGATAACTATGAAGCCATTCCCATTTGACCAACTCAGCACAGAGGCACAGAGGAAAAAACAATGATTTCTTCAGAATAACAAAGAGTAGGAATCTGCAACAAAGTTTGTTAACAGCCTTGTGATGTACATAGATCACCCAGAGGGGAATGTTTTTTTCTCAACAAAAGTGGATTTACGCTTTAAGCAAATATTTTATAGTTTTCACACATAATTAAAATCCCAGATCAGTGCAATAAATACTTCTAAATTGTTTCCCCTGGTATAAGCTTTTGATAAGGCGCGTGTTATAATTACAGGAAAACGTGATCCTTGGCTCCTCTGATTTTCAAAGACTTGCATTTAGGTGGCATGTAATCAACAACTTGCAAATTGTTATAGAACAGAGAGGCCGGGGTATTTATTCATAATTTCCTTGAGGGCTTTTCTGCAGGAGATACGTAGAAAACTCCCCATTATTATGCTATGTGGAAGGACAGGTTGTGCCTTTAGCTACTCAGACGTGACCCTACTCAGAACAAAGCCATCTCTTCAATGGCTTTTACAAGATTCTTTCTAAACCCTACGAAACAAAAGGTAGAAATGTATAATTTTATTAAATAGATGACGCTCTTTGATTTTACTTAGCTTGATGCAAATGAGCCGATCTGTAAAATATAGCAGTTCAGCTCGTAATAACTCTTCAGACTGAAGACTCTCTCTGGTACGCTCCATGAGCTTCTAAGGATTGTTTAAATATCAAAAGCAATTTCGAAATGCGCCGACAAATGGAACAGGTGTGTAAATATTTTCTCTTGAACTAATTGTATTGTATCCCATATCTTTTTCTGGTTTTGTGTTCTTGATATTAACAGAAAAAATATTGTGACTTCCTTCCAGTTTGAAATCACTCTGGCTAGGCAATTGCTCTGTTTTTTTTTGGTGAAAAAAAGCCATTTTTAAAAGCCTTTAGTGTGCACTTTCATTTAGTGACCTTGGTCATTTGTTAGAAATATGTCCATTGTTTTGCAAAAAAAGATCTTTGGGGATATGTTTCTTCTGAAATTATACACATATGATATTTAAAAACGAAGATGAAGGGAATTGAGAAATAGGATAACTTGTAGATTATGATGAGGAAAATTCTAGAGCACAGGTGTCAAACTGGCGGCCCTACAGCTGTTGCAGAACTACAAGTCCCATGATGCTTTGCAGTTACAAGTATGACTCCCATAGGCAGAGGCATGATGAGACTTGTAGTTCTGCAACACCTGGAGGCCCGCCATTTTGACACCCTTGCTCTAGAGGTTTTGGGTATACTTCATACTAGTTTTCCATGAAAATTTTAATTTATGAATTAGAATACTGAGAAACTGAAAGGAGGTGGATGAGCTAGAAGAAGCCTCATCCAGCATCCTTCTCCCTACTTCACATGTACTGCCAGCCCTAGCATGGATTCCCCTATCATAGGATGTAGTTGTTGGGCAATGATCTCACTCTACCAATCAGAAGACGTTAAGATGAGTTGTGGCAAAACCTAGCACAGCATTTAATTGGAACTTCACACTCCCAATAAACGATTATTTTATTTTATTTTATTTTTTTTTAATCAAGAAAGTTTAATTGTAAAGTGGTAATATAAGGCAATACATTATACAGACATTAGATTGTATATTTAAAGCCAAGCACGTCAGAAATCAAAGTGTACATTCCATATAATAAGGTCATAATACATTCCAAAGTACAACAGGACATTGGTATAAAAGAAGTGCGCTGAATGAAAAAAAGAGAGTGAAGCTGCAACCTTAGAACCAATCGGGAAAAATACTATAAAATAAAAAAGCAGGTGCGCTAAACTCATAAGTGTCAACCACTCAGGTTGGGGTGAACCAATCAAGTGATGTCAAAATAAATTAGTCACAAAACTAATAAACACCTCTCACAGTGAATAATAAATGATGAAGCTGATACACATTCTAAAAAACGAAAAGTGAATACACAATGTAAAATTGGGAAAAACGCACACTAATATAAAGTGACAAAAAAAACTCTAAAGTGTAATTAAGATAAGGTGCATAAAGTCCAAAATAATGTCTGTCATATCATGCGATATATATACGGTGACTTCCAGGTGTAAAATTCACAGCAACTTAGGTGCAAGTGACCCCACCACCATGTCTGGACTGGCCCCTTACCAGAGGATAGAAATCTTAAGGGCGTTTAGAATCCAGATAAAGGAAAATGCCCAAGTGGGGATATGTGCTGGAAAACACCACTCAAAGGGAGGATGAGCCTCTTACCAGATGATAAATGGCATAGGGCTGATCACAAACTCTCCTGATGCTAAATATCCTCCTTCCTGGGCCACCTAGGTCTGGATGGATCCGGGAGGAATTGGAGAAGGAATTCAAGCAGCTTCAGAAACCGTGAGGACACATTTATTGGCACCAGAGTGGATCCATCCATACAAAGAGCTAGTCTGTATTTAGCATCTCATTGCATCACCAATTACCTCATGGAATCAGAACTATATTTCAAAAGTAACCTATAACCATGAAACAGTAAACTGTCCTAGTAAATTTCTGCCAATCTCATATTTTATTTTATTTTTAATACTCATGTTGCTAGCATTAGTAAATAGATAGGAAGGTATATTTACTTGTTTTAACCTTTTTTTTTTTTACATTTCTTAAGTTACTTCCTGGTTTCTTGCCTAAGCAAATTATGTCATACATCCCACAAGTCTTCAGGAGGGGAGGAGAGGAGGAGGGGTTTTCTTAGCTAAGCACACTCTATTGCATGAATATTTAAGCTATGGGCAAATGGTTTTCAGGAAGTAAATGCTGCACAAATTATTTGCCGTTACTTAAGATGTCCACTGCCGGAAACATTTAAGGCGGGGGGGGGGGGGGGTTAAGTGATTTCTCAACAACATAAAGCATGGGGACATGGAGGGATGGGGGAGATTGCTTTGAATTTAAAAATTAAATAAATAGGATTTTTTTGGTTTGTGGTGCTCAGATGCAGTGAAGATCCACTTTAAAGGGAAATGCCTGGCTAACCTTGCCAACGAGGAAGAAGATCACTGACAAAGTGGTGTACAGAGGAAGCATTATGCTGGCACTAAGTGTTCTAGACATGATCAAAGGTCTACACATGCACAGTGGACCCCATAATAAGCATGGACAGAACTTCAAGGCCGATCAGCATGCATGTTGGGCTCCAAGGCTGTAGAAGAGTTGAAACAGGACAGGAGGCAACAGCAGGAAAGTTGAGGTTTAAAGTCTAAGTCTCATACTCTAGTACTGTAATGTAATCCTGCCTGCTATTATATATGCAGTAATAAATATGCTTCTTCTTTCCTTTTTATCTGCTAAGTGCTACAGAAAATGCTAATAGGCTCTGTACTTGTTGCACTAGGAGAGTTGGATTGCTGATCTCACACACAGCAGCATCCTAGCTTCCCAACACAACTCCCCCCCCCCCCCCCCCAACACTCCAATCAAAAGCATTGCTTAGGCAGTGATAGAGTTCTTAATTAAAGCAGGATTGAAGTTAGCCATACACATACTGATTTTTTTTGCTTGGCCCATAATCTAGAAGGTTTATTCACCTGCAGTATGTTAAACAGCACATATGAACAAATCTCCCCTGCCGGGTATTGTATTCACACAGCCATTGCTGCAGCTGTCAGAATTCCTGCACAAAGCCTGCATCTGATTGGCTTGGGTTGGATTAAACAATTGACTTTTGCCAACAAGGGGATGCCTAGTGGGTCAGAATGCAGGAGAGACGGGGCACTGCTTGTGTGTAAGAACAGCATTCTGACTCTTCTACGTGCTTACGTGCTGCCAGCAGAGGGTGTTTTACCTTTGTTACAACACTTAGCTGATAAAAAATGTATAAAAGAGGCATACCGTATTTATTACTGTATATGCACCTGGACTACCTTACAGTATCATATTAAGGTGGAACTTTATCTAAAAGGGAAAGTTCTGCTTTTTTTTGCCTCCTCCCCAAGTGGCCCTAAGGTGGGCATGGGTAAACAAAATCCTTGTACCCATAAAAATATGGATTTTACCTACAGCTTTGCAAACAGGAAGTTCCCCTATATAACCCCTCCTACACAGGAAATACCCCTGTTTTGTAGCAAGCAATAAAAATCCCATACAAGAGGGGAGAGACGTCTGTGTCCCGTGATGTACTCCAAGAAATGGATTTTACAGGTAAGCTGTGGGAAAAATCCATATTTCTTTATTGTACATCATGGCACACAGAGCCATATTCATTACCATATGGGACGTCCCATAGCAATGCACTTGAGGGGAGGGGGACACCATAAATACCACCATCAGACTCCAAGATCTACATAGCTGCCTGCAGAACACTGCGGCCAAATGCAGACTCCTCCCGGGTCCTAACATCAACTTGATAGAATCTAGTGAACGTATCCACCAATGACCAAGTCACAGCCTTGCAAATCTGAGCCATAGAAGCTTGATGGCGAACTGCCCAAGAGACACCTACTTTTGTGGTAGGGTTTGCCTTTACAAGAAAAGATGGAACCTTCCCTTTCAAACCATACGCCTCGCTAATAACCTGGCAAATCTATAGGGAAATTGTAGACTAAGATGCTGCCTCCTCTTTCCTGGGTCCTTCTGGCAGCATGAACAAAAGGTCGGTCATCCGAATTTGAGCTGAACATTTCAAGTAAATCCTGAATGCACGTACTACTTCAAGAGAATGTAATACCTTTTCCTATACTGTTTGAGGATTTGGAAAGAAGGAAGGCAGTATAATGTCCTGATTCAAATGAAAAGCGGACACCACCTTGGCAAAAAACCTGGGTGTGGACATAGAATCACCCTATCTTGATGTAAAATCAAGAATAGCTCTTTACATGAAAGAGCTGCTAGTTCTGATACTCTTTTGGCTAAAGTTATCGCAATCAAAAAGACCAATTTTCTGGTCCAAAAAAAAAACAGGGGAATATGCCCCATGAGCTCAAAAGGATGTTTCGGTAAAACTGCCAGCACCAATTTAGATCCCAAGGACACAATGGTGGCTTCACTGGTGGAAGCATATGTAATACCACTTGAACGAAGGTTTGCACCAAGGAATGTGAAGCGATTGGTCTCTGGAAAAAAACGATAAGGCTGAAATTTCTCCCTTAATAGTGCCTAAGGCTAAGTTCATATCTACCCCTACTTTCAAGAATGCTCGAATTCTCCCAATAATATATTTTTGGGGATGCCATTTCCTGGCCTCACACCAGGTACTGTAAGATTTCCAGACTCTGTAATAAATGTTCCTAGAGACTGGTTTACTAGCATTTATCAGGGTAGACACTGCAGGGCCAGATATACCCCGCTCTTTCAAAATCAAGGCTTCAATAGAATATCGGACCTTGAGAGAGCAGGTCCGGACGCAGTGGAAGAACCCAAGGCCTTGCCACTGCCAATTTTTGAATTTGCGCATACCAAAACCTCCAGGGCAATGATGGAGCTACCAGGATTACTGGTTTCTCCTCTAGCTGGATTCTGCGTAACAGACACGGCAGCAGCTGAACCAGAGGAAAGTCATAGATAAGGGAAAACTCCTCCAAAGGAGTCACCAAGGCATCTACTCAGACTGCGAGATGATCCCTGGTCCTGGACACAAATATCTTCAACCTGTTGAACCTGGATGTCAATAAATCTATCAGCATTGGCAGATCAATGCAAAGATCTCGGGGTGTAGGGACCATTTTACTGGCAACATCTATTGACGACTTAGAAAGTCTGCCTGCCAGTTTTATTTTCCTGGAATGAAAACCGCTGGCATGGAACAAATTTTTCTACCCAGGATAAGATGATATCCACCTCCATCTAGGCTGACTGACTTTTGGTGCCTCCCTGATGGTTGATATAAGCCACAGCTGTGGCATTGTTGGATTGTACCCTGACAGGGTAACCCTGAAGTCTGGGTATCCAGTACTTTAAAGCCCGACAAACTGCTCAGATTTCCAAGACATTGATGGGAAGACTCTTTTCTACCCCAGGACTACTTTCCCTGGACAGTGGCTTCCTTCAGAACCGCCCCCCAGCCAGAGAGACTGGCATCTGTAGTCCCTACTTTCCAGACTACTGGAGGAAAGGAATTCCCTGTCTCCAAATTTCTGGTCATCAACCACCAACTTAGACTCTGACATACTCTTGGTACCAGAGACATGCACCAGTCTAGGGACTGGACCTTTCTAGTCCATGCTGACAAAATGTTGTTCTGTAAAGGTCTGGCATGGAATTGAGCATAGGGAATTGCTCTGAATGAGGACACCATCTTCCCTAATAACCTCATGCAAAGACATATCAAAAGGATACTTTTGCTTTCCTATGGATCGAACCAGATCCTTCAAGTCTGTGAGTGACTTTTTATGATGGCAAGATTATATTTGCCTGCATTGTGCCCACAAGAAAACCCAGATATTCCAGACGTTGGACCGACTGTAATGCTGACTTTGCCAAGTTCAGAATCCAGCCTAGACGTTTAAGAACTGAACTGTCTGGAAAACATTCCGGCTTAGAGCCGAAAGCCGATTGACCTATTAGTAATAGATCGTCTAGATATCCTATCACTGATATCCCTTAAGACCCTAGAGCGGCCAATACTGGAGCTAGGATCCGAACGACTGGGCCACAAACTGAAAACGATGGTTTACTACTGCAAAGTGTAAAAACCTTTAATGGGCCTGAAAAAAAGGGCACGTGAAGGTATGCATCCTTGATGTCTATGGATGCTAAAAATGCCTCTCCCTGCAATGGCTCCATTCAGAAAGTATGAATGTTTAGAAACTGGTTCAGAGCTTTTAGATCCAGAATAGGTCTCAAGTCTTCATATGGCTTGGGGACTACGAAAAGGTTTGAGTAAAAACCCCTGAATCTTTTGTTATCTGAAACCTCTGTAATCACTTTTTGAGACCCTAAATGGTCCCGAGCCCGAAAAAGAGATCTTATTTTTAGAGGATCTGCAGGTATGTTTGATTTTACAAACTGAGTATGTGGGAACACCTGAAATTCCAGTTTGTATCTCTGTGAGATAGTGGAAATAACCCAGCTGTCCTGAGTTATTTCTACCCAAACCTTCAAGAACCATAGCAGCCTTCTTCCCACCTGATTGAGTGGGAGCACCCCTTCACAACATAGGCTTAGAGGTAGACTTGGTAGATCTCTGGGCCCAGGGTTTCTTCTGCCCATGCCCTGAAGGCTTGGCTCTAGATCCAGAGAGCTTTTTTGCCCTTCTTTGAACTCTCTCTAGTTCCAGCACATCCTTCTTGAGGACCAGTGCCCAGAACTAGATGGCATACTCAAGATGCTGCCGGACCAGAGTCTTGTGGAGTGAGAGAATTATTGTTTTACCTCTGGAGTAAATCCCCACGTTAATATTCTGATGGCTTTGCTTGCAGCCGTTTGGCATTGCATGCTATTGCTGAGCATGTCATCTACTAGGACCCCCAGATCTTTTTCCATCCTAGATTCTCCCAGAGATTCTCCTCCTAGCAAGTAACCTGCATTCGTATTTTTAGCACCCAAGTGCATTACTTTACATTTTTCAACATTAAACATCATTTGCCATGTAGTTAGTTGCCCATTCCATTATTTTATTTCAGTCTTCTTGTAAGGTTTCCACATCTTGCTGTGAAGTTATTGCCCTGCCTAGCTTTGTATCATCAGTAAATATTGAGATTGAGCTGTTTATCCCATTCTTTAAATCATTTAGGAATACATTAAACAGAATTGCTCCCTGGACAGATCCGGGGGGGACCCCACTTACCAGTGGTACAATTCTGAGTACTCACTATTTATCACCACCCTTTGGACCCGTCCCTGTAGCCAGTTCTCTATCCAGGTACATACCCTATGGTCCATGCCTACAGACCTCAGTTTTTAAAATAAATGTTTGTTGGGCACTGTATCAAATGTCTTTGCAAAATCCAGATATACCGAGTCCATGCAATGTACATGCAATGACATATCTCATTAGACCTAGTGTGTGTGAACAGAATGGTCACTTGCTGATCTGTCAGAATACACAAGCAGCTTATCTCTTCAATAAGACACAGAAGTTGACTCCAACATAGTTTTACTTCAGAAGACAATTGCTTTCCTAAGCCCTGGTTCTGCTTGGAAAGTGAAACAACTAATCGTCAGAGAGAGGCTGTGTGTGTCTTGCTAACTATTGTATCAACTATCATTAAAATGGGTGGTGGCACAGATGAAAAAACTAATGACAACAAAGAAGACAAAAGACAAGTTTCTGTGGCACACAAATGAAAAAGATGTTTCTCATTAGAGATGGCTACAATATTAGCTTGCATCTTGAAGAGATCAGTCGCACATAAATGGAGCACTGTGCGATAATGTGACATTGATTGCTACTATATGGTATTTGGCTAGTCTACTTGAGGGGGAAAAGGTGAAGGAGGAAGGGAAAGAGAAGTAGAAGGAGGAGGAGGTGGAGGAGTAGGAGGATTAGGAAGAGGTCACATTAACAACGCTCGACACCTACTACCTTCATGAGGCAGCACTTCCACCTCTCCTTTTAGGTTTGCCTTTCATTTTTTTGCCTTTTATTTTGGACGGTCCTTATTTGGAGAAAGGTGGGAAGCCTGTGGTCATAGGAATCTATATTTAATTTAATTTTTAAAATTAAACTAATCACCCAGTAAATCCAACCTCGCAGATTTGGCCATCCCCAAAAACAGTTAATCCTGTCTTTGAGAGGTTGTCATAAGTGTTTTATCTGTTATATTTGAGGTATCCATACAGGAGCCAGTAGGCCATTGGTTTATTGTATGATGCATCTGTGCCTCTTCTAGAAACACTTAGTGTTTATCAATTCTTTATTTTCTGCTACTTCACTTCAAGATGTATTGTGGATTTCTCTAGTTCAGAACGTATATCCAACTGATAATCATCTACTTTTGATGTCTGTAACCTTAATGGCCTCATGATGACTCCTTTTAAAATTAAAAGACATTTCAATAGACAGGCGGTAAACAAAAGTTTGGAGATCCTATTAGTAGCTGAAGAATTAATGATGCTCTCACGACATTAAACAACCAAGTAGTAGGCTGTGGAAAGAGAAATCAAAGAAGAGCAGGAGAAAATGATCTCCCACAGGCTTAGAGAACCTTGCCAGCTACAGGATGAGAACAGAGGGTGCTTATTACTCGGAAAGGTCATGTACAATTTCTTGTAAATTAGTTTGTTATAATTTGAGTGTATTCAGGAATAATCAACACTAGCTAACATAATTTAGTGCGCATTTTAACTTGTAACCTTGTCTTAGTCAAAGATGTCAATGCTGCTTTTTAGTGGGAAAAAAAAAGAATAGTCTGCACTTAAATCAGACAGTGAACCTAAAAATTAGAGATGACCAAATTGATTTGCCAGGTTCATATTTTGACCTGGATGGAGATAATGAGCTTGTGGCTGAATTCTGCAAACTTTTGGAGGTTTGCTGCAAAATACCTGAGGAATTTTCATGTTTAGGTGACGCTTATGCTATCTAGCAGCCTCTTAAGCAGCCCATAGATGATTTGATTTTCTTTCCTTCCACCACTAGTGTTGAGCGAACATGGACTGTATTATTCGTTTTCCTACCGAATAATTGGATTTTTGTTACCCGAACACGGACCCGAAAACTTTACTGTATGTTCGGGTTTAAAATCCGTGTTCGGTCATTTTATTTCCTGTTTTGTATGTAATGGCGCGCTTTTAATGGCGGGCTTTCAACAGCCAATCAACAAGCGTTTAACTGGTGTGCGCCATCACAGCCATGCCTACTAATGTATTAGTAGCTGTGATTGGCCATCTGAAGCATGTGACCATGTCTTTATAAGTTCGAGAGCCCCAGCGCGCCGCGTCATTCTGCTGTAGTTTAGGGACAGAGCACACATCATACCTGCTGGCTGCTGATTAGGGACAGACAGTGATTCTGTGAAAAATTGTGTCCGAAAAGAATGCAGGGACAGGTCGGAGTGCAGGCAGGGAAAGTTAATAGAGCATTTTAGGGCCAGGCTGGAGATTAGGCAGGGTCAGTCTACATCGATTTTGCTGTGTGGGGGGTGGTGCAGTGAACAATCTTTTTGCCCTCACTTGAGCCCACTGAGGAGGAGGAGGAGGAGGGAGAAAAAAATCTATTTTTATCAGTCTGTTGTGTGCAGCGTTCAGCTATATTTCACTACAGATTGCTGTTCTAATCTGCTATTAAAAAATTAATTTAAAGGGGAATTTTTTTAAGAGGACTTGCCATGCTCTTAACTACATTTTGCTGCCATTTGCAGCACTCTAGCCCTTTCCATTGGTGTTTTAGAGCCATTTTAGTGCCTGAAAATTCGGGTCCCCATTGACTTCAATGGGGTTCGGTGTCCGGGTAAAGTTCGGAAAAAGTCCGGGACACGGACCCGGACTTTTTTTTCAAGTTCGGCCGAACCCGCCAAACACGGACATCCAGGTGTCCGCTCAACTCTATCCACCACTAGTGGAAGGAGAGAAAATCTCTCGATTCAACATAGTCAGTATTAATGGGGGGAATGCCTGCAGCATTATCGTTTTTTACTTCCTGACTGGCAGATTACGATTACTGTTAGTGCCTATAGCTGCCGGCACTAATCGCATATAAAAAATCCAACAGGCTGGTTGTTCTCAAGCAGATTGATGGATCAATGGGGTACAATCAGCCTGCCCATAGTTGGATGAAATCTCAAGCTTCCCATTCTGAATGGGCCACATTTTGACCCATGTAAGGATGGCTTAAGTCTCTCTTGTATCTAAAAATCTTGTCTACAAGCCAAAAAGGATCATACAATCCCCCCCACCGTTAGGCATTGTGAAAAAGATGAGCAAAATTATAAGCTTTATCTTCCCAGAAATGTTGGCAAAAATCTATGATTTCCCAATCCCAATTTTGGTTAAATGCATTGATACCAATTGTAGCGCAAAATTAAGTTTTTTTTTTTTTTGTTTGTAAAGATGCATTGGGCTTTAAATAGGTTATGGAAGCTCCATTTAACTATCCTAGAACTGTTTTAAGACATCTATAGATGGATTTAATCTTGACCGGTTCAGCAGGGACAGGACAAAATTTGATCTATCTATGGGCAGGTTGGTTGTACCCAAGTCCATCCAGCAATCAACTTGGATACAACCAGCCTGTCTGATTTTTTTAAATGAGATCACTGGAGGCAGCTATAGCCACTAGCAGTAAACATTATGTTCTGCTCGCAGGGAAGACTCTCCGTGCCCCCAGTGACAGAACAACACAATTGCGCTGTGGGAGGGATTCCCCTATCAACATTGACTGTGTTATTGGGGGATTAGATTGATTTTCTTTGCTTCCACCTGTGGTGAAAGAAAAGAAAATGGAATCATCCATGGCTTGCCTTAAGCTGGCTACACACTATACAGTTTTTTTTTTTTTTTTTTTACAATTTTCTTGTACAACTTTTCTTTAGATTTACTAAAACCCATATAATATCAGGACAGACCTACAGTGGGGATCGAAAGTTTGGGCACCCCAGGTAAAAATTTGTATTAATGTGCATAAAGAAGCCAAGGAAAGATGGAAAAATCTCCAAAAGGCACCAAATTACAGATTAGACATTCTTATAATATGTCAACAAAAGTTAGATTTTATTTCCATCATTTACACTTTCAAAATAACAGAAAACAAAAAAAATGGCCTCTGCAAAAGTTTGGGCACCCTGCAGAGTTAATATCTTGTACTGCCCCCTTTGGCAAGTATCACAGCTTGTAAACGCTTTTTGTAGCCAGCCAAGAGTCTTTCAATTCTTGTTTGAGGTATCTTTGCCCATTCTTCCTTACAAAAGTCTTCCAGCTCTTTGAGATTTTTGGGCTGTCTGTCACGCACTGCTCTTTTAAGGTCTATCCATAGATTTTCAATTATGTTGAGGTCAGGAGATTGTGAAGGCCATGGCAAAACCTTCAGTTTACGCTTCGTCTTGATGTAATCCCCCGTGGATTTCGAGGTGTGTTTAGGATCATTATCCATTTGTAGAAGCCATCCTCTCTTTAACTTCAGCTTTTTCACAGATAGCATCAAGTTACCATGCAAAATTTGCTGAAATTTTATTGAATCCATTTTTCCTTCTACTCGTGAGATGTTCCCTGTGCCACTGGCTGCAATATAACCCCAAAGCATGATTGATCCACCCCCATGCTTAACAGTTGGACAGAGGTTCTTTTCATTAAATTCTGTGCCCTTCTTCTCCAAACGTACCTTTGCTCATTCCGGCCAAAAAGTTCAATTTTAACCTCATCGGTCCACAGAACTTGTTTCCAAAATGCATCAGGCTTGTCTATATGTTCATTTGCAAAGTTCAAACGCTGATTTTTGTGGTGAGAACGTAGAAGAGGTTTTCTTCTGATGACTCTTCCATGAAGACCATATTTGTACAAATATCTTTTTATAGTGGAATAGTTTACCACAATTTTTTTGGGAATCGCACATCTACAACAGTGTACCACAATCTTTCTGGAGGGATCGTGCAGTCAAGCGTGGGTTTTTAATTGTTTTTCTCACAATCCTGCGAGCTGTTCTGTTTGATATTTTTCTTGGTCTTCCAGATCTTGCTTTAACTTCCACTGTTCCTGATGACTGCCATTTCTTAATTACATTCCTAACAGAGGATATTGATATCTGAAAACGCTTTGCTATCTTCTTATAGCCTTTTCCAGCTTTGTGAGCATCAACTATTTTCAGTTTCAGTTTTCTAGACAACTGTTTAGAAGATCCCATGGTGCTGATTATTGGGGCAAGGTCAGATGAGTCTGGGCATTTAAAACCTTTGAGATTGACATCACCTGGTCTTCCCAGACGATGATTGAGAACAATCCATGACACTGGCAGGTCGCAGCCTTGCAAAGGGGGCAGTGCATGCTATAAATTCTGCAGGGTGCCCAAACTTTTGCAGACACCATTTTTTTGTTTTCTGTAATTTTGAAAGTATCAATGATGGAAATAAAATCTAACTTTTGTTGACATATTATAAGTACGTCTAATCTGTAATTTGATGCCTTTTGGAGATTTTTCCATCTTTCCTTGGCTTCTTTATGCACATTAATACAAATTTTTACCTGGGGTGCCCAAACTTTTGATCCCCACTGTAAACACTTTCAAATTGTATGCAATCAGGCAGGCCCTTGCACTACATAGTTGAAGGTAAATCTAAAGAAAATTGAACAAAAATTTTATATTTTGTATCCAGCTTTAATGTGAAAAAAAGATCCCTCATTAGTCTCTGTATATAACTTTTTTTCCACGAAAAAAAAAAAAAAAAAAAAAAAACAACTTCTGAAAAAATGTTAAATGCAAGAGCATACATATAACTGTCAAAAAGCGAAAAAAAAAAAAAACCCTACAAATACCAAGGACACTAAATGAAACTACCTTAAATACACCAAAAACCACACCCTCTAATTAAAGAAAATCGGATAATATTTTATTCAAGCAACGTTTGGTTAAATTTCATCAACAGCAAAATTGGTACTTTTTGGTAAAATCAATTTAGCCAAAATCACTATGCTTATTCTCAGATTATAAGAGTACACATTACCCAGTTGCCAACTTCCTTGATGCGCACAGAACTGTATACATCTCACTGCTGATCAAAACCACCTACATCTTACTCCTCATATTTTAGTACATCAGCAAAGCCATCACCTTACTAGATACAGTCATTAGGTGTTAATGGCGCCTCAAGCATAGTTAGCAGACGTGTGTTTTGCCACACATTTTGTTTTTTGGACTAAAGTTGATTGAAAAAAAGATTCTGGAGCTTCTTTAGCTTCTTTGTCGCACATAGGGCAGGCCCAGAGTTGTATAATGTACTCGAAACCCATACTTGAGTAAAAGTACAAGTGCTCGATCAAAAAGTGACTTGAGTAGAAGTGGAAGTGCTCAATCAAAAAGTGACTTGAGTAGAAGTACTAAAGTATTCAACATTTTTTGTACTTAAGTATTGCAAGTAGTTTTTTTTTTAATTTTGCTACTCAAGTACTGAAAGTAAAAGTACCAGTAGTTTTGAAAAACAATTGCTACTCATGTACTGAAAGTAAAAGTACAAGTACTGTGTTATGTAAATATTAAAGAAAGAAGTCAAACGTTTGAACATCATATTGTTTTTTATTATTTCAAATGCAGCTTTTATTTATACATACAGTAGCATTTATTTTCGTATGCGCTGATAATACACATGTTTTGAGCTTCATGAAACCTGCCATCTACTGTTCTGGCAGTGGTAATTTTTATAATAGTAATGAGTAACTATGCAGCACAAAAAAAAAAAAAAAATATTGGAGTAGAAGTATTGAAATCATCGAAAAAATGTAGTGAAGTAAAAGTGGAAGTAGGAGAAAAAAAATCTTCTCTAGGAAAGTACAGATACCGCCTTTCGGTACTTAAGTACAGTAGTGAAGTAGTTCTACTTAGTTACTATACATCTCTGGGCAGGCCTTCCAATTGATTGGGCAGCCCTAAGCGCATCACCCAAAAATGTATTAAAAAATTGCACATGGGAACTAGGGTTGCCACCTTATCCTTATGAAAGCAGACATGTGTCCACTGTAGTGTAGGGTTGCCACCTCATCCCCTTAAACCAGGACACACATTAATTACACAGGTTCTGTGGCTAACTAAGGTGGTAATTAAACTCACTTGGTGCCTTATGTGCATTATATTAGCCTCAGAAACTGTGTAATTAATATGTGTCCTGGTTTAAAGGGATTAGTTGGCAACCCTGTTGGGAACCCGGGTTCCCAGTATGCTAGGTGTGAACGGTGCTTTATACTGTAACTCTACTAGTACTTAATTTTACTCATTGTCATCCTCAGTACATTAGAAACACATGGCATATGTTCAACCCAACTGCTGTCACTCCTTGGACCATAGTGACTTTATTTTTTTTATAACATGTAATCACTTACAGACACTTGTTAACCAATTACTAGTGCTTGTTGTAAATTATTCTTATCCATTCTCCCTCACAGGTGATTTGGCTATGGCCACACACAGACCCATCTGGTGTAAGGAGGTCAGATTTAAGATCTGGTATTAAATCAAGGATGGAATAATAATAGGGGTGAAATTATACATAATCAGAATATCAGCTGTGTTATATCTTGACCTTCTGTTTCACACATTTATGTCCACAGTGAAAAAAAAAATATTATTCTTGCAGTGTCTTGGTCAAATTCAAACACAAACTCTTCAATGCATACTTAACTACCACTTGTAAAAAAAAGAAAAAATCAAAGAAATGTCCACTTCCCAACTGCCCCAAAGGCAGATTTACTGCTACAGGGTGACTGTATATATACTAGATTCTGCATTTACGGGAAATGGGCGCGTATGCCGCTGGTGTGCCACCTCTGCTGTGATGAGTCACAGCAGAATCCGATCAGCAGGTGCCGGCCAATGCATGTCCACTGGCATCCGCTGATTATTGAGGAGAGAGGCTGGATGGAGCTCTGCATATATAAACATGCAGAGCTCTGTCCTGAAAACCAGGATGTAATGGATTTTCTTTCCCTGGAAAGCAGGGAATAAGATCCATCACATCCCTTAGTAAAACAGCACACATAGTACTCAAAAACACTCAGAGTCCCTTTACTGTATGGTAGTCCTGTCATCTATTTATAAATCATTCCCTTTATGTCACGCTTTTAGATCTATAGTTCCAGAACTGTATCTCTCTAGCCACATCAATCTCTCCGGCCAGCTGGCGGGGAACCCGTCAAACAGTCCCTGATGTACCCCCTCCACCGGAAGAGATACAGGAATGATGTATAAATAGATGACAAGACTACCAATACAGTAAAAGGACTCTGAATGAGTATCTACCAGGCTACATACTAATAGGGAGGGACCCCCTGGGTCAACATCGCGTATAACAGACACAATATCCAGAATACCCTCATTCATTCTCAGACTGTCTAAAATTGATAAGGGGGATTCGGTCATACATAGCCTTCTAATAAAGATCTCTCTGGTCAACCTTTCCCAGTGCACCTCAGTGCTCGCTGAGGGAGAACTTTGCATCTATGTGGTTATTTTTTGAGATGAGTACTCCCTGGCTGCCCAAGCCCTGATGAAGCAACGTTAAGTTAACCACTTGCCGACCGCCGCCCGACTATATACGGATGGCGGTCAGCCCCTCCCAGGCAAAGTGACGTACCGGTACGTCAATAGCCTGGGAGCCTATTGGGGGCGAGCGCGCGCCACCGGAGGCGCGCTCCCGCCCCTGCTCGTTCCCTAAGAAGCCCGTGCGTGTGACCGGCGGACCCCGATGTCCGCCAGTCACTCGCGATCGTCGGGTGGAGAGGGAGAAAGGCAGGCGGCTAATGTAAACAAAGCCACCTGTCATTCTTCTCTGTGTAAAAGCACAGATCATACAGTCCTGCTATGTAGGACCATTGATCTGTGCTTTTACACACACAGCCACATCCAATCACAGTTAGAAGCACGCCCCTAGGGACACACTTAACCCCTCCCTCTCCAATAAAGTTAACCCCTTCCCTCCCAGTGTCATTTTTACAGTAACAGTGCATATGTATAGCACTGATTACTGTAGTAATGTCACTGGTACCCCCAAAAGTGTCAAAAATGTCAGTCAAGGGTCCGATCTGTCCGCCGCAATGTTGCAGTCCCGAAAAAAAAAATCGCAGATCGCCGCCATTACTCGTTAAAAAAAAAAAACAATAAAAATGACAAAAATCTTTCCCTTAGTTAGTAAACGCAATAACTTTTGCGCAAACCAATCAAAATACGCTTTTTGCGATTTTATTTACCAAACATATGTAGCAGAAAACAAATTGGCCTAAAATGTTAAAAAATTTTGATTTTTACATTTTTATTTTTTGTGAATTTCATATAAAAAAATTTGAAATATATTGTTATTTTTGCAAAATTGTTGCTCTTTTTTTGTTTATAGCGCATGATCAAAAAAATCGCACAGGTGATCAAATACCACCAAAAGAAAGCTCTGTTTGTGGGAAAAAAAGGACGTCAATTTCATTTGGGTACAGCATCGCACGACCGCGCAATTGTCCATTAAAGTCACGCAGTGCCGAATCGCAAAATAGGCCCTGGTCAGGAAGGGGGTAAAATCTTCTGGGGCTTAAGTGGTTAAAATGCGTTTGGTTTTGAGGGACCTTTTTGTAGTGCTTGTCATGTAACCACAATATATGCAATTTGTATGTAATTGGGGATATATTTTATATGGGAGATGCATATAGCATCTATGATTTTCAATGTGCATAATAAATTTGGGGTTTTATATATATTGTTTTGTATGCTCCTTATCTGGCTTGCATAGTCCGACAATACCCCTCTTTTTTTCTGTTTCATTTTGGTTTCATTTGTTGCATTCCTGCACAGTAACGCAGTGCCGTATTGCAACAAATATGACCAGGTCATGAAGGGGGGTAAATCTTCTGGGGGGGGGGCAAGTGGAGATAACACCTGTGTTAGTGCCGGTTCACACTAGGGCGACCTGTGAGGCGACCTGGTCGCCTCACAGGTCGCCGCAGGTCGCCTCCCATAGGGAAGCAGCGGACCCGTTCTAATAGGAGCGACACAAGTCGCTCCGACCTAGAAAAAGGGTCCGGAGCTTCTTTGGGGCGACCCGGAGGCGACCGCCATAGACTTCAATGTTATGAAGTCCGTGGCGGCCGCTCCGAGGTAGCGGCGCGCTGCTCGCACCGCGACCTCGGAGGTCGCGGCGCGCTGCTCGCACCGCGACCTCGGAGGTCGCGGTGCGAAGTAGCGTCGCCCCTATGTGAACGGGGGCTTAAGCTGTTGTTGTAAATGAAGAAACCATGCCCATTGTATTTTTTCTTTTTTTTCCTACACAAAATAAAAAATGTTACTTGATAATACATATTGATCACTATTTACAAAACATTCCTTTTTACAGTCCCTTTTATATGTATTTACAAGAAACAGTTACAATCTACTGCTTCTGTTGGGCAAGAATCTGTAGCCACATTAATGTGCATTACATTTCTTTGGACTTAACATGATTGTAAACTTAATCTTTTATAAATAACAAATACGTTATACTTACCTGCTCTGTGCAATGGTTTTGCACAGAGTAGCCCTGATCCTCCTTTTCTGGGGTCCTCGCCGGCGCTCTGGGTTCCTCCTCTTCTTTGTGTGCCACCATAGGAAGCTGCTACCTATGGTGGCACATGTGTGGGCTTAATCCCGAGCTGTGCTCTGTGTGTCTATTGACACACCACACAGTACTGTTCAGCTCCGTCCCCCCATGGCGAGTCAAGTTAATGCTAAAGAGCTCAATTTTAGTCTCATCTGACCTCAGCACTTTCTCCCAATCCTTCTCTGAATCATTTAGATGTTCATTGGCATGACTGTACATGTGCCTTCTTGAGGAGAGGGACTTTCCATGTTTGGAGGAAGAAAAATGTTGACTATGACCCTAAGAAGACCCTCCCTACAGTCAAGCACGGAGGTGGAAACATTATGCTTTGGGGTTGTTTCTCTGCTAAAGGTACAAACTGACTTTGCCACATTTAGGAGCCATTGCATGGGGTCATGTATTGTAAAATCTTGGATGAAAACCTTCTTCCCTCAGCCAGAACACTGAAGATGGACCGTGGATGGGTCTTTCAGCATGACAATGACCCAAAACATACAACCAAGGCAATAAAGGAGTGGCTCAAGAAGAAGCACATTAAGGTCATGGAGTGGCCTAGCCAGCTGCCAGACCTTATTCCTATATAAGATGTATGGAGGGAGCTGAAACTTCGAGTTGCCGAGCGACAGCCAAGAACCCTTAAGGATTTAGAGAAGATCTGTAAAGAAGAGTGGACCAAAATCCCTCCTTAGATGTGTGCAAACCTGATAACCAACTACAAGAAAGGTCCTATCTCTGTGCTTGCCAACACGGGTTTCTCCAAGTACTAAGTCATGTTTTGCTTGGGGATCAGATACTTATTTTACTCACTGAACTGCAACTCAATTTATAACATTTGTATCATGTGTTTTGTCTGGATTTTTGGTTGATATTGTGTCTCTATTATTTAAAATACACCTATGATAAAAATTATAGACTGTTCATTTCTTTGTAAGTAGGTAAACTTACAAAATCTTCAAGGGATCAAATAATTGTTTTCCAAACTGAATCTCCATCATCCATTCAATTAAGAGACAAGAAGTTCCACTGCGGCAGAGGGACTTGAAAATCTCAATGGGGCACAAGTGGAACACACTTGTTGTCTATTGATATATTCTTCCAGCCCAGATAACTGAACCTCAGTACAAACCTGCACCTGGAGCAACAGCATACAGCAGCCTGTGCATTGCAGTTGCAATGCTTTCCAGGCTCCAATGCACATTTTTTAGGTCTAGGTTTAGGTATTTTTTTATTTTTTTATATCAGCACATGGGACAGTTATTGCATCTAATGAAAAGTGTCACTTGTGCTTGTGCCGGGTGTCATCGTTGAAATCTGCCCCCCCCCCCCATAACTCGCAGCCTTATTCCTCAGTCCTGCATGAATGGAGGACGAGCAGATGAATAAAAGCTCCACCTCCTCTATTCATAGATTGGTGTTGGGTGAAAAGTGCGCAGAATACTGTGTAGTAAAGCTGCAAACCTAAAATAATGTATATATGTGATAGTGAAGAAAAGTAGGTGCGCTAAACTTATACACAGTGTTCCCCAAAGGGGAGTAAATCACAACGTGATTAGCTATTATAAATATGTGAAGAAACAATATTCAATAAATCAAAGTTTGAATATAATAACGTGCTCTAGTGTATCAACTAAGCAGTCAAGGTGAAAAATGCTCTCTTCAAAACAATAACAGAAACTGGAATAAAAAGTCCAATCCAAACAAAAGTCCAAGTGGTGTTGTAAATAAGATGAACTCCTTGGTGAAAAATCCACAGCAAATTAGAGTGCACATAGTCCCACCACCATATCTGGATTGGCTCCTTACCAGAAGGTACAAATGTAAGGGCGTAAAATAACACAAATCCAGATATAAGATACCCACGATGGATCCCTTACACCACACTTAGGGAGAGGATGTGCCTCTTACCAGAAAATTCATGGATATGGGCTTAATCACACACTCTCCTGGGAATGGATGGTATCCCTCCTATGGTCCCTGGGTCTGGATGTGTCCCCTCCGGTGCCTGAGATATTCTCGCAGTGCCCCAGAAATAAAAATCGTGCAATAGTGTAGTACTTTACAGACCGTTTAATCACAAAATACTTAAAACACTTACATAAAACGACTTATTCCGGGCACAGAAAGCACAGCGGTGGAGAGGAGAGGCCACGGCCGCCTGCAGCGCGGTCCGCGGCGATGAGTGATGATGTTGCGGCGCTCCTTCTGACGCGTTTCCTCCGAGAGGACGTCAACGGAGAGAGGAGATAGCCGGCAACGTCATTTCTGCCCTTATATGTCAACAGAGTGAGGCCCACATCCGGTGTCAGCAGAGGAAGTCCCGCTATTCATTAGAAGAAGGAAGTACAACCCAATGTTCCCGATCTTTGCAAAAAAAATCACTTTTTTCAGCTTACTAAATATTAGATATGATGGCTGCATTCAATTTCTTTTCTTTGGCTTTTTTTCCCCTGTTTTCATCTGGTGATCTAGCAAGTAACACACCTGCTGTATTAGTGAGACACAACTCTGGAGGAATGAAATAGGAGGCACAGCAGATAGCAGCATTGTCAGTCTGGGGGAGGGATAATGTTAAATGTATTAGCAGATTTAAATACGCTAACAAATTGAAGCCAAACTCCAACTCACACTTTAAAATCAGTTACAGCAAACAGTCCTTTTCTTTTTTGGGATAAAGGTTTTACATGAATAAATAAAAGATAATCATTATAATCACCCCTACCAGTGTTATGTGGTTTGTCTCATCCCTGTAAACTGATACATTCTATAGGAGAATTTGTGCTGTGAAAAACAACAGACTTGATGGCTGGATTACAGATTAAAGGAGTTGTAAAGGCAGAAGGTTTTTTTTTTTATCTTAATGCATTCTATGTATTAATATAAAAAGCCTTCTGTGTGTAGCAGCCACCTCAGCACCCCCTAATACTTACCTGAGCACCCTCTATATCCAGCAATGTCCATGAGTCCCTCGGCCTTCCAGGACTCTCCCTCCTGATTGGCTCAGACACAGCAGCGGTGCCAATGGCTCCCACTGCTGTCAATCAAAGTCAGTTAGCCAATCAGGAGAGAGAATGGACACATGGAGCTGCAGCTCAGCTCGGTAGCCCCCAAAGCAAGCTGCTTGCTGTGGGGGCTCTCGACAGGAGGGAGGGGCCAGGAGCAGCGAAGAGGGACCCGAGGAGAGGAGGATCCGGGCTGCTCTGTGCAAAACCAACTGCACAGAGGAGGTAGGTATAACATGTTTGTTATTTAACCACTTGCCGACTGCCGGCCGCATATATACTGCCGGGCCTGTAAAGCAATCCGCAGTAGCACTCCTGGGGGCGAGTGCGCTTTCCCGCCCCCACTAGGTAGCGGGGATACCGATGCACGGGACCGGCGGCACCCGTGATTGCTTCCCACTGAGAGAGGACGGTCAGCTATTGTAAACACAGCAGTCCGTTGTTCTCTCTGAAATTATCACAGATTGCCTGTAATCATTCTATATAGGATCACAGGTCTCTGTGTTCATTTCACAAGTCCCTCGCCCATACAGTTAGCAAACACTCCCCTAGGCTCACACTTAATCCTTTAATCACCCCTAAGTTAACCCCTTCCCTGCCAGTGTCATTATTACAGTAATAGTGCATATTTTTAGCACTGATTACTGTAGTAATGTCACTGGTCCCCCCCAAAAGTGTCAAAAATGTCAGTTAGGGGTCCGAATGATGCAGTCCCGCTAAAAATCGCAGATCACCGCCATTACTAGTAAAAAAATAAAAATGACATAAATCTTTCCCCTAGTTTGTAGATGTGATAACTTTTGCACAAACCAATCAATATACACTTATTGCGTTTTTTTTTTTTTTTTTTTTTTACCAAAAATATGTAGCAGAATACAAAATGGCCTAAAAGGATGAAAAAAAATAGATTTTACATTTTTTTTTTCAGAATTGTCTCCCTTTTTTTATTTAACCACTTGCCGACCGCCGCACGACTATCTACGGCGGCGGTCAGCCCCTCACAGGCAAAGTGACGTAGGTCTACGTCGCTCGCCTGTGAGGGTTTAGGGAGCGAGCGCGCGCCGCCGGAGGCGCGCTCCCGCTCCCGCGTGGTCACGGACCCCCCCGCGCGCGTGACCGGCGGACCCGATCGCCGCCGGCCACTCTGCGATCGGCGGGGGAGAGGGAGAAAGTCAGGCAGCTTGTGTAAACAAGCTGCCTGTCATTCTCCTCTCTGTATGAGAGCTGATCACATGGATCTACTATGTAGATCCATTGATCACTCTGCATACAGTTGAAGCCACAGCCAATCACAGTTAGAATCACGCCCCTAGGGACACACACAGCCCCTCCCTCTCAAATAAAGTTAACCCCTTCACTACCAGTGTATTTTTACAGTAACAGTGCATATATATAGCACTGATTACTGTAGAAATGTCACTGGTAACCCCAAAAGTGTCAAAAATGTCAGTCAAGGGTCCGATCTTTCCGCCGCAATGTCGCAGTACCGCAAAAAAAATCGCAGATCGCCGCCATTACGCGTTAAAAAAAAAAACAACAAAAATGACAAAAATCTTTCCCTTTGTTAGTAAACGCAATAACTTTTGCGCAAACCAATCAAAATACGCTTTTTGCGATTTTTTTTACCAAACATAGGTAGCATAAAACAAATTGGCCGAAAATATTAAAAAATTTTGATTTTTACATTTTTTTTTGGGGGAATTTCATATAAAAAAAAGGAAAAAATATTGCTATTTTTGCAAAATTTACGCTCTTTTTTTGTTTATAGCGCGTGATCAAAAAATCGCACAAGTGATCAAATACCGCCAAAAGAAAGCTCTGTTTGTGGGAAAAAAAGGACGCCAAATTCGTTTAGGTACAGCGTCGCACGACCGCGCAATTGTCCGTTAAAGTCACGCAGTGCCGAATCGCAAAATACCCTCTGGTCGTTTAGCAGCCAAATCCTCCGGGGCTTAAGTGGTTATAATGCAAGAAATATAAATCGCACAGGTGATCAAATACCACCAAAAGAAAATCTATTTTATTAAGGTACAGCGCCGCACGACCGCGCAATTGTCCGTTAAAATAATCGCAAAAAATGGCCTGGTCATTAGGGGTAAATCCTTCCGGTCCAGAAGTGGTTAAAAATAAACCAAAAAAAACACAAGGCTTTACAATCACTTAAAAATTGAACAAAGAAAGCCTAAAAAAGAAAAAAATGAATACAGCCATCACATCTAGGAATGAGTAAGCTAAAATATATTAAATGCATTCTTTACATTTTAACCACTTGCCGACCGCCGCAAGTACATATACTGCGGCGGTCAGCCACTCACAGGCAAAGTGACGTATCGGTACGTCGCTAGCCTGTGAGGCTCTGGGGAGCGAGCGTGCGCCGCCGGAGGCACGCTCCCGCTCCGGCTCGCTCACGGACCCCCCCCCCCCGCGCATGTGCACTCACGATCGTCCAATAGAGCGGGAGAAAGGCAGGCGGCTGATGTAAACACAGCCACCTGTCATACTCCCCTGTGTAAGAACAGAGATCATACGGTTCTACTATGTAGGACCATTGATCACTGTTCCTACACCTCAAGCCACAGCCAATCACAGTTAGAATCACACCCCTAGGGACACCCACAACCCCTCCCTCTCAAATAAAGTTAACCCCTTCACTGCCAGTGTCATTTTATAGTAACAGTGCATATGTATAGCACTGATTACTGCAGTAATGTCACTGGTAACCCCAAAAGTGTCAAAAATGTCAGTCAAGGGTCCGATCTGTCCGCCACAATGACGCAGTCCAGCAAAAAAATCGCAGATCGCCGCCATAACGCGTTAAAAAAAACAACAAAAATTACAAAAATCTTTCCCTTAGTTAATAAACGCAATAACTTTTGCGCAAACCAATCAAAATACGCTTTTTGCTAATTTTTTTACCAAAAATATGTAGCATAAAACAAATTTGCCTAAAATATTAAAAAATTTTGATTTTTACATTTTTTTTGGGGAATTTCATATAAAAAAAAAAGAGAAAAATATTGTTATTTTTGCAAAATTGACGCTCTTTTTTTGTTTATAGCGCATGATTAAAAAATCGCACAGGTGATCAAATACCACCAAAAGAAAAGCTCTGTTTGTGGGAAAAAAAGGACATCAAATTTGTTTAGGTACAGCGTCGCACGACCGCGCAATTGTCCGTTAAAGTCACGCAGTGCCGAATCGCAAAATAGGCCCTGGTCAGGAAGGGGGTAAAATCTTCCGGGGCTTAAGTGGTTAATACTGCTTTTACCCTTCCCTAAGTTGTCCCAAAAAAAAAAGTTTTGCCTGAAGTTGACAATGTTGCCATGTTTATATCATAAGCTTGTGAGCTTGCATCGTCATGCGTTTGACCTATGCAGATCTGATTATATTCATCTCACAATGCTGCCTTAAATGCCAGTGCTTAATGGAAATGAATAATGTCAGCTGAAAGTATTTTCATTTTATCCGCCAGCGACAGGTGCTTCCAGGCAGACCCATTTACTCATGCAATACAGCCTTCGTTATAAATGACATATCACCGCACCTGTCTGATATAGGAGCTCTATTGACAGGGCAGACCTTCGTAAGATCCTGCCGCTTGTGGCTCTACCTGTGTCTTCCTAATTAACAACATTGTGAGTTCCAAGGCCACAAAGGTGAAATTGTTCATTCTCTCCCCGCCTCAGTCCCAGTCTCTTTAACTAGCATCAGCGCTCAGTGTGCAATTTATTTTGCCGTTGCTAACCCCTACGGCGGGTTCATTGGAGTTGCTTTATTGAGCAAGAAAATAGACTGGATGAAAAGCATGAGATGCAGGTACTTCAATTATCTCTAGCTGCTTTGTAAATCACAGTCCTTTTTATCAGTTTTGTGCATTAATTGCTGGCATCTCCAAAGCACTCCTGGCTTCTAGAGTGACAAGAGACCTCCAAATTTCATTAGACATCTGTGATAGGGGTGGAGAAAAAAAGGCTTCTGGGATTAGAATGAAAATGTGGACTAAATAAAAAAAAAAAAAAAAGGCATTGTGCGTCCAACAGAGGGAGTTTGTATTATAAACTAAAGATATAATGCAATGTTGGAACATGTGTGTCCTCATTTATTGTGTTTTCTTAACCTTGAGATGTTGGTAGTCTGTATTGTTTCTGTGGCATTAATTATGTTTTTCTAGCGATTGAGTTTTGGCTTTTAGTGTTGATTAAGTCATAATGATACCAGTCTTGCTTAAAACTTTCAATTGCTGCGCATCGTTTTTGACCCGGGAACACAGAAGTGCATTTATTGACAGAGCTGTGTGCTAAATACGGGAGCCCGAAGCAATCAATCAGCATTAAAGGGAGTAAAGCCCCGTACACACGCACCGATTGTTGGCCGACCGATCGGCCGTCTTTTGTCCAGTGTTGTTGTGTTGGTTGAAATGTGCTCTAGACTGCACACAAATTTTGTCGGCCAACAACAACCAACTTCAGAAGTGATGTCATGTGCTGGTCTACTTTCTGTGTGTTTTTTCTTCTCTGAGCATGCCCAGTCCTGCTCATCTGTCTTTTGTCGGCCGAAATCTGTACTGAAGCCCCGTACACACGCACCGATTGTTGGCCGTTAATTTTTGGCCAAAGTCCGATCGGCCTGTTAGTATGATGCTTCCGACAACCGACTGCGACTTTTCGGCCGAACAAAATCTGGTGTGCAGGCTATAAAATTTTTGTTGGCCGTCAGCAGAACGGCCGATTGTTCTTCAGTCAGTACAGATTTCGGCCAACAAAAATGTGATGATCAAGACTGGGCATGCTCAGAGAAGAAAAAACACATGAAAAGTAGACCAGAACATGACATCACTTCTGCAGTTGGTTGTTGTTGGCCGACAAAATTAGTGTGCAGTCTAGAGCACATTTCAACCAACACAACAACACTGGACAAAAGACGGCCGATCGGTCGGCCAACAATCGGTGCGTGTGTACGAGGCTTGACTGACGAACAATCAGCCGCTCTGGTGACGGCCAACAAAAATTTTATAGCATGCACACCAGATTTTGTTAGGCCGAAAAGTCGCAGTCGGTTGTCGGAAGCATCATACTAACAAGCCGACGATCGGACGCTGGCCGAAAATTTACGGCCAACAATCGGTGCGTGTGTACGGGGCTTAACTCCACTTTTGTGAAGAAAAAATAGCAAATAAAGAAAAATAATATAATGTATACAATTGCGACACAAGCAAGGCCGGGACAAGGGGTGGGCAGAAGGGACAGCTGCCCTGGGCATTGTGGTATCATAAAGGGAGGGGGGCTATGTGAAGAAATGAGGGTGGAGGGCAAAATTAGGGGATGACAGGGGGTGTGAATTGTTCTAGGAGGGGGATTTATGCTAGTAGGGATGATTGGGGGGTATTTGTGCTAAGAGTGTGGATGGGGGGGGGGGGGGGATGTCTCCTGGGAGGCGAAATTTAAGGGCTAGAGGATTTGTGACAGAAGGAGTCATTTTTGGGTGACCAATTGGTGCAGGGGGATTTGCGGAGAGAAAGGATTTGAGCTGGGAGGGGGGATGGGGAGGCAAAGATTAGTGTTGGAAAGAATTTGTCCTGGGAGGAAGGGTGATTTATGCTTAGGCATGCACTATAGTGCTCAATTTTATTTAATTCTTTTTTGGGGGGTGGGGGTTTTGTGGAAATATAATGCTCATACATCTTGGGGGGGGGGTGCAGTTTGGCATGTTTGCTCTGGGCTCTAGATGACCCTGTCCCAGCACTGGACACAAGTCATTTTGTATGTAGCACTGCCCCCGTAAGGACAGCTTGATATTCATGAACTCTGTGGGTTCCCCCTGGTTACCAGCACATGGCCATAAGCAAAGACAATTCCTTAATTCTCCTTGGCTCACACTCCAATAATCAGTCCAGGGGTTTTTGGTTGTTTTTGTTGTTTATTGTAGAATGGGGATAGAAGAAAGAATTAGTGGGATACTCCAATTTTAACTATTCACAGTGTTTGAGGACTCCTATCTTCTCTATTTTGCAATAGGTATGGAACAGCCAGGCTGTTGACACATCCTGCCCCTTTGGATGAATATAGATTAAGCCTCTTATGTTTAAGACTACTTGATGAACAATAAGTTATCTTCAGGACACTCTACCTCTAGTATCCTCTCTCTTCCTCTGCTGACACCCGTCCACTGACTATCCTATGAGCAGGGGTGGCCCCCCTCAGGTCAGGCCCCTTGACACGAGTCCTTGTACTCATGATACTGCAGTCCCAGGGTCTCCAGTGTCTCCCCTCTCAGTCAGCTTCCCTGGACCTCTGGGCTCCGCTCCTCTCAACCGCTCCTCCGGCCCTCAGGAGGACCTCCTGCGACATCATGAAACCTCTACAGAGGAGGAGGCAACCGTTCCCTCCCTCGGGGACTCCGCTCACCAGCCAGAGATCTCTCAGCACATGTGCTCCTGGCCTTTTATACAGTATCCCAGAATGCACCAAGGAGACCTGCCCTCTGTCAATCATCAGGACTGTATCAAAAGCCCATGCACCTATTTGTCCGGTTTCCTCCCGCTGTCCAACATGCCTCCCTATTGGACCAACGTGAAACACTCCCCAGACTGAATGAATTGCATACTGAGCACAATGAGCAGACCTCATTCACAGATCCTGCTCTCTGAAAGGCAGAGAACAATATAGATTTATCTGCAGCCCCTCTGGTAAGCAGACAGAGCTCAAAACTATACTTTCTCACTCGCACCTACCTAGGAGGGTGCTACATGTGATTAAATGTTATTAAAAAAATGTCTTTACTTTTCATCCTGCAGATGTTGTAATTTTCTGAAAATACAATGCAATATGGCTACCTGGAGCTGTTCTGTACACAGAATGTATACTGACCACACCCCAGAAACATAATTTCCTGCTTGTGTGATTGGCTCACCGATTTTCCCAGAAGTCTGCACTAAGATACAAGTCAGATTTCAGCCATCTCCATGCACAAAAACGTCATTTTTTGTGAGATACCCCCAATAGGAACACATCTAAAGTGATGCAGACCCTGCAGCTTTCCTCATTAGTGCCCTGCAGGTGAACAGCTGATTGATAATTATGAAACCACTCCCATTACACTCACTAAGCACAGGGGCTCAGAGGAACTAGCAGTGATTACTTCAGAATAACAAAAGGTAGGAATCTGCAACAAAGTTTGATAAAATCCTTGCAATGTCATACCTCCCAACTTTTTGAGATGGGAATGAGGGACACCTATTAGCAAAAGTATGTAAGCATAGGACACACCCCTGGCCACACACCCTTAAAGAAGATTTGTACAATAAAAATGATTAGTTAAACCCACAAGTGGTTTTTTTTTTTTTTAACCACTATTATTTCTTTATACTGGCTTTTGACATTTACAAATGCAGCAATTTAGAAATTAGATGAAAGTTTTAACACTTTTTGAAAGATAAAATGTGCATTTTATCTACAACTATATAGATCAGACCAAAATGAGGGACAGAGGGACATTGTTCCAAATCAGGGACAGTCCCTAAAAATCAGGGACAGCTGGGAGATATGCAATGTACATAGGTCACCCAGAGGGGAATGGTTTATTCCTTAACAAAAGTAGAGTTAAGCTTTAACTACTTATGGACCAGAAGGTTTTACCACCTTAATGACCAGGTAATTTTTTTTTGCAATATGGCACTGCATTATTTTAATTGACAATTGCATGCTTGTGCAACGCTGTACCCAAATAAAGTTTATGTTCTTTTTTTTTTACAGAACTAGAGCTTTCTTTTTGTGGTATTTGAACACCTCTGCAGTTTTTTGTTTTTGAGCTATAAACAAAAAAGAGCAACAATTTAATAAAAAAAAACCAAAAAAAAACAATATTTTTTTACTATCTGCTAGCTATAAAACACAGCCAATAAAAACATAAAAAAATCAAATTTTTTCATCAATTTAGGCCAATATGTATTGTGCTACATATTTTTTGGTAAAAAAAAAGTCCAATAAGCCCATATTGATTGGTTTGCACAAACGTTATAGCATCTACAAACGATGAAAATGGAATTTTTATTTATTTATTTTTTTTGCTAGAAATGATGGCGATCAGTGAATTTTAGTTGGACTGCGACATTGTGGCAGACAATCCGACATCTAACTGACACATTTGACACTAATACAGTAATCAGTGCTAAAAAAATGCACAGTCACTGAACTAATGACACTGGCAGAGAAGGGTTAACATCAGGTGTGATCAAAGGGTTAAGTGTGTTCCTAAGGGGTGCTTACTAACTGTGTTGGGGTTACACTGACTGGGTAAAGACAGAGATCCAGGTTCCTGCTTAGCAGGAACGCAAGATCTTCATCTCATCCCCTTGCAGAACGGCGATCTGTCGGACCCGTTGATTGACATCGCTGCTAGCCAATCATGGCGTAATGTGGCCATCTAGTGGCTATTGAACAAAACAAAAGGTACGTTGTTTCGCGCAATAGTGCCACTTTGCCACAGTATATATTCGGCGACCGGTCGGCAAGTTGTTAGGTCCACTATAGTGAAAAATATTGTATTCTATTAACTGTCTGGTGGTAAAACATATAATAATAACAATATTATACAATAATACATTGTATTATAATAAACAATAATAATCCAGTATATGAATTCCTTTTTTTCCACAAGCCTTTTTTTTTTCCACATGTACAAGCTTCAATTATCTGTATAAACCATAGCTCACCACATAATCTTCAAATGGGGGCTTGGCTCCTCCCTCCTGTATGCGTTGCTATCCGTAAGTGGGCTTTTTCAGTAGGCTTTTGCACGGACCGATCATCTACCCTGCTGATCACCATAGTTACATAGTTACATAGTTACATAGTTAGTGAGGTTGAAAAAAGACATCAGTCCATCCAGTTCAACCTATGATGTGTGTGTGTGTTTGCTTTTAACCGTACATTGTATACCCCTGTATGTTGTGGTCTCTAAGGTGCCCATCTAATAGTTTTTTGAAACTATCAATGCTCCCTGCTGATACGACTGCTTGTGGAAGAGAATTCCACATCCTTACCGCCCTTACAGTGAAGAACCCCTTACGCATTTTAAGGTTAAACCGCCTTTCCTCTAGTTTTAGTGAATGGCCACGTGTCTTATTGTATCTCCTCTCTCTGAATAGTTTGTTCCTTATGCTAGGGTCGCCAGTACAGTATTTGTACATTGATATCATATCCCCCCTCAAACGTCTCTTCTCTAGAGAGAATAAGTTCAGTGCTTGTAGTCTTTCCTCATAGCTGATGTCCTCCATTCCCCTAATTATTTTTGTTGCCCTTCTCTGGACTCTTTCCAATTCCAGCACATCCTTCCTGAGAACCGGTGCCCAGAACTGGACAGCATACTCCAGATGTGGCCGGACCAGAGTCTTGTAGAGTGAGAGAATAATCTCTTTATTTCTGGAGTGAATCCCCTTTTTTATACATCCCAGTATTCTGTTGGCTTTGCTTGCAGCTGCTTGGCATTGCATGCCACTGCCAAGCCTGTTGTCTACCAGTACCCCCAAGTCTTTTTCCATCCTAGACTCCCCCAGAGGTTCCCCCCCCCCTAGTGAGTAGCTTGCTTTCTGGTTTCTGGCCCCCAAGTACATTACTTTACATTTATCAACATTAAACCTCATCTGCCATGTAGTTGCCCACCCCGTTATTTTGTTCAGGTCCGCTTGTAAGGTTTCCACATCCTGCATAGAAGATATTGGCATGCTTAGTTTAGTATCATCCGCAAATACTGAGATTGTACTAGATATCCCCTCCTCTAGATCATTTATGAATAAATTAAACAGGATTGGTCCCAGGACCGAACCCTGGGGGACCCCACTTTCCACACCCGCCCAATCAGAGTATTCCCCATTAATCATCACCCTCTGGACTCTCCCCTGGAGCCAGTTCTCTATCCAGGTACTCACCTTATGGTCCATACCTACCTTCCTTAGTTTGTACAGTAAGCGTTTGTGGAGAACGGTGTCAAAGGCCTTTGCAAAGTCCAGATACACCACATCCACAGGCTTTCCTTTATCTAGGTGGCAGCTCACTTCATCGTAGAAGGTTAATAGATTGGTTTGGCAAGAACGATTTTTCATAAATCCATGCTGATTACTACTAATTATATTGTTTTCATTACTAAAGTCTTGTATGTGGTCCCTTAACATCCCCTCCAAAATCTTGCAGACTACAGATGTTAGGCTGACAGGTCTATAGTTACCTGGGATACACCTCTGCCCTTTTTTAACTATTGGTACTACGTTGGCCTTTTTCCAATCTGCTGGCACCATACCCGTCTGTAAACTATCCTTAAAGACCAAGAATAATGGTCTGGCAATCACCTGGCTGAGCTCATTAAGAACCCTCGGGTGCAAGCCATCCGGTCCCGGGGATTTATTTATGTTAAGTTTCTCAAGTTTAGTTCTAAGTCTATCTTCTGTTAGCCATGGGGGTACTTCCTGAGGTGTGTT
Organism: Pelophylax lessonae; assembly: GCF_965119305.1. Classification (NCBI taxonomy): domain Eukaryota; kingdom Metazoa; phylum Chordata; class Amphibia; order Anura; family Ranidae; genus Pelophylax; species Pelophylax lessonae. The sequence goes on along the minus strand of NC_138775.1, from coordinate 249,086,344 downwards.
GTTTAGTTTGGCCTTACAAGCTGGGTTCGTGTAGCCCCCGATTCTTTTGTGAAGACTGAAGAGAAGAAATTATTTAACACTTCCGCCTTTTCCCTGTCCTCAGTGGCCATATTTCCTTTGTCATCTTTTATGGGGCCAATGTGTTCTGACCTCGCTTTCTTACTGTTTGTATACTTAAAGAACTTCTTGGGGTTCTTTTTACTCTCTTCCGCTATATGTCTCTCGTGTTCTATTTTAGCCGCCCTGATTTCATCTTTACATTTCTTATTACACTCTTTGTAATACTTAAATGCTGCCAATGACCCCTCAGCCTTGTATTTTTTGAAAGCCTTTCCTTTAGCACTAATATGCATTTTTATGTTGGAGTTTAGCCACCCAGGGTTTAATTTTGCTCTTTTAAATTTATTTCCCTTTGGAATGCACTGGTCAATCCCCTTGTTAAGTATGCTCTTGAAGCACTCCCATTTTTCCTCCGTGTTCTTTGTTCCCAGGGTTCTATCCCATTTGATATTTTCTAGCAGCGAGCGCAGTTTTGGGAAATTGGCTCTTTTGAAATTCAGCGTCCTTATATTACCCCTCTGTTTCCTATTACTGTAATTAATACTGAAACTTATTGACCTATGGTCACTGTTTCCTAAGTTCTCCCGTATTTCTATATCCGTGAGCAGGTCTGTATTGTTGGTAATCAGTAGGTCAAGTACCGCATTGTTTCTTGTCGGTGCATTCACCATCTGACCCATGAAATTGTCCTGCAAAACATTTAGGAACTGCCTAGCCTTGGCTGAATGCGCGGTTCCATCTGCCCAGTCTATATCTGGATAATTAAAGTCCCCCATTATAATGACATTTCCCATCCTAGCTGCCAATCCTATCTGTAAAATGAGGTCCGCCTCCCCCTCCTCCCTCAGGTTGGGGGGCCTATAGCATACGCCCAATATTACCTTCCCCACTGTGCCTTCCCTTTGAGGCTCTACCCATAGGGATTCTGCCTCGTCCTTAGCTCCATTATTAATATCATCCCTCATATTTACCTGTATACTGTTCTTAATATACAGACATACCCCTCCCCCTTTTTTACCTTCTCTATCTCTGCGATAAAGGGAATACCCCTGAATGGTCACCATCCAGTCATGAGAGCTGTCAAACCAAGTCTCAGTTATCCCCACAAAATCTAAATCCTCCTCAAACATCAGCAGCTCCAGCTCTCCCATCTTGTTGGCCAGGCTTCTGGCATTGGTATACAAACCTCTTAATTTTGAGCGGCTACATATATCCTCATTTGATGTTTTTAGGCTGCTCTCATGATTTTTCCCCATACCCATCCTGGGTATAGGAGCTCCGTACATCCTACCGCTAATGCCCCCATTTCTGCCCTCTTCAACTTGCTTTCCCCTGGCTAATTCTACATCTGTACCCTCCCCCCCCCATCACCTAGTTTAAAAGCCCCTCTAGCTTTTTGGCCATCCTCGCACCCAGTACGGCTGCACCCTCCCCATTTAGGTGCAATCCGTCCCTACAAAAGAGCCGGTGGCCGACTGAGAAGTCAGCCCAGTTCTCCAGGAACCCGAGACCCTCCTTACTACACCAGCTCCTCAGCCACTCGTTAACTTCCCTAATCTCCCGCTGCCTCTCTGGTGTGGCTCGAGGTACAGGTAGTATTTCGGGAAAATACTACCTTGGAGGTCCTATTCCTCAACTTAGCGCCTAAGTCCCATGCAAACTACCCATTTAAAAGGACCCTTAGGGATTATTTATACAAGCAGCAAAATCCCATGGTTGAGCCATGCTTTTACTACATCCCAACCGCTTCCCCGTGGCCGAGGGTGTATACATACTTCGGCCAATGCAGAAATCATATTACCTGATGCTTGGGGTTGATCTGCAAGCATGCTAGTGCAGGATTCAAGGTTGTTAAAACAGGCAGTGGGCATGCCTTCTCAATGCCTATCAAATGCTCTCTTTAAAGACCAAAGCATGTGTGAACAAGCCCTTAAGCTTTAAATTATTTATTTATGATAGGTACAAAATAAACTTTTACATCAGTCCCTGCCCTCAAGGAGCCTACGATCCAAGGTCCCTTAGTTACATATACAGTATATGTATGTATATACAAATATTTGGGCCATCTTAGACAGGAGCCAAACAACCTATCATATGTCTTAGGGGTGTGGGAGGCAACTGGGGAATTTATTTGGGATTTACTTAGGATCATTCTAAAGCTGGTTCCTCTAAGACTATACTATACAAAACATAAAAAATAGATGGGGCCTAAAGTGACTCTAAAAGATATTCTTATTCTCTATAAACACTTCAAATCCCATAGTTCATCTTGGGAGCAAGCAACAGAGGGTGGCTACTCTCCTACATTCAATGGGACCGCTGAGAATAAATGAAGCCACGCCCCAACAGGAAGTCAGATCACAGCAGCGAAAAAAAAGCAATTTCAAGATTTGGAGGAGGCTGAGAGTAATAGAAGGTTCTATTTTGAGGTGAAGTGACACTAAAGGATATCCTTATTCTCCAAAAATAATCTGGCACCTGAGCCAAGCTACAGCTCCTTGTGTCCATGCAGACACGGAGCCGCGGCATGGCGCTGCCCCCTTTCTCTCCTCATTGGCTGACTTATTTTGAGTAACAGCAGTGGAGGCCAATAGCACCTTTCTGCTGTCTCCGTCAATGAGCAACCAAGACACTCCTGCAACATCGTTGAATCTAGATGGATCTGGATGGTAAGTAGTAGGGGGTGCTGGGGAAGCTGCTGCACACAGAAGCCTTTTTTATATTAATGCATAGAAGCATTAAGATAAAAAAAAAAAAAAAACTTCTGCCTTTACAACTACTTTAATGGCCCTGTAATCTATTTTTCATTAGATTTTTCTTACTGAGTTTTTCTGCCTCCCTGTAATGTCCTATGTTACCTCCCAAATCTCTCCTTTTCTCTTTCATTTAGAACCAGCAGGGCACCTTAAGGCGCTTTTCCACTGCATGGAACAGAACGGTTCGGCTTGCCTTTGCGCTTTTCCACTGCATGGTACCGCATGGTACGGTGTTGGAACGGTTCGGTACGGTACGGCATCGCTTTTCCACTACATGGAAACGAACGGTACAGCTCGCTTAAACAGTACCACCTCGGTTGTGGTTTCAAGAGGGCCGTACCGGTACCATATCCCACAATACTTTGCATGCAGCCTTGACTGTTTGTCACTACAAGACACTGACTGGTTAGAGAATCGTTGTTATCCCACCCACTTACTACTTTAGTGGAAAAGCAAACCGTACCAAACCGTACCGAACTGTTCCAACACCGTACCATGCGGTACCATGCAGTGGAAAACCAAACCGAGCCAAGCAGGGCCAAGCAGGCCCGAGTGGAATCGAGCCGGTACTTGCAGTGGAAAAGTGCCAATAGTTGCTGTCATGTGCACTGCTCTATGCACACTACAAGTCCCATAATCCATAGTCTATCTTGGGAATGAGCAAAAGAGGGTGGCTATGTTCCTACATACGGTGGGACCATGGAGAATGAACATACCTACCCATATGTAAAAGAAAGTCAGATCACAGCAGCATAAAAAAAGATGAAATTCGAGATTTAGAGGAAACTGAGAGTAATAGAAGGTACTTTTTTGAGTACACACTTGAATATAATTTTTATTTTTAAAGGTTAGCATCACTTTAATGACTTGGACCTTTTTGTTTTTATTTTAGCTTGGAGTTCAGCTTTAAAACAATATCATGTCGCTTTAATAAAATGGAGTTCCTGTTTAATAAACTTTTAAACAATATAGCATTTAATGTGAACGAATATGGCTCCCTGTTCCTGTAGTATATTTACATGCCAGAAGTAGGAGACAAAACATTACACCTGTATTAATCATAGCATTTACTGCATAACTGAGCAGAGCACTTGGAGCAACCACTTCACACACAGCAAAGCCGCACATCTCAAGTATTTTTCTATTTGAGATCATTTTTAAGATAATTGAGAAATGGATTAATCAGTAATATGAATAAAGTGCATCAAGTGGATCTAAGTATCGTACTTGGAATAAATTATTCTAGTAAAAGCTGGCATAACAGCTTAGAGGCTTCATGTAGAAGCTTACGAATTCATGTATGGTAATGCAGTGTTACCAAACTTGTAACATTTACTAATATATGCTAATTATTACAGAAGCAGGAAGTATTCTTGTTCAAAGATGTTTTCTAATTAAACCTGTAGTGGAAATAAAAATACAGAGTATGGGGGACAAGAGGGAATTATGGTTTTCCATACATAAGAGTGAGACTGACTCATGATGGGGGTTTAAAGGAGGTCTTACCTAGCTTTTGTTTTAAAAGGTATACTCCAGTCCCACACAGTCTTTTTGGATCTAAACTGGCCCTGCAGACACAACCTTCTTGTTAGGTCACCTTACTTTACACCTACTTAAGAAGTCGAAGGCTATTGGTTAGCTCTGACGTAACGCGTATAGGGGGCGGAGCCTGCATACCTGACATTGTACTTTCCCTTTGTCCCAACAGCATGTGTATCTGTCTGCATTGCGTGCACCGCTGAGTGCCGCTAAATGTGAGTACCTTTTACTATATCTAATAAAGACATTGGTATTCAGACGGAGAGCACTATATATGTCCCCTTTGTTTTATATATACACCGATTTCTGAGTTTGATTGGAGTTCATCCATCCCCACCTGAGTGATCTATGTTGGGCTGTCCGAGAGAGCTAGGAGAGGATAATCCCCAGGCTGCTACAGCTGATATATGCGATCTTTGACCCTTTATGGGTCTGTGGCTGAGGTGAGAGACCAATCTAGCCGGTGGTGGGATATATGCACAGCGGTGTTTGTGAAGACATTTTTATGATTTTCTTATCACCTTTGTTTTTTTTTTTTTTTTACTACCTTGTTGGAAGTTTCTTCTTTTCACCTTTATTTGGACACTTATGGACTTTATTTTAGACTCTTTTGATAATTATTACACCATCAATATCACCTGTTTATATATTAATTAAGTATTTCTGGCGCAGCACTTTTATAGGTATTTGCACCTTACTTTACCCCCCATTACTGTCATATTTCTCTTGTTTCACTCCAACTTTACCCCCATGCAGTAGTCATCAGAGCTTGCTGATAGGTATTTGGGTTTTAGAGGTTAAAAAAAAAAGTGTGACACCGTCACCCTTCATGCAGAAGTCATGATTTTTTGTGATGGTCTTCTTTGAGGGCAAATTGAAGGAAAATTGCAGTAATGGGGGTAATGGGTACAGTAAAATGGCAACCTTCGTGTACCCCCCACATTACTATCATCTTTGTTTTACTGGGAGGTATTTGGGTTTAAAGGTTAAAAAAAAAAAATCTTCCACAGCCACCTTCATCCAGAAGTAATGATTTTGTGTGAGATGGTCTTCTGTGAGGGCAAATTGTGTTCCTGAACATTCCAACAATAGACAATATACACAGTCATCCACAACTCCGCCCCAGGCTACATCACCAACCTTGTCTCAAAATATCACCCAAATTGTCCTCTCTGCACCCAAGACCTCCTGCTCTCTAGCTCCCTCATCGCCTCCTCCCATGTTCCAAGACTTCTCCAGAGCCTCTTCCATCCTGCGGATTAAGTCACAATCTGTCCAGTTACTCTGTCAACCTTTTTCTGAAAATAGAGTAAACCCCCACTCCATCGCGGTTCAGATTTTGCAGTCCCGGTATATTGCGTTTTTTTTTGTAATGTTATTTTACTATATAAATCATTAAAAATGAAATATTTTTGTGTTTTCCATAGCTCTTGCTTTGTCTCTCAGTATCTTTTATGTGTTTAAATTAGTTTCTATTGTTTTAAAAGTGTGTTTAAAGACCTTTAAAATGCTTTTACACGTACAGTGACAGTAAAAAAACATGCCTACAATGCATTTTAATAGGGTTTTTCTATTTCGCGGATTTTCACTTTTCGCGGCTGGGTCCGGAGCGTAACCCCCGCAATGGAGGGGGGTTTATTGTATATCTCTTCAGGGAAGCCTATTCTGCTTCTACCTAAATTAACTTTTCTTTCTTCATCAGCTCACATTTATTTCCCTTTGTATCACTTGCCCCTATGTTTTAGATTATGTTCTCATGAGCCGGACCCACCTAACCCTCTTGTCTTGAATTGTATTATAACTCTACTGTGTTCTTTTATATTGTAAAGTAATACCCGAACTGTTGGCGTTATATCAATTCTGTATAATATTAATATTTTGCCATTTGGGGTTTGTGTTATCCTTCTTTGCATCCTAAATAGAGAATAATTACTGAGAAAATATATTCCAATGTGTGTGCATAGCCATTTTTTTAAATTAAAGTTGAATTTTAGCCAGGCTGTGTACAAACAAGCACTCACTAACTTCTGTAGCTGCAGATACTAAGGAACAATTCATCTTTAGAGTTAACAGGAGAAGCTATGAAGTTATTCATGGCTGGTCTCAGTGCACTGCTTTCCTTCCTATTCCTGTGCATCTGCTCTGTGTGTGGGCTAGGAAGCCGCCAAGTCACTGCAGGGCGAGGTGAACAGAATTAACTGAGCTGCTCTGATGGAACTGAAAATTATTTTTGCTGTAAACTTTAAGAGCTTTTAATGTATTTATGCTATGCTAGTATGCTAGTTCCAACCAACCAACCTCAAGACTGCAAATGTAAAAAATAAAATAATGTACAGTGTTGTCCCTAAGCCACTCCTTTGTTGTATTGGCTGTACTAAGGACCATTGTTGAGTTCAAGGTGAACCATTGGCCCAGTTTGAGGTCCTAAGCGATGTGGAGCAGATTTTCATTGAGGATGTCTCTGGATTTTGCTCTATTCATCTTTCCCTCAATCCTGACCAGTTTCCCAGTCCCTGCTGCTAAAAAAACACCCCCGCAGCATGATGCTGCCACCATCATGCTTCACTGTTGGGACGGTATTAGGAAGGTGATGAGCAGTGCCTTGTTTCCTCCAGACATAATGTTTAGAATTGAGGTCAAACAGTTCAATCTTGGTTTCATCAGACCAGAAAATCTTGTTCCTCACAGTCTGAAAGTCCTTCAGGTACTTTTGTGAAAACTCCAAGTGGGCTTTCATGTGTCTTGCATTAAGGAGAAGCTTTTGTCTAGCCACTATGCCATAAAGCCCAGCTTAGTGGAGAGCTGCAGTGATGGTTCTTCTTCTGGAACTTTGTCCCATCTTCACACAGGATCTCTGGAGCTTAGTCAGAATGACCATCGGGTTCTTGGGCACCTCGCTTAATAAGGATCTTCTCCCCCAATTTGCTCAGTTTGGCTCTTGGAAGAGTCCTGGTTGTGCCAAACTTCTTCCATTTGAGATTTATGGAGGCTGCTCCTGGGAACCTTCAGTGCAGCAGATTTTTTTTGGAACCTTCCTCAGATCTGTGCCTTGCATTAATACTGTCTTAGAGCTCTGCAGGCAGTTCCATTGACCTCATGGCTTTTGCTCAGATACAGTATGCATTATCAGCTGTGAGGCCTTTTTTTTTAGAGAGGTGTGTGCCTTACAAAATCATGTCCAGTTAATATAATTTTCCATAGGTGAACTCTAATTAAAGCAGTTGTATACCCCGCGTGGTGATTTTTACCCATAGGTAAGCTTATAATAAGGCTTACTTGTAGGTAAAATGAATAACTCCTAAACCTGCACAGTTTGGGAGATATTCACCCTTCATGCAGTCGCTGATATCAGTGGCGCATGCGCTCTAAAGGTCCAACGTATTGTGCCAGGACTTCAGAGCTCCTTGTCAGAACGCAGCGCCAGAGCCCACGAAATGCCGGGGGAACATGTCGGCCCCCTAAGCGGTGACAAGGCTTTGTTCTAAGGCAGGGATCCTCAAACTACGGCCCTCCAGCTGTTGAGGAACCACACATCCCATGAGGCATTGTAAAACTCTGACATTCGCAGACATGACTAGGCATTATGGGAATTGTCGTTCCTGAACAACTGGAGGGCCATAGTTTGAAGACCCCTGTTCTAAGGTAAGTATTTTATAAAGTGCTAGTATGCGATGCATACTAGCACATTATGCTATTGTCTTGCAGGGTTTTTTTTTTTTTGTTGTTTTTTTCAGCGGTTTACTACAGATTTAAGGTGTAGAAACATCTCAGTAATGATCAAGAGAAATGGAAGGCACCTGAGCTAAATTTCAAGTGTTAAGGCAAAGATTTGAGTACCTGAAATGTGACAAAAAAGTTTTTCCTTTGTCATACATTTTCAGACATTTCAAAAATTCTGTTTTCACTTTGTAATTATGTAAAATTTGTCATTATGGGAATTATTGAGAAAAAAAAATGAATTTAAACAAATGTAGTGTCAGGGTGCAACAAAACAAAACTGAAAAAGTGAAGGGGGTCTGTGGTTCTTACCAACCCTTGGTTAACCCCAAATGGTTTCTTATAAAAACCATCCTCCTTTTCTGAGGCATTTTTTTTTTCCTGCTCACTTGTGTTTACCATTTTTATGTAAACTTTATGACTATTTTTATTTCTATTTTTTCTCATTATGTTTGTTTTTGTACACAAAATAGCTAATAAAACATTAGTATTATGTAAAATTAGCTTTCTTTACTACTAATGCTACTACTAAAGTTAATTTTATATTTAATTTGTATTGCTCGTTACTTGTTAACCCTAAGGAAGGCCTGACAAAGTCCTTCCCCCCCCCCCCCCCCCAAACGAGTTGGCTGTATCTGATGTTTTTAACAATTAAACATTTTTAATGAATTTCAATCAAGTTATTTTTTTTTTTTTGCTGCCCTGACTGGAAGGAAAGGGTTAACTGTATTTTTTCCGGGATCTCTTGCTTTGGCACGCTACTGTTGGGCCCCCCCCCCTCTTCCTGTGCATAATATAAATTCAGGAGGAAGACTCTGCCTTCAGGAGATCCAACCACGTGGTAAGCAGGGAAGGCTGATAGCTGAGATGTAGGGGCTCTGCTCCTCTCTGCCTTCAGCTTATTTTGACCCTGACTGTCATCACTGAAGATTGCCTGTCCGAGGTAATTGCCAACAAGCCTGGGGCTGCTGAAACCTTTAGTCTTCCCTGAAGAACACCAGCTCTGGAGGTCTGCCACTGTACTGTCTCTGCTGTATATGGACTCTTGCCTTTGCAGGTATGCTGGGGCAGCTACAAGTTTGAAGTTAGGGACTCAGGATGTTAGGAAAAGACTGCACTTTATGCTGAACTGTTATCTTGTGTATCTCATCGTGCCACATTATTCAAGTAAATCTGTGAAACGTTGTCATGCCTGATCTGAAGGTGCTAAAAGGAGTGCAGGGTAGTAATGGCAAATGGAAGAACAGGGCCTATAATACACTCATTGGATAAAGTGGTGACATGACGTTGCTAGTAGCAAAAAGTATTCAAGAAGGATAATATGACAGCCAGATAGTGGGAGACTGGTACCGGCAGTGGTGACGGGTCTTATGGATAGTGAAGGAAGCATTCAGTGCCCTAGCAACAGGGGACCGGACCCATGTAGTGGAGACCCTTGGGACCTAACCGTATGGTATGGAAGAGAAAGAGTTAATTGTGTGCTTGCATGGAGCCTGCACTCTTTCCCGCTGGGACCCGCTCTGTCACAGAGAGATAGGAAGTAGAGTCAAGCTGGACTGGTGGAATAAGGCACTGCTAAGTGGTCTTTCCCCCTTGAAGATACATACATCCTGAGCAGATGTTTGTATCCTGTGACCTGGAGGCACCTGTATGACGGCTTCACATCATGATACAGAGACAATGGGTTGTATGGCTTGCTTCTAAGTTGAAGTGCCTCCATAATGTTGATGTCATATGAACGCAGCCCCACCTGGTCCTGGGCATTACCGAGAGTGAGAGAGAACAAAAAGGCCCGAAGTGTGAGTAGGCCCTGCCCAAAAGCCAAAATGCACGCTTAAGTCTATGGTGGGAGAGGGAGGAGCATTATAAAAAATTGGAAAGGTTTTCCAAATTGTCTAATCACTATCCTACTATGAGCCAAAGCTCCGGTAGGCAATCTACACTTTGTCTTTGGGTGCTAGGGGATCTTGTCCTGGCAGTCATATATCAGCTACTCTCCCAGTTGGACAGGTAAAGTGTTAAGAGCTAAAAAAACTGAACCCTCAAAGTTTCTGAGCAACGAAAAAAATATTCATTACATCTCTGCAATACATGCATATTTTCTAATGTTTTACTCATTAATAGACATTGCAAATACATAAAAATGCTTAGTGATCTGCCAGAAATCCAGTGCGTTAATAAATTACTGTATAAGTAAAGTAAAGTACTGTCCAGTAGGCGTCCCATACCCTTGCTTTTCTACCGTGATTTGTCAATAGCTCTTGCGCAGCTAGGCTTTTCTTTAAATGCACATGCACTATTCCAGAGCGAGTGGCTTTTTTCTAAATGCGCATGCACTGTTTGAGAGCGAGCATTTTATATCGACAGAACACCTGTCGCAAAGTGAGTGGAATGTGGAACGAAAGTGGAACGCATACTGATTTGTATGTCTCCACATGTCCATACCTACAGAGCGTTCCATATTGACATAACCCTAGACCAGCTGGTGGGTATGTATGCTCTCAGGCATCTAGGAAATGACGTTGGCTGCCGGATGCCCAAGTTAAACATAAGCATACCCGGCAGCTACATAGGAGGGGAGGAGTGGCTGGAGGGGGGGAGCAGCTAAAGAGGAGGAAAGGCTAAAGGAATCCACAAGCCAGGATAGATGGGCAGGGGAGTGGGCAGCACAGCTTTGTACTGACCACGGAAGGTACAGGTATGCTGTGCTGTTTCACAGTGAGCCTGTACAAACAGTGAGATGACCAAAAACCAAAAATAGAATCACCAGAACTATGATTCATGCCAAAGTTGAGGCAGTTTTATCAGACATTGTCAAAAATTTTGAGTGCTTTTGGAAGCCCTGGATGGACCACTTTTTCCCAGCCAATTTCAATGAATCGTTACTATCCCCTTTACCACTCCGATCGTGAGCCCTTGAACCCCTCTGCTGACAATTAATTTCCCTCCTCCTTCCCCCCCCCCGGGATCGGTTCTTGCCCCTCTTGTCCTACCCCCCCCCCTTTTATTTCTCTAGTCTTCTTTCTCCTCTTCCTCCTCCCTCTTCATCTGGTTCAACCTTTCCTCCTTCACTTCTTGCCTCCCCCACCCCTTTTTTTCCCTCTCCTCCTCTTTCTCTTCCCTTTACGTTGGACTGATTAGCCCTCCTTGCCAGAGGATATTATTGAGTTAGAATAGACCCTCTACAGGGTTATTTTACTTGTGAGTATAACGTTTTGTTAACATTTTGTTATTTTTTTTTATTATCTCTCTTTTGAGTAATGAAAGTTTTGCACTTTTGCTCCTGTAACCTTTCAGGTCTCGATTTTGAGAGCTGCATTCCCAGTATATTTGATGTGCATTGTGCATCTTTCTCCTTGGGGTTACTTTGAAAAAAAAAATTTTTTCTGTATGTTATACTCCTTACCTACTAATAAAGTATTTGAACAAAGAGTGAAATGACACAAGACATAAACTGACCACACTAGCATGGACCGGCAGCCATGCTAGCATGGTCAATTTACTCTCTGGAAGAGAGACACAGGCAGGATCAACCAGGTATTACACAACACAGACAGCACCAAATAAAATAGCAACATCACAAGGCATATTGTTTTCCTTTAAAGAGGCAGTAAAGTCATTTTTATAGGTTTACCAACCCTTTAAATTAAAGGTATGCAGTGAATGAAAATGCAGAGTGGGTCATTGTACCCGCAGTGCATGTATGGGGCCATGGCATGACAGCAATGTTATTATTCTTTTTAAAACAGTTAATTGGCTATTAACAAATTAATATTGATTGGTCAGTTAAGAGAACAATTTAATTGGTCAACAAGGATCACTTACCTTTAATTGGTCGAAATTGACAAATTTAGCCACCTTGCAACGTAAATTTTCCCTATAAAAAGAAGTAAAATCCGTTGGAATTTTCAGTTAGCGGGAGCAGAGGAAGAAAATTCGTCCCTCCCTCCCGCCCTGGATTCTTGTCGCAGTCTTTATCGGTTTGCTAGGGGAGGATTATTTATTTATATTTTTTGGTAGTTCGGGCTTTTTGGCTGAACTACAATTTTTAAGGTATTCCTTGTTTGTAAAATGTAATTGGTTAGTTCAAGCTTTTTGGCTGAACTAAATTATATATGTTTATGTTTCACAACTTAGTGTTTATTTTTAAATGTAATAAATGGCCGCGGCCAATTACACCAATGCAAGTCAAGTGTCGGAAGATTTTTTTATTAAATAAATGTATCGTTTTTTCTTTGTTGTTCTGCCTACGGCACCATGATAACTGTCATGTTTGCTTGTGCTCTCCACCGAACTGTCAAGTAATGAAATGACTGGTGTTATAACTAATCACATGTGCAGCACCATGGCAACTACAAATCAAACTGAGGCTAAGATGGCAGCTTCTATTGCTATAAAAGATAGGTAGGTTTAGTTCCACTTTAAAAAATCTTTATGGCAGAAGTAACAAACTTCGACCCCCCCATCTTCCCTGAAGTTTTGTCATAAATAGTAGTAGAGGCAATCTGGTTTTAGTTTTCAAGATCATTTTCAGAAATGTTTAATAGGACCTAGAAAAGGTCATCAACGTCCTCTTGCAGCCAAACATTTCAACAATTAATAGGGTCAGATAGCTTCTCTGCAAACATGTAGAAGAAATAAAAATTTCTATAAAACAGAAATGTTCGGTAAAGCAACCCCAGCCTGAGCAAATCAGTTAGTCATTACTGACATTAACATCCCTTTCTGAGGGAGCCCCAGCCCCCCTTTATCCTGTGGATGAACTCTGAAGCACCTGCAGCAATTTTTTTTTTACCGCTACATTGACTTCAACTACTGGAACTGCTATTTTTTCCAAAGAAAATAATATGCTGACAGAATAATGTGTTTTAGACAGGACGTCCCGAGCAGCTGCTGAGTTTAAATTGCGTTTACTTTCCTTTAATAGCTCTAGAATAATGTAAGGCTGAGACAAAGAAAATTTGTGAGGATTGTACATTAATCAGGCAGCAATAAAGGGTAACTCTACATAAATCTGACCAACAGGAACTGGGGGAGGAGCAGGTCATGTAGCGGGATTGTAGATCTGCTAGTGCTGGAATCCATCAGTCTCCACCTCTACTCTCCACAACTTTTGCTCCTGCCTAGTTCAAATGTTATGTTTGGCATTTAAACAGCAGAAAGGTTTCTTTTCTTTTTTTAGGTAAAGGGGGAAAAAAAATCATAGTTCAGCTCCAAGAGATATTTTAGAATGCGGGTGTTACCATACCTCTAGGATCCATGTATGCACAGCCAGGGGCATGGCCTGTTCTGTCCATCTGCAGAGTGTCAGGTGACTTATGGTCTTTTGGCCATGGCTGGTTTTGTCGGTAGTCATGAGTTTAAATGTGTGGGTTATGGGTCCCCTTGGGTCACCGGGTGCAACAAAAGTACCTTTGTGCATGATTCTCCAAGTGTGAGCACTGAGACAATGACCAGTCCAGTATCTTTGCATTTTTTGTATTTATTGAGAACTTGGATGGGAGAAGGGATGAGAGGGATACTCCTTTGGCTTAACTATGCACAATTTGCTAGGGATAACTGAAAATGCCGATTGGCGCTGACTTGACGCTGGCTAGATGCCGGTCAACGCGTGTTGACGCTGGTTAACGCTGGCTCGCTGCCTGTTAACTCCAAACTGTCTTTGGACTGCTTTCTTATATAAAGAAGTCCTCTTTGAGCTCCCTTAAGCACTCCTTGCTGATGTAGCTACTTGTACTACTGCTGCACTGCTAAACACTTCAGGGCCCACACCGCCACCCTTTTTCTCTCACTTATCTTCAGGGCTTAGACACTGGCACCCCCTTTCTCTAAGCCTTCTCCACAGGTTAGTTGGCTCCCGGATCCCTCTAACCCTCTGGAGGGGTCCCCTCTCCTAGGCAGACCCCTGGGCGGTTTTGAGTACTCACAACACTGTTTTTCCCCAAAACTTCTGCCCAGCAGCTCCACTCGATCCACAGCACTCTGGATCCCTTTCTGCAGCTCAGCTCAACTTTCGTCCTCTAGGTCGACTGCCCAGGACACCTTCACTAACACTGACAGGAGGAGAGATAGCCATCACCCACCTTCTGGGACTCTGCTTCCCGCCAAAGACGCCCTGTCACATGCTCCCCTCAGACTTATAACTCATCCCAGGGTGCATTGCGGCAAACTCTGCCCACTAAGATAGCCATAGGCCCTGGTGTGCTATTGGCTAGGTTTCCCCCACTGTCCAATAAGAGCCCTCATTGGAAACAGTGGGGAGACTCCCCAGGCACAACAGGTCACACCTGAAAGCATGTGACAGCCTAATTAAATGATCAGGCTCCCTGATATGCAGACATGGGCAATCCATATGCTTTTTCCTAGCACCTACCTAGGAGGGTGCTACATCGGTGACTGGTGCTGTGTCTTCTTACCAGCTACTCTGTACATGAGGTTGCCATTGTTTTCATCAGCCATTGCTGACCTGGATTGCTTGAATCTGTCCTCATCTCCAGCCATTGTTGCAAACTCTGCCCATTCCTGTTATTCATTCACTGTCAAAAGTTAACCTGCAGTTTCCTGCTTGTGTATTCCTACTTTCACATGTGTGGTTTGGCTCACCTATGGACGTCACCTGCTATTCTGTTGGCTATTATTTCCTTCACCTCCATCACTTCCTGGCCCGCCTCTCAGTTTGCTTGTCTATATAAGACATGCTCAGTGTAACCTACGTTGCCTAAACAACTTCAGTTCTCTGAGCTCCCGGTTGCTTGTCACTTGTGTATTCCATGCCTGACTACCCGTGTATCGACTCCGGCTTTGTTTACTGGCTATGCTTGTTCTCTGCCTTTCTAAACTCGGCTTCTCTCCTGGATTTCCTGTTGTCTCCTGCTGCTAGTACTCTGCACACATTTGTGGTCTCTGCATCCTCAACTGGGTGAACCTGGGGGGCATGATCTGGTTCCAGCTTGCTGCAAGTCCATCCCTACCATCAGTTGCTATGGTAAAGAAGCAGGCTGGGGCTTAGACTCCGTACCCTGGTGAATCCTTCCCTTCCTGTCTGATAAATAGTTGAAGGCCCAAGGAGAAGAGAAGGACATGGTACTGCTGGGATGAAGTGAATGTGGAGAGCTGGGGCCTTACATCAGTGGAGGAGGTCTCACCCAGAGTTAGGTGGGTCATAACTGTTATATTCTCCGTGTTGTGAGAGACACAGGACTCTGGTCTGGAACAACGGATGTTTATTCAGGACTGTCAGGGATACCACATGCAGGCATCCAGCAAGGGTGATCAGATCAGTTGGCTGCACCAAGGAATCAGGACCCAGATGGATAAAGATGTAAATAAGTTTATTAAGCAAAATGACACACTCCAATACCAACACCAGTGACCATAAACAAGTAAACAAAATATAAATGATAACAGTACAAAACCCCAATAGAACCTAACAAACTATATACAAAGGGATGGAGCAAACAATAGCAGGACAGGACAGGGACAGGAGACAAGGAAAGCAGGGAGCCAGGTACAGGAAGCAGGATGCAGGGAACAGGACTCAGGATCAGGATACAGGTTTCAGGATACAGGTTCAGACAGGGACACGGCTAGCAGAGAAAATACTGAAGCACTGAGCCTCAGTGAAGGGCGGGCTTATATTCCCTCAGCAGTCCTCCTCAGGTGCAGCTTAATTAAAAGAACAGTCCAGCTGCTGGGAGACACCCGCTGGTGGGCCCTGGAACTGCGCCCCTCAGTTCCAGGAACAACAGTGCCACCAGCAGGTGACCCATGTAATGACACAGATCCTGACAGTTCCCCCCCTTTAAGGAGCGGCCTCCGGACGCTCCATTGTGCTTCTACCCCAAAAGTCCAAAAAGGTCTCCCCTCCATGTCTGCGGGTCTTCTAGCACTCTCTAGGCCAAAGTCCTTTAACTTGCCGGAAGGCGTGCCACCAGAGTCCAGCAATTGATCATGCGCCCCACCACCAGGGTCTGGAAGCCGTCTTGGCACCCCACCGGTCAAGTTCCTGAAGAGGCGTAACATTAGGGATACACCTGCCCTCATTGCAACACATGTCCCAACACTGGGACTGAAGGCAAGCTGGACATCAAGCAGGGGAGCGCCAGCGGCATGCAGGATATCCGGCAGTGGCACACCAGGCTGGGCAACAGACAGTGGCACATCAAACAGGGCGGCAGACCGTGGCTCAGCAGGCACTGGATCAGCAAACACTGGGTCAGCAGGCACCGGAACAGCAAGCACTGGGTCAGCGGGCACTGGAACAGCAAGCACTGGGTCAGCAGGCAAAGGATCAGCAGGCACAGGATCAGCAGACACATGATCAGCAGGCACAGGATCAGCAGGCACAGTAGTGGTCACCAGAACAGCGGGCACGGGATCAGCTGGCACCGGATCAGCGGGCTGAGTAAGAGACACCGGATCAGCAGGCACCGGAACAGCAGGCACTGGGTCAGCGGGCACTGGAACAGCAAGCACTGGGTCAGCAGACTGGGTAGTGGTCACCAGAACAGCGGGCACCAGAACAGCGGGCACTGGATCAGCAGGCTCAGTAGGAGGCACCGGATCAGCGGGCACTGGACCAGCAGGCATTAGAACAGCAGGCACTGGATCAGCAGGCTCAGTAGGAGGCACCGGATCAGTGGGCACTGGATCAGCAGGCTCAGTAGAAGGCACCAGATCAGCGGGCAATGTAACAGCAGGCACTGGATCAGCAGGCTCAGTAGGAGGCACCGGATCAGTGGGCACTGGAACAACAGGCATCAGAACAGCGGGCACTGGATCAGCAGGCTCAGTAGAAGGCACCGGATCAAAGGGCACTGGATCAGCAGGCTCAGTAGGAGGCACTGGATCAGAGGGCACCGGAATAGAAGGCACTGGATCAGCGGGCTCAGTAGGAGGCACCAGATCAGCGGGCACTGGAACAGCAGGCATCAGAACAGTGGGCACTGGATCAGCAGGCTCAGTAGGAGGCACCGGATCAGTGGGCACTGGATCAGCAGGCACTGGAACAACAGGCATCAGAACAGCGAGTACTGGATCAGCAGGCTCAGTAGGAGGCACCGGATCAGTGGGCACTGGATCAACAGGCTCATTAAGAGGCACCAGATCAGCGGGCACTGGATCAGCAGGCATCAGAACAGCAGGCACTGGATCAGCAGGCTCAGTCGGAGGCACCAGACAAGCGGGCACTGTAACAGCAGGCATCAGAACAGTGGGCACTGGATCAGCAGGCTCAGTAGGAGGCACCGGATCAGTGGGCACTGGAACAACAGGCGTCAGAACAGCGGGCACTGGATCAGCAGGCTCAGTAGAAGGTACCGGATCAGTGGGCACTGGGTCAGCAGGCTCAGTAGGAGGCACTGGATCAGCGGGCACCGGAACAGCAGGCACTGGATCAGCAGGCTCAGTAGGAGGCACCAGATCAGCGGGCACTGGAACAGCAGGCATCAGAACAGTGGGCACTGGATCAGCAGGCTCAGTAGGAGGCACCGGATCAGTGGGCACTGGATCAGCAGGCACTGGAACAACAGGCATCAGAACAGCGGGCACTGGATCAGCAGGCTCAGTAGGAGGCACCGGATCAGTGGGCACTGGATCAACAGGCTCAGTAAGAGGCACCAGATCAGCGGGCACTGGATCAGCAGGCATCAGAACAGCAGGCACTGGATCAACAGGCTCAGTAAGAGGCACCAGATCAGCGGGCACTGGATCAGAAGGCATCAGAACAGCAGGCACTGGATCAGCAGGCTCAGTAGGAGGCACCAGATCAGCGGGCACTGTAACAGCAGGCATCAGAACAGTGGGCACTGGATCAGCAGGCTCAGTAGGAGGCACCAGATCAGTGGGCACTGGATCAGCGGGCACTGGAACAACAGGCATCAGAACAGCGGGCACTGGATCAGCAGGCTCAGTAGAAGGCAACGGATCAGTGGGCACTGGATCAGCAGGCTCAGTAGGAGGCACCGGATCAGCGGGCACCGGAACAGCAGGTACTGGATCAGCGGGCTCAGTAGGAGGCACCAGATCAGCGGGCACTGGAACAGCAGGCATCAGAACAGTGGGCACTGGATCAGCAGGCTCAGTAGGAGGCACCGGATCAGTGGGCACTGGATCAGCAGGCACTGGAACAACAGGCATCAGAACAGCGGGCACTGGATCAGCAGGCTCAGTAGGAGGCACCGGATCAGTGGGCACTGGATCAACAGGCTCAGTAGGAGGCACCAGATCAGCGGGCACTGGATCAGCAGGCTGGGTAACAGGTATAATTGTATGTGTTGGGAAAAATCTCCTTTTCTTTTTAGGTTTAGATACAGAAATCTTGCTAGTGGTTGCAGGGCTATGAATAGATTGTGAAGTAGATGGAAGCGAAATGGCAGTATTGGGAGATGGTGGAAAAGGAGAGACAGTTACAGAGGAGAATTTCTGAGAGGTTGCTAGAGGCAACAGAGTAGTAGAGGAAGTTTTCACAGAGTTAAATGCAGGAAAAGTGCAACTCGTTAAGCCAGGATATGAACAAGCAGTGGAAAGCAAACCATACCTAACTGCAGCTGTGGTTGCTACGGGTAACGGAGAGGATAAACTTTGAGAAAACTGGTGTCCAGAGGCAGAAGTGGATTGGTGTGAGTTAGCTGATGCTAAATTGGAAAGATCTGACCAGGTTTGCAATAAGGCCTGAACAAAACTCAATTTACAACCCCCTTGTCTGATTAGAGAATATACAGCATTCATGCAATCCAACAGGGCCTCTGGAGAATACACTGAATAATGTTCAATAAAATAGGGTTTATCATCTTCCAAGAGCCACACAAGAGATACCACCTGAGAGACACTAAAAGGAGGAGAATAATCATCACCACCCTTAGGGGTATTAGATAAAGCCAACTCTGCACAGAGCTGAATAAGTGGCTGAATCTCTTTGAACAAAACTCTGCCTTTGTCAACAAACGAGTGGGCCAGACGGATGCATTCCAACAACTGCTCGCTAGTGTAAGTTTTCAAAATTTGGCGACAATATTCCCTGTCTTCTGTTACAAGCAAAGAAAAATAAAAGACCTCCTCTGACTGCATCTTGCAACAACCAGAAAATTCCTAATTCCCAGGTGCAACCGATCTGATCGTTAGTGGCTTCAGTATTCTGTCAGGGATACCACATGCAGGCATCCAGCAAGGGTGATCAGATCAGTTGGCTGCACCAAGGAATCAGGACCCAGATGGATAAAGATGTAAATAAGTTTATTAAGCAAAATGACACACTCCAATACCAACACCAGTGACCATAAACAAGTAAACAAAATATAAATGATAACAGTACAAAACCCCAATAGAACCTAACAAACTATATACAAAGGGATGGAGCAAACAATAGCAGGACAGGACAGGGACAGGAGACAAGGAAAGCAGGGAGCCAGGTACAGGAAGCAGGATGCAGGGAACAGGACTCAGGATCAGGATACAGGTTTCAGGATACAGGTTCAGACAGGGACACGGCTAGCAGAGAAAATACTGAAGCACTGAGCCTCAGTGAAGGGCGGGCTTATATTCCCTCAGCAGTCCTCCTCAGGTGCAGCTTAATTAAAAGAACAGTCCAGCTGCTGGGAGACACCCGCTGGTGGGCCCTGGAACTGCGCCCCTCAGTTCCAGGAACAACAGTGCCACCAGCAGGTGACCCATGTAATGACACAGATCCTGACAAGGACTCTCTGTACAGCATTACAGGACAGCTCTGCATATCAATACATCTCTACATGTGTCTAAAGATGGCCACTCTGCCCCTTGACCCTTGTTATCACTCCTGGGTGGAGCCAGCCTTAAAGTGACAGTACATGTGAAACCCTTCAGGTATAACACCTTCCATCCATCCCTAAAAAAAAAAACAAAAAACAACAAAACAAGAACAGGCATAAAACAGTAACTCATAATTGTCCAATACAGTCCTCCAACTCAGGAGATTTACATGGCTTCTTCCACGTCCGGATGTGAGAACAACTTCCAGGGATGCTACGGGGAGAAAATGGCAGTGGATCACTTTCGGCGGGCCTGTCAAAAGTCTCATAACCGTTCTTGCATTTGAAACCGGTCAGGAGGGCGACAGTGTCGTTGAGGATGGGCACCCAGCGACTCGGGGCCGGAGGAAGCAGGGCTGGCCGGAATGGACACCGGCAGGGGCCAAGAGGGGATCCCCTAGCTCAGAGGGTGAGCAGACCTCTGGACCAGGGCTGGAGGGCTCTGTTGGAGCTGAGTTCAAAAGTTCAGAGTCCTCCCAAGCATCAGTCTCAATGCCTCCTGATCCGGTAGGAGCAGAACCTTGAGACACAGGAGGTGCAGCCGATGTCAGGGATTCGGGCAGCTGAGAACGAGGGCGCAATTGGTCCGCATGCCTTATGCAAATGGAACCATCTTCCAGGCAGACCCTATACATTTTAGGTCCCAAAGTCTCT
The DNA here is from genome assembly GCF_965119305.1 of Pelophylax lessonae. Lineage (NCBI taxonomy): Eukaryota > Metazoa > Chordata > Amphibia > Anura > Ranidae > Pelophylax > Pelophylax lessonae. The sequence continues at coordinate 249,065,835 of NC_138775.1, read as the reverse complement.
GCGACGATAGCAGGAAGCCAACGAGTGTTGGAAGCGCCATAAGATCGGGCCCATACCTTTTGCTGGGCTGTAAACCGGGGAATCTCGTTGTGTTCGACCCTCTTGTCTTGGGACTGCCATACATGTTCCTGGACCGTTTGAGGGCGGAGCATATCCAAAACAGTCCATGGCTGCCGACCCAAAAGAAGTTCAGCTGGAGTTTTCCCAGTGGTTGCATGTGGTGTGGTTCTGTAAGCAGAAAGGAAGGAGTCCAGCTGCTGGGGTGACAGGGACTGTTGTTTACTTGTAGCCACAGTAGCTTTGAAATAGCGTTTGAAGGTCTGCACAAACCTTTCTGCTTGACCATTTGTAGCCGGGTGGTAAGGTGCGGTCAACTTGTGTTTGATGTTGTGGGCAGTCAGGAAACCCTGAAACTCCTGGCTTGTGAATTGTGCACCGTTGTCTGTGACAATTTCTCTGGGGTATCCAAACGTAGCAGCGAGATGTAACAGTATGGAAATCGTCGCCTTAGTCGTTGGCTGGGTAACAGGAATGACCTCAGGCCACTTTGAATGGGCATCAATAATGATCAAAAAGGTGTGTCCTCTGATCGGGCCTGCAAAGTCCAAGTGTAGGCGAAACCAGGGAACCGTGGGCCAAGTCCAGGGCTGGACGCACCCTCGAGGAGGGTCTCTTGCAGTTTGTGCACATCCAGCACACGCATTCACATATGTCGTGATATCGGAGTCGAGGTTCGGCCACCACACATAGCCTCGGGCCTTTTGTTTCATACGTGTGCTCCCAGGATGACCAGTATGTGTCTCCGGAGGGTCTGTGGAACGATCACTCGGTCTCCCCATAAAACACAGTTGCCAGACACAGTTAATTCCAGACGCCTACGGAAGTAAGGTTCATAATCCTGTGTGACAGTTGCAGGCCAACCGTACCTTACCCAGGAGAGTATTGTCTTAAGGAAGGTATCCTTGGCTGTATGGGCTGCTACTTCCCCGGAAGACAGAAAGGACAGGCTGGTGTAACGACAACTCTTGACAGGTGGAGAAGAGTCTGTTAATGTCCTTGTCAGACGGGACATGGCGTCTGCATTAGCATTGGCATCATGGCTGCGATACTGGATTTTGTAGCTATATGCTCCCAAGAATAGGGCATAGTGTTGAAGACGGCCGCAGTCGTCTGGGAGATGCCTTTGTCAGGGCTAAAGATCTGAAGGAGTGGTTTATGATCAGTCAGTATGGTGAATTCCCTACCATACAGGTAAAGATGAAACTTCTTAATTGCCCATATGAGCGCCAGAGCCTCTTTGTCAATGTGAGAGTAATTGCTTTCTGCTTTTGTCAAGGACCTGGAGGCGAATGCCACAGGTTTCTCTGACCCATCTGGTAAAACGTGAGATAGTGCAGCCCCTAGACCATAGGGTGAGGCATCACAAGCCAAGGTGAGAGGCCTTTGGAGGTCATAGTGCACGAGCATGCGTGACGCCAACAGCTTTCGCTTAGAAACTTCAAAAGCACGTTGGCATGCAGCCGACCAGTTCCATCTGGAGTGTTTCTCCAAAAGCTTGTTTAATGGAAACAAAGTGTGTGCTAGATCCGGCAGGAATTTGTGGTAATAGTTCAGCAAGCCCAGGTATGATCGCAGCTGCTGGACGTTGGTCGGGGCTGGAGCTTTTACTAAAGCATCAACTTTGGCTTCCGTGGTGTGTATACCCTCTGCATCCACAAGGTGGCCACAAAACTCCAATTTAGGTACCATGAATTGGCATTTCGCCAAGTTAACTTTTAGACCCTGCTCTTGCAGTCTCGCCAACACAAGCTCCACGTTATGCTTGTGTTCCTGGTCCGTCAGGCCCGTGATGAGCATGTCATCTAACAGGCACTGTGTGAAAGGAATGTCCGCCAAAATCTCATCCATTTTGCGTTGCCAAATGGCTGGGGCGGAGGCTACCCCAAACACCATCCGATTGTATTCATACAGTCCCTTGTGAGTGTTGATTGTTAGAAACTTGCGGGACGAAGGGAGGACCTCAAACTGTAAATAAGCTTGCCTGAGATCAAGCTTGGTGAACTTTTGACCTCCTGCAAGAGAGGCAAAAATGTCATCTACTCTGGGTAGGGGTTACTGGTCTATCTCCAGTTGAGAATTTAGTGCCATGCGGAAATTGCCACAAATGCGCAAGTCCCCATTCGCTTTCTTTACTGGTACAACTGGTGATGCCCACTCGCTGTGCTCTACCTTTGAGATGACACCTTGTTCCTCCAGCCGGCTTAATTCAGCTTCCACACCTGCTCGGAGTGCGAAAGGTACCGTCCGAGCTTTGAAGAACCTAGGCTGGGCATTAGGTTTCAGCCTGAGTCTCACACAGTCATGCTTTATTTTTCCCAAATGGTTATCAAAGACTTGTGGGAATCGCTGTTTCAGGGACTTCACCCATCCCTCTTCATCCCCTGATGGGATGGTCACGGTGTTGCAGGGGTTAATGGCGATGTCTGGCATGCCAAAGTGAGCAATCCAGTCTCTCCCAAAAAGAGGGGGTCCCCCATGTTCTAGGATATATAATGGCATTCTTTTCGTCTGACCCTTGTAGGATACCTGTACTTTCACGTACCCCAGTGGGTGGAGTATCTGCTTTGAGTATGTCTGCAGTTTTATTGGTGTTGGACGGACAGTTGTTCGGATCAGAAGTTTTCTCCATTGTTTCTGGGTGATAACTGAAACTGCTGCTCCTGTGTCTACATCCATCTTGAGTTTCTTTCCTTCCACGGTTACCTCTACAGTCATTGCTGAGGGTGCTGAATGCATATGATGTATGTCCAATATGTGGAGCACTTCCTCATCCTCTGATTCAGATGATGATGTATATCTTCCCACCATATATGCCTTTGTCCTGGGGTTCAGAGGTTGTTTATTTCGCACCTTCTTACTACGGCAGACTCGTTTCAGATGGCCTGCCTTACCACAATTATGACAGAGCTGATCCTTAAACCGGCAGACTTTGTGATCATGGTCTGTATTCCCACAACGATAGCAAGCTGACGTCCCGGTTGGTGAGGTTCTATATTTACCGTTAGCTGCAGTTTGCTTGACTGCTGTTCTGAAAACTTCCTCTTTAACCTCTTCCCTTCTACTCTGGGGGTTCAATGCCTCTGTATCTTTCACAGCCATTTCCATCACTGAAGCTATCTCAATTGCCTTTGTAAGGGTAAGGTCTTTCTCTGTTAACAGTCTCTTTTGGCTAGACTTACTATTCAGTCCCATGACAAACTTATCCCTCAGTGAAGTCGGTAAATACTCCCCAAAAGAACAGGTTGAGGCTAGTCTGCGAAGGGCGAGCACATAAGCCTTAATATCTTCACCTGGCTGCTGCTGCCGCTGATAAAACCTGAATCTTTCTGCAATCTATAGTGGTTTAGGCTGGAAGTGATTCCCTTACAGTGTCAGGAGCTCTGCCAAAGTCTTAGTTGTTAGTTTTTCAGGGAAAAGGAGATCCCTAAGAGTGTCATATGTCCTAGCACCAACCAGTGTCAGAAATACTGCTACTTGCCTGTCGCCTGGGATGGCATTTGCTGCAAAATATTGTTCTAGTCTTTCAATCCAGGAAATCCACGTTGTCTGTTCTCCATCAAATTCACTTAATGTCCCGATCAATGACATTTTCCTGCTGGGCTCTGTGGGTGTTTGTATCCAGCTAACAATCCAGAGTTTTTTTTTTTTTCTTTTCCTTTCTCACACGGATAGTAACCTTGTAAATCCCATCCTCGTCGCCACTGTTATATTCTCCGTGTTGTGAGAGACACAGGACTCTGGTCTGGAACAACGGTTGTTTATTCAGGACTCACTGTACAGCATTACAGGACAGCTCTGCATATCAATGCATCTCTACATGTGTCTAAAGATGGCCACTCTGCCCCTTGACCCTTGTCATCACTCCTGGGTGGAGCCAGCCTTAAAGTGACAGTACATGTGAAACCCTTCAGGTATAACAATAACATGCAAGTATTCTGCTAATAGCTACAAAGTCTACACTTAGAGGCGCCTCTTCTCTGTTTATCCCTACATTATGGCCAATGCTTCACATAATGACCATGCTTTACTTGTGCTTTAAATTGGTCATAAAGGCCACTTAGCAATGTTGCTGCTGTCTCAGCAAATGACGAGGAAGAGATCCGGGAGAGCCGCTGCTCTCGTATACATCACTGGATCGACATGGGGTCAGGTAAGTATTAGGGGGTGCAGGGGGGGCTGCTGCACACAGAAAGTTTTTTTACCTTCAGGAATTTAATGCACTTTACAGCCTTTACAACCACTTTAAGTTGTATTTGGATAATGTGATCTTTACTGATTCCTACATCATAGTGCACGATAATAACACATTTATACATAAAATTATATTTACAATTAAATTTCAACCTATATAAGTATTACTATTAGTATTGATATTATACCATATGATAAGTTTAGGTAAAATATATACAGTATATATTCATTAGGAAGCTAAAATGGCACTTATGAGTCTGTTATAAAGATTTTATCATACGAGTGCCAATACCAATGCCTTGTACCAATGTATCATTCTGTAAGTGTGTGTTGTGTGATAAGAAACCCTATAAAAAGGGAAGTTTGAAATGTATCAGGCCAGAGCATGCTGGACGGCTCTATAGGGGCGTGCTCTTACATAGCCACGTTTTCTGTTTTTAATACATCTTTTTAATTTGGAACTTTCCCAGTCTAGAAGTTTTCTTGCAGGTTTAATTGAAATAAGTTACCCTATACAAAGTTATTACTAAAACCAGTAATAACTGAAAGCAGAGGCAATGTTTTAATAAGATAAAGAGTAGATACATTTATATAGTTTTACAGATACAAATGACCTTTCGAGGGCAAACATAATGTTGATGCGGCCCACGATGAAATTGAGTTTGACACCCCTGCCCTAAGCACAATTGGGCCTTTCATTGCTTAACTGACAATTATAGCTGAAATGGAAGTATAGGTTTAAACATTTATACACCTTTTTTCATTTTAGAAATCTACATTTTTGTGTTTTCGTCCCTTCCCTTCAAGTATTCAAATTAACACTTTTTTCTTTCGTTTTTTTTTCTTTTTTTAATACACTTTAAATTTATAACAGCTTTTTAGACATTCCACATATACATCAGCCTTAAGGTGATACTAAAGTCTCCGTTTTTTCCTTTAAAAATAACAAACATGTAATACTTACCTGTTCTGTGTAGCGGTTTTGCACAGAGCAGCCCAGATCCTCCTCTTCTCGGGTCTCTCGTCGGCGCTCTTGGCCCCTCCCTCCTGCCTAGTGCCCCCGCTCCAAGAAGCTTGCTATGGGGGCACCCAAGCTGAGCTGCTGCTTTGTGTGTCCATTCAGACATGGAGCCGAGGTTCAGCCCTGCCCTCTCTCTCTCCTCATTGGCTCACTGACTTTGATTGAAAGCAGCAGGAGCCAATGGCGCCATGCTGCTGTCTCAGCCAATGAGGAGGGAGATCCCCGGGGAGCCGAGCCTCTCCTGCAACATTGCTGGATCGAAATGGGCTCAGGAAAGTTTTAGGGGGGCTAAGGGGTGCTGCTGCACACAGAAGGCTTTTTTTTTTTATATTAATGCATTGAATGTTTACAACCACTTAAATATACTAACTTTTTCCTTTCAAATGCTTTGAAATATGATATATATAGTGAGCATTGTAATACTGCTTAACCGCTTCCGGACCGCCCACACACAATTACTGCAACAGGGCAGCCCGGCTGCGCCAAACGACATACCTGTACACCGCATCTTCTTCCTGGTCTGAGGCACGCATGCTGCCATCGACCTGTTACCACTGTGTTTGGACACAGCGGGAGCCGATCAGCAGGTCTGGCGGACGCAATGTCTGCTGGGACCCGCCGCTCTTTCCTATGCAAACAAGGCAGATCACCGTTCTGTCGGGGGAGAAGATAGAGAGCTTGACACGGATCTCTGTCTTCCCCCAGTCAGATCATCCCCCACGCAGTTAGTAAGCACCCCTAGGGATACATTTAACCCTTTGATCGCCCCTGATGTTAGCCCCTTCCATGCCAGTGTCATTACTACAGTAACAGTGCATATTTTTAGCACTGATCACAGTAATAATGTCACTGGTCCCCAAAAAAAGTGTCAAGTGTCAGTTAGGTGTCCGATTTGTCTGCTGCATTGTCGCAGTCCCGCTAAAAATCGCTGATCGCCACCATCACTAGTAAAAAAATTAATAAAAATGCCATAAAAATATCCCATAGTTTGTAGACGCTATAACTTTTGTGCAAACCAATCAATATGCGCTTATTGGGATTTCTTTTACCAAAAATATGTAGCAGAATACATATTGGCCTAAATTGATGAAGAAATTTGATTTTTTAAATATTTTTTTATTGGATATGTTTTATATCAGAAATACTTTTCATAGGTTTGCGGGACTTTATGTGAGGCAAATTGATCCTTGCTTACATGCAATAAACATTTGAATATTTTAATAAAAATAGACCATTATTGGCCTTCCATTGTAACAACAGTAGATTATAAACCAGTAGAAAAGGTCTACTTCAATTCATAATAAATCAATATACAAAAAAAAAAGAATAGAAAACAATAATGATTATACATTATAAGGAATACACCATAATTTAGGTAGGTCAAATTACAATTAAAACAGGTAGATATGTCGAGAAGACCTGACATGTGAGGGAATTCATTCCTGCATCGCACAAAATATATATTTTTATTTTATAATCTCCTTTTATAGCAGAAAGTAAAAAATATCGTTTTTTTTTTTGTTTATAGCGCAAAAAAAAAAACAACAACGCAGCGGCGATCAAATTTCACCAAAAGAAAGCTCTATTTGTGAGAAAAAGAAAATCAATTTTATTTGGGTACAGCATCGCACGACCGCACAATTGTCAGTTTGCAATCGCAAAAAAATGGCCCGGTCAATAAGGGGATACAAAACTTCTGGGGCTAAAGAGGTTAAAAAGAGGCAGAATCTTTCTTTGCACTCAGGTAGCACTGGAATTTTTTGTTCCAAACGTTAACTATAAGACCGCATTCACACTGAAGCGGCACGACTTTGGGGGCGACCTGTGAAGTCGCGTGCACCGCGACTTCGCCGCGACTTGCACGGACTTCATATAATGAATGTCTATGCAAGTCGCTCTGAGGTTGCCCTGAAGTAGTACAGGACCCTTTTTCTAAGTCGGAGCGACTTGTGTCGCTCCTATTAGAACGGGTCCTGTAGCACTGCATGGACCGTGAAGGGCCGCGACTTGTCAGGCTGACAAGTCGCCTGACAAGTCGCGGTAGTGTGAATGGAGACTTAGATGTTCCTGGCCCCAGGGATCTAGGATTCATAAATCCTAAACGTTTACTAGAAGACCTCCAACTCGCTGCACAGTTTATATTTACCACTATTCAAAAACACTATTACGCAAGATCCTTTAAACACCCATTAACACCTTCTGCAAAATATGTCTTTGACTTTTTTTAACCTAGAAGCTATGTTACGGACTGTGTAGGTGGGCCAAGTGGTTTTTATTTACTCTCCATTTTGAAGTCTATTTTTAAATAATCCGAACTGGATCTGTTCCTCAGGAAAGACCAGCGTTCCAATGCAACCAGTGCTGAATTGAACAGGGGGTTTGGGTCAGCCACACATTCATTTAGAGTTTCCTTACCCACATTTCCATCATACGCTTTGTTAAAACTCCCCCCCCTCCTCTTTTTTCCTCCCAACCTTCCAAATACCCATAAAAAACAACCACTTTTGAGGGCTTCTTGAAAAAACATTTTGCCTCATAAAAATGCTAAAGCATTGTTTGTGGGTCCAAAGAGATCAACAAATGGTATAATGTCTAGTTTTCATTTTTACTGGTTAGCACTTGCTGCATAGGCCTGTGACCTCTTTGTGAAACTTCTTTTACTAGTTTATTTTGGCCTCTTGCAGGCATTCATAAAATTCCAAAGGAGCTGGAAGTTTTAAGAAGGGCTTGTAAAAAAAAAAAAAAAAAAAAAGTATCAGATTGGAGAGGGGGGCTTTTTCTTCCATTACCTTGTCACAATCTTTCTAATGCGATTCTTGTGTCTTTCAAATCCTTTAAAGCTGAAGCTTCTGAAAAGGAGAAAGTGAAAGCAGAGCTGGAAAGGGAAGGGAGGGAGGGTGTGTATGTGTGCTGGGGGGGCAAGATTTAAAATACCTATCTTTTTTCCAATATAAGTCACAATTTGTCCAAGCAGATAGAGGTCCCGCCGTCATAGCAGCCAGCCATTCTGTTGCAGCCATTCAGGCTTCCCAGCAGGGTGTGCGGAGCTGTAGAACAGACCGAATAACATTGCATCTGAAACAAATTAGATCTCCCTTGTAGCCACCCAGTGTTTGCTGATGGATGGAGGTCTATATTTACAGCAAAACTAATTGGCAACACACACAGACATCCAAAAGCATATTATTTTGCCAGACTTCAAAAATGGTTGTTTTTTTTATTATAGAACATTATACAGCTTAAGATAAAAAAAAAAAAAAAAAAAAAGAACAGTGAGATTTTCAAGTCTCATAAAAGAGTTTGAATGCAGTAGAAAAAAAAAAAAAGAATAACCTACAAGGAAGGGAAAAAGAGGGTTTGATTCTCGGGGTTTTACTATATTAATGAAGTCTTCTCTGCAAAATGTTTCCAATTTAAAAACAATTTGGTGTGCTGGGCAGTAATAAAGTGTTTTTCTTTTAAATGACCTGAGACTTTTAAAGGTTGTGATGGATAAAAATGCCGTTGGATGGTTATTAAAACATAATTCAGCAGAGGCTTAACACAATGGGGCCTTCCAGAGGAAAAGCCAGTAGTGTAATATGGGATAAAATTGCTAATAAAGGAATTTTTAAGCGTGTATGCATGTGCGCGGTATTTTTTTTTTCTCTTTTTTTTTCTTATAGAAACTATACCTTAAACCAGTTTGTTTGCATATTCCACATGCATCCCATCAATTGTAATTTTCACCAAGAATATGCTGGAAATAAGCTGCATACCTGTCCTTTATATTTAAAGTAAATTTGTAATTCTCTATTCTTATTTATAGGACCCCTTCGCCAGTGCTGCAGCTTGCTCCAATGTGGTTGTGTTTTCTCTTTTGTTTTTTGGCTTTTATTGGTTGAGCCGGATGGACTTGTGTCTTTTCTTAACCTCACTAAATATGTAACTATGACAATTTGGCCATGAATACATTTGATAAGAAGTTATAGAATTGTAATAGCCCAGCATCTAGTAAATTAAATAAGCCAACAAGATTTACTAATATTTTTATGCCTTAAATAAAAATCAAATGAAGACATTTAATTAAATAAACTTCTGTGTTTATTATGGGATTTTTTAAATATAAAAATGTTGTACATGAGAATTTTGAGTACCATTTTCATTTTTTTCATAAAATGTATATAATGTACAGTTCTGTGTACAGTGATTTATTAATTCTATTGTGGGGTAGACAAGAATATGGAAAACCTAATTAAACTTTTTTTTTTTGCCTTTTTTTTTTTTTAAATTAAAGTGCAACTAAATCCAAAAACAAAGTAAATACATAATATACAGTATATATGGACTGATGTGAATGTAAAATTATTATGAAAAGTGCTGTGCATTGATGGTGCTATATAAGTACCTGTAATAAATATATATGTAAATATATATATATATATATATATATATATATATATATATATATATATATATATATATATATATATATATATATACACACAATAAATATATATATATATATATATATATATATATACATTATATATATATATATATTTATATTTATTACATATATTATATTTATTACTTATATAGCACCATCAATGCACAGCGCTTTACATATTAATTATACATTCACATCAGTCCATATATACTGTATATTATTTATGTATGTATTATGTACACACACAGGTGTGTGTGTGTGTGTATATATATATATATATATATATATATATATATATATATATATATATATATATATATATATATATATATATATTATCTCATATTTATCTCAGCTTACCACTTCTAAGATGTAGAGACTGTGTTAATTTTATTTTTTCAGGCTTTACTTATTTTCACCTGGTGATCCTGCCAGTAACACAATTCATTAGTGCAGCCTTTTTCAACCAGGGTGCATGGTGTGCCTTCTGGGTACTTCAAGGGTGACTTGGCAAAATGCCCAAAAAGTGCCCAAAAATTGTTAACAAGCCGGTGGAACAATTAAGCCTGCTTTTTTAATACACAAAGGTTTGTCACAGGACTATACCCTTGGGCACTGTATGGGCCAGCCGGTGGCGTCCAAACAACCAACTCCATCATCGATGTACAAAATTGATAAGGAGGACATCCGGTGCCTTCACAGCATCCTTTTTTGCCCCTCCCTTGCCCCTCTTGTTCAGCACTGGGGTCACGCTAGCTGTGTGATTTAGAAAATCTGAGGGAAGAGAAACATTAGAGTACCAGACAGTACCAGTGAGCAAAAGTATATTTGTCTTGTAAAAATAAATCACGTTTAATACTGGGTGTCCTACATTGCAGCGTTACGTAAAACTGCTAGTTTATTTTTCTACATTTTAGATGGGTTGCTTCAACATTATGCAAAATTTTAAACGATCAGTTCACTTTTTTATGAAATAAATAATAAATGTGCGTTTTTTGCTGAAAGTAAATATGCATTCATTACTTTTTACTTCAGGAGCCTGGAAAGCATTGCACTCATGATCAGTAGATCACAGGTGCAATGTCAAGCTTTTGCATACAAGCCCTGCAGCTTTCAGCATGTACAACCATACAGGCTGTCAGTTTGAAAGCTGCAGGAATTTGTGAATGAATTGCAAGGGCGCTCCTCAGCACCCTCCCATTTTATTCAGAACTACAAGTCATCTGCCGCAGTGGCATTAGAATGAACAGCAGAAAGAGCAGCAGTCCAATAATGAATTAGTCCAAATCAACTTTACTACTTCATGTTTGTAAAAAAAAACAGTCAACGGTGTTGATTTACTAAAGGCATGTAGACAGCGCACTTTGCAAAGTGCAGTTTCTCCAGAGCTTAGTAAATGAGCAGAAGCTCTGCTGACATGTGCAAGAAAAGATGCAGGTTTTTTTTTTTTTGGGGTATTCTTTGCAAAGTGAAGCCTTACCTCACTTACTAAGCTCTGGAGCAACTGCACTTGCAAAGTGTACAGTCTATTTGCCTTTAGTAAATCCATGTGGTTTAAGGGATAGAACACTACCTCCTCACTAATGGGTCATACACACTATACAATTTTCTTTATATTTTTTCCTTCAGACTTACCAAAACCAGATAATATGAGGTCAAAGCTAAACACTTTCAATTTGTATGCAATCAGGCAGGCCCTTGCACTACATAGTTGAAGGTAAATCTAATGGAAATCTACCAACAAAAGTTGTATAATGTGTATCCAGCTTAAGGCTATTAAAAAGCCATGTGGAGCTATTTTATTGCACCATTTATGAAATGCTTGTTTTTAAATAGCTATTTTAACACATGAGCCCTATTTTTTAGACATCTGTTTAATACTAATCAATTTCATTTAATTTTGAATTATTTTTTTCATGTATATTTACTTTAGTTATATGTGCAGTGGTATAATAGTATGGAGCATCTAATTATAATAATTCTAAAAAAAAAACACACACTATCCCTTACCAACTGATATTTCTTTATTTTCATTTCTATGCATGTGTACATGTATTTGTATATGTAGTATGTACTGTATGCATGTGTATATATATATATATATATATATATATATATATATATACATACACATACAGTATCTCAGGAAATTGAGTACACCCCTCATATTTTTGTAATTTTTTTCTAGATCTTTTCATGTGAAAACACTGAAGAAATTACACTTTTCTAAAATGTAAAGTAGTGAGTGTACAGCTTGTATAACAGTGTAAATTTGCTGTCCTCTCAAAATAACTCAACACACAGCCATTAATGTCTAAATCGCTGCCAACAAAAGTGAGTACACCCCTAAGTGAAAATGTCCAAATTGGGCCCAAAGTGTCAATATTTTGTGTGGCCACCATTATTTTCTAGCACTGCCTTAACCCTCTTAGGCATGGAGTTTACCAGAGCTTCACGGGTTGTCACTGGAGTCCTCTTCCACTCCTCCATGATGACGTCATGGAGCTGGTGGATGTTAGAGACCTTGCGCTCCTCCCCCTTTAATTTGAGAATGCCAGCTTCTTTAGCAAGGCAGTGGTTATCTTGGAGGTGTGTTTGGGGTCGTTATCATGTTGGAATACTGCCCTGCGGCTCAGTCTCCGAAGGGAGGGGATCATGCTCAACTTCAGTATGTCACAGTACATGTTGGCATTCATGGTTCCCAATGAATTGTAGCACCCCAGTGCCGGCAGCACTCATGCAGCCCCAGACCATGACACTCCAACCAACACACTTGTCTTTGTACTCTTCACATGGTTGCCGCCACACATGCTTGACACCATCAGAACCCAATACATTGATCTTGGTCTCCCCCCCCCCCCCCAAAATGAGTCGGCTGTTTTTAGTTTAAACTAATAAATGTATTTGAATTCTTATTCTTTGGTCTGGGGTTTCTACAATTAATGCATGTTTTTTTTTTTTTTTCTGGTAACCTGCTGGGTTGCCCACTGGAGGGTAGACTTGCCTGTTATGAGCAGCCTAACCTGGGCCAGTGAGCTCTCTAAATATTTTTTTTCTCTCACCATTTTGTATGAACTCACTTTAAAGTGCCAGATGCTTTTTTCTACTCTTGTAGATGTATGTTCCTCTGAAAGTGGACAGTATGGAATACCCAGTGTGGGCAGCCTACATAGTGAAATAGTGGGAGGTTAATAGTCAGAGGTTATTTCCAGGGTTAACTAGAAAAAAGTGTCAAAACATGAAAGAGGTGCAAACACATAGAAACCAATAAAGGGTCAGGGACCTTACCAAGTAAGGTCAGGGAAAGTAGAGTCAGTAACAAAAGTAATTTTAAGGAAAAACTCCCTTTAGCAAACATATTATGAATTGGACACTTCGGGAGTAGAAGAATTTGTCTTTAAAAGACACTTAGGGGTTGTTTTACTAATGGCAAAATGACTGTGCACTTTGCAGAGTGTAGTTGCGCTTTGCGAGTGCGGTTGCTCCAGAGCTTAGTGAATGAGCTCTGCTGACTTCCATCATCCAATCATGTGCAAGCAAAAATGCTGTTTTCTTTTTTTCCTTATACGCCATTGGGTATTCTTTGCAAAGTGAAGCCTCACCTCATTTACTAAGCTCTGGAGCAGCTTTGCAAAGTGCCTAGTCTATTTGCCTTTAGTAAATCAGCTTCACAAGGAGTAAGGACATTCACCAACACCAAATGATGAAAAAGTTTGGCATAAGACCTGCCGACAAAATATCATATTTCTAAGCATTTGTTTTTCTTTTATTTTCAAATTAAACATTATTTTTCCTCGCTATCTCTATCCCTTACCTTTTGATAAACCCACTAAATTTGAATTTGTTTGTGCTCAGGGTCCTTATCAGGTACATTTAATTTCCTCCATATACAAAATACTTCATGACGCTACCCCTCTTATTAACCTTCCTAGCGGTATTCCCGAGTGTGGCTCGGGGTTAAATTTCAGTGACCTAAGTGCTGCTAGCTAAGAGTGCTAAAGATTAAGCCACTGTGCTGAGTACAATTATATAAAGAATATAAAGAATATAAAGAAGTACCATGGTTACAGAATGAACAAATATAAATAGAACTCAACATTTTCATAAAATACGAATTAGACATAAAAAAATGTTTGACATATATAGAATAGAGATATAATCAATGATAATAAGATAAATCTCAGCAAACAAAGCAAAACAAGTCACATCTACTAATTTTTGAAAATTTAGCAATGAGCTTGCATTTGTAAATATGGGGAATATAGACTCTCTTGATCTATGTTCATTCATTAATCTTGGTACTACTGTATATTCTAAGCACAAGTTTGCTCCTATCTGTGGCTTAGTGGGTTGTGCTCCTACCTCTGAAAGACTCACACCATGGGTTCAAATCCCAAGCATGGTGTCACCTGCTTAAACCTCAAACAGCAGAATGCTGAAAATAGGCTAAAACCTAATTGCCACTGTCACATCAGAATGGTTGTTTCCATAATTTGCATGCTCATTTGCATGCAATGGTATGTTATTAAGCAAAAAAAAATATTATGTAGAAATAAAATAATCAAACACTAGTGAACACGCAGGGTGTTAGCATTTGAACTCATGACCTAAGTACTTGTTGTTTATGAATGCAGACCACTAAGGCAATGTGCTGGGTATGATTAAGCTTGCATAATAGTTTAGTATGATTAAAGACAATGGAAAAGCTCAGAACACCAAGGAAAATGGGAGTTACGGGTATCTACATCCTAATTAGAATATTTAAACGAAAATTCAATATGGGGCAGAAAGCGGGATTTTCATGATACGGTTATATGACTAATACTATTACGTGAAAGAGTGAGTCTTGTTCATAAAAAATAACATATTTTATTACAAATATTCAAGAAAAAAATATACATATAACATGAGAAAGACAATACAGAGTGTGTAGAGGATACACTCATTTCATGGTCATGTATCAAGATACTGGATTGTACACTGTGTCCCAAAAGGATCACAAACATAAACTCTACACCTGAGTTAAGCTCATGAGACCCTAGGTATTGTATACCCACTACCCAACGTGTTTCATGGGAATCTGCTTCATCAGGGGCATACAACAGAGAAAAATGTCAGGTATATAATATACAGCAGATTTAACAATATTTTTCACCATATTATATATACTTAGTAACAATTTGTTTCTGTATTAACATTTGAGCCAAAGGACCAAGAAATTCCCACCTGCATAGCAGCAATCATTGGTTCATCAAAGGGACTATAGGGGCAACAAGGTAAGTGGTCTCGCCCAGACGGACACAGAGTCACCAATACGAGAAAGGCCCTACAAATCCCTCGATAAGGCAGGTGAGCAAATAAAAGGCGGTCGGAACAACTGGTGAAGGTATAGCTCAGTACACTCGAAGAGCAGGTATAATGGAACATATATGCCAGGAGTATGGGCAGCAGGTGATGATCAACCATTAGGACTAGGTTGCATATACCAACCAGGATAAAGACACCCTGGATGTCAGCCGTAAGCGAATCCGCCAGCTGTTCCGACCGCCTTATATTTGCTCACCTGTCTTATCGAGGGATTTGTAGGGCCTTCCTCATATTTGTGACTCCGTGTTTGCCCAGGGGAGACCACTTACTTTGTTGCCCTTATGGTCCCTTTGATGAAGCAATAATGGCTGCTATGCAGGTGGGAATTTCTTGGTCATTTGGCTCAAATGTGAATACAGAAACAAATTGTTACTAAGTATATATTATATGGTGAAAAATATTGTTAAATCTGCTGTATGTTATATACCTGACATTTTTCTCTGTTTGTATTTTAGTTATTGTATCTCCTTTGACACTGTACACCCCTTTGCCCCTGATGAAGCGGATTCCTATGAAACACGTTGGGTAGTGGGTATACAATACCTAGGGTCTCATGAGCTTAACTCAGGTGTAGAGTTTATGTTCATGATTCCCTTGGGACACAGTGTACAATCAAGTATCTTGATACATGACCGTGAAATCAGTGTATCCTCTACACACTCTGTATTGTCTTTCTCATGTTATATGTATATTGTTTTTATTGAATATTTGTAATAAAATATGTTATTTTTATTGAACAAGACTCACTCTTTCACATAGTAGTATTAGTCATATGACGGTACCATAAAAATATCTCTTTCTGCCCCATATCGAATTTTTGTTCAAATAGTAGGATTAAAGAATGAACATAAATAATTAAAACTCTATAGTGTCCTTAAAAAAATAAATGTAACATGAAAAAAAAAACATATAACAGATATGTAACTGTAAATGATTAATACATGTAACCTCATGGAATAGCAGACATTACATTGTAATAATCATTCAGAACAGCATTTGTTAGCAAAAGAAGAAAACAAACTATGCACAATAATTGTAATATAAATAAAAAGCCACGCACGAGGTAGAGCACACCCCATATTTATTGGCATACATGTACGCACATGATCATAGCTAAATACTGCAGTGCAGTTTCATATAGGAAACTTGTTGGCAATTGCCAGTTATGGAACCGTGACTATGCCGATTTGGAATTCACTAATGCATATTCACCTATTTTTACTCACTTTTCCATTCACATGTTCACCTAGTTGAGGTCTCGGTTGTTTTAATTGGGAGTAATTAAATGTAGAAAGACTATTTATTCTCCTTATTCTTAGTGAATTAGGCCTCAAATAACTATAGACCTGTTAGTTAACTTCTATAGTCGGGAAGATACTGGAGAGTTTAATAAAAGACCACATGGATGAGTACTTGCTGGAAAAAATATTTTAAGTAACCGACAGCATGGATTCATGAAAGACAGAAGTTGTCAAACAAATCTGATTTCTTTTTATGAGGAGGTGAGTAAAACCTTGGACAGAGGGGTGGCTGTGAATGTTGTATATTTAGATTTTGCCAAAGCTTTTGACACAGTTCCCCACACACGGCTAATGTGTAAGGTAAAGTCTACAGGCCTGGAAAAATTATTTTGAAAATGGATGGAAAACTGGCTAAGAAATCAAATTCAGAGAGTGGTGGTTAATGATTCTTAATCTGAATGGTCCAAAGTTATCAGTGGTGTGCCCCAAGGTTCAGTGCTGGGACCCTTACTTTTTAATATATTTATAAATGATATAGGTTCTGGGATTAAAAGTACCATTTTGGTGTTTGCAGGTGACACCAATCTATGCAGTGGAAAAACATCCTTACAGCATGTCTCCAACTTACAAACCGACCTCAATGCCTTTCATTGGGCAGCTGTGTGGCAAATGAGGTTAAATGTTGATAAATGTAAAGTTATGGGGGCTAAAAATATGCATGTATCATACATATTAGGAGGAGAACAGCTGGGGGAGTCAATAGTCAAGAAGGATCTGGGTGTTCTGGTAGATCATAAGCTTAATAATAGCATGCAATGCCAAGCTGCATTTTCCAAAGCGAGCAAAAAACTTTCTTGTATTGAGAGGCTTGGACTCCAGAGAGAGAGATATAACTTTGCCCCTGTACAGATCATTAGTAAGACCTCATCAGGAACATGCAGTTCAGTTTTGGGCACCAGTTCATAATAAGGATACCAGGGAACTGAAGAAAGTGCAAAGAAGAGCAACCAAACTTATAAGAGGCATGGAGGGGCTCAGCTATGAGGAATGATTAGCTGAACTGAATTTATTTTCTTTTGAGAAGAGGAGATTAAGGGGGGATATGATCAACATGTATAAATACATAAGTGGTCCATATAGTGAACTTGGTGTTGTTATTCCCATTAAGACTGTTACAGAGGAATTGATAAGCTGGGGGCGTGGTTTGCCAGCAAGATGGCTGGCCGCATGTGATCGGAGCTCTGCGGCCTCCACTCGAGCTCCATGCGGTGCACCTTGATACCCACCTTGATCCGGACCTCCATGCGAGTATTGCGGCAGCTTGCGATACATACCGGGCAATATGAGTAAGGAGACAAGTAAGGAACGTCCTGCTACGGCAACAGAACGTTTGAAGGAGTTTGTGCGGACCGAGAAGCAGGAAGTAGGTCGGAGCCCACCAAACACACGGAGCGGAGGAAGCAGCAGCAATACACAGAGCAACATGCCGGCGGAGAAACCAGCAAAACTCTCACTTGAACAGGTACATTCTCAACTTATGGCTGCTATAACTGCAAGTAATACTATGTTGACTGGTAAAATGGAGGAAATTAGAATGGATATTGGTTTAATACACCATGATCTGCAGGCTGTGAGAGAGGGGATGGTAGAGGCTGAAAAAAGGATATCCTCATTAGAGGATAATTACACTCCAGTGCCAAATCGTATATTAGCAGCTGAAAAGCAAGTAACATACCTTAATCAAAAAGTTGATGACTTAGAAAACCGATTAAGACGCAATAATATCAGATTTGTGGGCTTACCGGAGAGGGCTGAGGGGAAGAATCCTGGAGATTTTGTGGAGACATGGATTAAAACCCTATTTCCTGATACTACTTTCTCCACAGAATTTGCAGTAGAAAGAGCCCATAGAATTCCTGCAAAACCACCAGCCCCTGGAGCCCCTGCAAGACCTTTACTTGCACGATTTTTGAATTGTAAAGATCGGGATCTTATACTACGGAAAGCAAGACAAAAGGGCACCATTCAATATGAATATTTTTTTCCCTGATTTTTCAATAGATCTACAAAAATTGAGAGCTACCTTTTTTGAAGTTAAAAAAAAATTAAGAGAACGACACATTATCTACTCCATGGCATACCCTGTGAGGATGAGGGTGGAGGAAGATGGGAAAATATATTTCTTCAATACTCCGGAGAGTGTACAAGAATGGCTTTGTCGAAAGGAACTATGAAGTGAACGGAAAGAAGAATCTTGCTATTTTCCTTTGTTTTTCCTTGTAATGAAAACTTTTTCTTTTTTCCTGGTGAAGGATACAAGAAAAAAGAAAAGAAAAAAAAAAAGAAGCATGTGGATGATGGAATGACGAGGCGGGGGGAGTGAAGGGACTGGGAGTCAAGGAACTATGGGGTTTTTTTTTTTTTCTTTGTTTATATATTTTTTTTTGTGCGTTTTTTTTTTTTCGGGGTTCCTCTTCCCCTCCCTCCCTCCTCCCACCACTGGTAATTCTTTGAGCCATTTTTTATTTTTTTTTTTGATGGCTTAGCAAAATTCCTTTTCTATTTTCTTAGAGGAAAACATGAAATTTTTCTGAGAGTAAGGTGGGAGCTTGAGTGGAGGCCGCAGCTATATTGTCCTTGCATGCAAATGATTGTATGCTCGGGCAATGTCCCATTGTTTTTTTTTTTTTTTGAGTAAGACCTATTCGTCAAAATTTTGCTATATGTGCATGATGATTTTTCTTTTTAAAAAAAAATATATTTTTTTTGGTAATTTTGTTTGTGATTTTTTTTTCTCTTTTTCTCTTTTTTTCTTTTTCATATTTTTTCTTGTTACTTTTGAAGATCGCTGTGTCCTGGTGTGCCCAACTGACCTCAATAATTATATTGGTATAAAATATAAGGAGTACATTGCTATGGGGTATTATCATGATAAATGTCATAGATAGACGGTTAGATTTATGGGATCCCTTTTGGGAAGTGAACCTACAGCTATATATAGAAAAAAACCTTTAAGATGACTACAAAATGTGGGTTCCTATCATGGAATGTTAGGGGTCTAAGGACCCCCCAGAAGAGATCCCAGGTAATTACAAATATATTACAAACTAAAGCACAAATTATATGCCTGCAAGAGACACATCTGATCCCAGATACAACAAACCAATTGTGTAAACCCTGGATCCAATGGTCAATAGACTCGAGCTATTCAACATATGCAAGGGGGGTTTCATTGCTTGTCCATAGGTCGGTACCATGGAAGTGCTTTCAAAAAAAGGTAGATCCTGAAGGGCAATATGTATTTGTACGAGCTCAAGTGTTTGATATACCATTTGTTATTTTAAGTATATATAATCCACCACCTGCTACATTAAGTGTAATTAAAGAAGCTATGCTGTTTACAAGTTTAAACCCAGAGGCATTAGTGCTATGCCTGGGAGACTTTAATCTTCTGTGGGACCCGCTGGTGGACAGGCATGGACCCCCCCTAAAAAGAACTCGAAAAGCACTTATGTTTCGTGAGTTAGGGGAAGAATTTGGATGGAGAGATTTGTGGCGAATGCTTAATCCCCAGACCAGGGCTTATTCCTGGGCCATCCCAGGAAGGGGATGTCTGTCAAGAATAGATCTGGCGCTGGGAAATGATAAAATTATTTCTAGGGTTGTCTCTGTTGAATATTTGATTAGAGGAGTGTCTGATCACTCACCACTCCTGGTAAATATAGCAATAGGAATTGAGGGAATGAAGCAAAACTGGAAATTTCAGCCATATTGGTTATCACAGATTGGAACGCACGATCGTATACCTGAACAATTGCAGATATTTTTAGAAATACATGGATCCCAAAGAGATTTGATCTTTTGGGATACCTTGAAAGCATATCTACGGGGGGCACTTAGATCAACAATATCATATATTAAAAGAGCCACCAGGCAGGAAACGGAAGATCTAGAAGAGCAATGTAGAGATACAGAAGCTGCATTTTTGAAAACCAACTGAAATAAATAGGGAAAAATGGGAAATTACAGTAAGAAAATATACTACACATATAGCAGCAATAGCTAAATACAAACAATTTTGTGTCTTTTAGCACATATGGCTAAGCAACAAAGTACAAGTTTAGTTATAACTAATATACAGCGCCCTGACGGGGAATGCGTAAGGGATGTGGCTGGTATTATGTCATGCTTTCACTTGTTTTATACTGATATGTAAGCCACCTCTCTTACGTATAATGCAGATGAAATTTCAACTTATCTGAGTGAAATACACTTTCCAGCCTTAACGACCGAGCAGGTTAAATCATTAGAGGAAAATCCAAGCGAGGAAGAAGTAAGAAGAGCAATAACAAGTCTAGCAATAGGAAAGGCTTCAGGACCAGACGGACTTCCGTTAGAAGTATATAGTAAATACGTGGATATTCTTGCCCCAGTACTAGTTCAAGTATTTGATGCAGCTTTCAGGGTAAAAAGACTTCCTGAATCCATGTATTTAGCTACAGTAGTATGAAATCCAAAACCAGATAAAAATTTAACAGATTATGCTTCATACCGACCCATATCATTATTAAATACAGACTGCAAAACTCTTGCAAAAATTTTGGCCCATAGATTAAACAATGTAATACTTAATATTATACATCCAGATCAAACTGGATTTATGCCAGGAAAATCCACATCTATAAATCTTCGAAGAACACAATTTATAGCTCAGCTTAGAGATCAACTACCAGACTCAAGTGTCCTGGCCTCTCTTGATACAGCAAAGGCTTTTGATTCTATTGAATGGCCCTTTTTGCAGGCAGTGCTTAGGGCATTTGGATTTGGGGAGAAATTCTGTACTTGGGTGGAAATAATGTATCTAAATCCAACTTCTCAGCTGTTGGTAAATGGCTTTTTAACCAAGGCCATACAATTATATAGAGGCACCCGGCAGGGATGCCCTCTATCACCACTCTTATTTTCAGTAGCTATTGAATCTTTGGCACTTCGACTTCGGCAAACCCCTTCTGTGCGGGGCATTACATTGGCAGAAAGGATAGATATAGTGGGATTATATGCTGATGATCTTGTTTTATATTTAAATGATGCACATGGATTATTGGAAGCAGCTATGCATATAATAGAACTATTTGGTTCTTATTCAGGCCTTAAAATTAATTGGCAAAAATCCTCCCTTATGCCATTGCAACCACAACTACTCACACTAAGCAAGGATTCAAGTTTATTAAAGGTAGTGTCCTCTTTCAAACACCTGGGAATAAATATTACAAGATTACCACAAGCAGCTTTACAGGCTAACCTTGATCCACTCATGACAACAATTAAAACTAAATTAGCTACTTGGGCTAAATTACCACTTTCAGTTGCAGGGAGAATAAATTTAATCAAGATGGTCCTATTACCGAAATGTTTATACATTTTTTCACATATGTCGGTTATAGTCCCTAAAACTATTTTTAAAAAAATAGATGCCCTATTTACCACATTTATTTGGGGAAAGGGTAGAAATAGAATAAGGTTAACCACACTTCAGAGAGCTAAAACAGAAGCAGGTATGGCACTTCCTAATATATACAGATACTATCTCGCTGGACAACTTAAACATCTCACAGGATGGATAGTACCAGTAACACTACAGATGGTAGAATCACACCTGGCTCATGTTTTACAAATCGATAATTTACTTATAGCCCTAGAAGCACCTTTGAATAAATTAAAATATAAGCAAATACCAATGTTAACATTAGCTCGTACAATATGGAGAGAGGCAAAACGTATAGAGGGAAACACAAATAAACATGGATCTCCCACTATGGCGAAACCCAATGTTTAATCAACTGAAACAATTGGTAGAGTATCAGTTCTGGGAACAAAAAGGGATATCCGTCCTTGCAGACGTATATGACATAACACATATGTACTCTTTTTCAGATATACAAATGAAATATGATATACCACATACCTCATTATATAGATACCTACAGTTGCGACATGCGTTACAAGCGCAATTTGGAGTTTTGGGACCTGGGATCTCTAGATATCCAATGATTGGTATCCTTAGGTCCCAGGGCCCTAAAGGATTAATCTCTAAAATATATGCACATTTAACCAGGGTTAATTCAGGAATGAATCCCTTGGCAATAAGAACAAAATGACAGGAAATAATTCCCAATTTAACTGATGAAGATTGGAAAGAAGCCTGTTCATCCCATTTATATGTATCGCAAACAGCAAACAATAGGTTAATACAATTATATATGCTACATCAATCATATCTCTCTCCAAGTAGACTTTATGCAATGCAAAGCATTGCATCTCCTAAATGTTTGAGATGCAGTGCTAAGCGGGCAGACTTTATACATATTATGTGGTTTTGTCCAGTGATATCAAGATTCTGGCAGGAAATAATTCAAATATTATCCTCTGTCCTGAATATGCCTGTACCTTTGACCCCAGAAACCTGTTTGCTGGGTATATTAGATGAAATAACATGGTCTAGATATCACAAGATAATGCTTAGAGAAACGCTGTTTATGGCAAGGAAAACAATCACAGTTAAGTGGATTCAAGTGAAGCCCCCTACTGTTAAGAACTGGATAAGAGCGGTAAATCTGATTTTACCATTTGAAAAAGTATTGTATATGCATAGAGGATGCTCAATGAAATATAATAAAATTTGGGATAATTGGTGTCAATCAACATTAACCAATGGTTGAATATAAGGAGATAACCAAGAGGATATAGAGGGATGCACATAGTATGATGAGGAAATAAATCTATGATTGCGATGGAGCAAGGGGTTGGGGCACACCAGGACAACGGCGATCAATTAAGCTAAATGGATATACCTTCGCATAAAGAGATTATGAATACTAAGTAAACAGATAATTATTTGGATATTGTATAATTTTGTTATTTTATATTGTTTTGTCCCTTTGTTGAAAGGACGTTTGGAATGTTCATTTTTATGCACATATTGAAATAAAAAGAATTAAAAAAAAAAAAAAAAAAGACTGTTACAGAGGACAAGGGGGCACTCTTTACGTCTGGATGAAAAGAGATTTAATCCCCAAATACGGAAAGGCTTTTTCACATTAAGAGCTGTGAAGATGTGGAATAGACTTCCACAAGAGCTGGTTCTGGCCAGCTCAATAGATTGTTTTAAGAAAGACCTGGATTATTTCCTAAATACACATAATATAACTTGATACTTGGGGAACACCACACACCCCCTCGATTAATGAATGGCTAACCGAAATTAAGAAAATTGCAGAAATGGAACGATTGATTAGCATAGTTTGTGTTACCCCTGCAAAATGATCAACTAAATGGGCTAGCTGGACCCATTTTACGTCAACTACAGAATACCAAGTTCTGATGAAAAAAACTGACTCGACTGAAAAGCCTAGTTTCAGCGACCACTTCACTAACTCCCAAACATTATATTCACTTTCCTCTCCAAACCCCGACTCTAATCACCCCTCCCATACCACTCTCATCAAGCCCTGGGAGAGAGAGATGGAACACCCAGACACCCCCCCACTCCCCCTCCCCCTTTTTTTTCTCCTTTTTCTTCTTTTTCTTCCTCTCTTCTCTCTCACTCTTCCTTGCTATGTCCTCCTTTACTCTTCTCCTCCCTCTTTTTCCCTTTTTCCCTATCTTCGCAATCTATCCATTCTAAACCCTCATACCAACATTATTGATGATTTATGACAAGCACGAGCCCCAGACATTTAGCCCAAACAATTGGGACAATGCCTTTCCCCAACCTACATTTCCTTCACCCTTCCCTCTCTTACTTGACCTCCCTTCTTAACCCTCATAAGCATACCTGATTGCTCCTAACTACTACAAAACTAAAATATTTGACCATTTGTTATAAAAGATTCATAGACTACAGTCCCATCCCCACCCTTAGGCTCCTAAATTTCAGGCATTTTAGGCTTTTACAGTTCATCATCAGTCTCCTAGAGATCCCTATAGCCAATCAACCTGAATACATAAGGAACCCATATTGTACAACATGTTACCAATCCTATAAACCTTCTAATGACAATACTCATGTCAAAAGTTAAAGACTTTGTTATTGATTATTAATTGATTGTCTTGTATCTTGCACTTTAGTATATAAACCAATTACTTTGTATTTGATGTTTCTGTATTTCATTATAATATGCTTGTTCTCCTTTTTTCTCAATAAAAACCTAATGAAAAAAAATATATAGCTTGATACTAATATTTACAAGTAAAGTTGATCCAGGGAATATCCAATTGCCTCTTGGGGGATCAGGAAGGAATTTGTTCCCCGGCTGGAGCAAATTGAATCCTGTGTTATTGTTTTTTTTTGCCTTCCTCTGGATCAACTGTGAGTATAGGACTGTATATACAGTATAGGATTGTATATATATGTAGCAATAATTCCAGGCATTGGGCCTGATATGGTTCTACCATCGTTACCGGTAACACTTCCAACACATTTAAGTTGAAAACCCAAGTGTGAGAACTGAGACAATGACCATCCCGGCATCTTTGGTTTGTTTTATCTATTTTGTACTGGGGATGGGAGAAGGGAATGAGTGGGATACTCCTCTGGCTCAATTAGGTTCATCTGGGACACTGTACAGAAAAATGCCTGTTAGCGCTGTATTAATGCCAGCTGAATGTCGGCCAATGCTCCCTGGTTCTTGAAGATACTGTTCTGCTGAACTGTGCTGAAACTTTGACTTTAATACTCAGATTAACTCAGAAGATCCAGGACTGTAAGGCATTTGACTCCTGACACTCTGTTTAGCTCAAAAGTCCGGTGAACAGCTGCCTCCACTCTTCACTGACTGAGGTAGCTCCTTGTAACTGTTTGTGCTGCTGCAACTCTTAACACTGTACACTTCATACTGTACACTTAACTCTTCAGGGCCCAACCGCTGGCACCCCCTCTACACTTCAGGGTCCTCTCACTAGGCACCCCCTCTAACACTTCAGGGTCCTTTTGCTAGGCACCCCCTCTAACACTTCAGGGTCCTCTCGCTAGGTACCCCCTTGACACTAGCTGGCTCCCGGATCCCTGGGACCTTCACCGGAGTGGTCCCCTCTACACTTCAGGCAGACCCTCAGGGGCAATTCACAGTACTCATGAACTTGGCATGCTTTCCTGGAACTGAACCCCTCTATCTCCACTGGTCCTAGGCACACCGGATCCTCTCTGCAGCTCAGCTCTCTCTCTGGATTCGCAGGCAGCCACCCAAGACACCCAATCCTTCTGACAGGAGGAGGGCAGCCGTACTCTCCCTCCTGGGACTCTGCTTCCCACCAAAGACGCTGCTTCATGCGTTCCCCTCAAACTTATACCCACTCCCAGAATCATCTGCGGCAGAATCTGCCTTCTAGGGTAGATACAGGCCTGAATGGACCATTGATTGGGTTTTCTCCACTGCCCAATGGGAATCCTCTCATGGAGCCAGTGGGGAGACTCCCCTCTCAGCAGCCACACCTGGTAGACATGACAGTCCAGCTGAAAATCAAGGCCCACTATGCTTCTACCTAGCACCTGCCTTGTAGGGTGCTAAATATATATATGTGTGTATATATATATATATATATATATATATATATATATATATATATAAAATCTCACAAAAGTGAGTACAACCCTCACATTTTTGCAAATGTTTTATTATATCATTTCATGTGACGACACTGAAGAAATTAAACTTTGCTACAATGTAAAGTAGTGTGTGTACAGCTTGTATAACAGTGTAAATTTACTGTCCCCCTCAAAATAACTCAGCCAATAATGTCTAAACTGCTGGCAACAAAATTGAGTACACCCCTATGTCAATATGTCGAAACTGGGCCAAAGTGTCATAATTTTGTGTGGCCACCATTATTTTCCAGCACTGCCTTAACCCTCTTAAGCATGGAGTTCACCAGAGCTTAACAGGTTGCCACTGGAGTCCTCTTCCACTCCTCCATGAGGACATCACAGAGCTAGTGGATGTTAGAGACCTTGCGCTCCTCCACCTTGCATTTGAGGATGCCCCACAGATGCTCAGTAGGGTTTAGGTCTGGAGACATGGTCCATCACCTTTTACCCTCAGCTTCTTTAGCAAGGCAGTGGTCATCTTGGAGGTGTGTTTGGGGTTATTATCATGTTGGAATACCTCCCTGCAGCCCAGTCTCCAAAGGGAGAGGATCATGCTCTGTTTCAGTATGTCACAGTACATGTTGGCATTCATGGTTCCCTCAATGAACTGTAGCTCCCAAGTGCCAGCAGCACTCATGCAGCCCAAGATAATGACACTCCCACCACCATGCTTGACTGTAGGCAAGACACACTTGTCTTTGTGCTCCTCACCTGGTTGCTGTGACACACACTACCAGAAGTCCAGCCAAGTCCAGACCACGCATGACCTCTCCCTACAGGGAGACCTGGAACCCAGCTATGGAGGTGAGTGGGCTTCAGGCCTCCCAGGCCATCGGCATTCACACTACCCCAGACCCTATTGACAGCTTTTCAACCCATATTAGATACCATGCTAAATGACATGTTCATATCACTAAGAACTTCCTTATATAACTATATGGTTGCGGCATTGGCAAATCGCCAGGCTGGAGTGCATGCTCTTGGGGAGAGAATAGATGATATGTAGAATACTTTGGGAGAAAACTCTATGTCATTTAATACCCTAATGGATGCTCACAATGCTGCTAAAGATGACATCTTGTGGCTCCAAGTTAAAATGGCAGACTTAGAAGATAGGTCCAGGCAAAACAACCTAGAAATCAGGGGTATCCCTGAAACAGTACTTGCATCCCAGCTTCCGCAATACATCCAGAATCTATTCACCGCATTAGTGCCCTGACTGTCAACGCTAGATGGTGCCAAAACTCTCTTTCCTGATAGATGAAGTCCCTAGAGATGTGCTTCTAAGGCTTCATTTCTATCACTCTAAAGAACACCTTCTGGATGTGTTTTGGAAAGCTACACAGTGCACAGAACAATACACCTCGCTACAAATTCTCCGTGACCTGTTTAGCCATATACTGCAGCGTAGCCAAGATCACCAAAGCTGTGCACAACCATCATATTCCACTCAAATGGAAATATCCAGTCACCCTCTTTATCACTCACAATGGATTCTCTACTATAGTGTCTTCCCTAGATGAAGGCCTAAACGCCCTCTACCAATGAGATATCATTGTAGAGGTCTCCCCCAGACCCACCAGACCAGACTACCCACAGACCACACACTCCGACTGGCAAGTCGTGACCCACAAACGCTCTTCACAGAAGAAGAAAAATACTCTAACCCTCAATACCTCATCAACATTCCCCGGCTATAAACTGACAATAACCAGTTCTCTGTTTCCCCTTAAACCCACCAGCAGATTCTTCTGCTCCTGAATCCTTCCTGGACTCCCTTTTTATGCCTATGCGTTTATTGTTCTTGTTGTTTTTTGGTTTATTTTGTTGCTGTGCCTCCTATCTCTCTGGTATACTAGCCGTCATTAGTGATGACCTTTGACACCTGCCTACAGTACTCTCGTCACCTCCCCAATGGACCGTCCAAAAGATTCCACCGAGTCTGTTCCTCCAGCACAACTGTCAGCCTGAATGGATATGAATATTCACCAAACCTCCTGTGGATGTACTACTTCACACCATCTAAAGTAAGTGCCTAACTATACATCGCATCCCTCCTTTCACTCCACCAACATGACAATTAAGTGTTTGTCCCTTAACATTAAAGGCCTAAACCATCCAGCCAAAAGATTCTAATTTTGGAAGGAGGCCAACAAACCCTAGCCGATATTTTAAATATCCAAGAAACCCACTTTCTATCATCTAATCCCCCAAAGTGCTCACACAGAAACTATCCCCATAGATTTCCATAAAACGCCTCTGAGAAGAAACGAGGAGTGCTACTTGCTATAAAAGACACCCTAACCTTCCAACTCCGCAACTCCATCTTAGATGACGATGGAAGATACATCATCCATTACCTGTGATATAAACTCCCAACCCTTTACCCTATGGTCGCTCTACACTCAAAATTCACATCAACTTCGATTTTTCTGCAGGTTCCTTAAACGTATCAGATCCATCAAATATGAACATCTCTTAATATGTGGTGACTTTCACCTTACGGTAGACCCTCTTTTAGACTCTACTTTGCAGAGAGTAGCCCGCACTCCCACTCTACGCCACTTGCTCTATTTAGAAGATCTATATGATGTCTGGAGGTGCCATCACGACAGTGAGAGAGTCTACACATATTTCTCCCCCAGACACCATACCTGCTCTCGAATAGATATGTTTCTCTCTGACAAATGGTTATTACAAAAAGAGTCATCTTCTGTTATTCATGATATTACTTTGTCAGATCATTGCGATATATCTATAACACTTGAAGTGCGAACTGCCCTCCCCTTTAATCCTATTGGGTGCTGCAATCATTTTACAAGATCCCAACACCTCATCTAATCAAATCTCCCAGCATCTCAAAGATTTTTTCCCACAAGGCATTCAATAGGGGGATACTCATCCAACAAGGAGCCCAGCTTAAACAAAGCTTTAACCTTTGCCTCAATACCCTTACTGCAGAAATACACAACCTAGAAATAGGTAATAAATCCAAACCCACTCTTACGACAGAAAACTCTCTCCGCAAACTTGGGGAGGAACTGAGGACTTTTATTAGTTCAACACTATGATAGCCACCTACGTCGCTTGAACTTACTGACTTACATACCATGCCAATGCGAACTGAGCGGGTAAATTTCTAGCTAATAAACTCAGAGGAGTACAAACTAAGACCAGAATTGACCACTTACTATGCCCTACCCACAAGAACAAAGTGGTTAATCCCCAAGAAATAGCTGACTAATTTGCAGATTACTATAGTGAGCTATATAATCTTAAGGATGATCAGCAAACCCCTCAACCCACCACAGAAACTATTACAACTTTCCTAGGAAACCTTAACCTCCCCCAACTCTCAGAAGTCCAAATAAACTCCCTAAATGCTCCTTACATTAAGCACGAGATCGAGAAGGTTATAGCATCCTTACCCAACAGCAAATCGCCTGGGCCTGATGGCCTTCTTAATGAATACAACAAAACCTTCAGCCCATTATATCCCCCAGTTTTACCACAATATGCACAGCAGCTGCCTCCACTTCCTCATTTCCCCAGAAAAAGTGAGAGCTTACATTGTCACCATACTGAAACCGGGGAAAGAACCCACGACTCCTGCAAATTTTAGGCCAATTTCACTTCCGAACACAAATGTCAAAATACACGCTAAATTGCTGGCAAGGCGCCTTGTCAACGTTATCCCAACTCCCATTCAAAGTGACCAGATGGGATTCATATGGGACAGGCAGTCCCTTGATGCTACTAGAAGAATTCTGAAGATCCTACACTTTGCCGAGGCCTCACGGACACCTTCTCTGCTTCTTTCCATAGGAGATGGTGTTTCACAGAGTCAATTGGCACTATATGTTGACAGTGTTGAACAGATTTGGTTTTAAGGGTCCAATCCTATCGGCTATACCAGCCTTATACTCATGACCCTCGGCCCAGGTCTATACCTCGGGCCACCTATCCAAGCTTTTCCAGATTACAAACGGCATCCGCTAAGGACGCCCTCATTCCGCCACCATCTTCATTCTAGTCATATAACCACTAGCGGAGAAGATTTACACACACCCTCACATCTCAGAGTTCAGGTTAAAAGACCGACCGCATACAATAAACTTATGTGCAGTTGATGTCATAATTTTCCTAAAAAATCCCTCAACCTCACTTCTTCAGGCACACCAAGTTCTTGAACACTTTAGCAAAATATCCTACTATAGAGTCAACCACAACAAATCCCTCATATCTAAACCTAGGGATCCCTTTCAGAAAGCCAAACCCTCCAAATACAACTACTATATATATATATTATTGGGCGGGGCTGTGGATGACCCAGCGGTCATGGTGCATGTGGGCACTAATGACCAAGTAAGAGGAAGGTGGAGGATCCTAAAGAACGATTTCAGGGACTTAGGGAATAGATTGAGGAATAGGACCTCCAAGGTGGTTTTCTCTGAAATACTGCTGGTACCTCGAGCTACACAGGAGAGGCAGAAGGAGATTAGGGAACATAACAAGTGGCTGAGGAATTGGTGTAGAAAGGAGGGGTTTGGGTTCCTGGAGAACTGGGCTGACTTCTCAGTCGGCTACTGGCTCTTTAGTAAGGATGGGTTGCACCTTAATGGGGATAGTACAGCTCTTTTGGGGAGAAAGATGGACACCAAGTTGGAGGGGCTTTTAAACTAGGAGATGGGGGGGAGGGCTCAGAAGTAGAGTCAGTCAGGAGGGAGCAAAGGACAGAAGGCAGTATTAGAGTCAGCAGCGACAGTAGTTCCATAACGTCATTTGGGGGGTCTGTGCGGGAAAACCTCAGACCAAACAGGAATAAAAATAATCACCATTCACTATCAACTTCCACAAAATTAAGAGGGGTATATGCAAATGCCAGGAGCCTAGCTAATAAAATGGATGAGTTGGAAATGTTAGTACATGAGGAGTACATAGACCTTGTGGGAATAAC
This sequence comes from Pelophylax lessonae, assembly GCF_965119305.1. NCBI lineage: Eukaryota > Metazoa > Chordata > Amphibia > Anura > Ranidae > Pelophylax > Pelophylax lessonae. The sequence goes on along the minus strand of NC_138775.1, from coordinate 249,034,926 downwards.
GGAAACTTGGTTCGACCCCTCACATGACTGGCTGGTCAATATCCAAGGGTATTCGGTGTACCAGAAGGACAGGGTAGGAAAAAGAGGGGGAGGGGTATGTCTCTATGTCAAGAATAATGTAAGGGTGATAGAGAGGAGTGATATTATGGAAGGGATGAGTATGGAGTTAGAATCTATGTGGGTAGAACTCCATAGGGAAGAAGAAAAGGGAAAAGTAACTGTGGGGGTTTGCTATAGGCCACCCAACCAAAGGGAGGAGGTAGAGCTGGAATTTATATCACTGTTGGGTAAAGTGGCAAAACTGGGATCAGTCATCATATTGGGGGACTTCAATTATCCCGACATTGACTGGGAAGAAGGGACTACACACTCACAGAAGGTCCGTCTATTCATGGAAACCTTACAGGAAAACGACATGTCTCAGTTGGTGGATTCTCCTACTAGAGAAAATGCAGTCCTGGATCTATTGATCACTAATGACCCAGACCTAATCTCGGAGGTAGGAGTCCAGGACAACCTGGGCTCTAGTGATCACAGGATGATCACATTTAGCGTAAATAACAATATAACAAGGCAAGTGGGGAACATAAGAACCCTAAACTTCAGAAGGGCAAACTTTCCCAAATTGTGCTCAATGATGGAAAGGGTAAACTGGGACCAAACCCTGGGAACACTGACCACGGAGGAAAAATGGGAATGCTTTAGGAACATATTAAACAAATGCATCTCGCAGTGCATTCCTATGGGAAATACATTTAGAAGAGACAAAGCCAAACCTGGCTGGCTAAACCGTAATGTCTTGGACAAAATAACAGAGTGGGCAACGACATGACAAATGAGGTTTAATGTGGAGAAGTGTAAGGTTTTGCACTTGGGGACTAAAAACATAAAAGCACAATACACTTTAGGGGGGGAACTATGGGGTAATTAAAAATGGAGAAAGATCTGGGAGTCTTGGTAGAGGATAGACTAGGCAATAGCATGCAATATCAAGCGGCAGCTGCCAAAGCCGGTAGAATATTAGCATGCATAAAGAAAGGGATGTATTCCAGAGATAAAATTATAATCCTTCCATTTTATAAAACTCTGGTCCGACCACATCTGGAGTATTCTGTCCAGTTCTGGTCGCCAGTCCTCAGGAGGGATGTGTTTGAGCTGGAGAGAGTCCAGAGAAGGGCAACTAAACTAATTAGGGAATTGGAGGACCTTAATTATGAAGAGCGTCTGCAATCACTTGATTTATTTTACCTGGAGAAGAGACTCCTGAGAGGGGACATGATAGCAATTTATAAATATCTCAATGGTTATCTCAGCATAGAAAAAAAGCTATTCAGTCGAAAGGATTGCATGAGGACTCGAGGGCATACAATGTGATTAGAGGAGAAGCGTTTTAACCTCAGGCAACGTGGGGGGTTCTTTACTGTTAGGGCTAGAAGATTGTGGAATTCTCTACCACAAGAGGTGGTTTCTGCGGGAAGTATGGTGGCTTTAAAAGACGTACAGTACATCTCAAGGATCAGAACATTCAGGGGTAGGAGAGATGATTACGGCCACGCACACCTACATAGGTTGAACTGGATGGACTATTGTCTTTATTCAACCTCACCTACTATGTAACTATGTAACTATGTAATATACATGGAGCTCAAAAGGCATCCCTTACTTGGGTATTACTTCAACAGCCTCCTCAACCACCCTGGCCCACTCCAACTTTATACCAACTTTATACCACTTATCTCCAAATATAAGAACAAACTAACGCACATGTCTCGGCAAGAGCTTACCAGGTCTGTCAGATTAGCAGCCTTTAAAATGGTAATTCTTCCCCAGATACTTTGCCTATTCAGAGTATTACCGATCCATATCCTGCCATCTTACCTTAAAACTCTAACACAACTACTAAAAAGCTTTATTTGGGAAAACCAGAAGGCCAGGTGTGCACACCCAATCCTAATCAAACACAAATCTATAAGAGGCATGGGATTAGTAGACATACAGGATTATTGCTGGGCAACATGTATGAACCAACTGAAACACTGGTTCAGTGACCCACTCTGGCTAAATGGCTAAATGTTGAAACATACCTCTCACCCACTCGAGACCTTCACTCGTTACTTATTAGTGACATATGGAAGCCCTGAGATGTACATACTCTGCCTCCTCCCATTAAAATCTCAATCCTTGCATGGGGGACATTGCTCCATCACTCATCTAACTACCCTCAGTCGAATCTCCCCGAACTCCCCCTTCAAGTTCTGGATGTCATGCTAAAAATGCTCCGCACACTTCCACTTCGCATCTTTGATTTAACCACAGTACAACACCTATTGAATGACTCCAAATAGGTGTTGCATCGCATCGTATCGCATACTAGCACATTATGTTAAACTTACCTGAAAACAAAGCGTTCCAGTTATGCGAAGCCATCGCTGAAGGCAGCGTCCATTTCTACCCGGTCTTCCTTCCGGGTTCTCGGCTCCGGCTCTGTCACTGGCCGGTGCCACGATAAAGTCACTCCCACGTATGTGTGCATGAGCCGCTAGTCACGGCACACTGCTCTGAAGAAACAACGCGGGTGGCCGTTCCTTCAGAGCGCATGTACCAGTGACGTAACCGGCTGCTAGCTCAGTAAAAATCTCCTAAACTGTGCATGTTTAGGAGATATTTACACCTATGGGTAAGCCTTTATTAAGGCTTAATAAACGCTTAGCTATAGGTAAAACTTAAAGATGAAAGTTTACTTCCTCTTTAATGCCATACAAAAATGTTTTTAATGAGAAAATTTGTTTGTTTAATAAAATATCATTTTTTTTTTAAATCTAGCTTTCGAAAGTTGTTGTGCCATCAAAGTTAATTTATTTTTTTATCCCCCACTCCACATAATCATGCAAGATGTCTGTTAGCTTTTCATTGAATAAGCACCATTACATGTTTTGTTGTGCAATGGTTCGAGTTTAGGACCAACATACTCTATCTAGATTTTGTTGGTTGGCAGTGAAGAAAAAGGTCAAAAGCCTAAATTGGTCAGATGGTGTTAAAGCGGCTTTTCAGTCATTTTTCCATCTTTCTATCTATTAAATCTTCTGCCCTTGTTGTTTTACCTTTGGATAATAAAATATTTTCTTGCCAGTAAATACCTTATACAGCCCACTTCCTCTTTCTTGTCTGGTCATTAGCCTAGGCTAATGACATCATGCACGGCTCACTCTCTCACTCTCGTGGGAGTTTGCCAGCAAGGGAGGGAGGGATGAGTCAGCTGCAGAGCTTGAGGGGGCTGGATGAAGGCTAATGAGATAACAGGAGACTGCAGAGATCCATGAGTATTCATCAAGAGAGGAGATATGTGCAGGCATGTAGTGGTGTGAATGTGTGTGTGTGTGTCTAAGTAAATCCAGGAAGTTAACAGGCAGCAGCTTCAGCTACCCACAGTTAAAATGGCTACAGCCAGACTTAATGGAGGGAGATTTCTGCAGCATATTTGACAATTACAGAATCACAGTATATATTAAAAAATATGCAACGTGGTTGGAGGAAAGCTTCAAAGTGACAAAAATGTTTTTAATAAGAATTATGTGAGCAGACTGCAGTTCCTCTTTAAATTCAATGAAGCTTCTGATGGGCAGACTTGACTTTCAAAGCACAGTCAAATGATTTTGTAATCATCTTTTTCTGTTGACTTTTTGATCACAATCATGATTTTTCAGTTCCAAACTAAAACTTTTTAGGTCATTTATGTTCTTGTACTGTGGAATTATATTTCTATCGAGTCTGGAGGAATAATCGAGGAATCCCAATTTCCTTATGACCAAAAACTTCTACGATAACTGCTGCATACTAGAATTCATGTTTTTTGGAGTCCAAAGACTATGGGCTGGTAGGATTGGGAAAGACCTAAGGCCTACTGAGTGGGTGAAGTTTATAGCACATTCTGTGCACTACAATAAATTGTGGGTAAGGTCAATTCATGCCTTACAGTGGCATGAATAGTTAAATAAAACAAAAGTCTACAAAATGTATATACTGGACACATGTTGCACTACTTGTGCCAACAAAATACTCCTTTAAGTGTGTATGAAGGCTTTTTTTTTTAACTTTATCTCTTTATTGTTTTCCTTCAATATACAGATTATCAGATATAAAAATAGTAACAAACATTCAATAATCTCTTTACCCCCCCCCCCCCCTTAAAATAATATTATTCAACCAGACATTATAAATATCCACTGTCTCGGGTGCTAGGCCAGGATTTTCTATACGTGCTTTCCATATTTTTTCCAAACTTTTTTTATACCTCCTCTTCCTCTATAGGCTAGTTTTTCTCTAATTATTGTGTCATTAACTTTTCTCAACCAATCTGTTATATATGGTGGTTCAGGTTTTATCATTTCACTGTTATTGCTTTTCTAGCTTTATATAGGCATCTCAAAACTGCTGTATGCTTTATCCCCTACCCCCCCCCCCCCCCTCTCTGCTCCATGTAGCCCAATACTGTATACACAGCACCGGATCTAATCATAGATTTACTTCAAATACTGAATTTATTCTATCCAGCATCTCTTTCCAGTATCTATGTAGCTTGGAGCACCTCCACAACATATGAGTCAAATCCCCAACTGCCGTTTTGCATCTAGAGCAGGATGCATCCGATCTTCCCCCAAAGGAAAACTGTTTTTTGGCCGTATAAAATGCTCTATGTAGTATATAAACTGTGTGAGATTTTGAGTTGCTGAAAGGGATAATGTATCTATTGAGGTTGCTATACGTTCCCATTGTACATCTGTTAATTGCCCCACATCCTCCTCCCATTTTATTCTGCTAGAAAGCCGAAAATTCTAATCCCCATTATCTTTAATTCCCATTCCCAAGTGGATTTCTTCTTTTTACATATTCGTTGGATTATAATTCCGCTCAATTAAGCTTAAAGGATATTCCACACTATACCATGTGTTGCTGTTAATCTGTTATGCTTCAAAAACTCCCAAAGTGATTCTATCATATGGTCTTTAGGGGAAATTGACTGTAGCCAAAAGGGATTAACTTTCCACTCTCTCCTGTCTCCACTCTTCCCCAACCTCAATGTCAGGACTAGAGGGGAGTGGTCTGACAGTCCCCTAGCCTCATATTTGACATTTTGTACCAAAGGGACAAGAATATAATTTCCTATCACCATATCTATTCTGGAAAGTGATAAATGTGCACTAGAATAACACGAGTAGACCTGGGTTGTTGGATAGTGTTCACATAAAATATCCCTCAGTCCCACCTCCTTGAGTAATCTGTACAATGGCGTATGGGGGCTCTGTTCTGATCTTCTTCCTAAGGGGAATCTATCAACCTGGGTGTTCATCACCATATTAAAATTTCCAACCATTAAGACTGGCATCCTTGGTTTGTTGACTTTAAACTCCAGCAGGTGATTAATAACTTCAATTTTAATAGGGGGGGAGGGGGGGGGGGTTGTACACATTCGCAAGCACACATGGCATCCCAGCTAGCAGTCAATATATGAATATGTACCTTCCTCCCTCATCTATTTTAATTTGTCTACAGGAGAACCCCACTGATCTATGTATTAACATACTCGTTCCTCTTGAATATGATGTATATATTGAATGATACTGATATGGAAATCCTCTATGTTTTAAACGTGATACTGTTTCTTTAGTTAATTGTGTCTCCTGCAGACAAAGTACCGATACCCTAAGGGTTGAAACAGTCGTAACCACTTGCGAGCAGTCACGTTGACTGTACTGCGCCAAAGTGGCTTGATTCCGTCCAGCGACGTAGACCTACGTCGTTGGACTCCTCCCCCTGTAGGCGGCGCTTGCACGCCGCCGGAGGCCTGCTCCCGCTGTTTTCAGTCACAGCGGGAGTCGGGCCAGGGGAGGAGCGGCGGCGAGTTTAGAGATCCGCCCGCTTGTGTAAACAGAGCGGGCGGATCTCCTAAGTGACAAACAGTGACAGATTGCAGGGTTCAGCATAGCTGAACATGCGATCTGTCCCTGTGTCATCTCCCCCCACACTAGTTAGTAAGCACCAGGCATACATTAACCCCTCCCTCTCCAATAAATTTAACCCCTTCCCTGCCAGTGTCATTTTTACAGTAACAGTGCATATTTATAGCACTGATTACTGTAGAAATGTCACTGGTACCCCCAAAAGTGTCAAAAATGTCAGTCAAGGGTCTGATCTGTCCGCCGCAATGTCGCAGTCCCGCAAAAAAATCGCAGATCGCCGCCATTACTCGTTAAAAAAAAAAAAACACCAAAAATTACAGAAATCTTTCCCTTAGTTAGTAAACGCAATAACTTTTGGGCAAACCAATCAAAATACGCTTATTGTGATTTTTTGTACCAAACATAGGTAGCAGAAAACAAATTGGCCAAAAATTTAAAAAAATTTAGATTTTTACATTTTTGGGGGGGGGGGGGGGGGGAATTTCATATAAAAAAATGTTAAAAATATTGTTATTTTTTCAAAATAAACGCTCTTTTTTTGTTTATAGCACAAAAAGTAAAAATCACACATGTGATCAAATACCACTAAAAGAAAGCTCTGTTTGTGGGAAAAAAGGACGTAAATTTTGTTTGGGTACGGTGTCGCACGACCGCGCAATTGTCAGTTAACCACTTAAGCCCCGGAGGATTTGGCTGCTAAAGGTCCAGACCCCTTTTTTCAACTTGGCACTTCGTGACTTTAACTGATAATTGCGCGGTCATGCAATGCAATACCTAAACGAAATTTACGTCCTTTTTTTCCCACAAACAGAGCTTTCTTTTGGTGGTATTTGATCACCTCTGCGCTTTTTATTTTTTGCGATATTAATAAAAAAAGAGCGAAAATTTTGCAAAAAAATGACATTTTCAACTTTGTCTTTTAAAAAATATCCAATATACTCAATTTATGTCATTTTTTTTGGCCAAAATATATTTAGCTACATGTCTTTGACAAAAAAAAAATCAATGAGCGTATTTTTATTGGTTTGCGCAAAAGTTATAGCGTCTACAAACTATGGTGTAAATACTGAAATTTACGAAGCTTTAATTTCTGACTGCCTCATCTCATTTCATGAAGTGCTAAAATGGCGGGGCAGTACAAAACCCCCCCAAACTACCACTTTTTGGAAAGTAGACATCCTAAGGAATGTTCTGAGGGGCATGTTGAGCTCATTGAATATTTTATTTTTTTGTCACAGGTGTTTGAAAAATGACAAAAATAATTTTTTTTTTTTTTTTTACACAAAGTTGTCATTGAAATGATATATTGCTCACACATGCCATGGGTATATGTGTAATTACACCCCAAAATATATTCTGCTGCTTCTCCTGAGTACAGGGATACCACATATGTGAGACTTTTTGGGAGCGTAGCTGTGTACGGGAGCCGGAAAACAAATCACCACCATCAGAATTTCAAAGGGCGTACATTTTTCATTGCATTTTCTCACTACCTATAACGGTTTTGGAGGCCCTGAAATGTCAAGATACCACAAAACCCCCCCAAATGACCCCATTTTGGAAAGTAGACACCCCAAGCTGTTTGCTGAGAGGCATGGTGAGTCCATGGAATATTTTATATTTTGCCACAAGTTTCGGGAAAATTACAATTTTTTTTTTTAATTTTTTTTTTTTACACAACGTTGTCACTAAAAGATAAATTTCTCACACATGACATGGGTATATGTGGAATGACACCCCAAAATACATTCTGCCACTTCTCCTGAGTATGGGGATGCCCCATGTGTGAGACTTTTTGGGAGCCTAGCTGTGTACAGGACCGCGAAAACCAATCAACACTCTCAGGTTTTCTAATGGCGTAAATTGTTCATGTCACCTCTGCACTACCTGTCGCAGTTTCGGAGGCCCTAAAATTCCAAAATAGCACAAAACCCCCCCAAATGACCCCATTTTGCAAAGTAGACACCCCAAGCTATTTGCTGAGAGGCATGGTGAGTCCATGGAATATTTTATATTTTGCCACAAGTTCCGGGAAATATATATATATATATATATATTTTTTTTTTTTTTTTACACAAAGTTGTCAGTAAATGATATATTGCTCACACATGCCATGGGTATATGTGAAATGACACCCCAAAATACATTCTGCTGCTTCTCCTGAGTACAAGGATACCCCATGTGTAAGACTTTTTTGCAGTCTAGCCGCGTACAGGACCCGGAAAACCAATCTGCACCTTCTGGCTTTCTAAGGGCGTAAATTGTTGATCTCACTCCTTACTACCTATCACACTTTTGAAGTCCATAAAAGGCCAAGATGGCACAAAACCCCCCCAAATGACCCCATTTTGCAAAGTAGACACTCCAATCTATTTGCTGAGAGGCATGGTGAGTATTTTGCAGCTCTCATTTTTTTTGGAAAATGAAGAAAAAACAGGAAAATGCATTTTTTTTCCTCTTTTTTCAATTTCCAAAACTTTGTGACAAAAAGTGAGATCTGCAAAACACTCAACATGCCTCTCTGCAAATAGCTCAGGGTGTCTACTTTCCAAAATGGGGTCATTTGGGGGGGTTTTGTGCTATCTTGGAATTTTAGGGCCTCCGAAACTGTGATAGGTAGTCAGGAGTGAAATCAACAATTTACGCCCTTGGAAAGCCTGAAAGTGGAGGTTGGTTTTCGGGGTCCTGTACTCGGCTAGACTGCAAAAAAGTCTCACACATGGGGTATCCCTGTACTCAGGAGAAGCAGCAGAATGTATATTGGGGTGTCATTTCACATATACCCGTGGCATGTGTGAGCAATATATCATTTACTGACAGCTTTGTGTAAAAAAAAAAAAAATATATATATATATATATATATATATTTCCCGGAACTTGTGGTAAAATATAAAATATTCCATGGACTCACCATGCCTCTCAGCAAACAGCTTGGGGTGTCTACTTTCCAAAATGGGGTCATTTGGGGGGGTTTTGTGCTATCTTAGAATTTTAGGGCCTCCGAAACTGTGATAGGTAGTCAGGAGTGAAATCAACAATTTACGCCCTTGGAAAGCCTGAAAGTGGAGGTTGGATTTCGGGGTCCTGTACTCGGCTAGACTGCAAAAAAGTCTCACACATGGGGTATCCCTGTACTCAGGAGAAGCAGCAGAATGTATTTTGGGGTGTCATTTCACATATACCCGTGGCATGTGTGAGCAATATATCATTTACTGACAGCTTTGTGTAAAAAAAAAAAAAATATATATATATATATATATTTCCCGGAACTTGTGGTAAAATATAAAATATTCCATGGACTCACCATGCCTCTCAGCAAACAGCTTGGGGTGTCTACTTTCCAAAATGGGGTCATTTGGGGGGGTTTTGTGCTATCTTAGAATTTTAGGGCCTCCGAAACTGTGATAGGTAGTCAGGAGTGAAATCAACAATTTACGCCCTTGGAAAGCCTGAAAGTGGAGGTTGGATTTCGGGGTCCTGTACTCGGCTAGACTGCAAAAAAGTCTCACACATGGGGTATCCCTGTACTCAGGAGAAGCAGCAGAATGTATATTGGGGTGTCATTTCACATATACCCATGGCATGTGTGAGCAATATATCATTTACTGACAGCTTTTTGTAAAAAAAAAAAAAAAATATATATATATATATATATTTCCCGGAACTTGTGGCAAAATATAAAATATTCCATGGACTCACCATGCCTCTCAGCAAACAGCTTGGGGTGTCTACTTTCCAAAATGGGGTCATTTGGGGGGGTTTTGTGCTATCTTGGAATTTTAGGGCCTCCGAAACTGTGATAGGTAGTCAGGAGTGAAATCAACAATTTACGCCTTTGGAAAGCCTGAAAGTGGGGACTGGTTTTCGGGGACCTGTACTCGGCTAGACTGCAAAAAAGTTTCACACATGGGGTATCCCTGTACTCAGGATAAGCAGCAGAATGTATTTTGGGGTGTCATTTCACATATACACATGGCATGTGTGAGCAATATATCATTTAGTGACAACTTTCTGTAAAAAAACAACAAAAAAAAAAGAAATAATAATTTTCCCGACACTTGTAGCAAAATATAAAATATTCCATGGACTCACCATGCCTCTCAGCAAATAGCTTTGGGTGTCTACTTTTCAAAAAGGGGTCATTTGGGGGGTGTTTGAACAGTCCCGGCATTTTACGCTCAATCTTAGCCACACATCACCCACTCTTCTAACCACTTGAAAACCAAGCCTTTTCTGTGCCTTTTTGTTTACATGAAAAAATATTTTTTTTTTACTAGAAAATTACTTTGAACCCCCAAACATTATATATTTCTTTAAAGCAGAGGCCCTATAGAATAAAATGGTGGATGTTGCAATTTTTTTTGTCACACGGTATTTGCGCACAGATTTTCCAAACGCAATTTTTGCGAAAAAAATACATTTTTTTTAAATTTATTGCACAAATACACTATATAATTCCAATTTGTTTGGTAAAATTTAAAAGATGATCTTATGCCGAGTTCATAGACACCTGACATGACATGCTTTAAAAATTGCGCACACCTGCGCAGCGGCAAAAACGTACGTACATTTTTAAAAACCTTTAAAAGTCTCTACAGGTTACCACTTTAGACTTACAGAGGAGGTCTACTGCAAGAATTACTGCACTCGATCTGGCGATCGCGGCGATACCTCACATGCATGCTGAAATTGCGGTTTACATATGACACTAGACCAACGCGTGCGTGTGCCATTGCGCGCAAGCACGGGGGAAAGGGGGCGGAGCTCGATTTTTTTTTTTTTTGCTCTTTTATGTTATTTTGACACCTTTCCTTTAATTTTTTTTTTTTTTAAATCATTTTTATTGCTATCACAGTGAATTTAGATATCCCCTATGATAGCAATCGGTAGTGACAGGTACTCTTTTTTTTAAAAATTGGGGTCTTTTATACTCTAGATCTCTCCTCTGACCTTAATGCTTCTGACCACGCCAAAATTGGTGTGATAAAATACTTTCCCAATTTCCCAATGGCCCTGTTTATTTCTGGCGAAAAAGAAGTCATGAAATGCTCGTAGCCTCCGGCATCTTAGGCCATAGAGATGATTGGAGCCATTCTAATCTTCAATTAGCTCTATGGTTAGATAACTGAACCACCGGCTGCACTCTCGGGTTAACCGGTGGGACAGGAGAGCCCGAGAAAAACCACGGAAGGCTGCGGAAGGCGGCGGTGGGGGGGGGGGAGGCCCCTCCCACTGCATGTAAAAGCAGTCTAGCGGCCAATTACCTGCTAGGATTGCTTTTACATGTAAGCCGACCGCTGGCTGTAAAAAACGATACCAAGATGATGCCTAAATCTGCAGGCATCATCCTGGTATAACCACTCAAAGTCCAGCAACGTACCAGTACATTGCTAGTCCTTGTTTGGCATATAGGTTTTTTTTTTTTTTCATGCAGCCTGTGGGCTGAACGGAAAAAAAGAGAACCTATCAGAAATCAGCACAAGAATAATGCGTAGTATTACTCATCATTAACCGCCCAAACAACCACCCACTGAATTTAATGATGGGTATACACGGCACTATCCACGTATACCAAAATAGGATTTTAACTGCAGTGCTGAAATCAGAAAATCACCACAGCTGCTATCAGCAAAGGTATCCATATATGCTGAGCGCAAACACTGTTTGTGTCAGAATATATAAAATCAATGCGTGGTAGCCGACGAGTACCTGCAAGAGAAACAGGTCACAAAAGAATGAAAAAACAAAGTACATTAAAAAAAAGTACATTAGGAAGAGTAGGACATATAAAATGACTGACAACAACAAAAGTTTTTGGATTCTCATCATTAACCGCCCAAACAACCACCCACTGAATTTAATGATGGGTATACACGGCGCTATCCACGTATACCAAAATAGGATTTTAACTGCAGTGCTGAAATCAGAAAATCACCACAGCTGCTATCAGCAAAGGTATCCATATATGCTGAGCGCAAACACTGTTTGTGTCAGAATATATAAAATCAATGCGTGGTAGCCGACAAGTACCTGCAAGAGAAACAGGTCACAAAAGAATGAAAAAACAAAGTACATTAAAAAAAAGTACATTAGGAAGAGTAGGACATATAAAATGACTGACAACAACAAAAGTTTTTGGATTCTCATCATTAACCGCCCAAACAACCACCCACTGAATTTAATGATGGGTATACACGGCGCTATCCACGTATACCAAAATAGGATTTTAACTGCAGTGCTGAAATCAGAAAATCACCACAGCTGCTATCAGCAAAGGTATCCATATATGCTGAGCGCAAACACTGTTTGTGTCAGAATATATAAAATCAATGCGTGGTAGCCGACGAGTACCTGCAGGAGAAACAGGTCACAAAAGAATGAAAAAACAAACAAAGGACATTTAAATGTACAGTAAGAAGAGTAGAAGGACATATAAAATGACTGACACAACAACAGTTTTTGGATCCTTTTATTTTTCTTTCTAACTGTTTCTTCATGTCTTGATTTGGGAGGGACTGCGATCTTCTGCGATCTTCTCTTCCAGCTTGGGTCTCTCAAAATGTCGATGGACATCCAACATCCTTCGAGACCCTGTGTTTGTGTGCCCTACACTGTGTCGTGCTGTACCCTACACTAATACTCCACTAGTGTATGGTAGCGCTCAAAACATTCCCCGATGCAGAGACCAGGTTGGTCAGGACATTTGGGACAATAATAACGGGTGTCACGCCTAAATCCGCGCCTGCGACAGACACGACATCTTCTTTGGGGCCATCTTTGGGTAGGGGTACTCGGGAGGGCATAAGGAAAATGCCTCTCATGCAGCCGGCTCACTGCATCTGGAAGGGGAAGTTGGGCAGGCATGCCTCCTGGGTACAGGTAGGCAAGGATGATCTCTTCCTGGAATTCCCGGAAAGATCCAGTTCGTCCTGACGCCTTGTATAGGACAAAGGCGTTCAGCATCGCCAATTGGAATAAATAAACAGACACTTTTTTGTACCAGCGTCTGGCTTTACGGGCAACTAAATACGGCGCCAAAATCTGGTCGTTAAGGTCCACCCCTCCCATGTTAAGGTTATATTCGTGGACACAGAGGGGTTTCTCCACAACGCCAGTTGCCGTAGTGATTTGGATTGTCGTGTCTGCGTGAAGGGAGGACAGAACATAAACATCCCGTGTATCCTTCCACTTCACCGCAAGCAATTTGTCCGTTTTCAAGCAGGCTCTCGCCCCCCGACTAAGACGGGAATCTACAAGCCGTTGGGGGAAGCCCCGGCGATTAGGTCGCACGGTGCCACATGCGCCAATTTGTAATTCGAGCAGGTGACTAAATAGTGGCACGCTTGTATAAAAGTTGTCCACGTACAAATGGTACCCCTTTCCGGATAAGGGTGACACCAAGTCCCAAACGATCTTACCGCTGCTCCCTATGTAGTCTGGGCAGTTGGGGGGCTCCACACAGCTATCTTTTCCCTCATAGACCCGGAAACTAACTGTATAGCCTGTGGCCCTGTCACACAATTTATACAGTTTGACCCCGTATCTGGCACGCTTGCTGGGGAGGTACTGTTTCATAGCAAGGCGGCCAGTAAATTTAATCAGGGACTCGTCAACGCAGACAACTTCTTCGGGGGTAAACAAGGCTGCAAACCGCTGATTGAAGTGGTCTATGAGGGGCCGAATTTTGTGGAGCCGATCGTATGCAGGGTCTCCCCGAGGACGACAGATTTCATTGTCGCTGAAATGCATAAATCGCAGAATTTGCTCATATCTCGCCCTGGACATGGAGGCAGAGTACATGCGCATATGGTGAAGTGGGCTAGTGGACCAATATAGCCGCAATTCACTCTGTTTAGTTATGCCCATGTGGAGGGAAAGGCCCAGAAAGATCTTAAATTCGGAAACCGTTAAAGGTTTCCAGCCGAATTGTCTGGCAAGGGGCGAATTTGGGTTGGCGGCGATAAATTGTTGAGCATATAAATTTGATTGATCCACAATAGATCTGAAAAGATCTTCCGTGAAGAACAGCTCAAAAAAGTTCAGGGGCGTAAAACCAGCTGTCTCCACGTGGATTCCAGGTTGGGCGGTGAATGGGGGAAGTACTGGCGCTGTAGTATCAGTGGGTTGCCAATTAGGAAATGCCAGCGCATCAGGGAGGGCACTATGGGCTCTACGGGCCTGTCTTCGAATACGCGGTGGCTGCGGGCCACTACTTGTGCTAGCCACCGCACCAGCTTCAACTGCACTTAGGGGACTCGCCACGTCACCAGGTCTTACTGCAGTGCTGGTTGTACTAGGTCCAGGGTGTACTAGGCCGCTGGCGCTTGCCAGGTCGCCAGAAGGATGAGCGGCACTAGTACCCACACTCTGCTCCATACGAGCACCCTGCGATTCCTGCATCTCAACAACACCAGAATGGGGTCGGGTACGCCTGGGTCTAACAGGGACCCATCTGTCGTCGGAGCTATCTGTCAGGGAGCCGCTGCTGTCATTTGGTTCGTATACTGACCCTGATTCTGCCGGTGAGGCTTCCCCATCGCTCTCACCTGGCATGGTCATTATACTGTAAATAGCTTCATCACTGTACGAACGTTTAGACATTTTGGTAACTAAATTTACCCGTACAGTGATGCGACTCACAGGTAATAAAAGCACCTGGTTGTCGAAGATTATTTCAAGCGCTACCAAAAAAACTGCTAATGCTAGCAGGGATCAGGCCTGACTCTGCTAACACAGCGGTTTTGTGTCTTGTGTTTTTTTGTAAGTGACAGTAATCTGTTGATTACTACACTTACCTGGGTGAAAGGGTTAAACGCAGGTGCTGGCAGGAATCAGTGCTGATCGTGCAAACACTGCGTTTTGGGAACCCTAAACTATGGGGGCGCTAGTATAGCTCTGATCAGATCAGATATTGATCTGTTCAAACACTATACTAGAAATGGAAGTGTAGGTGCGTGCGTGTGTGTGTGGCAATCAAGGGGTTATTTCTAAACTATGCGCTGGGGATCTGGGGGGGGGTGGCGGGGACCCTAAACCTCCTTTGGGAAAGAAACTAGCTAGCTAGCACAACCTCAAGTCACAATGACACCAATACAAAATACAGTAAAAACAGTATATTATGTGTGTATTAGTGCTAATGTGACAGAGGGTGTAGGGGTTAACGGGATGTGATCAGGGGGGGATCAGGGGTTTAAATCTTTATTGGAAGGGGCTGGCGGGTATCCTAAGGATAAAAGGAACGGTGGCAAGCGCTAAACCTGGTCACAAGTCACACTTATACAGGTATATAGAAAATGCTATATACTGTATACAGTGTGCGTTGTGGCAGGGGGTGTAGGGGTGATCAGGGGGGGATCAGGGGATTAAATCTTTATTGGGCGGGTGGGGGGGACCCTAAACCTGCTTGGGACACAAACTTAGTCGCCTGCGCTAATTCTGATCACAATCACACTAATACAAAAATACAAAAACACAGTATATTACGTTTGTATTAGTGCTGATGTGACAGAGGGTGTAGGGGTTAACTAGCGGTGATCAGGAGGGGATCAGGGGGGATCAGGGGCTCAAATCTTTATTAGGGGGGGGTGGCGGGTAATTCAAGTGGAAAAGGGGGGGTCGCAAGCGCTAGACCTGACCACAAATCACACTTATACGGGTATATAGCAAAATGCTATATACTGTATACGGTGTGTGTTATGGCAGGGGGTGTAGGGGTGATCAGGGGGGGGTCAGGGGCTTAAATCTTTATTGGGCGGGTGGCGGGGACCCTAAACCTTCTTGGGACAGAAACTTAGTCGCCTGCGCTAATTCTGATCACAATGACACTAATACAAAAATACAATAACACCGTATATTGCGTTTGTATTAGTGCTGATGTGACAGAGGGTGTAGGGGTTAACGGCGGTGATCAGGGGGGGTTCAGGGGGGATCAGTGGGTTAAATCTTTATTAGGGGGGGGTGGGGGGTAATTTGAGTGGAAAAGGGGGGGTCGCAAGGGCTACACCTGTTCACAAATCACACTTATACAGGTATATAGGTATATGCTATATGCTGTATATAGTGTGTGTTGTGTCAGGTGCTGTAGGGGTTAATTGGGGGGGCGATCGGGGGTGAAATGTGCTTATCTAACTGTGTGTGATGTGCTTGGTGCAATTACTCACAGTAAGATGTGCTCTCCTCTCACGCTGGATCCAAAAAGACCGTTGGGAGGGGAGGGCACATCTCCTCTAAGCCTGTGTTTACATTTCACAGGCTTAGAGGGAGATCTGATTGGGCAGGACCGATCAACAGGTCCAGACCAAAAATGATTGGCCTGGACCTGATGACTGATCGGTTCTGAACCCAATCGAGTCATCGGCGGCGGCGGCGGGGCGCGGGAGCGCGCACAGGGCCGGCAAAAAGTGCTGACGTAGGCCTACGTCAGTTTGCCTGGCCGGGGCTGAGCGCCGACGTAGATCGTCGTGCGCCGGTCGTTAAGTGGTTAAAGTCGCACAGCGCCGAATCGCAAAAAGTGGCCTGGACGTAAGACAGCAAAATCCTCCGGTGGTAAAGTGGTTAAAAAGGGCTATTTTTTTTTGCGAGTCTCCCAATTCACTAACATTACACAGACAAACTGTTACTTCGCCACCCATTAAGTAATAAATACAAAGAAAAAATAATTTTTTGTATCTGTGATTTATGTATCTTCCCATAAAATGACCACCCTTAAACAAATTTCTAAATGAGCTCTCATGGTAAAATTTCATTGTGTCTGGTTTATACCCATTTTCCTTTCTTTCCCAGATAAGAAGATCTGCTCTTTCTATCTTAATTTTACCCAAAAACGAAAAAAACAAAAAACCATAGAGAGTAGAGAAAGACCGAGGGGAGTCAAGGGGCGCCAGGGGGAGTAAATGAGAACCAGAGCGCACCAGCAGAGGCTAACAGGGGACAGAGGTCAATAAGGGCTGACGAGGTTCCAGAGACCGCGCTCGTTTTCCCCAGTACAATATCGCCT
Organism: Pelophylax lessonae; assembly: GCF_965119305.1. Lineage (NCBI taxonomy): Eukaryota > Metazoa > Chordata > Amphibia > Anura > Ranidae > Pelophylax > Pelophylax lessonae. The sequence continues at coordinate 249,017,973 of NC_138775.1, read as the reverse complement.
CCTCCTCTCCACCACCAATCAGTCTCCCCCTTCTAGGAAACACGTCACTCCCCAGAGTCTCCAAGGGCTGTCCCAGCCATCACCGCCGTCAACACAACTGAGCCAAATCCTCTCTCCGCCAGCACCGACACCAGCATCACTACTCCCCCTCTTGCTCTTCCACCTCCCACGCCTCGCTCTCGTCATACACTGGTCAGCTTTTCAAGATGTCAGAGCATAGGTGAGCCATTCACGCCACTTACATCACGCCGGGCCACTCCTTCCTCCGAACAACTACGTATTGTGAAGACATTTTCTTAAATAGAATGGTGTCAAATTTTTATTACTGAATCTTTCCCTGCTAGGGAGTTTCAACTGTCTATTTGTCCTGGTGACCTTTGTCACAGAGACAAAAAGTCATGGGAAATTAAACATTTTAAGCTGTCCCCACAGCAGAAATTGAGCTAAAAGCCTCCAATGGGAACGTTTCTTAGATGGGAATTTCCTTTTGCATCTCCATGACAGGAAACAAAGGGATATCTCACAAACGTGACACAAGCACCATCACACAGTGCAACTGGAGTAAAAGTAACGTACAGTTCAATAAAGATAGCACTGTGGGCAAGGGAAGAAGTAGACTATGAAATATTTAAACAGCAGGAAGAAAAAGGCAAAGGGGGTCCCACTGACATTATTACACACACAAAAAAAACACAAAAAGCAGATGGTATGATAGCAACGGTCTTTGTCTTTGCTTCAGTCTTGCACCGTTGTAAAGGCTTCTCTCCTGTACTGAAATTGCTTATTTTAATGTCACTGCAAACTGTGAGCTTCTTACAGTGTGAAACAGAAGCTGCAGCAAGTCAGAAAAAGCACACCTTGTTTCCTGACAGGAGGATGTCAAGCATCATCAAACTCCCCACAATCTGGCGATGTCCATTATATTTGTTTAATTTCAGCACTTTCAATCATGGGAGCTATGCATCACATGATGATGATGTTACTTAGGGTTGTGTGCATGTTAATGGAGTCTGCCTAGGAATGGTCACTCCTTCAAACGTCCGCCCATTAAAGCATTTTGATATTTGATTAACTTCTCCAAAAACAGCCTACTGCTTGCATCAGGCCTGGAGGCTTTTAAAAGGAATACTGAGGAATGATACTGTGATGGTCAAGAAGATATGTACAGCACTCTGCTGGCCCCTCTCACCCAATGGTAACATCACTGGATCTAAAAAAAAAGAGTATTATGAAAACTTAAAGGTTTATTTTAGAAATATCATGAGCATGTAGATGAGGGGTGAAGCATTACAACCAGGCAATGCCAAGCACACAAACAATTGTAGGTGATGAGAAAAACAAATAGAGGGCCCAAAGGGAAATCTCTCATGCTGTGTTCAAGTACTACAAAAATTTCAAATCCAACCATATATTTTATTGGGCAACCTTTTAACTGTAAAAAGTTACCATGAGATGTTATCTGTAGGATAGATCAGAGCTTGCTTGACTTAAGTCAGCTCTCTCCTGTCTGCCATCGAGTTACCATTGATCATTAACATCATGAACTATTTGAAAAAAAATACAATATTATTTACATTTTCTTTGATATCTGTAAACCTGTTCTGCTATCTGTATCTGCACATTACCTGTAGGTAATCTGCTTCTCCTATTGAGGTTGTCATGCACAGTGCTAGAAGAAAAACTAGAGTTACCTTATTGGAGAAAAGATATGTAATGCAGCCAGGGTTCTGCGATTTAGGGACAGGTCATTGCTAAAAATCTTTGAAATGAATTCTGCTATTAGATGGTAATATTTTCAAGCAGCTAAGATGCATCCTAACCTCACCACCTCCACTAATGCTGCCCTTGTAGGCATGCACTGGGCTGCTATCCACAATGGAAGCTCAGGGTTCTTGAGCTGCTGTTTATTTGTTGACCTCAAGATGGTGCTGAGCCATTTATTCAGGCTGGCAGGAGAGGACTGGGGACTATCCTGGCCTGGGTGGCCACCCTGGGGCAGCCAACATTTCCTATCAGATGATGACATCCTATGGGGTGTTGGCCATCTTGATATACAAGTGCTTAAATAGGAAATGATGTGTCGTTTGGCATACCCACAGTGTAGGAGTAGGTCAGGGACAGAGCTCCGCTCATTACGGAAGGAGTCTGAGCCGTGATAGAGAGAGGTACCTGGCATGGAGGGAAAGAGTAGGTTTTTAAGCTGGGCTAATGTACCTATGCAATGAAATTCATATCTAAACTACAGTATAGCTTTACATCTATTCCTTTGTTTAGGCTGAGATTTTATCACCTGTCTGCTGCAGGAAGAAGGGAATATTTTCTCAGTCTCTTCTTCTCTATTGAATAGACTTCAACACTGTAAATTTGTAGTTAGTCACTTGGTGAAGAGCTGCAGCAAAGAATGATCTGCATTAGACAAATATCTTAATTGACAAAGTAAGGAATGTCAACGAATCAAAAAAAAAAAAAAAAAATTATAACCAAATTAATGAAGCATTCATCACATGCTTTCATTCCGATTCATTGGGAATAGGTGGTTGTTAGCCGGCTGCTATATTCTTAACAACTATGACTCATCTGCTGTCAGCTGGATTCCCCCGTAGACAGCAGAATGTAAAGAAAAAAATTACCGGCAATAATTTTTTTTTTTTAACAGCATGGGGGTTCTCCCCAATCTGTACCAGGCCCTTCGGGTCTGGTATGGATTTTGAGGGGAACCCCATGCTATGGCATGGGGTACCCTTCAAAATCCATTCCAGACCCTTATCCGAGCATGCAGCCCGGCAGGCCAGGAGAGGTGGGGGCACAACTGAGCCCCCCTTCTGAGCCATACCAGGCCACATGCCCTCAACATCAGGGGGTTGCTTTGTGGGAGGGCCCTCCAAAGCACCTTGTCCCCATGTTGACGAGGACAAGAGCTTCTTCCCCACAACCCTGGCCCTATGGTTTTGGGAGTGCTATTCTGAAATGAAACAAATGCCAAAGATATGAAACGTTTTCCAAAAATTAATCGGTTCAATTAAAGAATGCATCCGAAATTAAACTCATTTTTTTTGCGTGCACATGTTTATCTTTTAGTAAATCAGTCCCACTATCTCACCCCAGGGAGAACATTTAAAAGTCCACTTTATAACAGAATTATAACAAGGCTATGGGCATTCAAACAGATCTAAAGAAAAAAAAATTGGGGTTGGGGAAGCTTAGGAAGAAGAAGAGATTTTAAATTCAGTTCCACTTTAAGATATTTTCTAAATAGCGTATTGCTTCTTACAAATTATTAGAGGGTACCAAGGCAGCAAATAGAATAGGTTGCTCTTATCCAGGTCCTAATCAATTCTTCACAAATTAAACAACTTGTAACCAACTCCGTGGTAATTCTTGTAAACCACTTGAGGACTCTGATGAAAAGATGGAGCCCTGAAAGGCTTAAGTGGCACTTTTATGGTGATGCATATGGGAAAATGGAACCCTGCTGCTTCTATCATTATGGGGGTTTGTCCAGCATTATCCCACGTTAAGTAGCCTCTGTGCTTGCTTCCTGGGGTTACCATAAATCTCCCACAGGGTTCTTAGATACTGCTCCACATTCCTGATAAATGTTGATCCTAGGTGAGATTGTCATCCCTTATGAATGGTGGGCAGCAAAGCTAACTGTTTCAATCTGCGTCCATATGGAAATCTCCCAAACTCGTAATCGACAATATTTACCCCCACCAATACATCTAAATTTAGGACCTCTTTGTGAAGTCATAGTTTATCATGCTTGAGAAGCCAGTCTGTAACAAGCAAACTCAAAAAGCAATTTAGCCATTGTTCTAGTTTCATCAATCTCTACCTGGCACACGTAAACATTGGATATAGAGTCATCCAGTGGGAGAAACTGCTCATTACCGTGTAATGAAAGAAATTTGCCTGGAAAGGAATTTTCCTTGATTACTGTGTCAGCTACACAGCAGTTGTAATGCATCTCATGGTGGTATGATGTTAACAAGCAAATTGTTCACTATGTAGTGTATTTGCCACATTTTCAGCCATCAGAGATACAAATTGCTACATAGGGACTCATCTAAAATGCCTCATAACATTTTTTTTTTTGCCCTCTGTAATGTAATGCAAAAGAAATAGGAACGTTTATTAACAGCTGCACTGAAATATTGAATTTAATCTAAACTCAATCACTGCCCTTTAAAGGTTTTCTTTTCGAATCTGCAGCTTTTATTAAGGAAATATCTGGTGATTCTGCCACAGATGTTCTTGTTCAGGTACTTCCTCTCCAGTTAGTGTGCTATAGTGTGCTATTCTTAATCTATTGTCAGTGTAGAATATCAGTTTAGTGTGAATCTAGTGATAGTGCATATTATTATGGCCATATTGTTATATGATGTGAAATTTCCAACCAAATGTCCCTTGATCTTTTCCCTGAAACCGCAATTTGTGTCTCTCTCTCCCGGGAGCTGCGATGCTTCTTCATCCTTCAACGTCCCCACCCTCCCATCCTGAGTGGGTGGTGCCTGCGAGAGCATCGGCGTCACGTGGGGGAACCAGCATAGGATGCCGGTGCCCCTGACGTGATGTCATTGCACTGGTTCGTGTGGCAATGTCGCACCATGGCGTGGTTGGATGTGCACTGAGTGCCGTCCTCCCCAGATGGTGGTGGCCGTTGCTGGGGATGTTTCTCTCTTCCCCTGTCAACTGCACCCACCTGACGTCCATGGGGGCTCGTTATAGGTACAAATAGGAGAGTTCCACGTTACACTTGCCTTCAGTGGCTCCATGGTGATCGGTGATGATTCATGTAACCTCTTGCCAGAGCATTGCTTCATTATGGTAGGTCGCTTTCATCCACTTCTTCTGTCTTTGAGACTGGTGACTTGGTGGCTGTTTATCCCCCTTTTTTATTTTCTTTCTTCCTCACCACATCCAATTGGAGTCTTTTTCATCTTCATTCTCCCTGACCCTTACCTAGTATAATATATTCAATGCACCTAGGCAGTAATGTTAAGCTCACTGTGATTGCACATCAGTCAATATAGTACTAATATTGCTACATATTCCCACTTAGGTGTGTCACCTTGATTCACTACCTCTTCCTCTAAGGCCTCTGGTCCCTGGGGGGTTAATTATTTTGTTTTGCATTTTTCTTGAATTTTAATCGCACATTATTGATCGCCTTTCATACTTTTCTGCTTTATTCCCCACTTTTAGAAATTATCCTGAGCATCAGATATATATATTTTTTTATTCAAATCAGGCTCACTCCTAGTGTTGCTAATTGATACCCCCTACATATTGTACAGTATTATACTCCTTCCATTAAATGTTGATATTACATTCACATACACTTTAGAAATGAGTCTGATACATAAATATATGTCTCCTATAGCCTTTACCGTGGATGCCACACTATGTGGTTTGTGCTTGCATATGGCCCTGTTTGTCCCGCCGGGTCCTCATGGATCCCAGGCCCACAGCTCCCGGGATAGACATTCTCAGTGGCGCCAATGGAACATAAGAATACACTTTCTTTTGCAACAGGTTTGTAAATATGGGCCCCTTGGTGGCCCCTTAGTGTTTTGCATTAGTACACCATTATCTACTATCTTTATTACATACCACAAACTGTTTTAGTTCATAGACTTTATGTATCGCATTAACCCCTGAGGAAGTGAAGGGTTGTTAACGAAACGCGTCGGGATAACAGGATGCATTTTTATACCTACAATGGATTGTTCTATGGAATACTGTACCTGACTATAAATATATAATATACTATAAAAACAACAGTTACTGACAGTGTTTAGGAGCTGATTAAGGCTGGTGCTGGAGAATAAAACCAATGATCCATGGTCAATAATTGGTAAAAATACTGTGATTTTATTTGTAACATTAAAAGAATGTGTGGTCCAGAAAACTCACAAAATGTTACCACGCTGGTCCTGCAGAAGACAAGGGCACTGGTGGACAAGTGGGTCTTGGGTAGGGTAAACCGTAGGGAGACACCAAAAACCGTAGCTGAAGATGGTAATAACTGCAGGGAATACAAGCCAGGCACCGCCAGCGTGACTGGATGCCATCACTGAGATGCCTTGGGCGGAAGAATGGTACCCGGATAGGAAGAAGCCCCTTGACCAGTGTGGAACGCATGCAACGTCAACAGGGATGCATGCGTTCCACACTGGTCGAGCGGCTTCTTCCCTTCCGGGTACCGTACTTCAGCCCAAGGCACCTCAGTGACGGCATCCAGTCGCGACGGCGATGACCAGCTTGGATTCCCTGATTCCATAAAAACCTGTAAAAAAGGGAAGGACTCCCCCTTTCTTGTTGGGGGGGGGGTAGATAACTGCAGGAACCAATCTGTCTCTCAAATTAGGAGCTTTTTGGTATACAAATCTAGGCACAGGCGGTAAAACCTTATTTAAAACTTTATCTCTTAACAAGATCCTCCAATATCTTTTTATATTATTGTCTACCTTTTTACACTGTACATTGTATTCTAGAACTATCCTAAATTCATCTCTTTGATTATTCTTTTTTCTACTGTATTCTTTATTCATCAAAAGAGCACTCCTATCCATTCTTTGCACTTCCACCAATTCCTTTCTTACATCCTCCCTATCATAACCTTGCTGAACAATCCTTTTTTCAAAGATCTCTGACCTCTGTATATAATCATTTAAGTTTGTGCAATTTCTCCTTAATCAGACAAATTGCCCCTTTGGGATGTTACATAACCATGGTCTATAATGGCAACTATCAATAGCCATATAGCCATTTCGATCAGTTGGCTTACAATAATTTTTGGTGTAAAGCATCTTTGATCATAATTTCCAAATCTAGGAATACTATATTGGTCCTATCAAACTTCCAAGACAGAACAATATTATTGCCATTATGATTATGCTTATCCGTGAAGGCAAGAAAACTATTTTTTTTTCTTCTGAAACCAGGGAACAAACCTCAGTATACTATTTTCATCACCATCTCAGATTAGGAACAAAACATCTATAAATCTAGTGAAGCATACTAATTCTTTTGGTTTATCTTGGAAAACTATGTCCACCTCCCAGTGGGCCAAAAATAAATTAGCCACACTGGGAGCAAAACGGGCCCCCATAGCTACTCCTGTGATCTGTAAATAGTACTGGTTATCATACCAAAAATAATTGTGTTGGAGCCCAACAGTATTTTGTACATTATTTGATATGTTTGTCAATTGAAATGATGTACAGTATCTCACAAAAGTGAGTACACCCCTCATGTTTTTGTAAATATTTTATAATATCTTTTCATGTGACAACACTGAAGAAATTACATTTTGCTACAATGTAAAGTAGTGATTGTACAGCTTGTATAACAGTGTACATTTGCTGTCCCCTCAAAATAACTCAACACACAGCCATTAATGTCTAAAGAACTGGCAACAAAAGTAAGGAGTCAATATATATTTATTTAGTACATATTTGTAGATTGAATCATCAGTGTATTTGATGGAACTTTTTTTTGGGACATATTACTGTAGTCAAGATGACAGCATGGTCCCCCTGAAGCTGAGGTTTCCACGATTATGGATGTCTTCAACATCTGAAAACAAATGGACTGTTCGGGGCTAGATTAGCTGTGTACAAGAATGGACCAACAATCCATATATACAGTAAAAGCATTGCATTTTATATTGAATATATGGTGTATACTTACATACATTTATTTTTGTACATATTTTATTTTTTTTGTGTATAATTTATATGTGATAATGATTTTTAAGGTCTTTTTTTCTTTATTTTTACCTGGTGATCAGGGCAATAACACACCTCCTGTCCTAGGATGTCTCCACTCTGGATGGAGACACCTTTGGACAGCAGCATTGTCAATCTGGGAGGAGTATAGTGTTAAATGCTGATTTAGATCAACTTGACTAACAAATGAAACATGAACTCCAGCTAACACTGTTTAAGCAATTTCAGCAACAGTTTTTTCTAATACTGGAATCAAATCTATTATAGAGACCTACATGTCAACTTACAGATGTAACCATCTTCCAATTTTGAATTAAGTACAAACCAAATTCCAAAAAAGTTGGGACACTGTATAAACTGTGGGTAAAAAAGGAATCGACTAATTTACAAATCTCATAAACTTATATTTTATTCACAATATAATATAGATAACATATCAAATGTTGAAAGTGAGACATTTTGAAATGTCATGCCAAATATTGGCTCATTTTGTATTTCATGAGAGCTACACATTCCAAAAAAGTTGGGACAGGTAGCAATAGGAGGCTGGAAAAGTTAAATGTACATATAAGGAACAGCTGGAGGACAAATTTGCAACTTTTTAGGTCAATTGGAAACATGATTGGGTATAAAAAGAGCCTCTCAGAGTAGCAGTGTCTCTCAGAAGTCAAGATGGGCAAAGGATCACCAATTTCCCCAATGCTGAGGTGAAAAATATTGGAGCAATATCAGAAAGGAGTTTCTCAGAGAAAAATTGCAAAGAGTTTGAAGTTATCATCATCTACAGTGCATAATATCATCCAAAGTTTCAGAGAATCCGGAACAATCTCTGTGCATAAGGGTCAAGGCCGGAAAACCATACTGGATGCCCGTGATCTTCGGGCCCTTAGATGGCACTGAATCACTTACAGGAATGCTACTGTAATGGAAATCACAGCATGGGCTCAGGAGTACTTCCAGAAAACATTGTCGGTGAACACAATCCACCGTGCCGACTAAAACTCTATAGGCCAAAAAATAAGCCATATCTAAACATGATCCAGAAGCGCAGGCGTTTTCTCTGGACCAAGGCTCATTTAAGATGGACTGTGGCAAAGTGGAAAACTGTTCTGTGGTTAGATGAATCAAAATGTGAAGTTCTTTTTTGGAAAAATGAGACGCCATGTCATCCGGACTAAAGAGGACAAGGACAACCCAAGTTGTTATCAGCGCTCAGTTCAGAAGCCTGCATCTCTGATGGTATGGAGTTGCATGAGTGCGTGTGGCATGGGCAGCTTACACATCTGGAAAGGCACCATCAATGCTGAAAGGTATATCCATGTTCTAGAACAACATATGCTCCCATCCAGACGTCGTCTCTTTCCTTGCATTTGCAAAGACCTTGCATTTTCCAACATGACAATGCCAGACCACATACTGCATCAATTACAACATCATGGCTGCGTAGAAGAAGGATCCGGGTACTGAAATGGGCAGCCTGCAGTCCAGATTTTTCAAACATAGAAAACATTTGGCGCATCATAAAGAGGAAGATGCGACAAAGAAGACCTAAGACAGTTGAGCAACTAGAAGCCTGTATTAGACAAGAATTAGACAAGAATGGGACAACATTCATATTCCTAAACTTGAGCAACTTGTCTCCTCAGTCCACAGACGTTTGTTATAAAAAGAAGAGGGAATGCCACACAGTGGTAAACATGGCCTTGTCCCAACTTTTTTGAGATGTGTTGATGCCATGAAATTTAAAATCAACCTTTTTTTCTCTTAAAATTATACATTTTCTCAGTTTAAACATTTGATGTGTCATCTATGTTGTATTCTGAATAAAATATTGAAATTTGAAACGTCCACATCATTCCATTCTGTTTGTATTCACAATTTGTACAGTGTCCCAACTTTTTTGGAATCGGGTTTGTACATAAATGGCATTACATGAACATTGCATATAATAAACTACTCCAACAGTTTGACAATTAATCACATGTGGTGCAGTCCATGATTTGCCATTGAGAGGGAATATGCGCTTACCCATGTGGATCCAATTGTAAAAATTGAAACAGCCACATTGTACCTTTGTCTTATCTCCATCTGACTGTTCCTCTCCCCATACAGTTGAGTGGTTTTGGGATAATCGGCAGTACTGGTAAAGTCTTTGTAAAGTGTTTGTATTCTTTAATTTTTATATATAATGTACATTAATATATAAATACAAAATTAATTATCTGTATGAACTATACAATATGTTTTACATCAACAGTGCACCCCATCTAAACCCCTGAAGATTCCCACCTGTTGAAATGTGTTGGAAGATGACACCTTCTTATTCCATCATCTAATTTAATATACAGCATTAGTACTACTGTATTCTATACAGAGTTTTTGAATTAGAAAGGTGTTTTGGGTTCACTGTACTGAATGTTCTATGAGAGATCATCCATTCATTGATTTTATGGATTTATTCCCCCTGGTTTTAATTTTTTTTGTAATTAAATTTGATGAGTTTTATGTAAAGTTGTGCATGAGTATTTTTCCCCGGGGGTGAGAGAGAGCACCTAAAAAGTCCCATATATTTTCATTTTTTATTTGTTACATTTGATTGGGGATGTGGTGCTGATTGAACAACCACACCTATTTGTCTATTAAATAAATCTGATCATTATGAGAATCCCTGTCAGTGTTAAATGGTTTGTCTTAACCCTCTAACTTCTTCTTTAGCTGGACAGTTTGTTCTATTAAAGGAAAATGGAAAATAACAGACTTACTGGTCAGATGACCAGGTGAAAAAAAAGGGAAAAAAAAAAAACGCTTATAAAAGGAAACAAATGCAGCCACCACATCTGAGGACTGGACTCTCTGTGTGGTAGCAATGGTCTCTCTGCAGGGGGTCTGACACAGGCATGCCACAGAGTTTGCTAATGCCTCGTACACACGCAACGATTGTTGGCCGTGAATTTTCAGCCAACGTCCGATCGGCCGATTTTCGGCTTGTTAGTATGATGCTTCCGACAACCGACTCCGACTTTTCGGCCAAACAAAATCTGGTGTGCATGCTATAAAATTTTTGTTGGCCATCAACAGAACGACCGATTGTTCCTCAGTCAGTACAGATTTCGGCAGACAAAATTCAGATGAGCAAGACTGGGCATGCTCAGAGAAGAAAAAACACACGGAAAGTAAACCAGCACATGACATCACTTCTGAAGTTGGTTTTTGTTGGCCGAGAAAATTCGTGTGCAGTCTAGAGGACATTTCAACCAACACAACAACACTGGACAAAAGATAGCCGATCGGTCGGCCGATAATCGTTGCGTGTGTACGAGGCATAAGTCAGTCCTATAGTTTTGCAATCTGCAAAGCTCAGTGTGCCCAAGATGGTTTACCCCCCTTCATGACCAGGCCATTTTTCACGATATGGCACTGCGCTAATTTAACTGACAATTGCGAACTTGTGCCACTCTGTACACACATACAATTGGTGTCCTTTTTTTCCCCACAAATAGAGCTTTCTTTTGGTGGTATTTGATTATCTCTGCAGTTTTTATTTTTTGCACTATAAACAAAAAAACAGACAATTTTGAAAAAAAAAAAAAACAATAATTTTTACTTTCGCTAAACAACATATCCAATAAAAAAAATGTAAAAAATCTAACTTCTTCATCAATTTAGGCCAATTTGTATTCTGCTACATATTTTTGGTATAAAAAATCCCAATAAGCGTACAATGATTGGTTGCACAAAATTTATAGCGTCTAACTATGGGATATTTTCATGGAATTTTTATTTATTTATTTATTTTACTAGTAATGGCGGCGATCAGCGACTTATAGCAGGACTACGATATTGCGGTGGACAAATCAGACACTTAATAACACTTTTGACACTTTTTTGGGGACCAGTGAGACCAATACAGTGATCAGTGCTAAATAATATGCACTGTTCCTGTACTAATGACACTGGCAGGGAGGAGATCCATGTTCTTGCTTAGCAGAAACACAAGATCTCTGTCTTCCCCTGTCACAGTATGGCAAACTTCTTTGTTTACATAGGCAGACTGTCATTCTGTTTGCTTAGGGAACAATCGGCGGGTCCGGGCAGACATCGGGCCTGCCGGAACCATTGATGGGCTCCTGCTGTGTCCAATCACAGCAGAAACTGGTTACCGGCGGCGCACGTGCGCGCCCCAGACCAGGAAAAGCTAAATCAAGTACAGGTACGTGAATTCACATAGAGAGGCCACCCCGCTGCAGAAAATGTGTGGGGAGGTCCAGAAGAGGTTAATGAGCTATAGGTCTAACACAGTTGAGGGCATGTGGAACCTCTTCAGAAAGATCATTACTTCAACCCAGAGTGTCTGACTCTACAGCATGCTGGCATAGGACAGACATTTCTACTCAAACTGTAGATTTAACAAAAACAAACTGTAAGACATTAACACAATGTTGTTTTGATAGATCTAGAACCAGTGGTGGGATTCAGCCGGTTCGCACCGGTTCTATGGAACCGGTTGCAAACTTTCTGCAAGTTCGCAGAACCAGCTGAATCCCTCTAAGCTGGCGGCCAGGGAGCAGCAGAGCAGTGCGCCCCGAGGCCGAGCCCGCCCATTCTGTGACAATAGCGAATGAAAATTCGCTATTGTCACATGGATCCTCCTCCTGGCCAATCAGGGAGCGGGTCCTCCTGCTTCCTGATTGGCCGAAAGGCAAACGCCGTGCCATTGGCCGAGGAGGCGGGAGGACTGAGGAGACGCGGGGAGCTGAAGAGAAGCTGCTGTGATGACCGTCCGTGAGGTAAGTAAACGGGTCTTGCGGGGGGAACGCTGGCACTCTGCAATGATTGCGGGGAATGTTGTGGGCACTCTGCAATGATCATTGTGGGCAATGCTGTAGGCACTCTGCAATGGTTGGGGGCAATGCTGTGGGCACTCTGCATTGATTGGGGGCAATGCTGTGGCGTTCTGCAATGATTGGGGGCAATGCTGTGGGCACTCTGCAATGATTGCGGGCAATACTGTGGCACTCTGAAATGATTGCGGGCAATGCTGTGGCACTCTGCAATGGTTGGGGGCAATGCTGTGGGCACTTTGCAATGATTGCGGGCGATACTGTGGCACTCTGCAATGATTGGGGGCAATGCTGTGGGCACTCTGCAATGATTGCGGGCAATACTGTGGCACTCTGCAATGATTGCTGGCAATGCTGTGGCACTCTGCAATGATTGCGGGCAATACTGTGGCACTCTGCAATGATTGCGGGCAATGCTGTGGGCACTCTGCAATGATTGCGGGCAATACTGTGGCACTCTGCAATGATTGGGGGCAATGCTGTGGGCACTCTGCAATGATTGCAGGCAATGCTGTGGCACTCTGCAATGGTTGGGGGAAATGCTGTGGGCACTCTGCAATGATTGCGGGCAATGCTGTGGCACCCTGCAATGATTGCGGGCAATACTGTGGGCACTCTGCAATGATTGGGGCAATGCTGTTGGCACTCTGCAATGATTGGGGGCAATGCTGTGGGCACTCTGCAGTGATTGGGGGCATTGCTGTGGGCACTCTGCAATGATTGCGGGCAATGCTGTGGCACTCTCCAATGGTTGGGGGCAATGCTGTGGGCACTCTGCAATGATTGTGGGCAATACTGTGGCACTCTGCAATGGTTGGGGGCAATGCTGTGGGCACTCTGCAATGATTGGGGGCAATGCTGTGGGCACTCTGCAATGATTGGGGGTAATGCTGTGGTCACTGTGCATTGAAAGGGGGGCACGCTGGGCTGGTCACTGTGCATTGAAAGGGGGGCACGCAGCGCTGGTCACTGTGCATTGAAAGTGGGGCATGCTGGTCTCTCTGCATTGAAAGGGGACATGCTGGTCTCTCTGCATTGAAAGGGGGCACGCTGGTCTCTCTGCATTGAAAGGGGGCACGCTGGTCTCTCTGCATTAAAAGGGGGCACGCTGGTAACTCTGCATTGAAAGGGGGCACGCTGGTCATTCTGCTGGGAAAGTCGGAACTGGTTACTAAAATTTTTGAATCCCACCACTGCCTAGAACCTATTTAGTTGATTTAAACTGAAAGTTTAGTTGAGTTTTAGTTGGTCATAATCAGTCTTGATGTAGGAGGTTAATTCTACAAAACACAATGGCTATATATACAGTATATATAAATGTGATATAAAAACAACTAATTTACAATAAAAAATTAAATTTGTTTCATTAGTTATAATTCTTGACTACAAAAAAATCCATTTAGGAAAACTGAGTGTTCTTTATTTCATTTTCTTCCCCTGGACACTTACAAGACGCTGTTATTACTTCTGTAAGAATGGGCAGCATAACCATGACCTGGTGTTACTAGGTCTGTCTTCCTACAATGGAACTAGATTCTATAGAAAGAAGCCCTGGCATATTCATGTAGCACAACACATCACAGAGAGCTACAATAGCTGCTTCTCAGGGTAGCACGAGAGAAAAAAAAGGGCTCTGTGAAGAGGAATTAAGTTATTCATGTAAAGGTTATGTATATTTTACGGGATCAAATGGCTACAGCACCACTCGTTACTTAAGATTTTATACTTTTGTCAGATTCTACACGTATTATGTGTTGCGGTTTAGCCAGCAAGGACAGTGCTTTTAAGAAGAGAAAAGCAATCATTTACATTCTCCTTCAATACTAGCCATCGGTTACCTTGAAATTAACAATAGTGAGGAAAACAAAGCAGGAACATTCATTTTTCTTCAAGGTCAGAATCAAGTATCTAATAATTTTTTTTAAGATGGCAGTCATACTTCTGTGGAAGGCTAAAGCTAATGTCACACTGAAAGCCCAGACAAAGCATTAGTCTAGGTCAAGCATGTTGAGTTGGTGATTTTTTTTCAGCCCTCTCAGTTTATCCTTCAAACCAGCAACCAGCCTGAAAAGTGTAAAGGCCAATTCTATGTAGCACCTACCCCCTCAAGGAGCCTGTTATTTTCTCAGGCACTTTGTTTCCAGAGCCCATGACTCTGTAAGCAGCACCATGCTTTTCTGCTGAATAGTGATGGGCCGAACACCCCCTATTCGGTTCGCACCAGAACCCCCTGCAAACGGAGGAAAAGTTTGTTCGAATAATCGAACTCCAGTGAAGTAAATGGGACTCGAACCTCAAAAAACAAAAGCCCTCATTTTAAAGGCTTAAATGTACGTTATCGCCAAAAAAAAGTGTATGGGGGTCCGGGTACTGACCTGGGGGACAGATCACATCATCAACCAGATGTAATAAGAAATGAGAGATTTAAGATAGAGATGAAGAAGGGGGAGTTCAAGGGTTAGCAGCCAATTCCTAGCAGTGTCTCCACATACATATATCAAGACAAATAGGGTAAAATGAATCGGCGCTTAATCACCCCCCATAAGAATAAATAATAAATAATAAAAACTTTAAAACCAAGCACAGCAACTGCAAAAGTGTGATGGTAATATTCAAAGATATAAGTGATATTGTGCAAATAATGCAAAGGATAAAACGTATAAAATATCATAAAGTGATATATATAGTGCATAGTGAGAGGTAAATAAATACACAGATAAAACGTGCAAAGCATAAGTTCGTCAATCCATAAATATCAAAAGTTCATAGCGAAAGTGCTGGTGAGGAAATAATTCCAGAAGTGCGGAAAACTCCTTAAAAGTGCGGGAAACCAATTTAACTGTGGTGGTGAGCTAGGATCCTTAAATAAGTGAAATGGCCGCTCACCTCTAAAACACTCAGAATGAGCGTTTGTACCAAGGGTAAAAACGGGATGGCCTCTGTGGGAATAGGTATCCACCAATGGTTCCTTAAAAGCAGGCTCCTCTGGGACTTAATGGAAAGCCAGTATCGACATCAAGGGATGAAATCCTGGATAAGGTTTGGAGCTCAAACCCACGATAAAAGGAGGCACTTCATGGTGTAGTACGTTTCAAATGGTAACATTTATTAAATTGAAAGAATGCACTCACATAAATGTAGGCATATAACAGCATCAGCATATTGAGCAAGTTCTGATCAGTGGTCCATCCTCATGACCCAGTAACCCAGTGGATGCTCAGTTGGAAAGGTCTCCAAGTCTAATCTTGCCCCCAGATAATCAAAAGCCGGTGATTGCTTAAATCTAACAGCCCTGGGTGCTGAGGACTAAAGATTTGGTTAAAGGCATCGGTCAGCCGGTCGCCTTCTCCACCTCTCCTTCTTTGGGTGAACGATGCCTCAGAAACTTGTTAACCTCCCAGTGTCTGAAAAGGTGTTACACATATTTTTATTTACGGCATCCCCAAGATGCTTCATCCTCTGCTCCCTCTGTGAAGGCAGGATGAGCTCTGCAACTTTACCCTTGTAATGTGGATCAAGGGTTGCCAGCCAGTAATAATCCCTCTCCTTGATACCACAAATCCTCTGGTCCTTTCGCAGGCTTTGCAGAATTAGGGAGCCCATGCAGTGTAAGTTTGAGGAGGCATGAGATTCTGAGTCCTCTGGGTCACTAAGGATGACATAGTCAGAAGCAACCTCTCCCCAGCCACGTACAACTCCTAGGGTTTCAGAGGAATGACAAACATCCCTTGAAGACTGCGGTATGTCATCTTCTACATTCATGCTGCCACAGTCCTCCTCCTCCTCTACCTCCTCTTGCTCCTGTGTGTTTTGTCGCTAAGCAGGAATGACATTTGCATAAAGGGGGCCTTGTGAGGAAAGAAAGTTCTCCTCTTCCTCCTGCTGTTCTGCCTCACGTGCCCTGTCCATGATTCCACAAAGTGTGTGCTCCAGCAGGTAGACTAGAGGGATAGTGTCACTGATGCATGCATCATCCCGGCTCACCATCCTTATGGCCTCCTCCAATGGTGACAGGACGATGCATGCATCCTTTATCAAATGCCACTGGCATGTTGAAAAAAAGCCAAGCTCCCCTGACCCTGTCCTTGTGCCATACTCACACAGGTACTCATTGATGGCACTCTGCTGTGTGTGCAACCGCTGCAGCATTGCCAATGTTGAGTTTCACCTGGTGGGCATGTCACAAATGAGGCGGTTGGTGGGCAGGTTGAATTCCTGTTGAATGTCAGATAAGCGAGCACTGCCATTGTATGAATGCCGGAAATGGCCACAGACTTTTCTGGCCTGCCTCGGGAGATTTTGGAAGCCTGGGTATCTGGTCAAGAAATGCTGCACCACCAGATTCAGGACATGTGCCAAGCATGGAACA
Organism: Pelophylax lessonae; assembly: GCF_965119305.1. Lineage (NCBI taxonomy): Eukaryota > Metazoa > Chordata > Amphibia > Anura > Ranidae > Pelophylax > Pelophylax lessonae. Next base: position 249,001,030 of record NC_138775.1, on the reverse strand, counting down.
TGTATCAAGTGTCCCTGACGGAGGGCGGAGAGAAGGTTGGTGCCATTGTCGCATACAACCATTCCTGGCTCAAGCTGTCATGACGTCAACCATCTCTGAGCCTGCCCCTGCAGAGCTGACAGAATATCTGTGCCAGTGTGTCTCCTATCCCCTAGACAGACCAACTGAATCATGGCGTGGAATCTTTTAGCCTGACTGCTTACGTAGGCCTTTGAACGCTTAAGGAGCACCGCTGCTTCAGAGTACATTTGAGCAGAAGAGGACATGGAGGAAAATTAGGTGGTGGTGTAGCCAGATGTAGCAGAACCAGCACCAGCTTTTTGGAGGTGTGGTGGAAAAACAAGCTGCAACACTGAACCCTGTCCTGCATCCTTCCCATTTGCCAGCAGAGTTTCTCAGTGTGCCGTTAAAGAAATATAATGTCCCTGTCTATGCCTGCTGGACCAAGAGTCAGCAGTAAAGTGCACCTTCCTGCTGACCGTTCTGTCCAACGAGGCCAAAACACTACCTTCCATGTGATGGTAGAGAGCCGGAATGGCCTTACGCGAAAAAAAATGCCTTTTTGGTACCTGCCATTGTGGTACAGCACATTCCACAAATTTGCGAAAGGGAGCAGTGTCTACCAGATGAAAAGGCAGAAATTGTAATGCTAGCAATTTGGCCAAGCTAGCATTAAGACGCTGAGCATGTGGATGGCTTGGACAGTATTTCTTTCTACGGTTCAGCAACTGGGGTAGTGAAATTTTCCTGCTGCACAAATTAAGCGGTGGTGTACTGCTAGCAGTTTGGGTGCAAGTCTCTGTGGCACTCATTGCTATACCATCATCCCTCTCAATGCAGGTATTTGGGAAGACATGAGGTATAGGGTTAGAGATCCCAGATGAGGAGCAAGGTGCAGTATGCTTGTTTTGATCTTGTGGCTCTTTCAGGTGCTTTTACCAACGGACTGCATGGCAGGTCATCATATGTCTTGTCAAGCATGTGGTGCCCAAGCGGCTGGTGTTCGGGCCACACTTGATCCGCTTCAGACAGATGTTGCAAACAGCAAAGCTGTGGTCTACTGCACATGTGCTGAAAAAAGCTCACACTAGTGAACTTTTGGGAGTCCGCGGGGAGTTTGCAGCACCCTGCACCTGTGGAGCTCTGTGCTGTGATTCAATAGGTTGGCTACTCCTATGGCAGCCCCTTGAGCACATCCTGCCTCATTGGAGTTGTGCTTTCTCCTCCCCCACCTTCTCCAACTCTCCCTCCTCCTCTATCCTGTCAGGCACCCAAGTACAGTCAGTGACCTCATCATCCCCTCCCTCCTCATCACTGGAGCAAACTTGGCAGTATGCTGCAGCTGTGGAAACATGATTGCTAGTTTCTTGTCCATCATTGCCACCCCCTCTCTCTAGGCTCTCGTTGTTCCCTTCATCAACCTGGGAACCAACATCACAGCTTTCAAAGGATAGGATATACGTAAGTGACCAATAGATAATCAATGACCTGATATGATCTAATCAATAGCCCTATATATAGATAGAGTTTGGATCAATATAGGGTATACGCAAGTGACCGATAGATACTCCACGACCTGATATGATCTAATCAATAGCCCTATATATAGATAGAGATCAGACCAATATAGGGTATACGCAAGTGACCGATAGCTACTCAATGGCCTGATATCTAATTTATTGCCCTATACAGTGGTGATCAAAAGTTTGGGCACCCCAGGTAAACATTTGTATTAATGTGCATAAAGAAGCCAAGGAAAGATGGAAAAATCTCCAAAAGGCATCAAATTACAGATTAGACATTTTTATAATATGTCAACAAATGTTAGATTTTATTTCCATCATTGACACTTTCAAAATTACAGAAAACAAAAAAATGGCGTCTGCAAATGTTTGGGCACCCTGCAGAATTTATAGCATGCCCTGCCCCCTTTGCAAGGCTGAGACCTGCCAGTGTCATGGATTGTTCTCAATCATCGTCTGGGAAGACCAGGTGATGTCAATCTCAAAGGTTTTAAATGCCCAGACTCATCTGATCTTGCCCCAACAATCAGCACCATGGGATCTTGTAAGCAGTTGTCTAGAAAACTGAAACTGAAAATAGTTGACGCTCACAAAGCTGGAGAAGGCTATAAGAAGATAGCAAAGCGTTTTCAGATGTCAATATCCTCTGTTTGGAATGTAATTAAGAAATGGCAGTCATCAGGAACAGTGGAAGTTAAGGCAAGATCTGGAAGACCAAGAAATATATCAGACAGAGCAGCTTGCAGGATTGTGAGAAAAACAATTCAAAACCCATGTTTGACTGCACAATCAAATTGTAATGCTAGCAATTTGGCCAAGCTAGCATTAAGACGCTGAGCATGTGGATGGCTTGGACAGTATTTCTTTCTACGGTTCAGCAACTGGGGTAGTGAAATTTTCCTGCTGCACAAATTAAGCGGTGGTGTACTGCTAGCAGTTTGGGTGCAAGTCTCTGTGGCACTCATTGCTATACCATCATCCCTCTCAATGCAGGTATTTGGGAAGACATGAGGTATAGGGTTAGAAAATCTCCAAAAGGCATCAAATTACAGATTAGACATTTTTATAATATGTCAACAAATGTTAGATTTTATTTCCATCATTGACACTTTCAAAATTACAGAAAACAAAAAAATGGCGTCTGCAAATGTTTGGGCACTCTGCAGAATTTATAGCATGCACTTCCCCCTTTGCAAGGCTGAGACCTGCCAGTGTCATGGATTGTTCTCAATCATCGTCTGGGAAGACCAGGTGATGTCAATCTCAAAGGTTTTAAATGCCCAGACTCATCTGACCTTGCCCCAACAATCAGCACCATGGGATCTTGTAAGCAGTTGTCTAGAAAACTGAAACTGAAAATAGTTGACGCTCACAAAGCTGGAGAAGGCTATAAGAAGATAGCAAAGCGTTTTCAGATGTCAATATCCTCTGTTCGGAATGTAATTAAGAAATCAGGAACAGTGGAAGTTAAGGCAAGATCTGGAAGACCAATAAATATATCAGACAGAGCAGCTTGCAGGATTGTGAGAAAAACAATTCAAAACCCATGTTTGACTGCACAATCCCTCCAGATAGATCTGGAAGACACTGGAGTTGTGGTACACTATTCCACTATAAAGAGATACTTGTACAAATATGGTCTTCGTGGAAGAGTCATCACCAGAAGAAAACCTCTTCTACGTCCTCACCACAAAAATCAGCATTTGAACTTTGCAAATTAATATGTAGACAAGCCTGATGCATTTTGGAAACAAGTTCTGTGGACCGATGAGGTTAAAATTGAACTTTTTGGCCGGAATGAGCAAAGGTACGTTTGGAGAAGAAGGGGCACAGAATTTAATGAAAAGAACCTCTGTCCAACTGTTAAGCATGGGGGTGGATCAATCATGCTTTGGGGTTGTATTGCAGCCAGTGGCACAGGGAACATCTCACGAATAGAAGGAAAAATTGCTTCAATTAAATTTCAGCAAATTTTGCATGTAACTTGATGCCATCTGTGAAAAAGCTAAAGTTAAAGAGAGGATGGCTTCTACAAATGGATAATGATCCTAAACACACCTCAAAATCCACGGGGATTACATCAAGAGGCGTAAACTGAAGGTTTTGCCATGGCTTTCACAATCTCCTGACCTCAACATAAATGAAAATCTATGGATAGACCTTAAAAGAGCAGTGTGTGACAGACAGCCCAGAAATCTCAAAGAACTGGAAGACTTTTGTAAGGAAGAATGGGCAAAGATACCTCAAACAAGAATTGAAAGACTCTTGGCTGGCTATAAAAAGTGTTTACAAGCTGTGATACTTGCCAAAGGGGGCAGTACAAAATATGAACTCTGCAGGGTGCCCAAACGTTTGCAGACACCATTTTTTTTTGTTTTCTGTTATTTTGAAAGTGTAAATGATGGAAATAAAATCTAACTTTTGTTGACATATTATAAGAGTGTATAATCTGTAATTTGATACCTTTTGGAGATTTTTCCATCTTTCCTTGGCTTTTTTATGCACATTAATACAAATTTTTACCTGGGGTGCCCAAACTTTCGATCACCACTGTATATAGATAGAGATCCATGTATAGTATATGGTCTATGGTATATACTGCTCTACTGAATATACTTCACTATCTGTTCTCCTAACTTGTAAAAAGCACAAATCTCTCTCCCTGCCTAACTGCTAGCAATGTCTCTAATTAGACTACACTGCACTGTCTGAAAAACTGCAAATCACTTTGCTCTCCCTGCCTGAAAAACACGATCCTCTCCCTCCCTAAGTCACTGCTAGCAATGTCTCACTGCACTGTCTGAAAAACTGCAAAACACTTTGCTCTCCCTGCCTGAAAAACATGATCCTCTCCCTCCCTATACTCACACTGCTAGCAATGTCTCACTCTAACAAACTGCAAAATAACTATTTTCTCCCTGCCTCAAACACATTCCTCTCCCTGTCTCCTGTCTCACCCACACAATCACACTACATGCTGCGACAGTGTGAGCAGCCTTTGTGTGGGGCGTGTACTTAGTGTGGGGCGTGTACTTTGCCCCTGAGCCATGATTGGCTAAAGGCAGCCTGCCTTTTGTCCAATCAATGCACAGATGATTTCATTGGCCAAAGCATGGAGGTCAGGGTGCATGCTTTGGCCAATCACATAAGGTACTGCACGCACCGCGCGCGCAGTGCATTAGGGGTGCTCAAATTTCCCGCGAAGAAGCACATTTGTTCGTTTTTTGACGAATGATCGCACGAACTTAGCTTCGACTCGAACTCAAAGCTCATCCCTACCCCACTATCTCCTGAAATAGCTGATAAACATATATATATACTCCACTATCTCCTGACATAGCTGATAAATATATATACTCCAGTATCTCCTGAAATAGCTGATAAATATATATACTCCACTATCTCCTGAAAGAGCTGATAAATATATATATACTCCACTATCTCCTGAAATAGCTGATAAATTTATATACTCCACTATCTTCTGAAATAGCTGATAAATATATAGATCTACTACACTGGCTGATCTATTAGTATAGAAACTGCACACTCCACTAACTATCTTGCCTAATCTCCACTCCTAACACACCGTTTAAGCAGCCTTTATATAGTGTGGGGCGTGGACTTAGCCCCTGAGCCATGATTGGCTAAAGGCACCCTGCCTTTGGCCAATCACGTTCATTGTGCTGTGATTGGCCAAAGCATTACAGGTCAAGGTGCATGCTTTGGCCAATCACAAGCATTGTATTATAGCGGGCGAATTTCCCACGAACTGCCCCGTTTGTTTGTTGTTCTACGAACAAACGAACACCGTATGTATAATTGAAGTTGATCCCTACTGCTGAAGAGTTGTTATTTATTCTGATAATATATTATCACAAAAAATATTGGGACGTCTGTCTTTACATGCACTTGAACTTTAATGGCATCCCAGTTGTACTCCCTAGGGTTCAATATTGAGTTGACCCACCCTTTGCAGCTATAACAGTTTCAACTCTTCTGAGAAGGCTGTGTACAAGGTTTAGGAATGTGTCCATGAGAATGTTTGACCATTCTTCCAGAAGCGTATTTGTGAGGTCAGGCGAGAAGACTTGGCTTGTAGTCTGCTCTCGAATTCATCCCGAAGGTGTTCTATCGGGTTAAGGTCAGGTCTGTGCAGGCCAGTCAAGTTCCTCCACCCTAAACTCGCTCATCCATGTCTTTATGGACCTTGCTTTTTGCACGGGTGCGCAGTCATGTTGGAGCAGGGATTATGGTGTTTTTCAGGGGTTGGGCTTGGCCCCTTAGTTCCACTGAATGGAGTTCTTAAGGCGTCAGCATTCCAAGACATTATGGACAATTTCATGCTCCCAAATTTTTAGGATGACCCCCTTCCTGTTCCAACATGACTGTTTTTTCACTTTGATTGTTGGGGTGTTTTTGAATTCAGCCATCTGTAGGTTGGTAATTTTAATTTCCATCAAACGATGTGGCATCCTTTTATTCTTAACACATTGCCCACTCCATAACAGCATAGATACCCAGCATGGTATTTTTCCTATTGAGATCTGATGTGTTGCTGTACACTCACTACTTTACATTGTAGCAAAAGTGTCATTTGTCACATGAAAAGATATAATAAAATATTTACAATAATGTGAGGGGTGTACTCGCTTTTGTGAGCTACTGTATATATTTTAATTATTTATTTATATATTTTAAACAACCTTCAATTCCTGTGTGTCATCCCGTGTGTCACCACTCACTACAATTCTCTTTCTTTCCCTATCACTGATATCTGTGTCCTATCTGTGTGCTGACACAGTTTGAGGTTTTTCAAAGAATTTATTTGGCAAAGCATAGCCCTAGGGAAGAGAGGTTTAGCAAGTGTACCTATACAAACAATGAATAAGTCAATAACGTTACTCTCAGAGATATGGTTAAACACCTGCAGTATTCTAACCAACATTTATTAACAGAACTGAACTGCATTTACCTTCTTAGCAACTGTTTATAACTTGCTATAACAGTATCAGTTTTATCGCACTGGTCAGTGATTGACGAAAAAAAGAAAACTGTTGGCCAGCAAAGTTGGGGCCCTGGATGAAAGCACAATTCCCAGCAGACAATGGATTCACTTATGCAATGTTACCAGACCCAGGGTGCCATACTCTAGGTCTCCAGACAAGTGCTCAATTCCTGTTCTTATTAAAGGGATAGGAATCGCTGCAATGCCTCTCTTTTAATCCTGCTGAGACAGTTACCACTTTCCTTCCTCACAAGCAGTAGGACAACTCTCCAGCACAATCTGATCTCACCAGGCATCCAAATCAAATCTCACATCCTCCTAGGTCAGCTATGGCAGTGATCTGTTCAGTCAGCAGCAGCTGCTTAGTCTTTTTCCCATACACCTTCTTACTTCCAGACAGTCCTCTCCCCTTTCCTCACGAGCCTGCAGACCCCTTCTCCTTGCTCTCTTGCATCAGCCAACCATGTCCAGGATTAATTCAGGCTGAGCTAGGATGGCTGTCCTTGCACTGGAGACATTCCATAGATGAGCATTGCAAAGTAGTCTCCCTAAAGATGGCTGCTTTACTTCTTTTACCTACTACCTACCTTTCAGTTTACATACTTCTCTCATATGGACCTACCCGTACATCCTCTAGTTTAAGTGGTTGCAGCTGCAGTCATGACCCTGGTATTATGACTAAGTAGTCACTGAATCAATTTTACATGTGGCAGAAGGTGGTCTCACCACCTTCGGCCACCTTCCCCTGCTTTTTTAGGCTCTCCCATTCCACAGAGGAGCCTGGGAATGAAGCTGGCAGTTCCACTGGCTGATCATAGAGATGAGTGTGGAACAAGAGTTTCCCACTCATCTCTATGGTCCAAGAAACTGGAAACAACAAGGATTTTATCACTTCGATTTCAGTTTGCAATAAGCCGGTAATGGATTATTAAAGCATGTGATTAAACAGAGCTTAGTTTGATCAGATGCCTTTGAGGGCAGAGGAAAGACCTGGGATCTAATAGTCCCCAGATAACTCAGTAAAGAGTACCTGTCACCACCCATGCTATAAGAAGGGATGTTGTTCATCCCTTGTGACAGCAATAAAGTAAACAAAAAACAAAAAAATAATTAAAAAATACATTTAAAAAAATGAAAGTAATAAAATTAAAGCCCTGGCGCCCCTTGTCAAACTGAGAGCAATAATTCTAGTGCCAGACCTCTTTTGAAACTGGTAACCTGTAAATGCTTTTAAAGCGCCTCCTATAGAGATTTTATAGTTACTGTTGTTTGTTGCCATTCCATGGGCATGCACCATTTTTAAGCATGACATGTTAGGTATCTATTTATTCGCTGTAACATATTTTACCAAACAGTAGGGTATTATATTGTGTTTGCGTGCACTAAAATTCAATAAAGTTTTTTTTTTTTTTCAAAAACATTTGGAAAGAGGTCTGCTGTGCTGGGGGAGAGGTTTATGAGAAGGCTGGAGGTGTATTTAATCTAGGATTGAGGGGGAGGGTGAATTAGATTATAATGGGGCAGACAAGTCAAACAAGGGTCAGTTCCTATTGGTGGGTGGAATGGGGACATTTGGGGGAAGGGCTATAGGACATGATGACAAGGTTCCCATGTTATAAACAACCATTGGAAATGCTACTATTTGTACTTAAATAAAAAATATGCAAAATATGAGTGCACAGTGTGACAGTGAATTAAAGTGTTTGTTCCCCAATGCCAGAAGTCTGCCAAGCAAAATACTGTAGGGGAGTTGGAAGCTTTGGTGCACAAAGAGAACTATGATTTAATTGGTATTGCTAAATCTTGGCTTCATTCTTCACATAACTGGACAATTAATATTCCCGGCTATTCTCTCTTGCAGAGAGACGGGGTAAAAAGGAAAGGTGGCAGTGTCTGTCTCTATGTGAGAAGTGATCTCAAAGCAAGTGTGAAAGAGGACCTAAATGATGGAGAGTGTGATGAGGCTGAGGCATTATGGGTGTAACTACACATGGGTGTGAGTACTACAAAGGTAATCATAGAAAAGAATGCCCTGATGGGATTTAATTGAGGTGCACGCAATAGTCACTACTATGGAATAATAAATGTATTGGTTTATTGTAAAAACATAACTGGATATGAACAAGTACCAACAAGTAACAAATGTCAAGATCTTAATACAAAACATGATCAACATGGCAGGATTACAGAGCAACATACATATGAAGCAATAGACTTGGTATATAGCTTTAGTTGAGTAAAAACATACAATAAAAGTATAATGGTTAATGCACAAGCCAATAAGCATCTGTGCAAGGCATATGTAGCAGTAATACATGAGTAGAATGTCTTGGATAAAAACTCAACAGAAAATCTTGTAGAAAACTCAACGCGTTTCATGGGTCTGTTGGCCCACTCATCAGGAGTAAATAATTATGTAAGCCTGTCAAGACAATAGTGCACGTGTTATAAAATAGCCAGCAAGTATGGAATATCAACAAGTGTATGACCCAAGTGGGGAAAACCATACTTACATGCGGCTAAATATGACTAGTAGGGGATGCTGTCATGTGGTAAAGGTACCGTAAGTCTGACCCAGGAGCCGAAGGGACAAGGATTGGCGACAAAGGGATGGAGAGCCAGGCGAGAAGACGTGTGATATGAGAGTATGATGATAGTAATGTGACACCAACTGAAAAACGCATGGATAAACATCTCAGTATTAAAAAATGTGTGAGCTGTATCACATAGTGATAACAGAAAAAAGTATTGGTATCCAAATGTATTACAAGTATATGTATGTATCTATATGGTATCACATGGTAATAGCAGAAAAAGGTAATAGTGTGAAAAAATGTTGCAAAAAACTGATGAATATAAATTCAAGAGAGAAGGGGTGAGAAGACTGAGATCACATCACCTGGTGCTAGTCTGATAGACAGAGGATTGAAGGGAATACTACAAGGTGTAGAAATTAGTAGAGCTAGGTGTGTGATCCAACTTGGGAAATTAGCACTGACTGAACTTGCATAGAAATGTAAGAAAGTATTAAAAGTGCATAAGCTGTAACACAAAAGTGACAGCAAAATAACGAAATATAGAGTATATTAGTATATAAGAAAAAATAAAATAAAAAATACAAAATAAATAAAATTGTTAAAAAATGTTTTCTTATTTTACATGTGTATGCAAAAATATATAATCCAGTCTGAAATTGTATTACTATGCTTTATGATATTTCAGATATATATTTCAGTTTATGCTCATTCTACGATAGACTGTGGCCCCCTTGCATTTACATATTAACGAGCTAAGACGGACAACCATTCATCCACCTTGGTCAGCAGACAGCTATGTTTTGCATTTAGACGACATGTTAAACCACCTGTCCATTCATTCATTTGAACACTTGTCAGTTGGATACTTAGCATTTAGATTACAAGACATGTTGCATAGACAATTGACAATTGCTTACATTAACACAGACAAGCTGAACACAAGACGGACCGATACTACAACAAAACACCTCATATTGACACAAATGCATAGGGAAACAAAGCCTTTCATGTACAGTTTCTGTAAGACATGTAAATTGTAAACCAGTTAAAGCAGTTTTTTCCTGCTCAAACAAGCTTTAAATATGAGCTTCACTTGCAATAAAATTAGTTGTGACTGCACTAAGTTTGAGTGCTGTGTGTTGTCATAACTCCCGGCCGGACGAGGGTGAATTCATTATCTATTAGGGGGGTTAGCAACTGAAGGGCTGTAATATCATCGTGATTGCCTCCTGACGAGATTTGAGCTAACACAGTCAGACCCAAGAGGGACCAAAAAACAGAAAGAAACTATGATATCTGCACCGTGTAAGTGGTGGGTGAATAGAAAGTGATGGTAAAAAAGTGAGAATAGTGTCCTAAAGGTGAGGAGACCATAGGATGCAAGAGAAAAAGTGAAAACCTTGAAAGAAGTTGTTGAGAAAGACACCATGTTGTGCCAAGAAAACAAATGTGAAGGATTGCCAAATCATGATAGGAGTTGAAAGTGTACAGAGCATTCCTCACCTGAAAATCCATAACAAATGCAGGCAAATCCTGTCCCTAACGCCATGTGATGGTGTGAAGGGCGGTCAGACGCCAACTGGCATGTGTCCGTCCAAAAGGGGATTGCCAGCTCACGCTGGCAACCACAACCAAAGATGAAATCACCGCCTGCACATGTGGACGCCGCAGATTTTTTTTCTCTCTTCCCCTGCTGTCCCCTCCTTTTGTGGGCGGGGCCACCTACATATATATCGGCGCCATGTCCCCGCTGTTCATTTGAATGGCCGCATCTGCGGCATCCACATGTGCAGGCGGTGATTTCATCTTTGGTTGTGGTTGCCAGCGTGAGCTGGCAATCCCCTTTTGGACGGACACATGCCAGTTGGCGTCTGACCGCCCTTCACACCATCACATGGCGTTAGGGACAGGATTTGCCTGCATTTGTTATGGATTTTCAGATGAGGAATGCTCTGTACACTTTCAACTCCTATCATGATTTGGCAATCCTTCACATTTGTTTTCTTGGCACAACATGGTGTCTTTCTCAACAACTTCTTTCAAGGTTTTCACTTTTTCTCTTGCATCCTATGGTCTCCTCACCTTTAGGACACTATTCTCACTTTTTTACTATCACTTTCTATTCACCCACCACTTACACGGTGCAGATATCATAGTTTCTTTCTGTTTTTTGGTCCCTCTTGGGTCTGACTGGATTATATATTTTTGCATACACATGTAAAATAAGAAAACATTTTTTAACAATTTTATTTATGTTGTATTTTTTATTTTATTTTTTCTTATATACTAATATACTCTATATTTCGTTATTTTGCTGTCACTTTTGTGTTACAGCTTATGCACTTTTAATACTTTCTTACATTTCTATGCAAGTTCAGTCAGTGCTAATTTCCCAAGTTGGATCACACACCTAGCTCTACTAATTTCTACACCTTGTAGTATTCCCTTCAATCCTCTGTCTATCAGACTAGCACCAGGTGATGTGATCTCAGTCTTCTCACCCCTTCTCTCTTGAATTTATATTCATCAGTGTTTTGCAACATTTTTTCACACTATTACCTTATTCTGCTATTACCATGTGATACCATATAGATACATACATATACAGTAAAACCTTGGTTTGAGAGTAACTTGGTTTGAGAGCGCTTTGAAAGACAAGCAAAATTTTCAAATAAATTTTGACTTGATAAACAAGCGATGTCTTGATATACAAGTAGCCTCAAGTCACAGCTAAGTATAAAACAGAAGAGAGGAGCCTCTAAGTGTAGCAATATGGTTAAATGTAATAAAGGGACAACATTTAGCAACTTACATGGTTGATGATTGGAACAGGTGTTCCGTGAGAATTACCTACCCGTGAGAATTACCTACCCCTCGTCACTTCCGGTTCACGGCACTGTATGGAATGCAGCGCTTACATTAAAACAGCGGGGCTGCAATACGAATCATCTCCGCTCGTGTGCCTGTCACTTCCCTGATCTCGGCAACTAAATATAAAAGCGGCGGCGGGTGTATGTAAACATAAATGACGGAGACGCCAGCCGCTTTTATATTTACTTGCCGAGATCAGGGAAGTGACAGGCACACGAGCGGAGATGATTCGTATTGCAGCCCCGCTGTTTTATTTAACCGCCGCGTGGGTAGGTTTTTTCTACGGTACACTGTGCTATTTCCATACTACTGCGCATGCGCACTAGTCTGCTCCTCTGTTGTCCCTTTAGGTATCCGGCCCTGTGAGCATGCGCACTGCTGCGCTGCTCAGCTGTTCCTGGCCGGAAGTGACGAGGGGTAGGTAATTCTCACGGGGTAGGTAATTCTCACGGAACACAGGCACATCTAAGGATGCAGTCATCAGGGGTAAAGCTGTCCACATAGACCATCCTCCACACCGCCATCTACGTCATCCCTTCCATGCTGCCCCTCACTTTCAGATCGCTTTACTGCAGAGGGTGGTCTTCCCGGTCAGGATTACAGACTGGCAGCCGGCGGTGCAGAAGATAGTCTATGTGGACAGCTTTACCCCGGATGCCTGCATACTTAGATGTGCCTGTTCCAATCATCAACCATGTGAGTTGCTAAATGTTGAACCTTCATTAAATGGAACCATATTGCTACACTTAGACCCCGTTCACACTGGGGCGACGCTACTTCCCGGGGCGACCTCACAGGTCGCGGCGCGCTGCTCGCACCGCGACCTCGGAGCGGCCGGCACGGACTTCATAACATTGAAGTCAATGCAGGTCGCTCCAGGTCGCCCCAAAGAAGCTCCGGACCCTTTTTCTAAGTCGGAGCGACTTGTGTTGCTCCTATTAGAACGGGTCCACAGCTTCTCTATGCCAGGCGACCTACGGCGACCTGTCAGGCGACCAGGTCGCCCCAGTGTAAACGGGGGCTTAGAGGCGCCTCTCTTCTCTTTGATACTCTTTAGCTCCTGCTAGATTTTGCTTTAATCCCCTTATGGAAGCGTCTATTTGTGGATGGACATTTTATGCAACCTATCGCATTGCTATAATCTTTTTATATGGACTATAAACTGAAGGACTTATGAATAAATGGTTGTGGAACGAATCATCTGAGTTTTCATTATTTCTTATGGGGAAATTCGCTTTGATATAAGAGTGCTTTGGATTACAAGCAAGTTTCCGGAACGAATTATGCTCGCAATCCAAGGTTTTACTGTACTTGTAATACATTTGGATACCAATACTTTTTTCTGTTATCACTATGTGATACAGCTCACACATTTTTTAATACTGAGATGTTTATCCATGCGTTTTTCAGTTGGTGTCACATTACTATCATCATACTCTCATATCACACGTCTTTTCGCCTGGCTCTCCATCCCTTTATCGCCAATCCTTGTCCCTTCGGCTCCCGGGTCAGACTTACGGTACCTTTACCACATGACAGCATCCCCTACTAGTCATATTTAGCCGCATGTAAGTATGGTTTTCCCCACTTGGGTCATACACTTGTTGATATTCCATACTTGCTGGCTATTTTATAACATGTGCACTATTGTCTTGACAGGCTTACATAATTATTTACTCCTGATGAGTGGGCCAACAGACACATGAAACGCGTCGAGTTTTCTACAAGATTTTCTGTTGAGTTTTTATCCAAGACATTCTACTCATGTATTACTGCTACATATGCCTTGCACAGATGCTTATTGGCTTGTGCATTAACCATTATACTTTTATTGTATGTTTTTACTCAACGAAAGCTATATACCAAGTCTATTGCTTCATATGTATGTTGCTCTGTAATCCTGCCATGTTGATCATGTTTTGTATTAAGATCTTGACATTTGTTACTTGTTGGTACTTGTTCATATCCAGTTATGTTTTTACAATAAACCAATACATTTATTATTCTATAGTAGTGACTATTGCGTGCACCTCAATTAAAGTCCCATCAGGGCACTCTTTTCTTTGCATTTGAATCAGGGATGGAGGTGCACACAATGGCTAATGTCAGACCATTCCCCCTTTCTACAAAGGTAATCATTGGAGTTTGTTATAGACTTCCCAGTGTTAAGAGATGCAATCTCTTTTCTTCTAGATGTAAAGAGTGCTACCTTGTCCTTTGTGATGACCTTAAAGCGAAAAACTCAACACCAAGTTTATTATATGGATCCCTTATATATTTATGCATGTTGATCATATCCCCCCTTGAATCTCCTTTTCTCAAGAGAGAATAAATTCAGTTCCTCTAATCTTTCCTCATATCTGAGCTCCTCCATGCCTCTTATCAGTTTGGTTGCTCTTCTCTGCACTTTCTCCAGTTCCCCGATATTCTATTTGTGAACTGGTGCCCAAAACTGAACTGCATATACTTACTAGTGATTTTTACAGGGGCAAAATTATATCTCTCTCTCTCTGCAGTCTATACCTCCCTCACAGTAAGAGCTGTGAAAATATGGAATAGACTCCCTCAAGTTTCATTCTTTCAAAGATATACATAACATAACTGGATACTAATATTTATAGGTAAAGTTGATCCAGGGAATATCCAATCGCCTCTTGGGGGATCAGGAAGGAATATTTGTTCCATGCTGGAGCAAATTGGATCATGCTTTGCTGGATTTTTTGCCTTCCTCTGGATCAATTGTGGGTATGGGATAAAGTAAATGGGATTTCAATGTGTTTTCCCTTTGGTTGAACTCGATGGACTTGTGTCTTTTTTTTTCTTCAGGGCCGTTGCTTTCAGAAAATATTTAATATTTGGGGGTTCTAAGAAATTATCTAGTAAAAAAAAATGCAGATTTTTACATGTATATGAGAAGTATTAGAATTGGCTTAGTAGTCAAGTGGTAACCCTGCAGGAGGATAATACAGCAGCAACAAAGAAAAAATGTCTACAGCAGTTACCAGCTGCAGTCCAGGATACATGTGCATTATGTATCTTTTTTTTTAGTGCTGCAAGTGAGATAGAAATGATATATATGCAGTCTTCTCCACCTTAATTATAAAGTTACGCAGCATGCCTTAAGCGATCATGTCCTGTGGCTCCAATGCTGGGTTTCTGAACTAAGTAGCGGTTGTGGCATACATTAATACTTTCACTTTTTTCATTATAATTGCTCTTGCATCATTAACCATTTCAAAAACAGATTTGTTTGCTTGACCATATGCTTGTTCCCCTATTCTCATGACAGAGCCTGGACCTGCAGATGTGTTGTGTAAACTCATTGCATTGTTGGATAAAGGCAAGTTACGTATACAGTATTCTTAGCCCCAGAAAAACTCCCATGGAACAGAAGGTAACTTCAAATATTCAAATTCCCAGGAAAGGACACTCAGAAAAAGCCCTAAAGATAAAGGAGATGCTCATAGTGTAGTATGTTTAACTTAGTACAAATTTTATTAATAGGACAAGCTGATAGACTCACAAATCGCAGAGCAGCGTCAGCGCATGTAAGGGATCCAGTTTCTAACCAAAAAGATGGCTGCTGCCTCCTAGGGTGATGATGTCACGCATCCCGATCCTGCCCAACGCAGCGTTTCGTCAACAATGACGTCGTCGGGGGCGTGCTCTGATAATATCAACCGGATGGTAAGAGGCAGTGTGGTTGGTGGTGTGCTGGTGGTGGTGTCACG
Organism: Pelophylax lessonae; assembly: GCF_965119305.1. NCBI lineage: Eukaryota > Metazoa > Chordata > Amphibia > Anura > Ranidae > Pelophylax > Pelophylax lessonae. The sequence goes on along the minus strand of NC_138775.1, from coordinate 248,985,363 downwards.
CATCTGCCTAAGTTGGCTGATCTCTGCTAAAGGACTACTGGACTGATATAATTTGCCTGTAGCGCTGCATCTTCTTTTATTATTTTACATTATATGTTTTATCCTGCATATGTGTAGCAGCTGGGTTTATATACCTTCTGTCTTATTGATCTAAGCGCAGCTTTCTCTGCAAATTTTACGTATACAGTATATTGGTTTTATCCTATCAATTCATGTTGTGAGAAGTGTAGAATTTGGGATGGCATGATGTCTTTTATAGCTAAAGGAACATATTTAGTAAGCATTAAACAACTTTAACGTGTTTCATATCTGTTCAGACTACTTCATCTTGTAAGGTTTGTGAAGACTTCTCTGCATTCCTTTCGGTAGTTTGCTACCAAAATGCTATGAAATGCATTGAAGGTGTTTTTTGCTTATAAAATAAAGTTCCTTTAGATATTAAAGTAGAACTATAGGCAAACCTTTTTTTTTTTATTTTGGATACAGTAAAGGAAGGTTATAACCCCTGTCTTTTTTTTTTTTGCCATATGTGTACCATTAGGGAGATATCCCTTCACTTCCCATGCAAATTATGGGAAACCCTTGGGGACCCAAGGTCAACATAACTAGTGTCCCCATTGGAAGATTTCCCCTCTATTACTTTTCTGGGGTCAACCTAAAATTTTGTGATTTTCTTTTACTTTCACTCTCAATGATAATGGTAATCAGGACAAATAGAGAGGGTGAATCTTCCTAATCCATCTCCACTCTATCCAAAACAAAAAAAAAGTTTTGCCTTTGGTTGTTCTTTAGAGACATTGTATCATCCTGTATTTTCCCCTTCTCTGGACACAGATAAATCAAAGTTCTCTGTTTAACTTAGACTGCCACAGTTGGACATCCAATGATGTCTGAAAACATCCCTATACCTAGAGAGTGACCCATCAAAAGAGGTCTGCCTGGTTGCCAACCAACATTGGTTTTGAGCAACCATACCCACTTAGCGACCGCTCTACAGGGCGGCAGCTGTGCACAGGATTATGTATATATAAGTGGTCCTGCAAGTCCAGGTAGAGGGCACAAATGCACGCCACCGGCGGGTCACTTCCACTGTGATTACACACAGCAGGAGCCAATCAGAGGGCACCGTGGACTCGATGTCCACGGCACCCGCCGATCATCAGCCAGAGAGACAGAACTGCGATCTGTCTATGTAAACAAGTCAGATTGTTGTTCTGACAGGGGCATGTATTCTGTGTCTCTGCAAAGCAGGGACTAGGATCCATGTCTTCCCCTAGTAAAAGCACCTCCCACAGTTTAGTAAAATACTGGCTAGGCACACATTTAAACCTTTGATTGACCCTGATTCTAACCCCTTCCCAGCCAGTGTCATTAGTACAGTAACAATGCATATTTTTAGCACTGATCACTGTATTAGAGTCAGTGGTTCCCAAAAAGTGTCAGAAATGTCCGCCGTAATATCACAATCCTGTTACAAGTCGCTGATCGCTGCCATTACTAGTAAAAAAAATAAAATATCCCATAGTTTGTAGACGCTATAACTTTTGTGCAAACCAATCGATATATGCCTATTGGGATTTTTTTACGAACAATATGAAGCAGAATACATATTGGCCTAAATTGATGAAGAAATTCGATTTTTACCATTTTTTTTATTGGATATGTTTTATAGCAGAAAGTACAACATTTTTAGATTTTCTGAAAATTGTCTTTTTTAGTTTATAGCACAAAAAATAAAAAATGCAGAGAAAGAAAGCTCTATTTGTGGGAAAAAAGGACAAATGTTATTTGGGTACAGTGTTGTAAGACCTCCCAATTGTCAGGTAAAATAACGCAAAAAAATGCCTGGTCATGAAGGAGGGAGATTTTTCGAAGGTCAAGTGGATACAGATATAAATCTAAATCCATCCTGTTTATCTGCTACAAGCCTTTGATATTCTGAGACAAAAATAATACAATATAATGTGGTCTTTCCAAATGATCTCCTTGTGGGCTAGGTGCAGCTTGGTGTGGTGGGCACTAAACAAGTCCAAGCTAGGCTCAAACTGTAAAAAACAGGCCAGGCAGAAAGGCACCCTTGTCCAGGACCACTTACAAACTGTAACAGCGGTGTAACAGCAGTGAAACAGCGGTCTAAATGCTTGAAGATGCCAACAGTGTCTTCCACAGGTAATGGAATGCCGCCTGGCCGGTCCACAGCCAAACAGAAAGCTTCCTGAGAGGAGATAGCATGGTCCCTGCTCTTTCCCTACTCCTCTGCAACCTCTACCTGCCAATATCCATTGTCCCTGACAGATGAGGAACCTGTCCCCAACCACTCACACAATGCGCACCAAAGCAGGAAGCCAGGGCCTTAAATAGGCTCTGCCCTCACCCAAGATGGCCACTAAAGTCACATGAGGCATCAGTCGGGTAGCTGACTCCCTGTGAGCGCAGGAATTCATAGAGGAACAAAGTTCCTCACAACGTCCTTCTCCTACTGCATTGCCGCTATGATCAAGCTCCACTCACAGTTGAGACTACAACCTGCACCTGCCTACATCCTTATCACCCTCTTTTTTATGTTGATTCTGCATTTGGAGGTAAAGCTGCCATACACTGGTAACTTTTTTCGTTCAGCCTGTGGGCTAAAAGAAAAAAAAATTAACAGATTCTTTTGTTTATGTTTTACAGCACAGATCGAGAAATCTCCCATTGTGTCTTTTCAATCAGGATCTAATGATCTGATTGAATGGAGCCGCTGTGCACCTGAAAGGGTTCCAACAAGGCAATCTGCATAGCAAATTTCAGGCATTTCAACAGGAACCTGCCAAAATTCCCTTAGTGTCCCTATGGTCCCATACCCTTATACTGTGACCTACAGCTTGTTTGAAACTTTTCCCCATAGTTTTCCCTTAAATACGTGTAAAGCCAAAACTTTGTTTTGTTTAAAATAAAATAGGGAAGAGATAAAACCATGTCAAGTTTTTATTGTTGTCTGTGTCTAAAGGCAGCCATCTCAAGTTTTGATTGTTGTCTGTGTCTAAAGGCAGCCATAGATGGTTCAAATCTCGACCGGTAGAGCAGGACCCAGCTGAATGTAACCATCTATGGGCCAACTGAATGTACTTAAGTCGATCCATCGATCAGCTTGGGTACAACCAGCATGTCCAATTTTTGGCATGAAATTATTACCAGCAGCAAGGGGATCAGCTGGAGGCATTACCCCATTCAACACTGACCCTTGGTTGCAGGAAAAAAAATCACACCATCTTTGGCCTGCCTAAGTAGATTCACATTCTCTATCAGGAGCAAACATGCCATTTGTGCAAAATGAGCACACTGTGCAGCTGTACATGGGCCCTTTAATACTTCAGGCCCATTTACAGTATACCAAATTTGGCTCAGATGGGTGCCTTAACCCCCTTTCCCTCCACTGCCTCATGGCCCTGGTCCTTGCTGAATTCAATCTAGCTGTCAATCAATAAGTAGTAAATGTTTTTACTTGACCAGACATTAAATGGGGCCCAAAAAATTGGTCTCACATTGGGTTCCTTTGGTGATTCTTCCTGACGCTGCACTCTAATCATCCTGCTGAGCATCAAGATGGATAGCGATGGGCGATCCAAAATCTTGTAGTTGCCACCAAACAAGGGTATATTTTCCAGTAGGGCACCTGTTCAGGTGAAAACTGTATAGGAAGGAAACTCCTTTCACTTTGAAGAGATTTCATCTAACCCTGATGCATCTCCAGGACAGAAAGTGAAGGGAAATTTTCCAACTGGATACAGACAGCAAAATAATAAAATAAACTGGCAGGGGTTGGCTATATATACAGTACATAAAGTATAATCAGCAGTTTGGCAGCAGTATAGCTTTTAAAAAAATAAGCTTTTCTTAACCACTTCAGGACCGGAATGATTTGCCCCCTTAATGACCAGGCCATTTTTTGAGATTCGGCACTCCGTTATTTTAACAGAAAATTGCGCGGTCGTGCGACACTGTACTGAAATAAAATTGATGTCCTTTTTTTCCCCACAAATAGAGCTTCCTTTTGGGGATATTTGATCACCTGTGCGATTTTTATTTTTTGCGCTTTAAACAAAAAAGAGCGACAATTCTGAACAAAAACAAAACAATATTTTTCACCTTCTGTTATATAACATTCAAAAAAAAGATTTAAAAATGAAAAATTTTCATCCTTTTAGGCCAATTTGTATTTTGCTACATATTTTTGGTAAAAAAAGATCGCAATTAACGTATTTTGATTGGTTTGTGCAAAAGTTATCGCTTCTACAAACTAGGGGAAAGATTTATGTAATTTTTATTTTTTTACTAGTATTGGTGGCGATCTGTGATTTTTGGCAGTACTGCGACATTGCGGCAGACAGAACAGACCCCTAAGTGACATTTTTGGGGGGACCAATGACATTACTACAGTAATCAATACTAAAAACATGCAACGTTACTGTAATAATGACATTGGCAGGGAAGGGGTAACCTAGTGGGTGATCAAAGGGTTAAATGTGAGCCTAGGGGAGTGTTTACTAACTGCGGGGGGAGGGGCTTGTGAAATGACCATAGAGACGCTCTGTGATCATTTCAGAGAGAAGAACGGTCAGCTGTGTTTACAACAGCTGACCGTTCTTCCCTCTCAGCAGGGAGAGATTGCGGGTGCCCGACGGTAATCGCAGCCACCGGCCCCATGCATCGGCATCCCCGCTGCCTATTGGTGGATACTCACCCCGCAGCACCAAGTGCATGACCAACGTAGTGCAGGTGGGCCAGCCTGCCGCAGTAAATGTGCAGCGGGCGGTCCAGAAGCAGTTAACAAGGGTTCCATGGAACCCTTGGATTCCTCCAGAGGCTGCTAAGGGTTCCTTGAGGAATTATACATTTTTGCCTCTTGGATATGTAACCACTGACAATAATTATCTTTTTAGCTACTTGTAAGGGAGGAATTCTTCCCATTGACAACAAGCAGGGCTGGGACTAGACCAGTGGTTCTCAACTCCGGTCCTCGGGACCCACCAACAGGCCAGGTTTGCAAGATAACTAAATTACATCACAGGTGATCTCATTTGCTGCTCAGTGATTGCAGTATTCTAGTCTGCATCCCCCAAGGTAATACTTAAAATCTGGCCTGTTAGCGGGTCCCGAGGACCGGAATTGAGAACCACTGGACTAGACTATTTTGCACACTAGGCAAGATCTGCAGCTGCTTGTACCCCCCCCCCCCTCCAAAAAAAAAAAAAAACTGTACACATTGTCCCCCCTTCTTGCAGATAATGCCCCCCTTTAACACTACACTCTTCTTCCTGTGAACACTGCCCTTTTTAATCCTACACCCCCCTTCCTGTACACAGTGCCCCCCTTTAATCCTACGCCCACCTTTCTGTACATACTGCCTCCTCTTCCTTCACACACTGCCCCCCTTTAAGGCTACACCCCCTTCCTGTACACACTGCCCTCCCTTAACACTACACCACCTTCTTGCACACACTGCCCCCCTTTAATGCTATACCCCCTTCTTGTATACACCGCCCCTTTTAACCCTACTTCCCCCTTCCCATACACACTGCACCCCTTTAACCCTACACCCCGTTCCTATACACACTGCCCCCCTTTAACCCAACACCCCCCTTCCTGTACACACTGTCCCCTTCCTGCACACACTGCCCCCCCCCTTAAACTCTACACCCCCCTTCCTGTATACACAGTCCCCCTTTGGACCTATACCCCCTTCCGGCATAAACTGCCCCCTTCCTGCACCTACTGCCCTGTATAGATTCTACCTCTCTGTGATGCGTATTGCCCCCTCAGTGAACTGACCTGAGCTGCCCTGCCAGACACAGCGAGCAGTGCAAGGTTGGAGTACCTGGTCTGTCATTGCCCGTTCAGTCCCACCACCCAGCTCAGTGCTTCCATGGTTCCACCTGTCAGCAGAGTTTGTCCACCTGCTCCCGCAGCCTCTGGTTCTCACACCGCAGGTCAGTGACGTGAGAAAGGCCTTACCAGGCACAGCACATTCTCCAACTGCCTCTCCACCCTGCACCTGAACTCCTTCATCTCAGCTTGAAGCTCATGCACTGTCCCCCGTATCGGAGATTTCCTCTCTTCCTCCAATACACTCCTGCAGACTGGCCACACTGACATCTCTACTACAAACTCCATGCTGGTGGGTGATAACAGGTAGCGATTGGAGGTTTAGGGCCGACTTCAACTGCAGCGAGCGGCGATCTCCATCATCCAGTTAATGACCTTGTCTGCTGCCAGGATCTCAGCTCACTTCCGCTGTGTGCAGGTGCACCAGTGTGTGCGGGAGAGGGACGGCGGCTCTAGAGTTGACATCCACCAGTGATGAGGAGGTGACAGGAGAGGAATGTGGCACTGACCATGGCTGCACCCTGGGCCTCTGCCTAGTTCGCCTAGTGGTAGTCCCGACCCTGACCACAAGTATAAGGAGCATTCTCCCCACTGACCATCATGCTAATGTTCTGTGAACTGTAGATATACTTTAGTCATCATTTGCTGAAGTTCCCTGAGACCAGAAAGTTATTGTAAGGTTTCCTCCATGTTAAAAAGGCTGAGAAAGGCTGCTCTATCCCATGTTGGAAAAGATAGAAGTATGCACTTTGCATAGGCTCATTTCTGTGTGCACCCTATGGAGTTTAACCCGCTGCACAAGTACCGAAAGTTGGGTGGTTCAGCAGGAAGAGGCAGACTTTTGGTACATGTGTAACACTGTCTGTACTACAGAAGTCATTCTAACAACCAACTTCTATCGAACGGTCTTGCTGGAAAACCAGCATTTGATCAGCTCTTGCATCCAATGGCTACAGAGCTGATCTGTGTATTCTGGTGAGGGGAGTCCAGCCTGCCAGGATAAAATAGCACAGTGGGAGAGATCCCTGTGTTGATGCGGGGCTCTGTCAATATTTTTTCATTCAGCCTTCTGGTTGACCAAAAAAAGGCTGAATGTGTATAACCTGCTTAGGACAGAGTCTTTTAAGGACAATATAAATTAGATGAAATCAAGACAAGCCTATTCGACTGATCTTTTTTTGTCTGCATAGTTATTTTATCCATCCCCCCTCCGGCAGGCAAGCAGTTAATTAACCAGCAAACGGGAGGTTTTCTGCTGTGGGGCAGCTGTATTTGTGTGTGTGTGTGGGCTGATCAGTGAATACAAGCTGAAAACCTATCCAGTTTCACACACGTGCTACGCATTACCATATTTACATTTTCCTGTTTTCAGAGATGGGAAGCAGCAAAGGTGAGGCACAACCTGAAACCTTAAACCCACCCGGAGTCATTGATTTTATGGTCCTACTGGGGACAATGTTTACACTGATTGTGCAACATCTGGATTAGATAATTTGTTAGAAGTTAGCATGTCTTGATGTTATCGAGCCTCTGTGATTACTCTGAAATGAGAGATTGTTCTTTTATACAGAAATAATCACAGAGGAACAAGGAGACCGCAATATAGTCTGGGGTTGGGTTTGATGACAACACCTATCTGGTGTCCTCTGCTCTTTGTGGTGTTCAATGTTGGATAGGAAAACAATATTACACAATTGCATAGTTAATCAGGTTAATTAAAAGACACATGATCATCAAAAAAACAATGAAAAACCTTTTATCCCAGGAACCCAAAATCTGCAATTGATCTAGAACAATGGTCATCAACCTACAAGGTGCAAGGGACCTCAACTGTGGCCCCTGACACCATTAATAGAGCATAATACAATATAGCATAACATAATATTGAGTGTGTATACAGTACCTCTATGGAAAAGTGCCAGAGACCCCAGACTGCAGAACAGATGATATGTTCAATATTGTGCTACATATATGGTTGGGAACACCCAGTGCCAGGACAAAGTTAACCAGTGCCAAAGGTGAAGATGGAAACTTGCCCCTAAGTCTCCCCTTCTCCCCTGAGTGGAGAAGGTGATGAGGCTAATAGCAGCATGTGCAGCATGCTTTGACAAAATGTATGTAGTATTTGTACAATGCACTTAAATAGTATCAATAGTTATGGTATACAACAGCAAAGTGTGTCAGTGATATCACTGGAAGGAAAAAATGTCCCAACATGGGTGGTGCCACTGGAGGAAAAATGTACCTACATCGGTGGTGCTGCGTAGAGGAAAAATGGGACTGCATCATTGTTAGTGGAGAAAAAAAATGCCCCTGCTTTGGTGGTGTCAGTCCGGGGAGGATGCAGGAAGGAAGGTGGACTCGGTGGAGTGCATAGAACTAAAGGGATCTGGAGGAGCTGTGAGGGAGGAAGAGGGGCTAAAGCACTCTGAGAGGGGAGGGAGATTAAGGGGCTTTTGAGGGGTTCTGACAAAAAGAGGGGAGGTCTATAATGGGAATTCCCCCCCCCCCCACACTCTCTGTTTGCTCACTCAGTTCAGACCCCTTTCTCAGAGTTTTGCCCACTGGTAATAGAGGCAGCTTCCTTTCTCAGGCCAAGTGATCTCTCACATGGCAAGGGGAGACAGGAAGATGAGAAGCCTTCCCTCACTTCCCAGCAGCGCTGAGCTGAGACTGGGGTGTGTTCCCATCGGCTTTCCACTCTCTTCTGACTACAGTGGGCTGCTATTGAAGGGGGGCGAGAGCAGAATCCTCACTCCAGTAGCTATCTAGACCCCTGTTACCTTTGATAGGAGTGAAGTGGCCGGCACTGAGGTCATCAAGTTACTAGAGAAGCGAGAACTTAAAGCTCCGAGCGCACCCCAACCCATCCACATATCAACATTGCACCCAGGGTACATGCCTTTTCTGCCCTCTCCCCCTTCCCAGGAACATCCAAAAAAACTGCTAGAGACCACTTCAATTAAAATCGATTTACAGTTCAATTCTTTCACTTCCACCAAGGACTGCAGGAGTCCAAGGGCTGCTTAACAAGTCACAAAGGGCTGCAGGTGGCCCTTGGGTCCCAGGTTGGGCACTAGACATCTAGAGGAAGGAAAATCCCTGAAAAGCTTGCTCTAATTTGCTATAATGAGAAAACAAATGTTCTATAATATAACTTCTATTTGTTGTAGCCCTTTATGTTGTGCTTTGAGAAGCATATCCAACAAATGTATTACCATTACCATGGCTCAAGGAAGAGCTTTTATTTGCTCCAATAGACAATGTAACATTTTGGTTCTGTGTAATGACCTTTTTTTTATAAAGAGGAACAGTGATGTTGTTTTCTTTGAGCCTCCTAGAGAGCTAAATTCTTAGAATGGGAATATTCACCCATCACCCTAGAATCAATTTGTCCTGGGTCTATACACTATAAAGAGTGTGCCAAATAAATCTAATTTTCTACCTTGACATAGGTATTTGATGCATGTTTTTTATTTCCTGTTCCTGCACTCCTTTGCATAATCTTTCCGTTGATTTTTTTTTTTTCTTTCAGAATTTGCTAACTACCATACTGTATGTGATCTCGTCACAAAAAAAATCCTACCAGTACAATAAAAAATGACCGCTTGACTCTCCATTGATTATTAGGAGTCAAAACATCTACTCTGAGACCAGATAGTGACTTACAGTAGACTATGCAGCATGGATATTACAATCCACTTAGTGATCCTCTTGTCAGCAGTGAGTGGGATCAAATTGGGATTTATGCTTTTATGTATTGATAAGAGTAATGAAAAAGGGCTTAAATTTCACACCCTCTTTGACATCACCAGCCTAATTCTGCACTTAATAATGAAACTTATAAGAGGTTGGCAGGTATGGACCAGGAACCCATTATCTGGAATCGAGTAGTGGCTTTTCACAAATGATGCCATAAAAAACTGATTACATTGCTGCAGAGGTTGAAGGGGTGGGGGGTCAGCCTGTCAGTGCTCAGACCATACGCCGCACACTGCATCAAATTGCTCTGCATGGCTGTTATCCCCGAAGGAACCTCTTCTAAAGATGATGCACAAGAAAGCCCACAGTTTGCTGAAGACAGGCAGACTAAGGACATGGATTACTGGAACCATGTCCTGTGGTCTGATGAGACCAAGATAAACTTATTTAGTTCTGATGGTGTCAAGCGTGTATGGCGGCAACCAGGTGAGGAGTACACAGACAAGTGTGTCTTGCCTACAGACAAGCATGGTGGTGGGAGTGTCATGGTCTGGGGCTGTATGAGTGCTGCTGGCACTGGGGAGCTACAGTTCATTAAGGGAACCATGAATGCCAACTTGTACTGTGACTTACTAGGGCAGAGCATAATCCCCTCCCTTCAGAGACTGGGCCGCAGTGCAGTATTCCAACATGATAACAACCCCAAACACACCTCCAAGACAACCACTGCCATGCTAAAGAAGCTGAGGGTAAAGGTGATGGACTGGCCAAGCATGTCTCCATACCTAAACCCTATTGAGCAAGTGTGGGGCATCCTCAAATGGAGGGTGGAGGAGCGCAAGGTCTCTAACATCCACCAGCTCCCTGATGTCGTCACATAGGAGAGGAAGAGGACTCCAGTGGCAACCTGTGAAGCTCTGGATAATTCCATGCCCAAGAGGGTTAAGGCAGTGCTGGACAATAGTGGAAGCCACTAGCCACACAAATTATTGACACTTTGGCCCCAATTTGGACATTTTCACTTATGGGTGTATTCACTTTTTATTATTATTATTAATAATAATAATAATATTATTTATTATTAATATTATAATTATTATTATGTTTTTTTTTAGTATTTTTTATTTTATATGTACTCACTTTTTTTGCCAGTGGTTTAGACATTAATGGCTTTGTGCTGAGTTATTTTGAGGGGACAGCAAATTTACACTGTTATACAAGCTGTACACTCACTACTTTACATTGTAGCAAAGTGTCATTTCTTCAGTGTTGTCACATGAAAAGATATAATAAAATATTTACAAAAATGTGATGGGTGTACTCACTTTACTGAGGGTACCCCTTACCTACTTACATGGGGGGCAGTTTCTGGTGACCTTCCTGTTATTAGGGGGCTTCCAGACTTCTAAAAGCCCCGTGTGCAGACCCCTAAAACCACTCCAATTCGTTACACATCTTCTTTCCCATTGACTCTAAAGCACTTTACCAAAATGGCAACATTAAATTTTTAATAAGATTTTGAGCAAAATAAAGATGTGTTTTAAACCCCATTATTATCCATATTTGTAATGGAAAGCACAGTGGGTATAATGATTTCATTTATAGTCATGTAATAAGCTTTTGAAGCATCCATTGCAACCAAGGGGTAATGATTGTTTCTATCCAGTAGCCATGATCCTTGTCTACAGCTGTCTACAGTTATCTGCAGTTGACAATGGAATGTTCAGATGGATACAATATTGTCAGTGGTAGATAACTACAGACAGCTGTACCAGAAAAAGGGGAATGTTGCACAAATAATTTTTTTTTAAACTGTACAAGCATATGGAACAAATATGTAATGCATGCTACTTACTATTCTACTGCTGCATCTTTGGCATGGTGTGCAAAACGTGTGTGAAACACATAGGGGTTGATTTACTAAAGATAAATAGGATGTTCACTTTGCAAGGGAATTTAAATGTGGTGGTGTTACTTTAAAAAGAATACCCAATCATATACCAGGAAAAAAAAAAAAACAGCATTTTTTCTTGCACGTGATTGGATGATGAAGTCAGCAGATCTTCACTTCATTCACTAATCACTGGGGCAAGTTCCAATGCAAAATTAACAGCCTATTTGCCTTTATTAAATCAACCCCTTGGTATTGTGGTTGACCCAGAGGTGTAAATATAGCACAAGGGGTTTAATTATCATGCCTTAGTCTAAAAGCGTTAACCCCTTTACTGCCACCAACGTACACAGTGCATCAGTAGTGGGGGTGGGGGGGTTGGTTGTTTACACACACTCCCTGCCAACTGTTTGCTGTCTGAAAGAAGCAATCCCGGCAGCTGTACAGTCACCGGATCGCTTTCACACACTCTGTATGTGCCACTGCTATGTTTGCAAGGCATACATTGGTGCTAATGACCCAGAAGGAACATGTAACTGAGTTCTGGTGTCACTGGGAAAGAAGCTAATGGTGTGTGGGCACTGATGGGTGGCACTGATACACACTGGTAGGTGACACTGATAGGCAGCACTGATGATGAGGCACTGATTGGCAGCACTTATCGGCACTGATAGGTAGCCCTGGTCGGCATTGATAGGTGGCACTGGTGGGCATTAAAATGTGGCACTTGTGGGCACTGGTAGGTGGCACTGGTGGGCACTGGTAGGCGGCACTGATTTGCACTGCTAGGTGAAACTGGTGGGCACTGGTAGGCACAGATAAGGCGGCAGTGGCTCTCTCTGTGTTCGAGATCAATGTCCCTCTGACAGAAGCCATTGATTGGCTTTTTTTTTCTCCTCATGCTGTTAGCATGAGGAAAGAAAATAGCTGAATAGCGGCTCTGTTTGGCTGACAGCTGATCACATGGTAAGGGGCCGAGATTAGGCCTGCGCTTTAGCCGTCTTTGGCTATAGTGTGGGCAGGAAGATGTTAAACAAGCAAACAATAACCAGAGAGTGTCGTGCAATTAATAAAACTGGATTCTTCCTACATCTTACCTGTAAAAACCTTTTCTTGGAGTACATCACAGGACACAGAGGTCCCTCCCCTCTTGTCTGGGATGTTTTTTGCTTGCTAAAAAACTGAGGTACTTCCTGTATGGGAGGGGTTATATAGAGGGGGACTTCCTGTCTTTTTGATTTGTGTCCATTCACCAATAGGTGGCGTATCACCCAGATAGCAATTATTATGGCTTCTCTGTGTCCCGTGATGTACTCCAAGAAAAGGATTTTACAGGTAAGATGTAGAAAAAACCCATATATTATTACCGTATTTATCGGCATATAACACTTACTTTTTCCTCCTAAAAATGGAGGGCAAAGCTGCAGTGCTTGTTATAGGCCGATATCTAAAATAAAAAAAAACCCAGGCAGCGCAGAGATGCAGAGGAGGGGAGCAGGCTGGGCCAAGGAGAAGGAAGGATGAGCGGTCGCTGTCATAGAAAGTCCCTGCGCTGGGGAGGCTGCAATAATGACACTGCGCTGGGGAGGCTGCAATAACTGACACTGCGCTGGCAAGGCTGCAATAACTGACACTGCGCTGGCGCGGCTGCAATAATGACACTGCGCTGGTGAGGCTGCAATAATGATACTGCGCTGGTTAGGCTGCAATTTTGACACTGCGCTGGTGAGACTGCAATAACTGATACTGCGCTGGCGAGGCTGCAATAACTGATACTGCGCTGGCGAGGTTGCAATAACTGACACTGCGCTGGCTAGGTTGCAATAACTGACACTGCGCTGGCGAGGCTGCAATAACTGACACTGCGCTTTCAAGCTGCATTCATAGGCACTGGTGAGACTGCATTGCTGGACACTGCGCTGATGAGGCTGCATTCACGGGCACTGGTGAGGCTGCATTCACGGGCACTGGTGAGGCTGCATTCACGGGCACTGGTGAGGCTGCATTCACGGGCACTGGTGAGGCTGCATTTGAGTAAAAAAAAGCTGTTTCAATTTTAAACTTTTTTTCCTGAAATTTCCCTCCTAAAATTGAGGTGCGTGTTATACGCCGGTGCGTGATATACGCCGGTGCGTGATATATGCCGATAAATACGGTATTTGTTTTGTTTTACATACTGTCACCAGTCAGTGTCCCTGATCACCACCACACCAGTTATATGATGAAGCTGTACTGCACTGAGGCAGTAAAAAAAAAAATTATATATTTTAAAAATGGTAAAAAAAAACATTTTGTTTTTAATTTCCTGATTTCCCAAAACATTGTGACAAAAAATTACAACTTCAAAAAACTTGCCATGCCTCTTACTAAATACGTTGAACTGTCTACTTTCCAAAAAAGGGTCATTTGGGTGCTATTAGTACTGTCCTGGCATTTTCATTTACATCAGAAATGATCAATATATATATATATATATATATATATATATATATATATATATATATATATATATATATATATATATATATATATACACACACATGTATATATATACACATATACACACACCATGGTTTGTGGACTCTATAACTTTCACACAGACTAAATAATATATATTGATTTGGATTATTTATTTGCAAAATGTTACAAAATGTGTTTTTTTTTCCCTCAAAATTTCCACTCTTTTTTTAGTTTATTTAGCAAATTAAAGTGGTGCCTAAATATCACTGCAAGAAAGCTCTATTTGTGTGAAAAAAATTCTAAAAATTGAATTTGGATACAGTGTTGCATGACTGCGCAATTGTCATTTAAAGTGTCGGGAAGGGGATGAAAGTGGTTAACCACTTGCGCCCGTATAACTTACTTAGCACTGATCACTGCATACGTGTCACTGGTCCCCAAAGAGGGTAAAAAATGTCAGTTAGTATCCACAAAATTGCAGTTATGCTATAAGTCGCTCATCCGCTGCCATTACTAGTAAAATAAATACATAAATATATCCTATCGTTTGAGAGGCTATAACTTTTGCGCAAACCAATCAATATATGCTTATTGCGATTTATTTTTACCAGAAATAGGTAGCAGAATACATATTGGCCTAAATTGATATTAAAGAAATGTATGGTTTTCACTTTTTTAATGGATATGTTTTATAGCAGAAAGTAAAACATATTGTTTTTTTTCAAAATTTTCTGTCTTTTCTATATGTTATATGCATCTAAAATATTATATCTGCGCCGGGGGGGCTTGGGCCCCTGGCCAATCTGGCGGTCGATTCGGGGTTCTGCTTTTACCCTGACTTGGGCTGCCATCCCAAGAATTATTCTGTTTCTGTTGAATTTCTTACACCGGCTATGTCTGTGTCAGTTGTGCCTTAATTTACATTTTGAGGATGTTATGCTATCTTTGTAGTATATGACCAAGGCTTATGGGCATACTTTGCACTGTTGTACAATTTGTTTACTTTTTGCAAAAGTTTAATAAAAATATTGGAAATAAAATATCATATCTAATGTATAATATGTTATATGTATGTACATATATATATTTTTTATGTTTATAGCGCAAAAAATAAAAACTGCAGAGGTGATCAAATATCACCAAAAGAAAACTGTATTTGTGGGAAAAAATTGACAAAAATTGTATTTGGGTACAGCGTTGCATGACTGCGCAGCTGTCAGTTAAAGGAAGGCAGTGCCGTATCGCAAAAAATGGCCCGGTCATAAAGGGGGGATAAGATAAGAGAATAGTATATGCCTTCAATTTCTCCTCCCCTTCTTCCCTCCTCTTTTTTTTTTTTCTACCTTCTTTTGTCTTTTTCTCTTTTCCTTTTTATATAGAAATGGGAAGACTGGGTTAGTATCTTTATCAGTACAGGTGTTCCTATCTTAGGCCAACTTTTCTTTTTTTGTTTTTTGATGTAAAAAGGTCTTGTATAGATGTTAATAGTTGGCGGTTAAATGTGAATATTTGCATTATTTGTGTTATTGGATTTGATATCCCAGTCTTTCTTTGAATAAATAAATAAAATAATAAAAAAATAAAAGGGGGTAAATCTTCCGGAAGTCAAGTGGTTAAAGAATGGTAAGGTGAGCCAGTTAAAAACTCCAAACAAGAATAGGCATATTTGGTTAGTACAGGGTAATAAAAGCTGCTTACTGCAAACAGCAAACAGTGAGAAAACCATAATGGTACCCGACCTAAAGACCCTAAAACTGCAGCATTTCATTGACCAAGGTTGTTTATCTAATAACAATTCATCTCTAAAACTCTCCATATATATATATATATATATATATATATATATATATATATATATATATATATATATATATATATATATAGTCCATTATCTCCCAAAGATACTTCAAACAACACATCTTAAGAAAAAAGAAAAATAATGATTTTCATAACCCTTCCATGGCTTATAAAGAAGATACAACAACAATTTCTGAAGTAGAAGAAAATCTTTGCAAGAGAATGCTGTCATTTATAAGAGTAAAACCCAAGCCTATAAGCCTATTAAATGCATCAATGAGGACATCCTGGACTGAAGGGGTTAACGTACAGCTTGGGCCAACAAGAAAGACAAGGCGAAGGACACCGTGTACAATAGCACAACTTAATTTACAGGGACTGTTATCAACAGAAAGGGAAAGGAGCATTTCCACACCCCCCATTGGAAGATACTTATTGTGAAAAGAGCTTACTGAACTCTCTCTTAATGTCTTGATGTGCACAACCATAAGTAAAATGTCAAATGCCCATTGAACTATCAAAGCAAACAGTTTGACAGATTCAGCTCTTACCACAAATATAGAGTAAAAAAATGTGGAAAGAAAATGTGTGTCTACAGAAGAAACCATCATTATGTTTGTGTACAGACCGCGTTTATGACATGAATCCTGAAGATAGCGAGAGAAAGAAAAAAAAAAAGAAAAATGAAAAATACACACTACAGAATTTTCTGTTCATTTTACATTCCAATATTTTTTTTAAATACTGGTTTGTTACAGATACTTCAAAAAGGCTACACTTACAAGGATTACAAATTTGACTGATCTTATTATGCATGTTTTTTCTAGCACAAAATTTCCTGCGTAATTACTTGCTTTTAGATCCGTTATTTTAATTTGTCCTTTTTTTATTTATTACTGTATTGTAACTGTATTGTCTTCCCTCATACTGTAAAGCGCTGCACAAACTGTCGGCGCTATATAAATCCTGTATAATAATAATAATAATAATATCTGCATTTGGTATACATGTATATGCATGTTCTCAGGTGTGGATTTTTTGGATATTGTGTTACAGATCTGAATGCAGCATGTATTCACACACCTGTATTAAGGTCTCTATTGAAAACAATGCAGCTGTGTTCAGATTCCTACAAAAAAATAACGCTTGTAAATGCATTTTTTTTTCTGGTCATGTAAATATAGCCCAATTATAATCTTGGGATTTTGCTTACGATGTTACAGAATGTTTGTTTTATTATTTTAGGTCAAACCTTGAAATTTATATTTTAAATATGCTTACTATGGCAACTTTAATGTGTTATGGTCCAGATTTTCTAAAAGGTACAATGCATGCTATTAGTCCTCTAAGATGTTCAGTTGTCATAATTAGAGCTACAGCCATGGTGAAAACAGAGATCCTGTACACTTTTATAACACTTTCTTCAGCACATTTATGAATTTGTGAATACGAGTATGCATTTTTTGTTTATAATTATAATAAAATAATAACTCACAAAATATTTTTTTTGGATAATACATATTAAGAAGACTATTTAAATACATTTGCCTGCTTGTATTTTTTTTTTATTATTCCTAATGTGGAAGGGAAATTTGGAAACATATGGTGCAAGAGCAGTAATGTTTTCCCAATAAAGTTGATTTACAGGTTGAAGCTTGACCATTAAGGTTGTGCAATATAAGAAACAGTTATTTTAAAGCTAATAACTACTAAATATAATATTGTATACAGATACATTATAGATTTTAAATGTTGCGTATATATGTTTTAAAAACATATAATAGGAGTTGTTATTCAGTAAACATTTTTTCACTGGCCCTGAAACTTTCCTATTTCAGATCTACAATGATCTACAGTGAAATCTCTTAAATTTAAGGATCTGCATTCGACAAATGACATCTATGTTCATGTAGAACTGGCCAGACAAGTAATTACTATATATATATATATATATATATATATATATATATATATATATGTGTGTGTGTGTGTACATGTGTATAAATCTATATCTATCTATCTATCTATCTATCTATCTATCTATCTATCTATCTATCTATCTATCTATCTATCTATCTATCTATCTATCTATCTATCTATCTATCTATCTATCTATCTATCTATCTATCTATCTATCTATATACATATATATATATACGTATATATATATATATATATGTGTGTGTGTGTATACAAATGCATTCCACAAATGACATCTATGTTCATGTAGAACTGGCCAGACAAGTAATTAATATATATATATATATATATATATATATATATATATATATATATATATACATATATATATGTGTGTGTGTGTGTGTGTGTACATGTGTATAAATATATGTCTATATATATATATATATATATATATGTATATCTATATAATCTCTCTTGGAATATCATATAATATAATAATAACAATGGATGAAAAAAATAATAGAAAATAATGCAATTATTTATATATTTAATAATATTTATTTTATTTTATTTATTTCAGGTTCTTATATATTTGTATTATATATTTAATAATATGATATAGTAACACTATAAAATTTTATATATATATATATATATATATATATATATATATACACACACACATGTATATATATATATACATATATACATATATATATATCATATAATATATATATATATATATATATATATATATATATATATATATATATATATACATATATATATATATATATATATATATATATATATATACACACACATAAACAGACACACACACATATATATATATATGTATATGTGTATATATATATATATATATATATGTATATGTGTGTATATATATATATATATATATATATATATGTGTGTGTGTGTGTGTGTAAAATATGATTTAGGATTTATATTTTAATAATTTCCTATAAAATTATTTCAACTTCATATAAAATATAAAATGTTATACATGATAAATAATCCTGATACAAGTGTATACAAAGATAACTGAACAATTACAATTGCTAAGAAATATAATTATTATTTGTTTGAGATCCCTTTTTTTTGTTTTTTGTTTCATAATAAATAGTTTTAAATATGAATGTTTTCAGCATAAAAATAATAGGTGTTTTGAATTTAAATATGTTCAGTAAATTTAAATGAAATAGAAGACAAAACAAAGTAAATAAAAAAAAAAGAAACTGAAAGAAAAGCTTGGGAATAGAAGTAAGAATGGCTCCAATTTTAGAGCACCCTCTAGTGTTTATATGTAATACTAACACTACGAGAAACCATTATTTATCTTTCATACAGCCTGTCACATGTGTAACTCTGGGAAAATAAACTTTAGACACAACAAAAGTATACACAGTGGTGTTACCTTGCCTCTGATAATTTAGGAAAGAAGTTAAAATGTAGCACCTGCAAACTATGGATAAAATGTAGAGGTATACATTATATATTAAATCATTTCTTTAATTTATGGGTAGACTAATAAAAACAGGGTCAGTTGCCTGCTTGAATTTAACCAAATTTACCAACCAGCTGGCAGCATGGCACTCTGCTATAGCTGTGATTATATTAGTATACAACGTGGGGTGTAAGGGGTGAAGGCCACAATATGAAAAAAAGGATAAAATCCTCACTGGCAGCACAGGAAACGTGGTGAGCGTGAATGTAGATAATGCAGCACGATAGGTCTCCAGAGCCGTCAATAGAAAATAATTGATAAGGTCAAAAAATCGCAGTATGAAAATGGGTAATGTTAATTAGTGTCTTGTAGTGGTGTAAAAGCCAGCGAGAAGAACCATGCACAGCGGGAACTAGATATGCAACATACCTGGAGGGGTTGGATACCTGCAGCCGTTGAACATCTTCAACCCAGCACCATTGTAAAAATCAGGCCCCTGAAAGGTTTAACTTCTTCCATACTGGCCTAATTCTGACACTTCTCTCCTACATGTAAAAATCATATTTTTTGCTAGAAAATCACTTAGAACCCCCAAACATTATACAGTATCTGACAAAAGTGAGTACACCCCTCACATTTCTGTAAATATTTTATTATATCTTTTCATGTGACAACACTGAAGAAATGACACTTTGCTACAATGTAAAGTAGTGAGTGTACAGCTTGTATAACAGTGTAAATTTGCTGTCCCCTCAAAATAACTCAACACGCAGCCATTAATGTCAAAACCGCTGGCAACAAAAGTGAGTACAGCAACAAGGACGTAAATACCAGGGCTGATGTAGGGATCTGGGGAGGAAATGCGCCCAAAAGTGAAACAGAATGCTAGGTATGAGCAGTGTGTAAAGCAAAGTGAAGAAAAAAAAAAAATATATATATATATAATGGTAAAAACAAAAAATACCCATTGGAAGACATAGATATTGTGTGGTGCAAACAAAAGGAAGGAACACGTATTTACGTCCTTGTTGCTGTACATTCAATACATATTTATATTTATGAGGCAGTTTATTCTTACATTGCTATAACCTACATATATTTATTTTAGTCAGTGATCATGGACATCTGGCACCTCACTCTACACACCTACACCATTTCCCTGTCCCTCATCCTCTCCCGGCTGGGTGGTGTTGGGTCCCTTTCCATCAGCTCCCGGTTCAGGCGTTCATGCCGCCACTGGAGTTCAGTGTCTCTTCGCTGTCCAGGCCCGGCCAACTGGTAAGTATGGGTCCCTGACTTGAGATCCTTCATGGGTTTTGTACCCTGCAAACATCATCAATAACTAATTTTTGGATTGTTGTTACAATACTATTTCTGCATATGTTTTTTCACAGACATGCATGTGTGCATCCATTTCTGATGAAGCGAGCAGTTTGCTTGGGAAACGCGTCAAAGCTATTAAGATGCCTGTTCACAACCATGCAACAATACAATTACTAACTTCAAGCATGTACTATATTTGTGCCTATACTTTGTTTGGCTTGGTTAACGTTTTATGTACCATGTTACATGATGTAATTTTTTTGATACTAATCATTAAATTGAGATTACATTTACTTCATTGAGTGGCTACCTGTGTTCGCCTCATCTAAAGTCCCAGGGCAATCTTCCCTTTCTGTATGTAAATATTGTCCCCTTGTAAAACTTCAGCCCCTCTGATACACTAGGGTGAGTGCACAAAGTATGCAATATCAAAGAACATCACTCAAATGAATACTTGGGACCCAGTAGTAGTACTCTGTCAAAGAAAGCATGCACTGAACCAGTTAGTAAAGACAAACCTAATCTATTATCACCTGATGGTTTGTAAGATCTCAGCATAGAAATGGTTTAACAAAGGTAACAACAAAATTCAGCATACAAGCTGCTTAGTAATAAGGACTAGGCATAGGATGGGACAGTTGCAAGGTCACCTAAGGTCCAGCAGTGAGCAGTGGTAAAGCTTGATTTACCAAGCACAGTAACTATCCTGCAAAGTACATTGATGGAAACCATTCTAAGCCTAGGCCGGCTGGATGTACACTATCTAAAGAAATTAAGAAAATGGGAGAAATGAACAAAGGGGACTGTCAGAATGGTTTTACATAAGGGGGCAGTCCTTTATGTTGTCCTTCTGCCGGCTATGGTTGGAGCCTTTTAAGAAGCATTGGTGCATCAATCTACAGTTTTAGTAAACCAGCATGCAGTATAGGTATGCTAAAGAAGCTGTAAAGGTGCAGAATAGGTGTTGCACAGGTTCAGTGTACTTAATGTCCTACCTCCGGTAACTCAGTCCCTGCTAGCAGTGTAAACAATGTCCTCTCACCAGTCCCTGTGGTGCAGCGGTTAAAGGAAGAAGGGGTCACCTCAGTCTCTTCACTCAGTCCTCCAGAAATTCAGCAGAGAGAAGGAGAAGGTAAGAGGATGCTCTGGTTTTCCTGTGGCAACAGCGTGGATGCAGTCACTGTGGTCTGTGCTGCCTCAGGTGTCTCCACTGGTCTGGCCACTCATCAGTCTGGTCAATATGCAGCAAACGTGCTCACATCAGTTCCCTCGGTGCCAAGAGGAAGCAGTCTGTACAGTATTCTGCTAAAGGCTTTTGCACCACTCCCCCTCTGCCTCAGGGTGCTCTTGGGAAATGCAGTGGTAAGAGTCCATGAGTCCTATTCTATAGCTGCTGTCCTGGACTTTAATTCCCAACATCCTCAGTGTTCTGCATAGGAATTCATAAGCTTTTATCGCTATAGTTCTCCCTCTGCTGACTAGAGGGGATAGTGCAGCAGCATTCAGCAGGCACTGCAATTTCTTTATATCCTACTTCTCTATATCTTAACAAACAAAATGGCTCCTGCCCCCACCTATAAATGGCCTTCACAGCAAGGAGCACATGGAAGGCAAACGCATGCAAGACAAAACTAGAAAACTTCCCAGCTTAACCCAGTAGAATCTCATAGAGTTATAGTAGTTAGGACTGCAGGTAATACAGGGTGCCGTGAAGTGGCCCTGCAACTTACGCATGCATTTGTGTTTGTGCTAACTAAACCCCTGTTTTTAACGCATACTGTTAGACAGGTTAATTCGATTGGTAAGTAAATTGGTGAGTTGAGCTGGGAATTGTTCTGGTTTTGTCCTCTATATCTTAGTCTGGTACACAGACAGCAAAAAAATAACCTGGCAGGAGTTTTAACAATTCCCTACTCTATTCGAAATTAAAACAATGGTTTGGACTATACATATCCTTTAGGGGGCTATTTGTATGTGTCTTATTTGTTTTGTAGGCTAATGCAATAGTAAATAATGTTATCGTTAAATATAGCCAGTTGACGGGGGTCTTTAACCAAGTCTGGACAGGAAGGATTTTTTTTTTACTTTCTGCTATAAAACATTCCCAAAAAAAAAAAATTAAAATCAAAATTTTTTATCATTTTAGTCCAATTTGTATTCTGCTACATATTCATGGTAAAACAAAATCCCAATAGGTGTATATTGATTGGTTTGCGCAAAAGTTATCTCGTCTACAAACAAGGGGAAAGATTTATGTCATTTATATTGTTTTTTTTTTTGTACTAGTAATGGCGGCGATCTGCAATTTTTTGTTGTGGGACTGCGACATTGCGGAGGACAGATCTGACCCCTAACTGACATTTTTGACACTTTTGGGGGGACCAGTGACATTACTACAGTAATCAGTGCTAAAAATATTATTGTTACTGTAATAATGACATTGGCAGGGAAGGGGTTAACACTGTGGGTGATCAAGAGGTTAAATGTGTACCTAGGGGCGTGTTTATAACTGTGTGGGGGCGTGGCTTGTGAAATGATCACAGAGACCTGTGTTCCTATATAGCAGGATCAAAGGCGCTCTGTGATCATTCCAGTGAGAAGAACGGTCAGCTGTGTTTACAACAGCTGACCGTTCTTCTCTCTCAGTGGGGAACGATCGCGGTGTCAGGTGGCAATCGGAGCCGCCTGCCCCACGCATCATAGTCCTCGCTGATAAGCGGGGGTGGGAGGGCGTCGCCACCGGCGCGCGCTCGCCACGTAGCTGCTATATACCTATGTTGGTTCACGCAGGAGTGGCTGCCTTCCATAGTATAACTGCGGTGGGCAGTCGTTAACCAGTTAAATTGGTTAAAATTTTAATTTCCAACCACCTCATATCGGACACTTTCACGCCCTTCCTGCCCAAGCCAATTTTCATATTTCAGTCTTGTCACACTTTGAATGACAATTACTCAGTCATTCAATGCTGCACTCAAATGAAGTTTTAAGCATGTATGAGACAGATAGAGCTTTTTTTCGGTGGTATTTTTTCGGTGATCTTTAATCTGGATTTTTTTATGTTTTGGTAAATAAACTAAAATAACCAAAACTGATTTAAAAAAAAAAAAAACATGTTTTTCTTTGTTTCTGTTATAAAATGTTATAAATAAATAATCCGATGACTGCGCTCGCTCGTTCTCCCTTCTCCTCGGCTCGGCCCGCCCCCTTCTGCTCTTATGACAGCTCGTCCTTCCTTCTCCTCGGCCCGGCCCACCCCTTCTGCTCTCGGCGATGCTTCCTAGTTTTTTTTTTTTTTTATATCGGCGTATAACACGCACTGCCTCTTTTTCCTCCATTTTTAGGAGGAAAAAGTGTGTGTTATACGCCGATAAATACGGTAATTAATTTACAATCCAGTATAGTCAAATTTGTTTGGGGCAAAAAGGGTTACCGTTGCTCGCGGTCAGTCTTATTTAGACAGAGAACGCACGGCGGACTGGCCTTACCCAATTTATGGAAATATTACCAGGCGGCTCAACTGGCTCAGTTTTCTATGATTTACACTCGCAGACCTAAACCTGACTGGATTCAAATTGAGAGGCAGGGGATCCCCCACTATACACTGGATTATGTTGCTTGATGCCCTCCTAAGCTTCAACCCACAATCTTAGCGCCCACCCTTTCGCACTCGATCAAATTGTGTAGGCAGCTCTATCAACTCCCCACACTGGTCCCGCCTATGAAGCCGTTGAATCACCTGTTTCATCACCCCCTATTCTTACCCGGGCATGATGTCAAAGCATTTCAATGGTGGACGAACAAAGGTCTATATCCAATAGGGCACTTCCTCTCACCCTCCGGCCCCCTCTCCCTCTCCCATTGCATTAACAAACTTAAGATGCTGGCTTCGGAAAAGTTCCGTTTTTTTCAAATTCCCACTTCCTGCATACAATGTGGTCAGACAAACGTGTACTTCCAACTTTGACCCTATACGAACGGTGGTGTTCTGAGTCCGAGGAACTGAGGGGGGGTATATCGACCATCTATAATGCTCTGATGGTACCCTCAGAAAATGCTCTCAAATGGGAGAATGATTTACAGTCGGATTACTCATTGGATGATTGGCACTGCATTTTTCACAGATCATTCAAGGGCATAATAAACACAACTCTTATTGAAACGAACATTAAAATACTGACCCGGTGGTACTTGGTACCGACCCGTCAGGTGCTTATGTTCCTTAACCTCCTTAGAGGTATTCCCGAGTGTGGTTCGCTGGATCCTGTAAGAGAGGTTACTTACCTTGTCCCCGGGATCCCGCGATGTGTCCCTGCAGCATACGGTGGCCGGATCTTCCGCCCGATGCTGTGAGCCTCGGCTTCCGTCTCCTATGACGTGACGCTCACGGGGGGGAGGAACCGGCAGCAAATTCAAATAGTAGAACACACAAACACACTGATACATTAAAAAATAAAATAAATTCACATTAGTTTGCCCCCCAGTGCCCTTTCCTGCAGTTTTACTGTACTTTTTATATATATATATATCGTATATATGTATCTATATATACACGTATATTTATATATACACGTATATACTGTGTATATATATATATATATATATATATATATATATATATATATATATATACAAGCAAAAAATTGGGGGAACACACCCTGAACATGTATATCTAAAGCCAGTGCAGCTATGAACCAAGCGACATGTATATTAAAAAAGAATAGTGCACACATGCAAAAGAAATGACTATCAAATATGGAGACAATCCATAAATAAAAATGGGGATTTGGTCCCACCATATGGCCATATCGTGCTCAAGCCCGCCACTACGTATATACGTATACATATATTATATATATATACATATTTTATATATATATATATATATACACATATTATATATATATATATACACATGTGTGAGTGTATATAAATATATATATATATAAACTTTTGCGGACACCATTTTTTTGTTTTCTGTAATTTTAGAAGTGTAAATGATGGAAATAAAATCTAACTTTTGTTGACATATTATAAGAATGTCTGATCTGTAATTTGATGCCTTTTGGAGATTTTTCCATCTTTCCTTGGCTTCTTTATGCACATTAATACAAATTTTTACCTGGGGTGCCCAAACTTTCAATCACCACTGTTATATATATTGTGAGGGATTAGCTCGGTGGCGGGTGTGGATGACCCCTTGGGGGGTGCGTTTTCCCAGAGAGGTAGCCGACAAGTGCTTGCAAACAAACAGTGTGGTTTATTAAATGGTGTTTTCTTCACCAGGCTGTATGCAGCAAAACATCCAAAATAAAATAAAACAGAAAATAAATCCTTGCCTCTGTGGGCGGCTACCTTCTCACAACTGGAACCTGCCTAAGTGTCTGTCTCCAACCTACCGTCGGGCAGACTTCCTTGTCCATATGCGGACACTCAATAGTCCTTTTATAATAGCTTCACAGGGCAACACAGTCCTTTGTTTCTTTCACATCAACAGTTCGTCTTCTCACCTTTGAGACGTATTCACCCTTGGTTACCGTCCCGGGCACACATCACTCCGGGGGGTCTTCTCCCAGGCCCACACATCCTGTCGGGAGGCACACGCTGACTGTCCTCCTGCTCCCAGCCCACATGGCTTCAGGACACAGCTTCTGGAGGCAGCAAACAATAGGAATTTCTCTGAACAAATTATAGAGCCTTAACTCCCTCATTCTGAACAGGTGAAGGCCTTTCAACTTCCTGCTGGCTAGCTCTGTAGCCAACACCCTAAATTAATTAATGGACTTTCTAAATCAGGTAGAAATGTATCTCCTTCCTGTGACTACATTCCCAGATTTAGCTGACTTCCTGTTACATACCCCCCCCTCTTGTTTCAACCCTAGGGTTGGGACACAGATTTCCAGGCACGCATGTGTCAAGCACTGCTGACTCACTGATAAGCCTCCTATTATCCTCAAGCTTCCGGATGAAACTGTTTTGTCATCTTCATTGACGGATTTCTCATAAATGCCACACAGTTTGTCTCTCATCTCGTATACACATTCTTCAACTGCATTTTTGGCATCATTTCGCTCCTTCTCGTTTCTGTCATCTTCATTGA
Source organism: Pelophylax lessonae (assembly GCF_965119305.1). Classification (NCBI taxonomy): domain Eukaryota; kingdom Metazoa; phylum Chordata; class Amphibia; order Anura; family Ranidae; genus Pelophylax; species Pelophylax lessonae. The sequence goes on along the minus strand of NC_138775.1, from coordinate 248,958,840 downwards.
CAGCTTTCTCATAAATGTCAGACAGCTTGTCCCTCATAACCGTCTGTCCAATCCACCATGGAGGACCGTGATCCATAGGCAACTCAATTGGGCTAGTCTTAATGTCTTCAACATTCTTAAGACGCCTCTCTCTGCAATCCATAAATGTTTTCCACAAAACTTTGAGAACCTTTGCTTCACTAAGCTTTGTTCCAAGTAGGGACTCTTGACATCCCTCTGTGACTTGAGTTGCCTCTCCATACAGCTGTACACAATCATTGACTTTTTGTTGTAAAAGGGAATGATCTTCCTTCTTGAGCTTTGCTTGCTCTAAGATGCTGTGCAGAGGATTTTCCAATTGAGACAACAGGCTGTCACACATTTCTTCAAAGTGACCCCTGTTCCTTTTCCCAGAGATATCAATATCATTCACCAAACATTTCATATTCATAGGCAGATCTGAAGCATTTGCACTCATCAACTTCTTAAACTTTTCGCCCTCCTGAGCGAGTCGCAGTAAAGGCCTACTATTTGATTTGATATTCAGTTTATATTTCTTGCCAAACTCTTCACAGAAGTAGCCAACCAGAACCTCATCAACTTTCCTTCCACCAACATAGGGGTCAAAGGCAACAACACAGTTGAACCCAGCGATCTGGGTGGTATCCATTATAGACCTCCTCTCTGCATCAGTGAAGAAGCATGGAACTGCAACACATTCTTTTACAGGTTTCTTCAATGCACTTTCTGCTGAACTATTTGACCGCTCAAGGTCACCTAGTTCTTTTTCTCTATCTGAATTCCACATGGAATGCATCTCAAGATCACGATCAAACTTCTGCCACCCGTCTTTCACCAGTTCCATTTTGGAAACACTCCCTGAAAGGCACTTATTCATTTGCTTCACGTTTTCACCAACAGCCTTAGTTTTCTCCACTAGGTTTTCAGCCTGAACTGAGAAATCACCACATTTCTTACTCAGCTCCTTTGTTTGCTGAAGTTCTAATGATACATTTTCCAATGCTTGAAGTTTTTGAAGGAACGGTTTATTCCAAAGGGGTGATTCAAGCCACATGTCGTCACATTTCTGAGGCTCACTCAGGACAGACCCCAAAACACTGATCCTTTTAAAAACTGCATCAGGCCCACTATCCCCTCTTTGGGACAGATCCTCTGTTGCCTGGAATTCCTCTTCCAGTTCCTGCAACGGAATCTTCATCTCTTCTACTTGCTGTTCTAAGGCTCGCTTAGACTTTTCTAGCTCCTGAACGCTTTTCACAACATCATCCTTGGAGCTGACCAATTCTTCCATTTCTGTACGCAGCTGTTTAACACTTTCTAGTTCAGCCTTACACTCTAGAGCTTCCTCCAAAGAGCGAGCCAAGAACAGGGCTTTGCTCTCGTTATCACGCACCTCCGTTTCTGCACGTGCGCGTTCTTCTGCATATTTTGCAGACACAGTCTTCTCTTCACCAAGCATCTGATCAAACTTCTTTTTCACATCTTCAACACACTGTAATGAACCAACGCTTTCTTCCATGCGTTTTTTCATATCCGCTATCTGAGCTTGCAATGTTGCGACTTGCTCTGATAGGTTTTTCTTTGCTTCCGCCTCCTCTTTTAATTGTTCCAGGAAGCCATTTTTCTCATCTTCCATTTGTTTGAGCTTTGTGCTAAAACTCAGCCTTTGACACCTCTCTTCCTGTAAGAGTTCCTGCGTGTCTTGCAGCTGCGATTCCAAGATAGAAAAATCTTCCGCAATTTCTCTAGATTTGCTGTCTGCTTGAGAAAGCTGATTTGTAACATTGTCCAACTCAACCTGCAGTCGGTTTGCCTTCTCTGACAGCTTAGCACACAATCGGTCACCTTCTGACACCTTGACTTGCGATTCCAGAAGCTGTGCCTCTACTTTTTCCCTCTTATGTTCACAATCTCCTTTTCCCTGCATAAGAGCCTTCACCTCATTGGCTAGTTTCTGGGAATGAGACTGTAATTCTGCCACACAGGCTTCTTTCTCCTTTAACTGCTGCTGGACACGTTGGGCTTCCCCTTTCCAACTTTCACAGTCCGCACGCCATTCATCTACCACATTGCTTAAAGTAGTGAGCTCATACACAGTACTCAGTAATTTAGCCTCTCTTTCACTTTTCTCTTTGTCGCTGAGAGACAATGTCGCTTCCAGAGCAACATTCTGTTCCTGCGACTCCTGCAGGTCTATTTTTGTAGCTCCCAAAGACTGAAGACTTTTTTCCAGCTGATTACGCAACTCCAACATATCAGCCATACTTTGCTTCTGCAAAGTCTGAATTTCACTTTCCTTTTCCATGAGGATGGTATCTTTCTCCATTATAGTCTCTCTGCTTTTTTGCAACTCGACCAAAAGAAGAGCAGTGGATTCTTCCCACTGTGACACATGAGACTTGAGTAGTTCACTCATTTCCTGCAAGTTTCTATGCTCCATTTTAAGCAATTCCAAGGCTTGTTCCTTTTCTTCCATTTTCCGTTGCAAGGCATCCAACTCAGCCCTGCACACATACTCGGTTTCCTCCAAACCGATGGCCTCCATTTTGAGTTTACTTTTCATCTGAGCACACTGCGTCTCCATAGCAGTTTCATCAGTGTTGCTAGGGACAACAACCTTCCTCTTTAGTATACTCTCTTTAGGCATGGATGGGGCTGGTTCAGACGGTAACATCCCCTCCATCCATAGAATCCGGTCTCTCATTTCATCTATCTTTGCATTCTTCAGGCGTTTTGAACGCCCCATCTTCAATAACTCCACAAACAAATTTTTCACAGTCCAGCAAAAAATTTTCAGACCACTGTCTCTTTAACACATGTAGTTTTTCTCTCTCTTGCAAGATCTCTTTTCCTGCACACACAGTTTGTGCAGTCACTTGCACCAGACACAACAAAGTTCATCAAATAATTTTGAGACCGCTGTCTCTTTAAAACACTTTTTTTTTCTGTCAGGATCTTCTCTCCTGCACACATAGATTGTGCAATCTCATGCACCAGATAAAGTTCATCAAACATATGCACTTCCTTGCAGGGATCTCTGCTTATGCCCACTGCATACCTCCACCATATGTGAGGGATTAGCTCGGTGGCGGGTGTGGATGACCCCTTGGGGGGTGCGTTTTCCCAGAGAGGTAGCCGACAAGTGCTTGCAAACAAACAGTGTGGTTTATTAAATGGTGTTTTCTTCACCAGGCTGTATGCAGCAAAACATCCAAAATAAAATAAAACAGAAAATAAATCCTTGCCTCTGTGGGCGGCTACCTTCTCACAACTGGAACCTGCCTAAGTGTCTGTCTCCAACCTACCGTCGGGCAGACTTCCTTGTCCATATGCGGACACTCAATAGTCCTTTTATAATAGCTTCACAGGGCAACACAGTCCTTTGTTTCTTTCACATCAACAGTTCGTCTTCTCACCTTTGAGACGTATTCACCCTTGGTTACCGTCCCGGGCACACATCACTCCGGGGGGTCTTCTCCCAGGCCCACACATCCTGTCGGGAGGCACACGCTGACTGTCCTCCTGCTCCCAGCCCACATGGCTTCAGGACACAGCTTCTGGAGGCAGCAAACAATAGGAATTTCTCTGAACAAATTATAGAGCCTTAACTCCCTCATTCTGAACAGGTGAAGGCCTTTCAACTTCCTGCTGGCTAGCTCTGTAGCCAACACCCTAAATTAATTAATGGACTTTCTAAATCAGGTAGAAATGTATCTCCTTCCTGTGACTACATTCCCAGATTTAGCTGACTTCCTGTTACAATATATATATATATATATATATATATATATATATATATATATATATATATATACATACTTTAACTTATTTATAGCTATTTATTATATTATAATTTATGATTTTGTGTTTCAAACTTTATCATACCCCAGATGTTATAAAGAAGAGTGCACAGTAAAAAATAAATCATATGTAAATAGTTGGTTTGGGCTGATTGTTCTTAAGAATTACATGCAAAATAATGGTACCGCTTTCAGCATCTAAAATTGGAAACAATCATACCGCCAGGGAGGTTAACACCTCCCCGTTGAGTTTCAGGGGGTGTGAACACCAGGGTTCTTTCATTCACACCTGGTGGTTATGCCCCAGAATCCGATCATTTTGGAACAAATTTTTCCACTTGCTTCAGCTAGTCAAGAGCCTCTAGATTCCTCAGACGCCTCAAGTCACCTTCTTACATGAGTTTCCGCACACATATCCCAAACACCTGTCAGCTCTATTGTTCCTCATGCTCCTGGGAGCAAAGCTCACCCTGGCCAAAGCTTGGAAACAGTCTTAGGTTTCTCTGACTTCTGCAAAATGAAAGATTTCTTGGATAATGACACAGGAAAAGATAGTATCAGTCTTACATGGCTGGGTGGAAAAGTTTGAGGCTATTTGGGTCCCCTGGGTGCAATATTTACATGTTCCACTGTAATCTTCCCTAAAACGCTGCTCCTGGCCTACCCCTGGTGACTTCCCCTTCTTTCTTTCCCCACCACCCTACTTTCTTTCTCTCCTTTTCTCTGCCATTCCCTCTTCTCCCTTTTCTCTGTCCTCTTCTTCTATCTTAGCCTCCTTTAGCAGGTTGGGGCATCCCCTACTCCTCCATGTTGAGCCTATTACCCACTCGCATGCTTCCTTATATACACAGGGCCTCCTTTCCTGCCGAAACCCTGTCACAGCTTGGCGAGCAGCCTGGTCCCCAAATGTGTCGCAATCCTTATGGATGCTTGGGGCCGGGGTTCCTCTCGCAAGCCTAACATCTTTTTCTTCTGCCTCCCGCAATTGGTTTTCTTGGCTCCCCGGAGGACCTGGGGAGGTCTCACCACAAATTACAAATTACCTCTTTGTATTTTACAAATTAATTGTGCCACATGTTTGGCTAATGCTTTTCGATGGCAAGTGCATTTTCTTCTTTGTATCTCAAAGTTGTTTTGCATTGTTTATGTTACGATAACAATCTGTTACCCTGTCTTGAGTTATCAGTATTGGCTGTTTGTTATTCTTTTTCATCTTCAATAAATACATTTGAAAGCAAAAAAAAAAAAAAAGAACAAACCTACAGTCCCTATCTTGTTTGTAATCCGGGGATCGCCTGTAATTGTCAGTGCCTCCACCTAGAACAGGGCTCCAGCGCATGTAGAGGTGATCCCTTTCTAGGAGAATAAGTAGTAACTCACCCAAAATAACTGACAGCAGTAGTACTAATACACCGAGCATAGATTTCTAAGAGTAAAGATATGCAGACATACCAGCATGTGATTAGTACAACTTTATATAAGATAAAGTTATGGCATTACATACAACCAAAACAATAACAGGAAGAATGAACCTATGTCTGAGAAGAACAGTGTATCTATTTTTTTTTTGGATATATAACCAAAAGCCTTTAACACCTTTAGCTCCAATTAGGCACTGTGGCACAGATCAGTTGTAGGGGCCCCTGATGAGCTGACTTGTAGGGCGTAACACCATCCGGGCTGAAAGGACAAACGCTGAAGCATCTGTGGAGCGGTGGCTTTCTGGAGATGCATGTACAGATGAATACACCCAAGGTGAAGAAGTCTGGAACACACCACCTGCAAGGCAAGACAGGCCTATCTAGCCTATCTCTTGGTCCCTAACCTGACTATAGGCTATCAATGCTACTGGGCCTCTACCTATCTAAAGAGCCCTCGGAAGCATAACCTGTTGCTACCCTGAGCTGTTTACTGTTCCCTAGGCTAATGCTAGCTAGGAACTCCCCAGACCAAAAAGGTACACTGTTGCTCAGTGGCAGCTGGTGCTCCATGGGTCGGGGGCAGCAGACGGACCTGACCACGGATCACACCAGCTCCAGCCCACACGGTACACCATAATCCCCCCCACCCCTGGTCGCCGGCTCACTCACCCTGTGCATCCCCTGGACTGACATGTGGAGGCAGTGGCGGCTTCCCCCTCAGTTTTCTCTGTGTCCCCCTTCGTTGGTCGGGCTTCCCCTGCGTTTCCTCCCTCCTCCTCTTTCGCCAATAGAATGGCTTCTCCTTTCGGCCAATCAGGAAATGGGTCTCAGGACCTGCTTCCTGATTGGCCAGGAGGAGAATCCGTGTGACAATAGCGAATATTAATTCACTATTGTCACACAACAGGGTGGGCTCAGTGCTCTGCACCCCGAGTCCACCCTTTTTTGAAGCCTATTAGAGCCTCTGGCTCTAATCACTTGCTTTTAAAAAAAAAAAAAAAATCCCCCATTGGAATCCATGCACCCGGCATCCTGCATGTAGATTAGGGGGCCGAATGCATGGATAGGGGGGCGGCACCCCTGCGCCCCTAATGGATGGGCCGCCACTTCTGTTGCTTTAAATAATGAAGTGGTAGATATACTTCAACACAAACTAGTCACTTGATAGGTTATAATCAGTGTTGGGGGTAACTAGTTACAAAGTAACTGATTACAGTAACTACATTACTTTTTTTGGTAACTAAGTAAAGTAACTAGTTACAATACTAATATTGGTAACTACACTACTTTACTAGGCTATAGGAAGTAACTACACTACTTTACTAGGCTATAGGAACGCGCTTTCCTGCATTACCCAAGACGTGCGATACAATCGTTATTTCAAAGAATAGAGAGGGATGAAGTTTATGACTTTTTGTTGCACTTTATGTTTTATTCTGTTTTTTCAGGTTTTGTTCTCATGTTTCCCAAAGCCTGTGTTTATACAATAAACTCTATGCAAAAAGAGTGTCATGTATCTTCTTCTACACGCTCAATTAAGAAAGAGGAAAGTACAGTAATAAGTAGTGAAGTTACTTTTCAAATGCAGTAACTAGTAAAGTAATCTCATTACAATTTGCAGAAGTAACTAGTTACATTTTTTGAGTAACTACCCCAACACTGGTTATAATGAAATGAGGTTTGGTCTCATACACTTGGGAATAACCCAAGTATATTGCAGTATGCAAACAGAAAGTTTCAGTAAATCAGATAAGCCTCTAACTAGAGAGGCCTCCAGCCTCTCTGATTCCCGCACAGGAGTGCTCAAATGGGAGTGACAGTAATATTACAAACAGTGAGCTATGCAGAGGTGGGGGACTTGAGTCACATGACTTGACTTAAGTCACCAGTTTGAGGACTTGAGACTTGCTTGACTAAAATTAATAAAAGACTCAACTTGACTTTGACTTGGCATTCATGACTTGAGACTTGACTTTGACTTGAGACATATGACTCAAAATGACTTTACTTTTTTAAGTTATTAAATATTTGCATTTTCTCAAGATGTGTTAAAGCAAAATGAATGTGCCTGTTATGTTTCTGACACCACAGTCACTTAAAACACCTCAGTGTGTTCTAATTTTTAGGACACTGGCTGTTTAACAATGGAAATACGTAACATGTTTTTACTGTGGTGTTGAAACATGACCGGACGAAATGAGCTGTTTGGGCATTCAAAGTGTTTCTTTAATATGCCAAGAAAAAAGCACTAAGCAGTTTTGTTAATGTTGAAAATAAAACAAAACCTTTCCAGATCACTGACTTTTAACTGATTTAAAGGTGAAAATTGCACTATGTGGACTCTGTGAAACACCGTTGTGATATCACTACTTCCACTCCAATGGAACATCTCTGCAACACGATAGATAAACAGACAGGATATATCTCCTCGATATACAGTCACTATCCCACACGATGATGAACTCAAGTTGCCTTACATGATATGTTGGGAGAGGGACCTGGGGGAGGAACTTGATAGAGCTGAATGGAATACGTTGGCACAATTTAACTCAAAATCTTTGGTTAACACGTCATTAATAGAGGCCAACTACAAAGTGTTCTTGAGGTGGTACATGGTCCCGGTCAGATTGGCTGTGGCAGTCCGAGAGGCCTCCCCGCAAAGCTTTAGGGGGTGTGGACAGCAGGGCACGGTCCTGCACATATGGTGGACTTGTCCTAAGGTCAGACGGTTCTGGATAAGAGTCTATAATTTTATATACTCTCTCACCCTCATTAACCTGGTCAAATCGCCCCTCCAGGTGCTTCTCGGTAAACCAATCGAGAATACCTCAAAACATATGAAACGCCTGGGACATTCATTTTTACCGAAGCCAAAATAGTTATAGCCCGCTCCTGGAGTTGTCCAGTGGTGCCATTCGAGTTGCTTTAGGCTAAGCTGATCTGGATTATGATCAACGAGAGGATGGTGGTCATCCTCCAGGATAAACTATGCCTCTTCGAAAAGACTTGGGACCCCTGGGTGCGATACCTGACGGGTTCCGGATAAAGGGGATCACCCCCCTAATGGGGGTACTGGGTGGCCTGTGTGGGCTACCTGAGCCCTCCTTCTGTGGTCCTGGACACCAACTTTCTATCTCTTGCTCTTTCTTTTCTTCTACTACATCTCAACCTCTCCCTTGTTTCTCCTTCTTTTGTGTCTCTTTCGTTCTCTACCACACTGTGACTTAGGTTGATGTGATTACAATACCTAGGGCTGTTATTGCCTTTTGCTACAACCTGTTGTGGCTACTATAGAACTTACCTGATCTGTGATTTAGCGCCATCTATTTTGGATGAGCAGCTTTTCTATATATATATATATATATATATATATATATATATATATATATATATATATATATATATATATATATATATATATATATATAAACGGTCTAGTGGGTTGGAGACAGGGTGTTCGCTTCCTCCCTCGAGGCGCAGTGTGTTCCCTTGGGGGCGCTGGAGGGAGCGGGGTGGGGCCCGGTCTGGCTCCAGCCCACGACAAGAGCCACTGACCAACTATCTTTGGGGTTTTTTTGTTCAGTTTGCCATATTTCTGCTTTCCTCTGTTGACCTTGTTACATATTGCTAATTGTATGCTCCTTCCCGTAGTGATTATTGCCTGTTTATACCATGAGTGTTTCTCTTTTTTCCTAAAATCAATAAAAATATTGAAATCTAAAGGTGAAAATTGGGGTAGATCGGTATTTTGACTTGATTTGTGACTTGACCAAAATAAATGACTTGACTTGACTTGCTTGACTTCTAGCAGTGACTCGACTTGACTTGCTTGCTTTTCGCCACAGTAACTTGGGACTTGCTTGAGACTTGAAGGTTAAAACTTTAGACTTGCTTGTGACTTGCACATGTGTGACTTACTCCCATGTCTGGAGCTATGCAGTGCAGTAACACTTGTCTCTTTTCAATCTGGATGGATAAAACCAGGGCTGGCCCAAGACATTGTGCTGCCTGGGTCCAAGAATGAAACGCTGCCCCCCCCCCTTAAAAAACCACGCCCACCAAAAATTTGGCAAGATGTGGGTGCGGGAGCCAGTGCGTAAAAAAATTGCACAGGTTCCCACACCCGCATAAAAAACATGCTGCTTTAAGAAAACATGTGGGGGTGCCATTCACTCCTTAGGGCACCCCTATGCACTGAAAAAATATGGTGTGATTTCCTGCACACATAAACACAAAAGCACCATGCTGTTTCTGTGCAGCCACATTTAAACAAAGGTTCTGGAAGCATAGGTACAGCAGCCTATTCTAATTAATTGGCTGCTTTGCGTATGCAAATGCCGCCCACACCTTGTGTGTTTCCATGGGCAACAGCTTTACTTAAATCTCAGTTTTTGCACATCAGCTCCATTACTATTGGGTGGGCTGGAGGGGGCAGTTCTCTTTAGCCAATGATCAGCACTTGATGAGAGAAACTTGCCCTAAGTAAATATAGTGCAGCCCACTATACCTGCTGATAGTGGGTTGCACTTTTTTTAATCGGGCCAAGTCTTTCTCATTGACAAGATGTACAGTACACATCATGTACTTACTACTATGATCCTGACAGGAACGGCTCCATAGCAGCAGTGTTGCTAACCTACAAGATTAAAATTTACTGACACAGCCAAGTTTTTACTGGCATTTTAAAAAGTTAAAACAATTAGTTTTAGGGGAAACTTCAGTATTTAAACTACAAACAAGTACAGTATGCAATTAGCAATGATTTAAGGTAGATATTAGGGCAAAAAATATATTTCTCATTTTCAGTAAAGGCAGATTATTCTAACCCATCAGTATTTTGTCACCTATGTCAAACTGGAGAGATTTCCCCTTAATTTCTGTCCCCACAGAGGGAGAGAGAGAGACTCCTCCATATTGCCCTTTTCAGAGAGAGAGACTGCTCCACAATGCCCCGCACAGAGAGACTGCTCCCCATTGCCCTTCTCAGAGAGAGAGAGAGAGGGACTGCTCAAGGTGCCCCACACAGAGAGACTGCTCCACAGAGAGACTGCTCCACATTGCTCCACACAGAGAGACTGCTCCACAAAGAGACTGCCCTTCTCAGAGAGAAAGACTGCTCCACAAAGAGACTGCTCCACATTGCCCTTCTAAGAGAGAGAGAGCTTCATGTTGCCCCACACAGAGAGATTGCCCCGCAAAGAGAAACTGCTCCGCAGAGTGACTGCTCCACATTGCTCTGCACAGAGAGACTGGTCCACATTGCCCCGCACAGAGAGACTGCTCCACGTTGCCCTGCACAGAGAAACTGCTCCACATTGCCCCGCACAGAGAAACTGCTCCACGTTGCCCCGCAGAGAGAAACTGCTCCACATTGCCCTGCACAGAGAAACTGCTCCACATTGCCCCGCACAGACAAACTGCTATACAATGAGACTGCTCCACATTGCCCTGTACAGAGAGACTGCTCCACATTGCCCCACACAGAGAGGCCGCTCCACATTCCCCTGCACAGAGAGACTGCTCCATATTGCACCACACAGAGAGACTGCTCCACATTGCCCCGCACAGAGAGACCCTCCACATTGCCCCTCACAGAGAGATCGCTCCATAGAGAGACCGTTCCACATTGCCCTGCACAGAGAGCCCGTTCCACAATGCCCCACACAGAGAGACTACTCCACATAGAGACCGTTCCACATTGTCCCGCACAGAGAGACTGCTCCACAGAGAGACCGTTCCACATTGCCTCACACAGAGAGACCACGCCACAGAGAGACCGCTCCACATTGCCCCGCACAGCCACAGAGAAACAGACAGACTGTGGTGCTCCCCACAGTGAGAAACTGCACTACTAAAACAGAGAGAGCCTCAGCCTGCCCAACAAACAGACTAAAGAGACTGCTCCCCCTTCTCGGCCCACATTTGCCAGCACTTCAAGTTTGTTTTCCTGACTCACCTACTAGTTCTTACTGGTAATGCGCAAAATACAGTTCAGAGGCCTGCCCCACTCCTGGCTGCCCGCATCTTCTTCAAATTTGTCAAATGTGGTGGCTGTGGAGGGGGGGGGGGGGGTGAGTGAGTTATAGTTGAGATCTGAATGCTGATTGGCTGAGAGTCAGCGGGGGGCGGAACAATTGCTACAGAGGCGCAGACAAGATTGGATCGTCTCATCTGACTCTCGGCATTCGGCATCTTCCTGCAAGCCCAACTCCAGCAGAGCTGGCAGTGGCGGATGCAAGCTCCTGCTATGAGCCTGTACTTTTCTGGGAGAGCTGCTCCACCCGGCTCCGCTCTCCAGTCCCGCCCCCTAGCAGTACAACATGCAAGGATGACACTGCACAGTAGAGGGAGGGAGCCAACCGGAGGTGTTGTCAGTACTGATGTGCCCGCTCTGCAACACAGCCAAGAGAGTGATCCTTACACTGCACTCTCCTGGACAAAGCGTCAGTCCACCCCTGTTGCCGTGGCTGCCCCTCCCAAAGTGCCGCCTGGGTCTAATGGACCCAATGGGACCCATGGTAGGGCCAGCCCAGGATACAACACAAAACCAGCCTTCAGCACTTCTGGCCTGCAATGCATGGGCCTGGCCACACTCTCCTCTCCACTTCCTGTAAGACATTCATATATATATATCCTTGGGGGGTTTCCTGACCTTTAAGCAGGGACAGGAAACAACCTCTTAACAGGAAGAATCTGTTTGTCACAAGAAATCTATGGTAGTTACCAGGCATGAATGTAAACAACCTCGCAGACAGTGTACAAAAGAACCCTTTCCCTACACAGAGCTGCACCAGATTTTGTACTCTGCAGTTTTAGTAAATCAACCCAATTGTTTACTACTGTTATGTGACCACAGTGATCACATGGTACCTGCACAAGCCCGGTACAACGATCTGTTATCTGTTGTGTCTGGTTGACAGATGACAGCGAATGACAGATGGCGCTGCAGAATGGCCCGTGGCTGGGAGGAAGTCAAATAATGTCCACTGTATTGTTTGTCGGATTTTGAGGAAAATATTTAATCCATTTTGGAATAAGACTGTAACATAGCAAAATGGGGAAAACACACTGTGTATATATATATATATATATATATATATATATATATATATATATATATATATATACATACAGGGCTAAAAATTTAAAGTCCTGAGCTACTAGCCAGGCCTTAAGGGTTACTCGCCACCAGTTGCCCCACCCAACTCCTACCCTGCCCCGTCCCTAATTCCGCCCCTAAACACACCCTCGTAAATTATCTCATAAAATTACACTGTTAAATGTTTTCGCATTAATGCAGAAGTTACAAAAATAAATATTAATCACAACGTTTTCAGTGCCCATCAGTGCATCCTCATCAGTGCCCATCAAGGGTCTGGAGGGTGGGGGCTGAAGAGCACTGGGGAGGGGCTGGAGGAGGGGCTGAAGAGCACTGTGGGGGGGCTAAGGGGGGGCTGAAGAGCACTGGGGGGCTGAAGAGCACTGAGGTGCTGGAGGGGGGCTGAAGAGCACTGGGAGGGCTGGAGGGGGGTGCTGAAGAGCACTGGGGAGGGCTGGAGGGGGGGCTGAAGAGCACTGGGGAGGGCTGGAGGGGGGGGGCTGAAGAGCACTGGGAGGGCTGGAGGGGGGGTGCTGAAGAGCACTGGGGAGGGCTGGAGGGGGGGCTGAAGAGCACTGGGGAGGGCTGGAGGGGGGGCTTAAGAGCACTGGGGGGGGCTGGAGAGGGGGGGGGCTGTACAGCACTAGGGGGGCCAGCAAAAAAAAAAGAAGTTGGATAGAGGGGGATGGGGCGGCTGCATATAGAGGAATTGATCTTTGCATATTCCTCCTGCAAGCACTGAATGCCTGCAGAGAGGAGAATCAGGCATCCAGCCCGGCGATCAATTCCTCTATATGCAGCCGCCCCACTGCTCCTTCTATGCAGTCACACAGGGAGGCTGCTCAATCCTCGGGCACTCACCTTCTTCCAGCCCCCGTGAGCAGTGCAGCACAGACGGAGGGAGCAAGCTGCCTTAGCAGGAAGAGATGATTGGCGCGAGTACCGCATGAAGCATGAAGATAACCCCCATTGGTATACCACTGCTGGCCGGATAGTGTCAGAGCGCAGACCATCCAACTGTAACAGCTTGTAATTGCCGGGCGCTCTGTGACACACACAGTCCCGCCCCTATCCCGCCTTCTTTGATAGACGTCACGCGTCCTGGTTGGCCAGGTGTTTTGTCCATCAAAGAAGCCGGGATAGGAGGCGGGACTGTGTGTGTCAGCGAGCGCCCGGCAATTACAATTAAAGCTGTTACAGTTGGGTGATCCGCGCTCTGACATTATTCAGTCCGTCAGGTGGCCGGCTTTCATCTCCTCTCGCTCCCGGAGCTCGCCCTACATAATTTTCCACTCTCAAAATGCGAGCAGGCGAGTTGAAAATTTGAGGGCTGTATATATATATATATATATATATATATATATATGTAAAGCACTATGTAAATTGATGGTGCTATATATCTACCTGTAATAAATAGACCATATCTAGTCTTTAAGCATGCAGATTTTGCTTCCAGGTTAGTGGTAGCACAATGTTGTGCCTTGCTAATCTTTTTATTCCAGTGCAAAATGAGACAGACAGATTGGCTGATTAAAAAAATTGATTTGCAGCTAAATTAAAAATGTACATATTTCAAATAACTAGTGGAGAGTGGAGTGGAGAAGGGTTTGAACGCTAGTAAGTTTTTTTTGCTGTCTATGCACGTGTGCACCATTTGAGATCTCACTTTTTGTACCCTTGGGGCCTTTTTTAAGCCACTTCCCAAGTATACTGAAAAATTCTAAAAGGTTAGGCTCTCGCTGTTTTGGGTAAATAAAGGAGGTGGAAGATAGATGATACGAGGCTGCAGCTAGCACTGAAAGTATATCCTAAAACTTGGTAAAGTAGAGATGTGGGGTAGTGCTGCGCTACCACTCTGGACAATAATATGTGATTAAAAAATATATACTGATAGTAAATCAATAAAAACCGTGATAAGTGTCTCAATTCGATAATAGGAAAGAATGCCAAAAAATCACGTGAACCATCTCATAAATTACCAGATATCTCAGAAGAAAGTGCAGGTGATGGACAGTGAAGTGCCCCCTAACTGTGTGGTTTGCCTCTCACCTGACACTTTCTTATATAAAAGCTTTGGGATATGGTTATATGATATCTCCAGGGGTCCTAGGGAGGGATCCCTTTCCTGGCGCCTGGCAATGGTATGACCTCTTATGGGGGATGGATCTCTCCTGGGGTCCTGTGATTGGGGCTCTCCTAGGGTCCTGTGGATGGGGCCCTGGTGGTGCTCTCCACTACTCCTGAGGATCTCTTAGCATGGGGGTACAAATGCAAGCCTCTCATGGTGTAGTAATTTCATCAATTTATTGGTTAAAAAATAGTAAAACTTACATTTAGATAAACAATGTACAGCACAGTATGAATACAGGGTTGTGCGTCTCTTCCTTAGTATGTCACTTCAGGGTCTCCATGTCCTACGCGTTGCGTCACGTGCATCATGACTTCTTCCGGGATACGAAGGGAGTGCATAGAGATGCTTTTTATCTAGAGGGGCGGCACTAGAGGTCCAAATGTAGATGAGGGAAAATGCCTTCTTCTTCGGAGATATCTGGTAATGCTATAGTCGCATGCTTACCTTGGATAGTTATCATCACAAGCACCCAGCATTCGCCTTAGAAAAAAACAACCAAAATCACAGGACTACAAGTGAAGAGACCAAATTGGAATCATAACCTAGAGCACCTCACCATGCACTTTAGATAAATCAAGTGTTTACATAATATTATTATTTGTTTTCACTGTATTAAGGCATTGGTATTGGAATATTTATTCATTTTCTAACCAATGATCCATCCTATTGCACTAGATTAGTCATCTTTGGCTAAATAGTTTTTGCACTATCCAACACCTTATTGTGGCACATTTATTATTCATTTTGGATTACTTTATTTTTTATTTATTGTATGCTTGCATTATATTATGCCAGATATTTATGCTTTCATTTATTTATGAGATCTTTCACGTGATTTTTTGGCATTCTTTCCTATTATCGAATTGAGAAACTTATCACGGTTTTTATTGATTTACTATTGGTATATATATTTTTTTCACATATTATTGTCCAGAGAGGTAGCGCAGCACTACCCCACATCTCTACTTCCCAAGTATAGCCTTTAAAATAATGAGGATAATCAATAATTCATTCCCATCCTCTTGCATCAATTTTAAAGGATCAAATCCTGCCAACACCTGCCCACCAGTTAGATCAGTAAGCCATGGGGCCATTTCAATGCACAGTGAAATTACCAGTTTTAAAATTGGCAATATTTCACCAAAGTGGAAGCCCTCAGTTTACTTTACAGAGCTAAAAAGGTGAAATTTCCAAAAAACAAACAACCCCCCCCCCCCCCCGCAAGGGTATTTTTATGTTAGAGGATGCAATCAGGGTACTTTGGTTTATTTCATTTTGTGTTTTTTTTTTATGATTTTTTTTAATACTGTTGTTTTAAATAATTTATTTTACTTTTTTGTTATATTTTTTCTTTCCGTGAAAAAAAATATAAAAAATTGAGGCTAATGGGGGAATTTTTTGACACAAGAACAGGACCGAAATGGTTGAATGCAGCTCCTGTAACCTGCAGGAGAGATTTAAAACTCATTACATCCTTAAAAGCTAAAGCCACCCTAAATTCACCTTCCTCATTAACTCTTGAATAGCGTTTGAGAAAATGCTGTGCAGGAATGATGTAATTAATGTAAACCAAGGCTGATTAACCTGTCATTTAGAGACAAACTAAGCTAATTTTTAAATGCTATTGGTAAATGCACACTATTGCTCATTCTAAAGCTGTAAGAACAAAGAAAACATTCTCACTTCATGTGTCACACATGTCCTTGCCCTAACATGAATTTTCATTCTACTACACTTGTCCTTCTTGTCCTTACTATAGTCATACAAGCACACTACAGCGGCCAAGGCTAGTCAGGAAATCATTAACCCATTAAAATATTTTTGCAGTGCATTCTAACTCTATAAGAGTATAGGCAGAAAGCAATAATTTCCATGGTTAGAAAAATGGCTCCTAGATCTTAACACTACAATACAACATAGCTAAACATCTGTGCGTATTATAGGTATGCTCCTCTATTTCTTTTTTAATGTACTTCAAATTAAAGGTGGTCTCTTGACTGAATATCCCCCGTGGGAGTAACATTTAGTGGTTGGATGACTGCTGCATTCTACAAGCTTTAAATTCACCTGCAGTTCCTCTGCTGGTGCAATCTGGTATTGCATCTCAAGCATCATTCTAATTGAAACCATCAAGGTAATATATAAAATCTTGCAAAAAATTTGGAATGAACCACTTCTGGACTGGAAGGATTTGCCCACTTAATGACCAGGCCATTTTTTTGCGATTCGGTACTGCTTTATTTTAACGGACAATTGCGTGGTGGTGCGACACTGTACCTAAAAAAAAAAATTGATGTGCTTTTTTCCCCCACAAATAGAGCTTTCTTTTGGTGGTATTTGATCACATCTGTGATTTTTATTTTTTGTGCTATAAACAAAAAAACAGCGACAATTCTCAGAAAAAAAACAATATTTTTCACATTCTGCTATTTAACATTCCTAAAAAAAAAAAAAAAAAATGTAATCAAAATTTGTTAACATTTTAAGCCAATTTGGGTAATGCTACATATTTTTGGTAAAAAAAATTCGCAAAAACCATAGTTTGATTTGTTTGCGTTAAACTTATAACGTATACTAACTACGGGAAAGATTTATGTCATTTTTATTGTTTTTTTTTTTTTTTTTTACAAGTAATGGCGGCGATCTGCAATTTTTTGCGGGACTGCGACATTGCGGCGGACAGATCGGACCCCTAACTGACATTTTTGACACTTTTTGGAGGACCAGTGACATTACTACAGTAATCAGTGCTAAAAATATGCACTGTTACTGTAATAATGACACTGGCAGGGAAGAGGTTAACACTGTGGGCGATCAAGGGGTTAAATGTTTACCTGGGGGCGTGTTTATAACTGTATAGGGGTGTGGATTGTGAAATGATCACAGAGACCTGTGATCCTATATAGAAGGATCAGAGGTGCTCTGTGATCATTCCAGAGAGAAGAATGGTCAGCTGTGTTTACAACAGCTGACAGTTCTTCCCTGTCAGCGGGGAGCGATTGCGGGTGTCAAGCGGCTCCGATCGGAGCTGCCTGCCCCATGCACTGGATTCCCCCGCTGCCAAGTGGGGGCGGTAGCGTGCCGCCAGCAGCGCACACTCGACCTTTAGCTACAGGCGCGTGACTGACGTATACCTACGTAGTTTCACTCAGGAGGGCCTCCCTGCTGCAGTAAATCGGCGGTGGGCAGTCTGGAAGCGGTTAAATTCATCTGCAGTTCCTCTACTGGTGCAATCTGGTATTGCAACTCAAGCATCATTCTATTTGAAATCATCAAGGTAACATATAAAATCTTGCAAAAAATGTGGAATTAAGGAAAACATTATATATAAAATATATATATATATATATATATATATATATATATATATATATACATGTATATATATTGTCCTAATATATGGTTATATGCAAGTATGCAAGAGTCAGCATCTTCATGCAGGGTTGGTTTCAGTTAGCATATTTATTTATTTAATGGCAGTACATGGTATTAGCTATTTGCCAAAATGCCCTGTTAGCATTGATAGGCTATGTCTGCTACTGTATGACATGCTCATTAGCATGTGCACTACCCAAAAAATTGTTTTGTTTTTCGTTTTCGTTTCATTTGTTTTTTTCTTTTTTGTGTTTAATCGAATCATTCATTATAATTGGCATTCGTTACTTTGGATCATTCATAACTTCGGATGCATTCGTATTCATTCTGTTCCATTCATTTAGATGCCCACCGCAGCCTGTCTGGACTCTGGGTGGAATGCAGTCTGACACAGAAAAACACACAAGGGAATAAGGGACAAGCTCATTGGACAGAGATAACACACTAACACTGCCCATCCGAAAGTGGAATGAATCTGAATATATCCAAAAGAAATACAAATACCAATGGATTCATCACTTATTTCTTTATATATTAAGTGATAATGAATAATCGGAAAGAACAAAAATACGAAAACGAAAGTATCCGAATTTAATCGATTAATTAAACTAGGAGGTTGAATCGTTTTTTCTTTCTTTCAGATTTTTGTATTTTTTTCCTTTTGGATTTTCGTTCTTTTAAATTTTTTATTCTTTCAGACAATTCGTTTTCGTACACATTTGTCAAAAGAGTCTTTCACTCATTTGGATGCTC
This sequence comes from Pelophylax lessonae, assembly GCF_965119305.1. Lineage (NCBI taxonomy): Eukaryota > Metazoa > Chordata > Amphibia > Anura > Ranidae > Pelophylax > Pelophylax lessonae. Next base: position 248,940,261 of record NC_138775.1, on the reverse strand, counting down.
CTGAATTAATGAATATCCCGAAATTAGTCAGAAAACTAAATGAGTTGCACATGCCTAATGCTCGTTATGTAACTCCTATGATCAGAAGAGTGGGATTTACTTATGATATATGGAATAGTCTTTAAGTAGAGAAAAGAAAAGTATTACTTAGTCTTAAAATTTGAACTCAAATTTGATCACTATGGTGAATCAGTGAACAGTGTACCTATTACATAGAAGAAATAACATACCTTTGTTATTTTAAAGCTTGTCTATATTATTATTATTATTATTTTTGTTCTGTACTTTTCATTGCAATGCCTATTCCTCTAGTAAATCATTCCTACACCTATTCACATCCATGTTTTCAACTCTCACCCCTTCCATAAATAACATGTATAGAAACTGTGTTCAGTGATGTCATCTGTTTTTATCACCTTTTAGTAAATGCCTTTGGTAGAATTTATTATGATGGTTCAACTAACATACCTTCTGTTGGAAAACCACGTAGGTCAAACCTAAACTTTTGTTCCTTGACTTTGACCTTTTCTATTCAAGCTTTTGTAGAATTTACAAGAATACAGGAATTCAGCAGCAATTGAGGGTAACGGAGTGAACTCCATCCTTTGCTTGTGTCATGGCCATACAAAACAACTAATGGAGAGATGAAGTGTGAAAAGACAGTACTGAAAACAAAAAAATAAAGTTTGTTAACAAAAACAACAACAATGACAATAATATTATTATTTAGCATCTTTATGATAGAGAGTCTGATTATTTTTCTGCTCATTATAAAAATAAAATAATAATAAAAATAATATTAAGGAAAAGAACAATTTGGAGTATGGAGGAAGAGAACAGAGAGGCAGGCAGTGTATTCTCCCTAACAATACTGCTAACAGAAAACAGAACTTTTCTTTCTTTTTCTTTCTTTCTTTCTTTCTTTCTTTCTTTCTTTCTTTCTTTCTTTCTTTCTTTCTTTCTTTCTTTCTTTCTTTCTTTCCTCTCTTTCTTTCTTTCTTTCCTCCCTTTCTTTCTTTCTTTCTTTCCTCTCTTTCTTTCTTTCTTTCTTTCTTTCTTTCTTTCTTTCTTTCTTTCTTTCTTTCTTTCTTTCTTTCTTTCTTTCTTTCCTCTCCCTCTCTTTTTATCTCTCTTTTTATCTCTCATTCTCTCTTTCTCTCTTTTTATCTCTCATTCTCTCTCTCTCTCTCTCTCTTTCTATATGAAAAGTCCTGCATGCTGTATCTCTGGTGCCACTGAAATGAAAGAAAAACATGGCAAAAACTCACCATATTTTTCATTTTTGGAGCATTTTTGAGTCACATGTTCGTTTTTCACAGGTACAGGCAACCAAAAAACGCACCAGAAATGCACTGGAAATGCATCTAAAAATATGGTAAAAACTAATATGCATTTTCTTTTTGTGCTGCAAGTTTGCTACAGAGCAGTGTGAAATTCTTTTTTTTGCATGCTAATAATAGTTAATGTACAAAATATACTAGTATATTTCCACGCGCCACTGGAAAAAAAGGTTGAATATGGTATAAAGTGCAATCTAATATTAATTCCTAATTAATAAATAAATAAATAAGTGAAGTAGCAGCTGCTGTATAAAAATAGTGAGGTAGTTGTAAGCAATTGGTCTAGCAGACCAAATACAGCGCTTGCTTGGTGTTAAATCTAAAACAACAATCTAGTGAATATAAAGTGCAATAGTGTTGGATACAATTAATCACACAAATATTAATGTAGATAAATGTATAAATAAACTAGATAAAAATCAATTCCTGTGAATAAAAACGTGCATGAATCTTGAAAAGATAAATAGTAGTTAAGAAATATAAATCGTGATTGGTAATAGTTTAAAACAAATAGTGTCCTTAAAAAATGATTGTCCAAAGTTCATACAAAGTGCTCATGCTCAGGCTTGATAAATATAATCTCGGCTGTTTCTGATCCCAAGTGGGTAATTTGGTTGGGTCACTTACCAAATGAAGTAGATACTCAATGCCGTACGGCATCAGAACCAATCAGGCTTTGTAAGCCCCCTGGGCTCAATGGATCTCCTCGAGGTGTTATCCCATGTCCTGGCAACAGTCCCTCAGGCTCCCGTAGTATACGATCCAATTCGATATGGGGGAGAGAGAAGAATACTCCAGATAGTTCAGTATTTTAAGTTAAGGCAGTGTATTTACCCTTATCGGGGTTTTCAGCATTAAAAGTATCTTGCAAACATTAGCATTGGTGGTCAGCATTGCGGTGCGGGCTGCACGTCATCTCGGAACTAGCTTCCAGCTTCCGGCTTGTGCTCCAACCAACGTAACGTACCCACGCTATGCGTTCCAAGCTAACGCGTTTCGTGACTTCCGGTAACATCTTCAGAGCTTGTAATAATAGTTAAGAATAATAATTTAATAATAATAGAGATAATAATAATAATGATTTAGAATAATAATTTAGAAAAGAATACCAATTTTTGCAGCTCATGAGAAGTGTTATTATTGACATAATAATTGATCATTTCCATATGATTATAAGGAAAAGATAATAAAATGAGAAACACAATTGAACAGGATTTATCGCCTATCATGGACAAGACTGATAGACATTAGCAAAAAAAAAAAAGCAATGTAACATTAGGAAGGGTTTCCAAGGTGGTAGCTGGAACTACTATTCCTGCATGCCCTACTCACTCTCACAGCCTGAGTAGAAAAGCCTGCCCCCCTGTCAGCATGCTGTAGACCAGGCATGTCCAACCTGCGGCCCGGGGGCCACATGCGGCCCGGAACCCCAGGCAATGCGGCCCACTGCCCCCTGACAATTTTTTTTTGCTGGGGAGGAAGGAATTTGGGTCGGAGGCATGGCCACAGCGGCTTCCAACTAACGGTAGACAGAGGCTGCCTCGGAGGGGAGGGGAGGCGAGCATGTGCAGTGTTTGTGACTCCTACCACCATGACCACTTCAAATCACTGAAGTAGTCATGGTGGTTAGAGTGTTCCTTTACTATATCTCAGAAGATGTAAACCTCTGTATACTGGTTCCATTTCATTTGATCATCCTCTAGTTGTGTTAAATTAGTGCGGGGGGGGGGGGGGTGCGGCGGTGCAGGAAGGGTGCATCGGCATTTTATTACTTATATACCTTAACTATAGTATATATTTTATATGCGGACCGAGAACATTTCTCTACACTCCGTGTGGCCCAGAGAAGCCAAAAGGTTGGACACCCATGCTGTAGACAGATACTTGCTCTTCACGTGAAAGCAGGGGTTTCTCTGCAGACATTCAGTATGCCCCCTGCTTTTAGTCAGTGCTAAAGCTCTCTAGTTTTGCAAATTGTAGACCATAGGGGTGTGTAAGACATCTTCAGAGAGACCACTGCTTCTCCAGGAAAGCAAAGGTCCTTCTCCAACATGTGCTAGCTTAGGCTTTTCTCCTGAGGCTCCAACATGTGCTAGCTTAGGCTTTTCTCCTGAGGCTCTGATGGCTTTGTGAAGTAAACAGCTGGAAGCCATTCCTTTTGTTTTGATAAACTTGGAGAGTATTTAGCTGATTTAAAATGAAAAGTTCAAGTGGGCTTTATTGCATGCATAACTTGATCAAATTAGGTTACATGGCTAATTTTTTTTTTTTTAACTTTAGGCATAACTATACACTTTCAAAAAGGGTTCAAGCAGCCATAATGGTTTTGCCAGAGTATACATATGGGAGTCACAAGAGAAGCCGCAGTGCACCCTGCAGGCCTGCCAACCAATTCCCAGTCTCCAAGGATGAAAGCATATATTAAATGGAATGGCTCAGTACACACTTCTAGAGGTGGAAGTATGCAATGTCTGACATGAACTGACATCTCAGCAACCTTTCCAGTCAGTAAATGTGGGTCCATTAGAAGAACCACATGGCTATTTCTTCTAATAGAGAGGAAACATGTGACTAAAAAAGTTTCAGTGCAAAAATAGGGTCTGGCACCCTTAGGTACAGGTCTACTGTGCCTAATGGCAAATCCAACTTGGGAGACATAAAACAAACAAAGTCCTTTTAGAGCAGATTTTTCCAAACTTTTTCCAAACTTCCTAAGCAAAGGCACAGTTTACTGTCCTTCAGACTTTAGGGGGGCCTACTTGTGGCCAGTGGGGTAGAAAACTGGGAGCAGACAATGTCTCAGGCTTGGTAGTCAGCGGTGGTAGAACAATTACATATTGCCGTAGGTCAATAGGAGGAGTGCCCCATCATTAGTAGAAGTGGAAGAAATAATACCCTATCGTTGGGCTTAGTGGAAGGAATACTGCCCCATTGTTGGTGTCAGCGGAAGGAATAAAGCCCCATCGTTGGTGTCAGTGGGAGGAATAGCGCACCATCATTGGTGTCAGTGAGAGGGATTGTACCACATCGTTGGTGTTGGTGGGAGGAATAGTGACCTATCATTTGTGTCAGTGGGAGGTATAGTGCCCCACCGTTGGTGTCAATGGGAGGAATAGTGCCCCATTATTTGTGTCAGTAAGAGGGATAGTCCCCCATCATTGGTGTCAGTGGGAGGCATAGTGCCCCATTGTTGGTGTCAGTTGAAGAAAAAATGCCTCATCGCTGGTGTCAGTGGAAGGAATAATGCCCCATATCAGAGAGAGAGAAAGTGCCCCAGGGGCCAGATAAAGGCAAGCAAAGGGCTGCAGTTGGCCCGTGGGCCACAGTTTGCAGTCCACTGTTTTAAAGTTTAGAACAGAATAGTCCAATTGAAAGCCATCAGGATTTGTAAGTACAGAGTGATTGAAGAAGATAAAAAAAGTATTTTCTGTGTAGGATTGAAACTAAAAAATTGACCAAATAATTTACATTGAAAACAGTACTAAATGTAATTTAAAGTACAGTATATCTAAAGCCAAATGTTTTTTTTTTATTTTTTCCCCTAGTGTCCCATTGTCTAACATCCTTTAGGTTTCTGTGCCAGAAAGAATCTCCAAAGAGAGTGAACAAGTGTCCCCATTGGAAGATTTACCCTCTATTCATGTTCCGATGACAACAGTAAAATTTTCGACTCCCCTTTACCTTTTGTCCTAGTGACTAGGGTCACAGAACAAATAGAGAGAATGAACCTTCCCAGTGGAGACACAGAAAGAAAATACAACCTGGCAAAGGTTTCATGACTCCCCCGCTCTGTCCAAGTCCAAATGCAACGATCGACTTTGGATAGCATCAACCACTTCTGGACCAGAAGGATTTACCCCCTTAATAACAAGGCCATTTTTGCGATACAGCACTGCGTTATTTTACCTGACAATAGCGTGGTCGTGTGACGCTGTACCCAAAAAAAATTGATGTTCTTTTTTTCCCAAAAATAAAGCTTTCTTTTGGTGATATTTGATCATCTCTGCAATTTTTATTTTTTGCTCTTTAAATCTAAAAAAGAGCGACAATTCTGAAAAAAAATATATATATGTATATATATATATTTTTTACTTTCTGCTATAAAACGTTCCCAATAAAAAAAAAATAAAAAATCTAATTTTTTTATCATTTTAGGCCAATTTGTATTCTGCTACATATTCTTGGTAAAACAAAATCCCAATAGGTGCAAAAAAACAAGGAGTTGAGTGAAAGCCCTGGTGTGAGGGTCGAACACAGACACCTTGTTTGAAGTGAGGAAGGTCTAGAAATAATGAAGAAAAGGAATGAAAATAGTGAAATTTGGCAGAAAAAAGGAGAATGGGGAAAAGTTGAAAGAAAAAGGGAAAGCAAGAGGGCTGAAAGAAAAATGGTGGAGGGGAAAGAAGGAAAAAGAGGGAGGGAGTGAAGGGAAAGGGGGAAATAGAAAAAAGGAAGGAAAGAGGAGGGAGGAGGGGGGGGGGGAGGGAGGAGGGGGGGGGGAAAAGAAGGAAAGGGGAGGAGAGGGAAAGAAAAGAAAGGCAGAGGGTTGGATGGAGAGGGAAAGGGGGAGATAGGAAGGAAAATTAGTAGAGGGCTAGTGGGATTTTAACGGTACTTGAATCAACGATGGAAAAACCACCATGTATAAAAATATATAAATTTTATTATTCCATTAAAAATTACATACAGAAAGAAGAGAAAAAAAGATTATTGTAAAATAAAAAATTGTACAGAATAGATTACCATCATAGTCATATCAATTACATACAGTTCTGAACATTGCAGGCAGTATCGATGTTATGCAAGCTCCGATAGCCCCAAAACAGGGTACCGGGCATTAACCCAACATGTTTCGCGGGTTTCAACACTCCGCTTCTTCAGGGGTGTAAAATTGTACACTATATTGGTTGCCTTAGAGTTCCTGTGCAATAGAAATATGTTATGAGAACATTGTAATCAACAGTTTTATGCAGAGGGGTTATTTGCATGCACAAACACATACAGGTCCAGGGTTCCCACCACCAAAACACATGCAGGGGTATCCACCCAGTGAACGCCTCACCCACGGATGTGGAGGGGGTCATTAGGGTAGCGTGATTTTAATAATAAAGGTTATGTGTGACATTGTCACAATACCTGTATGTGATAGTATCAGTATCTGGTAGGTCATAGAATGCCCATGAGGTTGTATGGCCAGACAAAGTGGCACTTCTTTCTGTTGAGCATAAAAATATTTATGTAATGCCGTAGCCAAGGGGGGGCTCTAGGCCTTTAAGGACACACAGCTCCATTAAGATTAAAGCTTACCAAACTTGAGTTGGAAGTATACAAGTGTATCTATAAATACATCATGATGTTCCAAGTAGTTCTTTTTTGGCTCCAAGTTTGCATATAAGCAATTATGGAGGGATGTATGGGTGTTCCGGATGAAGGCTCCCTTTAAGGAGGTAAGAGGCACTTGAATGCCTGTATAGTAAAAAACAGATTGTATATAGATTAGGAGAGCATGAATCTAGGCATATGCAAGTCTGTCATATCCAAAGAATGGCTCCCAGCGCTTACCTCGTGTCTGGTCTGCTAGTGTATACCCCGGCATCTGCAAGGGAATTGTTTGCCCGCCACCTTATGAACATCCCCTCAACCCGGCGCGTATGCGCACTTCCGGGCGGAAGTGACGACATCGCGTCGGGTCAGGTCTCTAACGGCGCTCGCCAATGCACAGGCGCGCGCCGTGCTGCGTAATCCACAACCGCAAGAGCAGCTGTACGCAGCCACATGATCAGACATGGGCGGGGACATGGCCCCATAAGTCTGTCAGTCCAGAGACCACACATCCGTTGGGAGTGCTGAGTGATATCGCCCCCCGCAGTTGGATAGTGGGAAGTAGAGGACAATGAATGTGCATACCAAAGCTCCAATGCGGAAATCAGATCCTGTATAGGTGGAAAATGATTCTTATGAATATTAGAAAAATACAACAATATGACAATAATATATACATATATAAACATGAAACACCAATATTGAAGAAATATTTGCAAAAATACATATATTAAAGGGTATATTGTAGGATGCTGAGATTGTTCCCAATCATAACAGCACCAACAGTAACTAGTACTAGGCATCACACAGAAAGATTTTTTTGTGTGGCCTGTCATATCAAATTATTACAACATAGTCTAAATTTTGGCTGCTGATCTGTAATAAAGAGTAAATATTAGCAAATCCAGGGAAAATAATAAAATGAGAATATAAAGAAGAAGAGGGAAATAAACAAACATATATTGTAAAGTACAATATATGTAAGGTAAGATTGTTTAAAGTGATCCCTCGATTGAATATAAATCGAGGGAAGCTCTCATGGTCCAAATTTGTCCCATATACATGCAGATCGCGGCTGCAATAGGCGGCCCTATGGAACCCTCCACGGGGGTCCCGGATGGTACTATGCAGAGTACAAGATGTGGTGATGTGCCACCTATTCAGCCAAGAAATGGTTTATAAGTAATCATTTCGTTGATACCTGGGGGTTGTGTAGCATTCAATGTTTCAATCCAATAGCATTCTTTTTGAAGAATGCGCTTGTCCCAATTACCTCCACGGGGATCCTGGGGAATAACTTCTAGGACAAAAAATGATACAACGGAATTATCAAAATTATGGTATTTAGACTATGTTGTAATAATTTGATATGACAGGCCACACAAAAAAATCTTTCTGTGTGATGCCTAGTACTAGTTACTGTTGGTGCTGTTATGATTGGGAACAATCTCAGCATCCTACAATATACCCTTTAATATATGTATTTTTGCAAATATTTCTTCAATATTGGTGTTTCATGTTTATATATGTATATATTATTGTCATATTGTTGTATTTTTCTAATATTCATAAGAATCATTTTCCACCTATACAGGATCTGATTTCCGCATTGGAGCTTTGGTATGCACATTCATTGTCCTCTACTTCCCACTATCCAACTGCGGGGGGCGATATCACTCAGCACTCCCAACGGATGTGTGGTCTCTGGACTGACAGACTTATGGGGCCATGTCCCCGCCCATGTCTGATCATGTGGCTGCGTACAGCTGCTCTTGCGGTTGTGGATTACGCAGCACGGCGCGCGCCTGTGCATTGGCGAGCGCCGTTAGAGACCTGACCCGACGCGATGTCGTCACTTCCGCCCGGAAGTGCGCATACGCGCCGGGTTGAGGGGATGTTCATAAGGTGGCGGGCAAACAATTCCCTTGCAGATGCCGGGGTATACACTAGCAGACCAGACACGAGGTAAGCGCTGGGAGCCATTCTTTGGATATGACAGACTTGCATATGCCTAGATTCATGCTCTCCTAATCTATATACAATCTGTTTTTTACTATACAGGCATTCAAGTGCCTCTTACCTCCTTAAAGGGAGCCTTCATCCGGAACACCCATACATCCCTCCATAATTGCTTATATGCAAACTTGGAGCCAAAAAAGAACTACTTGGAACATCATGATGTATTTATAGATACACTTGTATACTTCCAACTCAAGTTTGGTAAGCTTTAATCTTAATGGAGCTGTGTGTCCTTAAAGGCCTAGAGCCCCCCCTTGGCTACGGCATTACATAAATATTTTTATGCTCAACAGAAAGAAGTGCCACTTTGTCTGGCCATACAACCTCATGGGCATTCTATGACCTACCAGATACTGATACTATCACATACAGGTATTGTGACAATGTCACACATAACCTTTATTATTAAAATCACGCTACCCTAATGACCCCCTCCACATCCGTGGGTGAGGCGTTCACTGGGTGGATACCCCTGCATGTGTTTTGGTGGTGGGAACCCTGGACCTGTATGTGTTTGTGCATGCAAATAACCCCTCTGCATAAAACTGTTGATTACAATGTTCTCATAACATATTTCTATTGCACAGGAACTCTAAGGCAACCAATATAGTGTACAATTTTACACCCCTGAAGAAGCGGAGTGTTGAAACCCGCGAAACATGTTGGGTTAATGCCCGGTACCCTGTTTTGGGGCTATCGGAGCTTGCATAACATCGATACTGCCTGCAATGTTCAGAACTGTATGTAATTGATATGACTATGATGGTAATCTATTCTGTACAATTTTTTATTTTACAATAATCTTTTTTTCTCTTCTTTCTGTATGTAATTTTTAATGGAATAATAAAATTTATATATTTTTATACATGGTGGTTTTTCCATCGTTGATTCAAGTACCGTTAAAATCCCACTAGCCCTCTACTAATTTTCCTTCCTATCTCCCCCTTTCCCTCTCCATCCAACCCTCTGCCTTTCTTTTCTTTCCCTCTCCTCCCCTTTCCTTCTTTTCCCCCCCCCTCCTCCCTCCCCCCCCCCCCCTCCTCCCTCCTCTTTCCTTCCTTTTTTCTATTTCCCCCTTTCCCTTCACTCCCTCCCTCTTTTTCCTTCTTTCCCCTCCACCATTTTTCTTTCAGCCCTCTTGCTTTCCCTTTTTCTTTCAACTTTTCCCCATTCTCCTTTTTTCTGCCAAATTTCACTATTTTCATTCCTTTTCTTCATTATTTCTAGACCTTCCTCACTTCAAACAAGGTGTCTGTGTTCGACCCTCACACCAGGGCTTTCACTCAACTCCTTGTTTTTTTGCATTATTATCAGGGATGTTGGTACCATAATACTATTATACAAACAAACATCTGTCTATAAAATCCCAATAGGTGTATATTGATTGGTTTGCGCAAAAGTTATCGCATATACAAACTAGGGGAAAGATTTATGTCATTTTTATTTTTTATTTTTTTTACTAGTAATTGCAGCAATCTGTGATTTTTAGCGGGACTGCAACATTGCGGCGGACAGATCGGACCCCTAACTGACATTTTTGACACTTTTGGGGGGACCAGTGACATTACTACAGTAATCAGTGCTAAAAATATGCACTGTAATGCCTCGTTTCCACTGAGTGGTACGGTCCGGTACGGTATGGTTCGGAAAAGTACACCTTGTGTTTCCACTGCCAATAGTACCCTTTCATGATAGGCATGGTGTAGCAGGAAAGCTGTGATAGACGATTCTCTGTCAACCAATCAAAGTTCTGCAGAGTGTAGCTCCACCCTGTTGGTACGGTACTAATGTGCTTGGTACCCCAACGAAAGGGTCCCAAAAAAGTGGTAAGGTACAGTTCGGAATTAGGGTACCATTCACAATGGAAACGGCCAAAATAGCGTACCGTACCGAACCGTACCGTACCGCTCAGTGGAAACGAGCCATTACTGTATTAATGGGACAGGGAAGGGGTTAACACCAGGTGCGATCAAAGGGTTAAATGTATTCCTAGAGGGTGCTTTCTAACTGTGTGAAGGATGGGCTTGCTGCATGAATACAGAGACCTGTCTTCTTATATAAGAGGAGCACAGAATCCCTGCGTAAAATCCCCCCCTGATGAGGACACGCAAGAGCCCTGTGTCGATATGCGCGGAGGAGGGGCCATACGTCGGAGTGTGAGTACGGCTGAGAGCATTTTCACAGCTCACTGAGCGGATAAACCAGAACAGTTGGAGACCCTTACCTGAGCTTCTGGGCCACTATTTGCAAAATAGCCATTATAGTGTGGTGCGCTGCAAGCACCAATTAAAAGTAAGTGCAATACGTTTATTTTTAATAAAGTCCGTTTATAAGACGTTACTTGCACCATGTATATATCTTTCTTCCTTTCCATGTGAGCCATCCATGAGGGATAGGAGCATCCTGACAGCATTTAAGAAAAAGCAACCCTGCATCCATATCTATTGGATTGAGCACAAGGCCATTACTGACCAAGCTTAAGTACGAGGTCACAGGCATAAAGGTGAGGCACCCACCTGAAAGGGGGGGGGGGGCACAGAGATTGGAGGTGAAATCAAGTTTGCGCACGACCATATTTGAGCACTGGTGATTGGGATTTAATCTCCATACAGAGGAGCATGCTTTGTTTGGACGCTTACAATTTGGATACCAGGCATAAGGAATTGGACACTAATTCACTACATCACTTTGCATGATTTATATGTGTTTGAATATTCATTGTATGGTTATATTGCATATAGAGAATTATTAATTAAGTGTTCAAATTGGATTTAATCAGTGCACAACTGTTGATATATACACATATATATATATATATATATTTTCTACACAGAGTGATACAAATTTTTCACTGCAAATTCATTATTTGTTTCAATTAATTTATTATTAACCACTTTGCCTGTGAGGGGCTGACCGCCGCAGTATATGTACTTGCGGCGGTCAGCCCCTCACAGGCAAAGTGACGTATGGGTACGTCACTAGCCTGTGAGGCTCCGGGAAGCGAGCGCGCGCCGCCGGAGGCGTGATCCCGCTCCCGCGCGGTCAAGGACCTCCCCGCGCGTGTGACCAGTGGACCCGATGTCTGCCGGTCACTCAGCGATCGTCGGTGGAGAGGGAGAAAGGCAGGCAGCTAGTGTAAACAAGCCGCCTGTCATTCTCCCCTGTGTAGAAACAGTGATCGTACGGTTCTACTATGTAGGACCGTTGATCACTGTTCCTACAGCTCAAGCCACAGCCAATCACAGTTAGAATCACGCCCCTAGGGAAACACACCACCCCTCCCTCTCAAAGTTAACATCATTCACTACTAATGTCATTATTACAGTAACAGTGCATATGTATAGCACTGATTACTGTAGAAATGTCACTGATAACCCCAAAAGTGTCAAAAATGTCAGTCAAGGGTCAGATCTGTCTGCCCCAGTCCCACAAAAAAAAAATCGCAGATCGCCGCCATTACGCGTTAAAAAAAAATGACAAAAATCTTTCCCTTTGTTAGTAAACGCGATAACTTTTGCGAAAACCAATCAAAATACGCTTTTTGCGATTTTTTTTTTACCAAACATATGTAGCATAAATCAAATTGGCCGAAAATGTTAAAAAAATTTGATTTTTACATTTTTTTGGGAGGGAATTTCATATAAAAAATTTGAAAAATATTGTTATTTTTGCAAAATTGTCGCTCTGTCGCACAGGTAATCAAATACCACCAAAAAAAAGCTCTGTTTGTGGGAAAAAAAGGACGTCAAATTTGTTTAGGTACAGCATCGCACGACAATGCGTGCAATTGTCCGTTAAAGTCACGCAGTGCCGAATCGCAAAATACCTCCTGGTCAGGAAGGGGGTAAAATCTTCCGGGGCTTAAGTGGTTAATATAAGCTACACAGGTTTGTGCAGCACATATTTATATTATTTTCCAGCAACAGTTTGATACATACAGCCCATGTGGGCTCAATTAAATGCAATGATCAGATGGTCTTCCTGACAATCTACGTAATGTGTGTTACAATCACATATATTGTAATATTTTCTATATATGTCTGTTTTTAATGTATATGTTAATAAACTTTGATATTAATTTTAAATAGTTGTAATTTTCTATATGATTTTTTCAGAGGCACATTTAAATCCCCTTTGGTTCTAACTCTGCCCGTCCAGGGTAGTTTTAGAAATCCCCCCCCCCCCCCCTTTTTCTCCACTTTATATTATTTTATTCACAATGTACAGGTATGTTGTTTCACAGGACAGAGCCGACCTGCTGCAGTAAAACGACGGCGGCTGGTCGGCAAGCGGTTAAAAAAGAAAATTGGGTTCTCACCTGTATTTATTTCTTCATAGCCGATCCTGGTGATCTGCATTGTGCATAAAATATATACAGTCAGGTTGGGCCAATTCCTGAAATAACTGAAATAAATAAATTTACAGCAAGCTAGCGGCATGTTGGAAATGTGAGAACTCAGAGGTAGGTCAAGGCACTTACATGCAGATAAACAGCAGAAAAATGAGGTGAAAAAAACAAGGTAAACAAAGCCACCAAGGCCAACTATGATACCAGTGCATTCTGATGCGCCCAAATCCTATTATAAAATTGGTGTACTTGCATCTACATTCATGTCAACATGAGCGTTACATCGCCGCAGACGGGTTAATCAGGGGAAGAAAACAACCTTTAGCAGAGTAAATGTTTGGGCCCCAAAGCGACGGCTTTGTAAACGTGCCTCCTTCAAAAACTCCAGTGGCGGTGAGTGCCCTGGCCGTTTTTCTCCGCTACGCGCACCCTTGTAATTATGCAACCTCTTGTGACCCATCCATTGTGGGGCCTTTATCCTGGGCTCTGTGTCTCTATCCATTCACAGCCAAGGCTGAGCCTGTGGAAGGTGCAGAGGTGCCTCCATCTGCCACTCTATGTGCTCCCACTCAATACAGAAAATAAGGGTCACGTTGCTGGATCACACACGAGGGCCAAGCCTAAATGAGAAGCAGAGGCTTTGATGCCTATGTTTGGACACAAGCAATTATCTTTAATTATTGTTTTTCTTTTCAGTTTGCCCAACTTAGAGCGTCTTGAAAAGAAAAGCGGAGAGGGTTCAGTGGAGTGAATAACACTTCTTCTCAGAGGAGCACCCCCCTACAACTTGTATTTCTCTCTCTCTCTCTCCCATGTTGAGGGGGGAAAGCCTTAACAAATGTTTAAGGCACAATATGGGTTTTTGGGGGGTTTTCAAGACAATTTCAATAGAAATAAGAACATTTGTACAAAAAAAGCGCAGATGGGATACAATGGTAGGAAAAAAAAAAAAAAAAGCGAGAAGCTGGAGCTTAATGTCTAATAGGAAGGTAAAATTATTTACATCTGGGAAGGAAGTGGGAAGCGGTCCTTCGCTCTCTCCCAAGATCTCATAAATAAAACATTTTTGGGCACTTCAAGGTTTTCTGGAGATTCGCTCAGATAGGCGTCTGAGTCAAGAAAAATGCTCAAATTAAAGAGCTGGCAAGGGTGAATTTCCATTTAACAGCAGTGTGTGCCTGATCTCTCATTTCTGAAAACTTTTAGAGGGGAAACTTGTCTTTCTCAAGTGTTGTGTTTGGAGGATGACATATTTGTTTGTTTGTATCTGTGTATATACGATAGATAGATAGATAGATAGATAGATAGATAGATAGATAGATAGATAGATAGATAGATAGATAGATAGATAGATAGATAGATAGATAGATAGATAGATAGATAGATAGATAGATAGATAGATAGATAGATAGATAGATAGATAGATAGATAGATAGATAGATAGATAGATAGATAGATAGATAGATAGATAGATAGATAGATAGATAGATAGATAGATAGATAGATATTTTTTCAGAACTATGGGTACTATCATCTACCGCGTATTTACTTTGCAAAGTATTTATAGAGACTGCTACCCCTCTCTAAGCACAATGTGATATACAGTATATATACAATATTTATCTATCTATCTATCTATCTATCTATCTATCTATCTATCTATCTATCTATCTATCTATCTATCTATCTATCTATCTATCTATCTATCTATCTATCTATCTATCTATCTATCTATCTATCTATCTATCTATCTATCTATCTATCTATCTATCTATCTATCTATCTATATATATATATATATATATATATATATAGTGCATTGCGAAAGTATTGTTGCCAAAAAGATTTTGGTTTCATCTGACCAGAGCACCTTCTTCCACATGTTTGGTGTGTCTCCCAGGTGGCTTGTGGCAAACTTTAAAAAAACAATTTTTATGGATATCTTTAAGAAACGGCTTTCTTCTTGCCACTCTTCCACAAAGGCCAGATTTGTGCAGTATACGACTGATTGTTGTCCTATGGACAGAGTCTCCCACCTCAGCTGTAGATCTCTGCAGTTCATCCAGAGTGATCATGGGCCTCTTGGCTGCATCTCTGATCAGTCTTCTCCTTGTATGAGCTGAAAGTTTAGAGGGACGGCCAGGTCTTCGTAGATTTGCAGTGGTCTGATACTCCTTCCATTTCAATATTATCACTTGCACAGTGCTCCTTGGGATGTTTAAAGCTTGGGAAATCTTTTTGTATCTAAATCCGGCTTTAAACTTCTGCACAACAGTAGCTCGGACCTGCCTGGTGTGTTCCTTGTTCTTCATGATGCTCTCCGATTTAAACGGACCACTGAGACTATCACAGTGCAGGTGCATTTATAAGGAGACTTGATTACACACAGGTGGATTCTATTTATCATCATTAGTCATTTAGGTCAAATTGGATCATTCAGAGATCCTCATTGAACTTCTGGAGAGAGTTTGCTGCACTGAAAGTAAAGGGGCTGAATAATTTTGCACGCCCAATTTTTCAGTTTTTTATTTGTTAACAAAGTTTGAAATATCCAATAAATTTTGTTCCACTTCATGATTGTGTCCCACTTGTTGTTGATTCTTCACAAAAAATTACAGTTTTATATCTTTATGTTTGAAGCCTGAAATGTGGCAAAAGGTCGAAAAGTTCAAGGGGGCTGAATACTTTCGCAATGCACTGTATGTATATATATATATATATGTATAGGGCTTTTTTTTCAGAGAATAGGTGCAGGGCCATCTTACTGAATGGGCACGCTGGGCAGTTTCCCGGGGGGCCCCACCTGACCAGCGACCCAGCCCAGCATTAGTCCTGATTCCTGTGTGCATCCCGCCACTGAACTTAGCAGGTGGCAAGCGCCTGACGGTCCTGCGCTGCTGTCTGGCCACTCGGGCCGTGGAGGGGGAGCCCACAACTGCAGGAATGCCTGTCCCCCTCTACGGGTACAGGCACACACAGGACAGTCGAGTCTGACTCCTGTCCGTGTGAGTGTTCACCGGACCCAGCCGCCGAACTTGGAAGCTGTCATTAGCCTGGCACTGCTTTACCAATAAATATCCCCTTATTGATAATTTGCATTTTTATTCTTGTGGGTGATTGTGTAGGCGGGGCCCCAGTGCACTGCATTGCTCGGGGCCCTTTAATGCTTTTAAGATGGCACTGAATAGGTGCAGGACCTCCTGCCTTCTGAGTAAGCCTTTGTTTCTTCCCCCTACCCACCTCTGAGCATCATCCCTTGGTTCCACCTCCTACCTACCTCCCAATACTGCCCCTTTTAGAGAATGCACAACCAAGTATTATGTTGTGCTACTAAGTGATATGCACAGAATTTATTAATAATAACAAGAAATACAGTAAAATAGATCCCCTGCTGTGAGCAACAATAGACCCCACCCAAGCAACAGTAGACCCCCCCAGCAAACAATAGACCTCCCTCTGAAACAATAGATCCCCCACACAACAATGTCCCCCCACAACAAAATACCACACCAGCAAAAATAGACCCCAAGCAGCAACAACAGATCTCCTAGCATCCAGCATTAATATACCTTACAGCAGCCAGCAACAATAGACCACTTCCTGAACAGTAGATCCCTCCAAGCAACAATTGACCCTCCACCAGCAACAATAGACCTACCAGGTAACAACAGACCCCACCCCAGCAACAGTAGACCCCCCCAGAAACAATAGACGTCTCTCAGAAACAATAGATCCCCCACACAGCCATGTCCCCCAACAACAAAATTCCATACCTGCAACAATAGACCCCAGCAGCAACAACAAATCTCCCAGCAGCCAGCATCAATAGACCATACAGCAGCCAGAAACAATAGACCCCACCCAAGCAACAGTAGACCCCCCAGGAAACCATAGACCTCCCTCTGAAACAAAAGATCCCCCACACAACAATGTCCCCCCACAACAAAATACCACACCAGCAACAATAGACCCCAAACAGCAACAACAGATCTCCTAGCATCCAGCATCAATATACCTTACAGCAGCCAGCAACAATAGACCTCTTCCTGAACATTAGATCCCTCCAAGCAACAATTGACCCTCCACCAGCAACAATAGACCTACCAGGTAACAATAGACCCCACCCCAGCAACAGTAGACCCCCCAGAAACAATAGACCTCCCTCAGAAACAATAGATCCCCCACACAGCCACGTCCCCCAACAACAAAATTCCATACCTGCAACAATAGACCCTAGCAGCAACAACAGATCTCCCAGCAGCCAGCATCAATAGACCCTACAGCAGCCAGCAACAGCTTTACAGTAGATCCCTCCCAGCAACAACTGACCCTCCACCAGCAACAATAGACCTACCGAGTAACAACAGACCCCCATGCAAAAATGGATTACCACCAGCGACAATAGATTCCCCCAGCAACCAGATTCAATAGATCATCCAGCACACCCAAGCACTCCTTTCCATTACATAAATTTATTGCTGGAGGTGCTGGTACTGTGTTCCCCTGTGTTCCTGCTGAAAAAAAGCCCTGGATATATATATATATAGTCCAATTCCAACAAAGACAAGTGACTTACTAAAGCAAAAAATACTTTTTATTTCAGGAGTATTTCCTTATTTCACATAATTAATCCAAAGGGGTTGATTTACTAAAACTGGAGAGTGAAAAACTCGGTGCAGCTCTGCAAAGAAACCAATCAGCTTCCAGGTTTATTGTGAAAGCTTAATTGAAGAAGCTGAAGTTAGAAGCCGATTGACTACCATGCACAGCTGCACCAGATTTTGCACTCTCCACTCTTAGGGCTCTTTCACACGGGCGTTCCGTATGTCCGTTTTTCATCCCATCCGTTTGCGGATGAAAAACCGACATAATGTATCTCTATGTAAATACGGATGTCAGCGGATGATCATCCGCTGACAACCGTTTTTTCGTCCTTTCCGTTCAGTTCAGTTTTTTGGAACGGAAGAGAACCCTATTTTTTCTTCCGTTCAAAAAACGGAACGGACGCAAAAACGGATGTCAGTGGTGTCATCCGCTGACATCCGTATTTACATAGAGATACATTATGTCCGTTTTTCATCCGCAAACGGATGGGATAAAAAACGGACAGACGGAGCGGATGACACAAGTGTCATCCGTGACCGTTTCAAAAAAAGAAAAAAGGACCCGATCGGCAAAAAAAAACTGAACGCCCGTGTGAAAGAGCCCTTAGGCCCCTGTCACACAAACGGTCCGTTCAGTTCATCAGTTCAGTCACGTCAAAATGTATCAGTTTTCCATCCATTTTTCATCCGTTTTTCATCCGTTTTTCGTCCGTTTTTATCCGTTCTTCATCCATTTTTCATCCATTTTTCATCCGTTTTTCATCCATTTTTCATCCGTTTTTCATCCGTTTTTCATCCATTTTTCATCCGTTTTTCATCCGTTTTTCATCCGTTTTTCATCCATTTTTCATCCGTTTGTTTTTTACATCCACTACCAATGCAAAAACGGACCGTTTGTCCGTTTATATCGGTTTTCGTCCGATCCGTTTTTTTGACGGATGAAAAATAGGGCTCTCAATACTTGAGGCAGTTCCCATTCATTCAAATGATGAGAAGCGATTTTGGGGTGTTATTTTTAACTCCCCAGAAATGCACCAAAAATACTGCCAGCAGGATTTTTTTAAACCGCAACGGAAGCGCACTGCCCCAGTGTGAACACATTCATAGATTTTAAAAAGGGGAAGCATTTTTCTTGAGTTTTTCAGGCACTTTATTTATTATTCTGTTGGGGCTTCACCTGTCTGAAATTCATGAATCCTTTCCATTTGCTGATCCTCCCTATGGAGTATGAACCCGGGAGTGCCCAGTTCTGAGCACTTCTTGGTTGAAGGCTGTCACACATTAACCACTCTAGAAGAAGCTGAAGAAGCTGATCAACCATAAACTGAGCTTCAACAGAATGTAGAGTGTAGGGGTCTAACAGATCACTGATGTCTCCTTAAGGCTGCATTCACATGTCAGCATATGGATCGCGGGCAGAATCGCCGTGATTCTGCCCACGATCCGGAAATCATTGCAAATCGCGGCACGCCTGTGCGTTGCCCGTGATTTGCAATAGCACCCCAAATGCTGAGCGATGTTGCCGCGATTTCTGCCTGCCGAATCGCGGTAACATCGCGCAAAAAAAAAAATCGCGGGACGCATTACGCCCAAAAAACTACAAGAGCTTCTTTGGAGCGTATTGCGTCCCGCAATTTTTTTTACGCGATGTTACCGCGATTCGGCAGGCGGAAATCGCGGCAACATCGCTCAGCGTTTGGGGTGCAATTGCAAATCAGGGGCAACGCAGAGGCATCCCGCGATTTGCAATGATTTCCGGATCGCGGGCGGAATCGGGCGATTCTGCCAGCGATCCATATACTGACATGTGAATGCAGCCTAAAGATCCTGTCACCTGGACTATGCTAATACATAGGAAGCTTGTCAGCCCCCTTGTAATAGCAACAAAGTTAAAGTGGAGTTCCAGTCTGTAAAGAAAAATAATAAATAAATAAAAATCAGCAAAATGACAAATACTGTAGCTGCTTACTGTTAATATAAGGACACCTACCTGTCCAGGGATCCCGCAATGTCGGCACCCCCAGCCGAGTCATCAACCTGCTTTGGGTGCAGGCGACGGCATCTGTAGTAAGGAAAACACGAAGTGAAGCCTTGCAACTTCACAGGCTGTTTCCTACTGCGCATGTGCGAGTCGCGCTGCACATTCTGGATGGTCCTGCCGTCTTCTGGGACCCAGAAGGTAGCAGGGGGAAGAAGGAGATCGCCGATCAGTGATCTCACCCGGAAGTGGGAACGAGTTCCTGTCAAAACCAGGTACCCTCCGCCCCCAACAAAAAGCTCCAGACATGGCAGTGGAGGGGGGGGGGGGGGAGAGTGCATAAAATCTAAACTTTCCTTTTTGGGTGGAGCTCCACTTTAAGTTGAAAAAGTTTAGAAACATACATTTTTATTAAAACCAATACAATAATACATATTTAAAGCTCCCCTCACACCAAGCATACAAGAGGGATGCACACATTTTAGGTATGCTGTAGTAAAAGCAATAATTGTAGGGCCATCATTCACAGTTTACTCTAAATTGATGAGCTTTGAAAAATACTTTTACAATATCTGGACAGATTTGGGTACCATAATTTTCTGCTGCTTTGCAGGTGAAAAGTTTGAGCCTTGACATGTTTTACAGGTTGCCAAAAATAAAGGTTATATTTATATTAGGTGCAGTAAAATTTATTTGGATGTATTTTTGTGGCATAAAAAATTACATAAATCAATAGTATAATGCCATATCCTTCTCTCTCAATCAATAAATACCAGGCAAAAATAATGCATATAAATTCATGTATATACATTCATGCAATAAATAGAAATAAATATATCATACTATACAATTATCACCATTTTTTTTTACAGTATCTCTGCTTTTAGAAAATATATAATGTTTTCGGGTTTTAAGTGCATTTTCATTTACAAAAAAATTATTTCTGTATGTGCGTGGAAAATGAAAAAAAAAAAAAAAAAGAGGTCTAGCAGTGAAAGGGTTAAATCCTAAAAAAGGGACATTGGTGGAACTTGACTTCAAAAGAAGGGAAACAGTTGAAAATTCAACATTTACACAAATCTGTTGGCCTAGTAACCTGGAATACGTACAGCCAACACCTAAACCTAGCCCATATGTGCCTAAACGGTTTCAAATGATGGCTTATGAGCTTACACGTAAAGGGTATATTCTTCTGCAAAGTAGCAGAGAGGGAGCAATACGATTTTGTCTGTAGGACTTTCCCTAGAGCTGTAGGTGGACACAGTGTAGGCTGACCTAATGCCCAAACATTGGAGCACTCTCCATAGGGAAGGTGCAGATTAGGATGTCTTAATAATGACAAGTCCCTTACAAACGTGTGGGGTCCCGAAACTTAACTACTAATTGAACTTCACAGCCACTGGATTAATGCCGATAGCTAAAAATCAACTGATGATGTATAGAAAACCCCACTTCTCATGTACCCCTTGAGACCACACAGAAACAGCTGAGAGAAAAGGCTTTTGTGAAGCTCAAAGAGGCAGCACAAAGTAGTGGGTGAGAATAAAAATCTTTGGTAAACATGTAGTCCCACTACTTAAAGACACAGTGACTCGAACAGTTCTCAAGCCGAGATCAAAAGTTGTTCTCATTGGAACCAACTGAGCCTTGTAGTTGTTCTCTTTAAATGGTTACTCATTCTGATTCAATGGGGAACACAAAATATAGCTGCCCATCTTCACAGCAGACAATACAAGGGCAAGCTCTATCTGTCTTTGAATGGACTTAATCATGCTACCGTCCTTTCAGGAGTTAAGTCATCTTCTCTTTCTTTTATATGATATTAACAATGTGGCCTTAACAATTTGTACAGTGTTGTTGTCAAACATTATGCTATAGTTTTATAAAGACTCTAAAGGCATTTTGTGAATAAATTTATTGAAAGTGGAACATATGTTTTCATGTGCTCTAACCTTTTTTCCCTTTTTTTAAAAAATTCTTTATTCTCTTTAGTTTTAAGAGAAACATAGTGATTTTGTTTCAAATGTTTTCGATTTTTAAATTTAACATAATTATTATTATTTCTTTTATAAAAATTCTTGTTCTATGTATGATTTTACCTAATGCCTTAGAGGATTTTTTTCAGTGGTTGGTTTATGGCCAAATAGGTACAGCTATATACCATAAGAATTATTATATAGTATTTACCATGTATAAAATATATTCATATCATTTGTCCTATGTTTGGCTTTAACATTTTTTTCGTATTTTTTTATTTTATTTTTTGTAATTCTCTGTATCTTGATATTTTAATAAGGACTAATTGAACTGAAAAAAAAAAAATCCTTATTCTACAAATATATATTTAATACAGGGTGCTTGAGCCAAAATTCAATCAGCAACTTGGGATGAGCTCATCATCTAAAGCATGTTATATAAAACTTGAGTTTTTAATTAATCCATTCAAAGCAGGTTAATTGATCAAATATAAATACCCATTTTATCTATTGTACTTGGGCTGTGCTAACTGAACTTTGGCTCATGCTTCTACATGTTAAAGCACATGGGCAGTGCACTCCTGCTGAAGGTGGCTCAATATAACCAGTAGCAACAGGTGCATTGACTTGTCTATAGTATATACCATATATAGATATAATATATCCATATTAATTGTCCTATGTGTGACTTTAACATTTGTTTCATATTGTTATTTATTTTTTTGTAATTCTCTGTATCTTGACATTTAATTTCAACCAGTAGCGACAGGTGCATTGACTTTTCTATCAAACTATATAGGATGCCTTTATGCTTCAGTATTCTCAGTGCGTTCTGGGCTGTCTAATAAGATAGCCAAGCACCAGGACCAGCGCAATAAGGCAGCTCAGGCAACTGCCTTAGGGGGGCCAGCATGGGGGGGGGGGTGTTAAAATCTGATTTTTAACCGATCTGTAGACATGTGTTTTTTTACACACTCCTGGGCGGTATAGTAGCCAGGAGTGTGTAAAAAAACACACATCTGCAGAGTGTGTGTACTTTAATAAAGCCGACTGTTGGCTTTTATGTGGAAGTGACTCAAGTGGCTGTAAAGTCGCCTATCACTTCCACAATTACTGCTACGAAGACCCCCCCATATAGACCTGCCCACCGTGTTCACAGGGCTCTGCTGTCCAATCTGCAGGCACGGTGCAGTCATGGCAGATGTTGCTGGGAAGGTGGACCTACATCAGTGAAGCTTCTCTCCTGTGCACAGACCAGAAAGTAAGGTATATGATGTCACTTCCTGGTCATGAGCTTTCAACCAGTGCTGGGGAAACAGCTGATGGAACACAATCTGTGTTTTTTTGAACCAGCTGCAGTGGAGTACAGAGGAGACATCAAGGGTCTAATTGACCCCCAATGTCTCAAATAGAGAACCTGTTACCTTTATGCTATCTCGTAGGTTACCTAAAGCCCTCTGTGTGTTAGCAATAAGTCATGTACAAATAAAAAATTAATTCATTTAAAAAAATTGTTTTTAAACATTTAAAGAGACATATAGAAAAATAAAAACTAAAATGTTTAGGTTTGGGTAGACTAGGAATTACCTAAAACTCCAGGCAAGCAACAAAAAAGAGTGGGGCAATTTGTACAAAATGGGAAATCAAGAGAAAGGAAAGGAAAATGAATAATCTACCCCTGTTGCTAAACCAATTAAAGCTGCTGCAGGTATAAATAGCAAGTATGTAAGTATACCAACAGATACCTGAAGCTGCTTCAAAAATTCTTCTATGGGGGCTAACAAATAGTAAAGTTCCAATACTTCTTGGTGGCGTCAGAGTTTATCTCCCACCTCCCCATGTTCCCATTGGCCCATTACTATGCCCTACAATATTTCCATACTATACTATGTAATCTTCTTTTTGTATATTCCCATACTTTACTATTTTCTATTACCCCAATATACTACTTACATAGTAAACTATGTAACCCTTTAAATTATATCCTTATACTTTACTATGTGCTAGACCAGGGGTGCTCAGCACATGGCCCCTGATGGCCTTCTGATTTGGCCCATGACCTCAAACCAGGGAAGCACATGCCCATGTTCTGGGATGATGGGTTGGCAAGCCGGGTATGGCGGCGATCTGCGATTTTTTTTGCGGGACTGCGACATTGCGGCGGACAGATCGGACCCTTGACTGACATTTTTGACACTTTTGGGGTTACCAGTGACATTACTACAGTAATCAGTGCTATACATATGCACTGTTACTGTAAAAATGACACTAGGAGGGAAGGGGTTAACTTTATTGGAGAGGGAGGGGTTAAGTGTGTCCCTAGGGGCGTGTTTCTAACTGTGATTGGATGTGGCTACTAGTGTAAGAACAGAGATCAACGGTCCTACATAGTAGAACCGTATGATCTCAATTCTTACACAGGGGAGAATGACAGGCGGTTGTGTTTACATTTACATTTCTCTAACGGACGATCGCAAGTGCACACGCGCGGGGGGGGGGGGTTTCCGTGAGCGAGCGGGCGCGCCTGAGGGGCTGACTGCCGACGTAGATCTACGTTAGGCTGTCGGCAAGTGGTTAAACATCACATGCACTGCACTTTTGCAATGGGCATTCAGCACTTATAAAAGGGTTATTAGGCTGCTTTCACACAGTTTCGCGGGTGCAGCGCAGAAGTTCAGATGTTATGCCTGCCTCCAAAGACGCCTAAAAAATGCCCAAAAAAACGCCTGAAACAACACACCTGGGCGTAACATCTGAACTTCTGTATAGGGGTATATATATATACACACACACTTATATGTATTTATACACATACACATATATAGGTGTGATAGGAGCGGAGCCCTATGCCTGCAAATAATTTCATTAGCGCAGGCATAGGGTTCCGCTACTTTCACACCTATATGTGTGCATGTGTATATTTACATATATGTGTGTGTGTATATATACCCCTACACAGAAGTTCAGATGTCATGCCTGCCTCCAAAGACGTCCACAAAAAAGCCCAATAAACGCCTGCACCAAAAACGGCCGGGTGTGAAAATAGCGGAGCCCTATGCCTGCTCTACTGCAATTCTAATACAAACAATCTTTTTTTTCTGGTTCTGGACATGCTACAGAGCTGAAACTTCACAGGTACACCTTTTAGACCCCCCAGACACTAAATCCAAATAAATCTCATTTTTTTTTTCAATAATTTTTTTTAATAATTGGCTCTCTATCAAAAACGACAATTTTTTATATTTTTAATTTTTTTTTTTTGTGTGATTAATAGTCCCTGGGGCATGACCCAGAACCCTATGCGCTTTTTAGGGGCATTTATTTGGTTTTAGGGCTTCAAAATGGTGTTTTTTGATTACCGAAGTTCGGGTCCCATTGATTTCAATGGGGTTCTGGAATCCGGACCCGAACTTTCGGGAAGTTCGGGTGTTCTAGTCGAACCGAAATTTTCAAAAGTTCGATCATCCCTAGTTGTAAACCTCTAATATGAAGAATAAACAAATCGTATCCTTCTATAGTGTGTACTTGCCTCAATTCAAAGCACTTACAGTGATTTTTGTCTGCTGCCTGGTTACTCTGCTGTATGTATGGGTAAGTTCTGACAGCTAATGCCAAAGGGATTGAGGAAGTTGAGGGAAGAGAGCTCCAGCACACAACCTGTGATTCAAAATCCCAGCTGTGCATGTTTCTCTAAGAGTCTGTGTGCCAACTCTCTCCACTCAGGTCTCAGATTACACAGAGTTCTCCTCTCTGTGCTTTGCAATGTGCAACATCATTTTCCTGCCCCCCCCCTGCCTTCTGGAGCTTTCCTGCCCCCTGCCTTCTGATGCTTTGAAAAATATATGCTTTAGGAGAAATGGTTGCAGATAAACATGTACACCTTTTGTAGAAGGATTTATTTAATTTTTGTGTATCACTTGAGGCTAGTCACTTCACTGGGTATATGTAAGGGTTACCATCCACTTTAAAGGGTTATACATTTTTAATATGTCCAGTTAAATACAGAAAAAAAAGTATTATTAAGTTTATCTTGATCTCATCAGACCACAGGACATGGTTCCAGTAATCCATGTCCTTAGTCTACTTGTCTTTAGCAAACTGTTTTCGGGCTTTCTTGTGCATCATCTTTAGAAGAGGCTTCCTTCTGGGATGACAGCCATGCAGACCAAGTTGATGCAGTGTGCGGCGTATGGTCTGAGCTCTGACAGGCTAATCCCCTACCCCTTCAAACTCTGCAGCAATGCTGGCAGCGCTCATATATCTGTTTCCCAAAGACAACCACAATGTAAGGGTTAACATCCACTTTAAAGGGTTATACATTTTTATTATGTCCAGTTAAATACAGAAAAAAAATTATTAGTGTGCACCTAAATGTCACAGTGGAGATATACAACACTCTCCTAAAAGAGACAAGAAGGCCTTATTAGAATCTGTGTCAACAGGCTTTTGTTTGCTTCAGAACGGCTTCTCCCCATATATAAATGTATGGGAATACAAAAGCAGCACTGCATTGTTTTCATAATATGTCCACAAAAGACAGAGTTACTGGAGTCAGGCTGCACATGCTCAGTTTTGTGTGTATTGCTAAAGAGTTTTTTTTGTTTTTCTTGGGAGAGTGCATGTGATCAGGAAAGGGCCAATCAGCACTGTCCAGACGGAGGTTCAGGGGTCCTGCATCCTGATAGGACAGTCAATGCAGTATGAAAACTCCACCTACAAGCTTGACCCAGACAGTGATAGACGTAACAAGACTTCCATATACTGCTCATGAGAAAAGATATTTAGCCATTTATATTTACTAAAATAATTGCCTTTCCATGTTCTGTGTACTGTGGGAGACCAGATATAGTGAATTCAGGGTCCTGGGTTTAGAAACACTTTAAGTCAGACCTTATTGTAATTAGCTACAGCTTAACAATTCTTCTTATTGTATATTACAAGGGCACTTGCATTCTATAAAAGCCTCACACTCACCACATATTTTAATATTCTGACTTATTCAAAGGATAAAACCAGAACAATATACATTCCAAAATCAATACTGCGTCTTTGGCATTCTTTACCTGCTGACGGTGGCTGCCTTAAAACAGATGTTTATATATTTAGGCAAAGGCAACAGGTTTATTTTAATTCTTCTGTCCCCAGCAACAAATACTCGCCTTTTATTTTCTTCTCTGCCGCTCCATTTAGTTTCCAGGAGCAAAAGGAGCCACCATAGGCAACGAGGAGGGTTCTTTACTGTTAGGGCTACAAGATTGTGGAATTGTCTACCACAAGAGGTGGTTTCTGCGGGTAATATGGTGGCTTTCAAAAGACTCTTAGACTTACATCTCAAGGATCAGGGCATTATGGGCTATGTGAGATGATTACAGCCACACACACCTACACAGGTTGAACTGGATGGACTATTGTCTTTATTCAACCTCACCTACTATGTAACTATGTAACTATGTAACTATATACAGTATGTCACAAAAGTGAGTACACCCCTCACATTTTTGTAAATATTTTATTATTTCTTTTTATGTGACAACACTGAAGAAATGACACTTTGCTGCAATGTAAAGTAGTGAGTGTACAGCTTGTACAGCTGTCCTTTCAGAAAAACTCAACACAGCCATTATTGTCAAAACCGCTGGCAACAAAAGTGAGTACACCCCTAGGTGGAAATGTACAAATTGGGCCCAAAGTGTTAATATTTTGTGTGGCCACTATTATTTTCCAGCACTGCCTTAACTCTCTTGGGGATGGCGTTCACCAGAGCTTCACAGGTTACCAATGGAGTTCTCTTCCACCCCTTCATAAAGACATCACGGAGCTGGTGGATGTTAGAGACCTTTCGCTCCTCCACCTTCCATTTGAGCATGCCCCACAGTTGCTCAACAGGGTTTAGATCTGAAGATATGCTTGGCCAGTCCATCATCCTTACCCTCAGCTTCTTTAGCAAGGCAGTGGTCATCTTGGATGTTTGTTTGGGGTCGTTATCACGTTGGAATACTGCCCTGGGGCCCAGCCTCCGTAGGGAGGGAGATCATGCTCTGCTTTAGTATGTCACAGTACAGGTTGGCATTCATGGTTCCCTCAATGAATTGTAGTTCCTCAATGCCGGCAGCACTCATGCAGCCCCAGGCCATGACACTCCCACCACCATGCTTGACTGTAGGCAAGACACACTTGTCTTTGTACTCCTCACCTGGTTGCCGCCACACACACTTGACACCATCTGAACCAAATAAGTTTATCTTGATCTCATCAGACCACAGGACATGGTTCCAGTAATCCATGTCCTTAGTCTACTTGTCTTTAGCAAACTGTTTCGGGCTTTCTTGTGCATCATCTTTAGAAGAGGCTTCCTTCTGGGACGACAGCCATGCAGACCAATTTGATGCAGTGTGCGGCGTATGATCTGAGCTCTGACAGGCTAATCCCCTACCCCTTCAAACTCTGCAGCAATGCTGGCAGCACTCATATATCTGTTTCCCAAAGACAACCTCTGGATATGATGCTGAGCACCTGCAGTCAACTTCTTTGGTCGACAATGGCAAGGCCTGTTCTGAGGGGAACCTGTCCTGTTAAACCGCTGTATGGTCTCGGCCACTGTGCTGCAGCTCAGTTTCAGGGTCTTGGCAATCTTCTTATAGCCTAGGCCATCTTTATGTAGAGAAACAATTTTTTTTTCTGATCCTCAGAGAGTTCTTTGCCATGAGGTACCATGTTGAACTTCCAGTGACCAGTATGAGAGAGTGAGAGTGATAACACCAAATTTAACACACCTGCTCCCCATTCACACCTGAGACCTTGTAACACTAACGAGCCACATGACACCATGGATGGAAAATGGCTAATTGGGCCCAATTTGGACATTTTCCCTAAGGGGTGTACTCACTTTTGTTGCCAGCGTTTTGACATTAATCGCTGTGTGTTGAGTTATTTTGAGGAGACAGCAAATTTATACTGTTATACAAGCTGTACACTCACTACTTTACATTGCAGCAAAGTGTCATTTCTTCAGTGTTGTCACATAAAAAGAAATAATAAAATATTTACAAGATGTACACTCATCACTACTTTACATTGTAGCAAAGTGTCATTTTTATATAATAAAATATTTTCAAAAATGTGAGGGTGTACTTACTTTCGTGAGATACTGTGTGTATATATATATATATATATATATATATATATATATATATATATATATATATATATATATATATATACACAGGGCTTTTTTTCTCAGAGAATATGTGCCAAGACTCACTCAAAGCCCCGCCCCCAACCACACCCCTACCCCACTCCTAGCCACACCTATCTTAGATGTGAGAAATACAGTGGAGCCAAATAATGATACTAAGTTAAGACTCAGAACTGTGTATCACACAAGGCGCATGATTCAGAAATATGTAACACACAAAGCACAGGACTCAGGAATGCATAACACGCAGGATTCTGGAGTGTGTATTGTTCAGTGGTGAGAAGTGTGTATCACATAAGGTGCAGAAAAAAATCAGCAAAAGGGGACAGTACCTACATTCAATGCAAAGCATCCCTTGTGCTCAGGAATATGCATCATTCAGCACTGTGTACAGAGTGCAGGGATCAGGAGGAATATGTAACATATATATAACATAACATATGCCCAGCACAAAGATAGCAGTAGTAATGTACTGTATATGTAATATGCAGTACAGCATTCAGAGTGCAGAGCTCTGAATGAGCGCAGAGTGCAGAGCTCATATAATGCAAAATATAATGCAATATAATGCAAAACCCATTGTACAGAGTACAGCATTTAGGAGTACCGTCAAGACAGAGTATAGTGGTTCTAAGTAAGTAATGTGCAAAGTATGTTACAAAAATCTCACCACTGTACCCTGCACCCTGCATGCTGTGCCATACATTTCATACTCTTGGTCACTGAACTCTGTCCCCCAGCAAATTTCCATGGTGTTCCCCAAGCAAAAAATCCCTCTTCCCTCAAGTATGCCGCGCCCTTTCCAAAGTAACCATCAAATGCTCACCATTGCACATCATTTTGTTTATCTCCGAATCCCCCATTCATAGCTCACCTCTGCATCTGCAATCCTGATCCACAGCTTACCTCTTCTCCCCCTGCAAACAGCTCACCTCTGCACCCCCATTCACAGTTCACATTAGCACGCCCCATCAACAACTCACCCTTGCCCCCCTGTCAACATCTCACCTCTGCACACCTGCGAACACAGCTTACACTCCCATTCCACAACTCACCTCCGCATCCCCATCCATATTATCCCTGCCCCCTTCCACATTTCACTTCTGCACCCCAATCTAAAGCTCATCCCAATTAATAGCTTTGTCACCACCTATATTTTGCCTCTGCACCCCCAGTTTCCCCCACAGCTCTCACTTCTGCACAACCTGCCCCATCCTCCACAGTTCTCATTTTGCATAACCTTTTCCCCCTCCCCCATAGCTCTCACATGTGCACAACCTGCCAGCTCTACTCTCTGCTAAAATACCCCCCCCCCACACACACACACACACACACACTTTTTCACTCTCCTCTCTGCTAAACCACCCCGCCCCCCTTCAGCTTTTTCAGTTCTCCTCTCTGCACAAATCCCCCCAGCCCTTTACTCTACAAAAATCCCCCCAGCTCTCCTTTCTGCTAAATCTCCATCACACACTTTTGCAGCTCTCCTCTCTGCTAAAATACCCCCCCCCCCCCCACACACACACACACTTTTCCAACTCTCCTCTATGCTAAAATCCCCCTCCCCCCTACTTTTCCAGTTTTCCTCTCTGAACAAACCTCCCTCCCAACTCTCCTCTCGGTTATAACCCCCCCGCCCTACACACACACACACACTTTTCCAGCTTTCCTCTCTGCTTAACCCACCCCCCCCCAACTTTTCCAGTTCTCTTCTCTATACAAACACCCCTTCCACCCCACCCCCGCTTTCCTCTCTGCTCTAAAATTCCCTCCCCCCAGCTCTCTTCTCTGCACTGATTCCCCCAGCTCTCCTCTCTGCTAAAATCCCCACATGCTTTTCCAGTTCTCCTCTCCGAATAAACCTCCCTCCCAGCTCTCCTCTCTGCTAAACTCCACCCCCATTCACATACATACTTTTGCTGTTTTCCTCTCTGAACAAGCCTCCCCTTGCTCTCCTCTCTGATAAAATAACCCCCCCCACCCCCCACACACACACGCATACACTTTTCCAGTTCTCCTCTCTGAACAAATCTCCCTTCCCAGCTCTCCTCTGTGCTAAAATCGCCCCCACACACACACACACACACACTTTAGCAGTTCTCCTCTTTGAACAAGCCTCTCCCCAGCTCTCCTCACTGCTAATTCCACCCAACCCCCACACACACACACTTTTCCAGTTCTCCTCTCTTTTTTCATTCATAGTTCCCTCACTTCTTCAGGAGAGCCAACACCACTCTTTACGGCATGCACATTTTTTTTTTCATCTTAATCTTGGCACAGTACAGTTAGATTGGGAAGGAGACTTTACTCGGCTCCACTCTACAATGTCTAAGTGCCGGCGGCAGGTGGGGACAGAAGCTGTCTTCCAAATGGACACAAGCATTTGGACCCAAGACACTGACCAGGGCTTGAGGGCAGAATCCCTGGATGCCCATCACTAATACAGAGAAGCTAGTAGAGGAAGTGAGCTGTGTTGAAAACTTCCTCTACTGGCTTGTGTGTTAAATGAAAGGTTAGAGAGAAGATGGCTGCCGGAGGTGTCGGAATGCCATGTCGGCAGGTACTGGTTGAAAACAAAGCTATATATATATATATATATATATATATATATATATACACACAATACACAAATAGCACAGACAGACTTTTCAGGATGCTATCACTACCTAAATGCAAAAAGGGTTAATGCATTATAATAAACTATAGTGTAGAGCTCTGAAGTTGGATCTCTAAAAGAAACTGAGTTAGCAACACTTTTACCACGAAATTAAACTTGACGGGTTATCCCCTTAAGGATAGCACTCCAATAATGTTTTCTTTTCTTTTAAATAACATGTACATAGGGTTCAGGCTGCAGGTTCCCCTTTATTTGGTGGCCAGAATTAAAAAATGTCCAAATGTAGCATGAAGTTCAGTCCAGTTGCATTAATATGGCAGAAAGATGCAATTGGCAAAAGGGGAAATCCCAGACGAGCACCGACATGTAGCGCTACCCTCACTGATTTGTGTCCCGGTCCCTTTTCCCACTGGTGCAGTAGGAGCAAGGCCAATAGCAACATGCTATTGCAGCATTTTCTCCCCTACGCTCCAGCGGTCTAAGGTCTTATTCCTGCATTGGGCATGAGAATGTCGAAGGAGAGTTTCACATTGGAGCATGAGGGAAAAGTGATTTAGGTAAGTAAAATTGCTTTTACCAACCTACTAAAGCGGATCTCCACCCTCCCCACCCTTTTTTTTTTAACTCCCTGACCCCCCCCCACCTCAAAAATAAAAAAGGTGTGTGAGAGTATATATATATATATATATATATATATATATATATATATAAAATACAAAAAAAATAGAGATTGAGGGAGAGAGAAATAAAGAGAGCGAAAGAGGGATGGGGGGACAGAGAAGGAAAGAAAAAGAAAGAAAGGGGGATGGAGGGAGAGGGAAAGAGGGATGGAGGGTACAGAGTATAAAAGAGAAGAGAAGCGCCACTAAGTGTAGCAATATGGTTACATTTAACCGGTTGCCAACCGCCGCAAGTACATATACTGCGGCGGTCAGCCCCGGCCAGGCAAAGTGACGTATCGGTACGTCACTAGCCTGTCACTAGCTTGTGAGCCAATAGCGGGCGAGCGTGTGCCCGTGGAGGCGCGCGCCCGCCCCGGGTCCTTCCCTAACAAGTCAGTGCGTGTGACCGGCGGACCCGGTGTCCACCGGTCACTCGCGATTGTGCACCGTGAAGGGAGAAAGGCAGGCGGCTAATGTAAACAAAGCCGCCTGTCATTCTCCCCTGTGTAAAAATGTAGATCACACGGTTCTACTATGTAGGACCGTTGATCTCTGTTCTTACACCAGTAGCCATGTCCAATCACAGTTAGAAACACGCCCCTAGGGACATACTTAACCCCTCCTTCCCCAATAAAGTTAACCCCTTCCCTGCCAGTGTCATTTTTACAGTAACAGTGCATATTTATAGCACTGATTACTGTAGTAATGTCACTGGTACCCCCAAAAGTGTCAAAAATGTCAGTCAAGGGTCCGCCGCAATGTCGCAGTCCCGCAAAAAAATCGCAGATCGCCGCCATTACTCATTAAAAAAACAAACAACAAAATGACAAAAATCTTTCCCTTAGTTAGTAAACACAATAACTTTTGCGCAAACCAATCAAAATACGCTTATTGTGATTTTTTTTTTTTTTACCAAGCATATGTAGCAGAAAACAAATTGGCCAAAAATGTTAAAAAATTTTGATTTTTACATTTTTTTTGGGGGAATTTCATATAAAAAAATGTGAAAAATATTGTTATTTTTGCAAAATTGTCGCTCTTTTTTTGTTTATAGCGCATGATCAAAAAAATCGCACAGGTGTTCAAATACCACCAAAAGAAAGCTCTGTTTGTGGGAAAAAAAGGACATCAAATTCGTTTAGGTACAGCGTCCCACGACCACGCAATTGTCCGTTAAAGTCACGCAGTGCCGAATCGCAAAATAGGCCCTGGTAAGGAAGGGGGTAAAATCTTTCGGGGCTTAAGTGGTTAATAAAGGTTCAATATTTAGCAACTCACATGGTTGATGATTAAAAGAGGCACATCTAAGTATGCAGGCATCCGGGGGTAAAGCTGTCCACATAGACCATCCTACGCACCGCCATCAGTCTGCAGTTGTGACTGAGTAGACTACCCTGCAGTGGAGCGATCTGAAAGCGAGGCTTGAAGTGCTCATGGAGCGCAGTGTGGAAGGGATGGCGTTGATGGGGTTGCAAAGGACGGTGTACGTGGACAGCTTTACCCCGAATGCCTGCATACTTAGATGTGCTTGTTTTTATCATTAGCCATGTGAGTTGCTAAATGTTGGACCTTCAATAAATGTAACCATTTTGCTACACTTAGAGGCGCCTCTCTTCTCTTTTATACTCAGTTGTGACATGACGCTACTTGTGTATCAAGACATTGCTTGTTTATCATTTCAAAATTTATAAAAAAAAATTGCTTGTCTTGCAAAATGCTCTCAAACCAAGTTATTCTCATTCCAAGGTTTCACTGTATTAATGTTTGATGTTCAGCATTAAAAGAGGCAGAAAGGTCAATTCATTGAACTGGAGTCACTGTACATATCAATAGAACACAACAAGCTCTTTGCTGAGCTCCTGTAATTACAGGAGGACTCTCATTTACATGTTTCTTTTAGGTTCTCCTATATGAAACTTTAACATACCTAGCCTGCTGTGCTTCTGCAGTGTGTAGACACAAGACTAGTGAGCCCAATCTGAATAGACAGCCTCTAGGGCTACTAACAGCTTGTGAGGGTCACATAATAGGATATAGCAAGTGTTCAACCACTCCACTCCATCTCTAAGTAAGGAGCGAAATGATCTGCTAATTAGCACAATAAATCAGTGTCTGCAGGCCAGCCAGTGACAATTCTTAATGAGTATTCTCTCTCAGAGGATTCACAAATGGCTGTTAAATTGTCCTTGTTCTACTAAACATCACAAAGCCCTGGATGAGGAGCTTTTAATATACCAAGCACCATGTTAACCAGTCAGGTCATGATGACCACAGTTACCAAAAATCTCTCAAACTGCTAAGATAATGTGGTGTATAAAAAAAAAAAAGATATTTGCGTCATTGTATCCATCATAAGACCAGGAACAAGGGTTTATTCTTTATTTGGACTCCATTCAAACCTATGCGAACACACATTTTTGTACATTGATATGTGGTGCAACCCATTGTCTTTGAAAGACAACCCACAAAAAAAAAAAAAAAAAAAAAACATACCTACATTATGGTTTTGGTGCATTTCAATGCACAGAGGTAAAATGCGGGTGCGTTTGTTTCTATTGTACACTATATTGTCAAAAGTATTGGGACACCTGCCTTTACATGAACTGTAATGGCATCCCATTAGTCCGTAGGGTTCAATATTGAGTTGGCCAACCCTTTGCAGATATAACAGCTTTAACTCTTCTGGGAAGGCTGTCCACAAGATTTAGAAGTGTGTCTATGGGAATAATGCAAAAACACCCATTTACCACTGTGCCAAAAAGCACATCATTATTACAGAAGTAGAAGTAAGAAATAATGAAACATGAAATACCCTAAATGTAGCTGCCACTTTAAATTATCACAATTAACTAAAAATTCACTACAACAAACATATAAGAGGACAGCGGCGCTTAAGTGTATATTTAGATACGCATGTGAAAAAAATGTTAAAATAAACACTACCTAATACAGGCAAACAAAAACTAAAAAATGTCTAAATGTCATAAATGGTTATGACATAGTGACAAAAACCACAATGTAATCCCCCAATATGATATATCTAAAAAAAAAACCACATAAACAAATATAGGTGTGAAAAAAGTCCTCATAATAGGCGCAAAGAGTACAGTGCACAGAAGCAGTCGTCCAACATAGATGAAATCTTCACACCACACCATTTGTGCGCCAGTCGCCTCTCCCCGTGAGATGTAAACTCATAAGAGTTATATGCCTTACACTCTCGTGTTCGGCAGTAGAGTGGTATACCCACACAAGGTTAATAAATCCAACCAAACGATCTCCACTGCTGCCGATAAAGGTATAACTTGCTCATGTATGGGGGAAAAAGGAAACGCTCCCTTAGTGTAGTATCTTCCACAAACATATACAGTTCTTTTAAAATCTTCACACATTGCACTTACATGTAAAATATTAAAAACAAGCATGGGACAAAATTCCTAGGGTGTTGCAGCGATAAGGTCTAAACATCGGGTGATATCTCACCATACTTGGGACCTTGTCGATACGTCAACTCCGATACTTCCTTACGCGTAATTTCCATTTGCTGTACAGCCACGTCCCAACACGTTTCGTCATTACGACTTTGTCCAGGGATTACAATTACTCTAACTAACAACATTATTTACTGTATGCAGACATTACTGGGACTTTACTCATGTGCACCACCATAAAGACTGGGACCCAACACTAACCAGGTAAAGAACTAGGGCTAAAAACTGCTCACTCAGATGGCTTCTTCACAAGAACTTTGCCTATCGTCCATAGTAATTTCATTGCTGCCAATCATGTAGAGTGCACTCTCAAGTGCAAATACCCTGCTATTTATAGAGGAGTTAACCCAGTATTAATTTTTATTGCTTTTACTGTTTTCTAATTTCATTACTTATTGCTGATTTTGTGGATTACCGGGTTTACTCTAATTTAGCTGCAAAGAACTCCATTCTAAGCTGCTAAAGCCTAGTGAATTGCGATTGACCCAATCCTTTACTTACTCATACTGCAACCTGTGCCAATATATTGGGCTGATTTACCACTAACCAGTCTAATATTTGCTTTTTGATACTGAACCCGAATTGTGTTCAGGATGTTTATATTTGTGCTCCCACAGTAAGTATAGATCTATGTTTTCTCTAAGCATGTTTAAAATCAGTTACTGTTGACTGACTCGTTGCTTCTTATGGAAGTTTGCTGCAAGCCTCAGCTACTCTTTTGGTTAAAAATACTTTCTAATGTTATTATTGAACTTTTCTTCAGTTAGTTTGAGGTCACATCCCTGTGTTCTTGATCTAAGCTCCCACATCCAGAAGTGTCAGATACCTGCAATACAATGGATTTTTTTAGGCAAAAGGCACCTGCAGACTATATAAAACACACAAAGAATACTAGACATTTATCTGAATATTGCTCACTACGGCTAATAATACATGTTTTTGATTCAAGATGTTTCAGTGAGTTAGGGTGCACGCACAGCATACAGATCCTAAAGTCAAGACATAAGCAATGTTTGTGCTCCAATTAATAAAAAAAAGAAAGAAGCAACTTCCGATACATGGAATTCCATTGCTAAAATAGCACCACAAATGTGCAATTACCCGTGAGATGACTACACATTTTGAGCTGACCTGAATTCATTTTGTTTTGGTCTTAATGTATTTTATAAAACTAAAAGTAGAAAACTTGCTGGGTGTCAGAGAGTCATAAGCACCACATCCCTTGATAATCAAAATATTAATAAGAACAGGAAATGGGATTTTTAGGGTGCCACACAGACAAATAGTTTTTTTTTAAAATAACACAATTTTAATTTTAACATTTTAAACCCAACATTTTATATATAAAACCTTCATAAAGTATCCATGTACAGATGCAATGACTTTGGCTCTACATGTTTCGCCAGACTATGGCTTCTTCAGGAGACTTTTATAAGTACTGCATTCATAGTCATTAAAGTTAAAGACAACATATTAGTCACATATGTGTTTGTCTGTTTGTCTGTATGCTTTATTTCAGAGCCAATATATCCGATTCCCTGCATTTAAGTAGCCTATCAGAGGTCCACTACTGGATGTTTTAAAGAACTGAAGTATAGTTAGCCTTCATGAATCTGATTATGCTCCTTTGGCCTTATTTCATCTTGTATAGATATATTGATAGATTGAATCCATAGACATTATTGGTGTGGGGCCTTTTTTGGATTATACGTCATTAAAGAGGAATGTTTTAACAATATATTGAGCTGCCAATCACATCTGTTTTTCCACTGTCAGTAAATGCACCTTGAGTAAAAGCACATTGAGTAGCCTTGTAAGTACTATTAACAGTGAGTGAGTTTATTTTATTTTTTTTATTTATTTCATTTTTAATTTGTTGTTTTTTTTTTAAATTTTCGGATGATTACTAACCATTGCCTTCAAGAGATTACCTTCTTTTGCTTACAGTTTGGCTCTTCGTATCCCGATAATTTTTGGCAATGTGAGATTTTAGCATGCCATAATTAGTGCCCAATGGAGTGGGTATGGGGAACTTCCCTTGTTATTGTTTTTGTGACAGCCTGTTAAATATGTATTGTCTGAAGAATGGACTAAAGCACAAACAGCTGTCAGAACAACACTATGCCTGGCATTATCCAAACTGAGTGCAGCTGACTCCATCTTTCGTTTGCATATTAAAAAAGCTATGGTGCTTAAAATGAAAAAGCTGTGTGTCTCATACTTAGAGAAGACACAAATGAGAGTTCAAAGAAGAAGGAAAAACGAAATAAATATTTATTGTAGAAATCTATTTAGCAGTATCTACTTTTTATGCTTTTGGTTTGGCTGATTAGGGTTCTGTATGTAGGTAGGTGCCTACAGAAGGGTTCATGTTCTTTGTTTTATATGCTGACTCCTGTTTTGCAGTTATCTGGATCAAGTCTGCTGTCTTACCTGTGAAACTGTTACAATGTTGATATGTGGTGAACAGGGGGATTGATTGGCAATTTTTTTCCGCCAATTTTTTAGAGATCCACATAAAATGGGGCTCTTCCATGGCCCAAGAGGAGGCTTCTGGAAACACTGACAAGATGTAGGCTGTTGTGCTGCTGGACAGTGCTCCTGTCTTGGGGGACCACTCGGGGCTCCCTGAGGGACTAGGAGCCTAAGAACTCTTAAATACCAAGGATGGACTGATAGCCTTTTAATGATCTTTGCTAAACATGGACTATATGCTACCTCACGTGGATTATTTACCAATCATAGACTCTGCCTCTAATGGACACCAAGGACTCCCTGCTGTCATTCAGGTATGATTACCCTATGGGCACTAAAGCATGTTGTACAAGAATTCATTTGAGCAGCTGCATGATAGCAACTGTTCCTGTATGTTGCCTTTCTTCAGTAAAGTTATTGGTAACTGTTTAATGCCTGGTCTGAAATTTCCCTCTTAAGTGTGTAGGGTGTGCATTGTGATAGGCAGATGGCATTTCTTCCATATGTTCCCCATTACCTCACTGGGTGCCAAGTGTTGGTCACACAGAAGGCCTAACCTAGGATGGGTTCTTCTGAGCTACGCCAGGAGGGGAGCAGGGTCAGTTGTTATAGCAGAGGGATTACATCTTTCCCAAAGGCATGCTCATTAAAGCTGGGACCAGGCAAGGTCCGCGGTCATGTGAAAGTCAAACATTAACGCAGTACCAAAATTTAGAGATGAGCCACTTGTGTGTAGTGTATGTG
Source organism: Pelophylax lessonae (assembly GCF_965119305.1). Taxonomy (NCBI): domain Eukaryota; kingdom Metazoa; phylum Chordata; class Amphibia; order Anura; family Ranidae; genus Pelophylax; species Pelophylax lessonae. The sequence continues at coordinate 248,901,490 of NC_138775.1, read as the reverse complement.
CAGAGTTCCTCCAAAGACAACATCATGTACCCTACACACTTTAACAGGTGCTTGTATTGTATTAGGAGGGACACACAGCCTATGCCCAGTTCACCAGTCAGCGTACCTATGCTACCTTACCTTACTCCTGGGAACAGAATGGGGTTGCGCCAAGCACACTGTGGGCACGTAACTCTTTTTCTTCCATATCTAGTGATCAGCCAGTGACTCTCCGTAATGCAAATCTGCTCCCGAAGACAGACGGAGATGACCCCTTAGGTGGGAGCCATAACACTAGATCCCCTCGCTACCGGAGGACCACACCAATAACTGGTTGCTGGTTAATCTTTAGTTGCAGTAATGCTACTAGAACCTTTTGTGTGCTGTAGTAGACTCAGCCCCTTGTATGTACACCAGGACCCCACATGCACCCCTTGAGTAACTTTGGACCAGGCTTTATGTGGGTAAGCAACTTTTACTAAAAGATCAGCGTGATAAGCATAACATGGCAAAATGGCCTATCCATAACTAACTCTGACAGTGGCTGCCCCTGTGTACCTGCATAGGTAAAGTCCTTATGGGTGAAGTCTGTCACTGGCACCACTTGACTGGAAAAGTTCATGGCTTGTGTGTATTCTGAGAAGCTAGTCTCTGTAGATGAACTACAAGTTTCAGCAAGTCCTGCAAGGTTCCTGTTCTTAGCGCGCTACCCCACGCTCTCTTGGGACCCGAACCTCTGCCTTTAATATATCACAAGACAGGAGGCTGGACCCCAAAAAAATCTCAGAACATGAGCAGGAGGTGCAAAAGAGGAGTTAAACCTTTCCCCTCTTAACCTGGGCAGCCACACTAGTCTGGCTAATATGAACAAAGTAGGCAATCTGTCTACAAGCAGTGTGTTTGCATTGCGTATCCAAAGAACTGGGCTTGTAATATGGGGACTGTAGGTTAAAGTAGATACAGTACACTTTAGTCCAACATGTATATTGCTGACTAGTCTAGGCCACATAGCAATGGCTAGGGATATATACAATATGTGTCATTAGCTTAAGGCAGCCAACCAGCCAGGGAGTGAGTGACCGCCATAGGGTTATGGTTACTTTGGTAGAGAAGGGATGTTGTGCTCCTCCCCTTCACTGATAGCCAGCTACCTGCATTTTAAGATCAGACCTGCGGCACAGAGTACCTTGGGACCTAGCGTGGGAGTCACAGGACAGATGTAGAGGGGCCCTTGAGAGAGAGAGCAAGCATGTAGTTACAGAGTGAGCTTTATTTCCTGTATCCAGTGGTAACTGTGGACATGTTACTGGGAGTGAAGTGACAGGTATTGTAGGCTTGATGAATGGCAGTGCAGGCTCTGCAGCACCGGTTTCTAAATGCTGCGCACCTGTGAGTTGGTGTTCTAATCTTTACCTGTAGTGGTGTCTAGTGTGCTTAGTGTTAACAGTTCAGTCAGTTAGCCTTGGAATATTAAAGGGTTAACTGTACTCGTGGTGGCTGGCTTCTAAATCTAAAGTTATGCTGTAAAGCTGATTTTCACATTGAAGCAAACTCCTGCCTGGAACCCAGGCAATTAGGGAGGGTAGTTCCAGTGTCGCCCATTAGAGTGCCTAAGTCCCACCCACATGTAAATGTTGGGGTTGTAGAAGATAAATAAGGGAGTCTCAAAAAGCATTCTCTTTAGGGCTTGTTCAAACAGGCCTGCAGCCCAAAAAACTGCTGAGCCGCATGGTAAGGGGTGATGTGATGCACATTTTATTGCATCAAACAGGTCTATATTTATGTATACTGTATATTTGTTGTTTTTTTTTTTTCATTTATTACTAACAACATTATACGGTGACATATAGTGGCTTTGTGGTGTTATATGTTTCTCTGTCATGCAATGAGGTTATGTGACATGGAGGAACTATGTATATGTGCATACATATTTGTGTATGTTTATGTTCACCCCCCCCCCTTTTTTTTTTTCTTGTCCTGTTTTGGGGACAACATGTCCATGTACACCTTTGCATAGCAGTTTATTATATGACTTTTGGACTTTTGGTACATGTGTTATTGATTTTCATGATATGTATGATTTATATGGAGCTATGACTATTTATGTTCACTTGTATCTTATGTCACTTATTTTTTATTTTTCCTTCCAGTTTCCTTGATTCATCTTTTTTGCTTTTCTCTTTTTTTCTGTTTTACGGCTGTTATTCACCCGTGTCTATTTGTCATGCACCGCCCAGCCAATTATCTAAGCAATTGTGTATGTATTTCTTGTAAGGTGCACATTTAAATAGCTGGGATCTGGGCTATGTCTATGTTATGAGTAAGCACAAGTTATTCACGTCAGATTATCCCTGTGTCTTCTTTTTGTCTGGTATGGGGACAATAAAATAATTCTTCATATCACTGTCAGAGTGTGTGGCGAGGAGAGCTCCTCCCCAAAGGGGAGTCTAGGATAGGTAATCAGGGCATTTATCATCAGTGCCCTGATTACAATACAGTAAATTACAGTAATACAGTAAAATACAATCAGTTCCCACAGTGCCCCCAATCAGTGCCCACAGTGCTTCCAGTCAGTGTCCATCAGTGCCTACTCATCTGTGCTGCCCATCAGTGTCCATCAGTGCCGCTCATCAGTGCCGCCTATCAGTGCCGACCATCAGTGACCCGTCAGTGCCCATCAGTGCCGCCTGTCATTTCTGCCTATCTGTGCCCATCTGTGCCACCTATCAGTGCCAATCGGTGCCGCCTTTCAGTGCCCATCGGTGCTGCCTATCAGTGCTCATCAATGCTGCCTATCAGTGCTCATCAGTGCCACCTATCAGTGCCAATCAGTGCCGCCCATCAATGCGGCATATTAGTACCTCCTCATCAGTGCCACCTCATCAGTGTCTATAAGTGCCACCTCATCAGTGCCCATAGGTGCCACCTCATCAGTGTCCATAAGTGCCACATCATCAGTGCCCATAAGTGCCACCGCATCAGTGCCCATCAGTGCAGCGTATCAGTGCCCATCAGTGCCGCCTCATCAGAACACATCAGTGAAGGAGAAAAATTACTTATTTTCAAAATTTACTGACAGAAAATAAAAAAACTTTTTTTTTTTCAAAATTTTCTGTATTTTTTCTTTTTTTTTCAGTATAACATTTTTATCATTATATTCACAAAAATAGAGCTTGCTTTTGGTGATTAAATACCACCAAAAGCAAGCTCTATTTTTGTGAATATAATGATAAAAATTTTATATGGGTACAGTGTAGCATGACCGCGCAATTGTCATTCAAAGTGTGACAGCGCTGAAAGCTTAAAATTGGCCTGGGCAGGAAGGGGGTGAAAGGGCCCTGTATTGAAGTAGTTAAAGAGGCGTTCCATGCTCCTTGAGAAAAACATAAAAGTCAGCGTTACAAATACTGTAACTGCTGACCTTTAATATTAGGACACTGTACCTTTCCAGGGATCCAACAGTGTCTTCACCCCGGCTGATTTTTCCATCGGCTCTCGGGTCCTGCCGCTGCCATTGTTTGTAAGAGAAACCAGCATTGAAGCCTTGCGGCTTCATTGCCAGTCCCCTACTGGGCATGCGAGAAGCTCGCTGCACTTTGTGAATGGCCCAGCGGCGGGGAAGGAGGAGGGGGGCTGAACTTCCGGATGATCTGGCCGCTGTCAAAACCAGGTACCCACTCCCAAACTGCCAAATGTTGCACCTGAGGGAGGGAGGAAGCAGATAAGCAGGGCTCCGCTTTAACAATCTGAAATTATAAGCTGATTGGCTACCATGCACAGCTGCACCAGATTTTGCACTCTCCAGTTTTAGTGAATCAACCCCAATATATCTCTCCCCCTGACACCGCTTAAGTGTCAAACTCGAAAAAAAGAATGTATAGCCAAGTTAGGAGGAAAATATAATTCTTCAATGATTAGATCTCATGCACACTGGATGTTTTTTCAGCTGCTCTTAGGGGTATCTTGCGTTTTTTTCCCCTGCCTTTAAATACCCCCCCCCCCCCCCCATGTTAGCTTATGTGTCCGTGTACATAAAGGCTTTAGAATTTATTGGCAAAAAAAAAAAACCACAGCCAGTGCCTCCAGGAGCAGCAAAATTATGGCAGAAAAAATGCTTAATGCTTGTAAACACGTCTAAAGCCCCGTACACACGCAACGATTATCGGCCGACCGATCGTCCGACTTTTGTCCAGAGTGGTTTTTTGTTGGTTGGAATGTGCCTAGACTGCACACGAATTTTCTCGCCCAACAAAAATCTACTTCAGAAGTGATTGGTTTGCTTTCTTTGTGTTTTTTCTTCTCTGAGCATGCCCAGACTTGCTCATCAGATTTTTCCCTGTCGAAATCTGTACTGACTGCACGAAAATCGGACGTGTTTTGACGGCCAACAAAAACTTTATAATCTGCACACCAGATTTTTTTCGGCCGAAAAGTCGGAGTCGGTTGTCGGAAGCATCATACTAACAAGACAAAAATCGGCAGATTGGACGTTGGCCGAAAATTCCCTGCCAATCTTCGACGCGTGTGTACGGGGCTTAAATGTCACTTTATGTGTTAAGCGCTTCAGCGTTAATCCATTTCAGTGGTCAGAATAAATTGTTATTCCATCTAATAAAATGAATTAACCACTTCCATACCGGGCCAATTCTGGCACTCCGCTCCTACCTATAAAAATCATTTTTTTGCTAGAAAATCACTCAGAACCCCCAAACATTATATATATATATATATATATTTTTTTTTTAGCAGAGGCCCTAGGGAATAAAATGGAGGTCATTGCAACTTTTTATGTCACACGGTATTTGCGCAGCAATTTTTCAAAGGCAATTTTTTTTTTTTTTTCATGAATTAAAAAAAAAAAAAAAAAACAATACACATAAGTTATTCCAATTTTGTTATATAGTATGAAATATAATGCTGTGCTGAGTAAATTGATAACTAATATGTCACGCTTTAAAATTGCACACACTCGTGGAACGGCGCCAAACTTCGGTACTTAAAAATCTCCAAAGAGCAACGCTTTAAAAATGTTTACAGGTTACCAGTTTAGAGTTACAGAGGAGGTCTTTGGCTAGAGTTGTTGCTCTCACACTAATGTTCATGGAGATACCTCACAGGTGTGGACTGAACGCCTTTTACACATGTGGGTGCGCCACACGTATGCGTTCTGTGTGCAAGCGCGTGGGGACGGGGCACTTTCAATTTTTTTTATTGTTTATTTTATTTTTACACTTTTCTTTTAATTTATTTTTTTTGATCAATTTTATTTCTATTACAAGGGATGTAAACATTCCTTGTAAAAGGAATAGTGCATGACAGGTCCTCTTTATGGAGAGATCTAGGGTCAATAAGACTGGAAAGCCTGCTATAAAAAAAAACAAAAAAATACAAAAAAAGATTGCGGCAGTATTTACAACTGCCAGGCCGGTTTTCACATCATAACGTCACGCCCGAGAGTCATAGAAACCACCAGGGACTATCTGGTCCTCGGTATTCTCTGTGGTGTACTTCTGCTGCCAGCAGGTTCCTTCTCAGGCTCGCTGATTGCACAAGCGAGCCGATAAAAGCAGGGCGGTGGGAGTGGGAACATGTAAGAACAATCAAGCGGCTGAACAGCCACTATGATTGTTCTTTTGGTAAAGAGAATCGCCAGCTAAAAAAAATGATATCGGAATGATGCCTGCAGCTGCACCCATCATCCAGATATCTCCACTCAAAGTCCAGGACGTCATATGACGTCCTACAGTGTGGAAGAGGGTAATGCCCAAGTGTTTGATGCCTATAAAGCCAATATTCATTACACAGAGCAGGTGTGTATGACATGTTGATTATTTTACTGCCTTGATCCCTCTGCTCCCTCCTAGTTGTCTCTTCTTGCCGCCGCTGTTGCTGCCCGCCTCACATAAGCCTCTTGATATTGTTGCAGAGTGCGATCACTGGGTGCAGCGGAGTCCATTCAGATCAGACATTGTGGAGTAAACAGGAACTGGCTTCTTTATTGGAACATAACAACAGATATCAAAGATGTCACCTTCTCATGTTGAGAAGAACACAGACAGGAAGAGATAACCAACAAGTACAATGCAGTGTACAGGAAATGACAAAACATCATAGAGAATGCATAGCATATCACTAAGCATTAGCAACATCTAGTGTCCTATTTGTGAACTGCAGTTTATCTGTAATAACTTCTTGACTTGCCTGCGCTGCAGCAACGTATTCTGCTTCAGTAGACGACAGTGAAACAGAGAGTTGCTTTTTACTAGTCCAACTGATGGCACCTCCTGACAGAAAAAATAAGTATCCACTGGTAGATTTCCTGTCACTGGTGTCTCCTGCCCAGTCAGCATCCACATATCCTGTTAAGGTGCTTTCATCACTTGCTGGTAACTTTAGCTTGTAGTGTGAAGTCCCTTTAAGATAGCAAATGATTTGCTTTACAGCATTCCAGTCCTTTTGACTTGGCATTGAAATCTTTCTGCATAGGATTCCAACAGTTGCTGCAATGTCCGGCCTTGTAGCAGTGGTAAGATACAGCAATTTCCCTATTGCCTTCCTGTATTGAGTATTAGTAGGTAGAGTTGAGCGGACACCTGGATGTCCGTGTTCGGCGGGTTCGGCCGAACTTGAAAAAAAAGTCCGGGTCCGTGTCCCGGACTTTTTCCGAACTTTACCCGGACACCGAACCCCATTGAAGTCAATGGGGACCCGAACTTTCAGGCACTAAAATGGCTCTAAAACACCAATGGAAAGGGCTAGAGTGCTGCAAATGGCAGCAAAACGTAGTTAAGAGCATGGCGAGTGCTCTGCAAACAAATGTGGATAGGGAAATAACTTAAAACAACAAAACAAAACAGAAAAATAAAACAATGTTCTTCATCTGTGAAGGACGAGGCCCATATGGAGTAGGAGGGAGGTTGAGGTGGTGGTGGATGTGGCGGTGTCATAGGTGTGCGCACAGGGTGTGCCGGGTGTGCCTGGGCATACCCTAATCACCTAGGGCACATTAGCATTATCGCTCTGTTTGCCAGTGAGGAGATGGGAAAGATCTCCCTTGGACCTGCTCTGCCATAAGAAAAGTGCCACACACTTCTATTTCACTTTGCCAGCAGGGAGAGTAATGTACCGGGGCCATATACATGTAGGCAAACACATGCATGTGTATTTAAACTTTGGGGTGCACACCCTAATGCAATAGGCTGCGCACACCTATGGGCGGTGTAGGTGGAAGCGACGGTGGAGGAGGACGAGGTAGCCAACACTGCTTTTTTTCCAGTCATTTTAAATGAGGGTACACCCCAAAAGAGTGAGAAAGATCAAAAATAGAACAATGGCTGGGTAAGGTCGGTATCCATCTCTATTCTGCACAAGGTACGGAAAAGTCCTGTGGGATCCATGCCTGGTTCATTTTAATGAACGTGAGCTTGTCCACATTGTCTCTGGACAGGCGGCTGCGCTTGTCTGTGATAACGTCCCCAGCCGTGCTAAATACACGTTCAGATAATACACTGGCTGCAGGGCACGCCAGCACCTCCAAGGCGTAAAGGGCAAGCTCAGGCCATGTGCCCAATTTGGAGACCTATGCCGTAATTTAATTTTTTACACTCAAAAAGGGTGTATATTGAATAGCGGAATAGAAAAATTTTTATAAAACGGTGTATCTCACACGTACAAACACAGACTAGGCCCCGATTACAATTTTTGTACCCTAAAGGCAGGATGAGGATGATGAGTAGGAGGAGTTCGGAACAGGAGGCAAACTGAAGCACCCTGCAATCCTCGGCGGTGGAAGGAGATGTGCCAAACAAATTTAAAAAGGTGTATCTCACATGTACCGATACAGACTATGCCGTAATTTAATTTTTTACACTCAAACAGGGTGTATATTGAATAGCGGAATAGGAAAAGTTTTACAAAACGGTGTATCTCACACATACAAACACAGACTAGGCCCCGATTACAATTTTTTGTACCCTAAAGGCAGGATGAGGAGTAGGAGGAGGTCCGAACAGGAGGCAAAATGAAGCACCCTGCAATCCTCGGTGGTATGAGATGCGCCCCAAAAATTGGAAAGGTGTATCTCACACGTACCGATACAGACTATCCCGCAATTTAATTTTTTTTACCCCAAGGGTGTAGATTGAATAGCGGAATAGAAAATCTGATATCAAAAGGTGTATGTATCTCACACGTACAGACCCAGACTAGGCCCCGATTACTATTTTTTGTACCCCCAAAGGCAGGATGAGGAGTAGGAGGAGGTCCGAACAGGAGGCAAACTGAAGCACCCTGCAATCCTCGGCGGTATGAGATGCGCCCCAAAAATTGGAAAGGTGTATCTCACACGTACCGATACAGACTATCCCGCAATTTAATTGTTTTTACCCCAAAGGTGTAGATTGAATAGCGAAATAGAAAATATGATATCAAAAGGTGTATGTATCTCACACGTACAGACCCAGACTAGGCCCAAATTACTATTTTTTGTACCCCCAAAGGCAGGATGAGGAGTAGGAGGAGTTTGGAACAGGCAGGAGGCACACTGAAGCACCCTGCAATCCTCGGCGGTATGAGATGCGCCCCAAAAATTGGAAAGGTGTATCTCACACGTACCGATACAGACTATCCCGCAATTTAATTGTTTTTACCCCAAAAGTGTAGATTGAATAGCGGAATAGAAAATATCATATCAAAAGGTGTATGTATCTCACACGTACAGACCCAGACTAGGCCCAAATTACTATTTTTTGTACCCCCAAAGGCAGGATGAGGAGTAGGAGGAGTTCGGAACAGGCAGGAGGCACACTGAAGCACCCTGCAATCCTCAGCGGTATGAGATGCGCCCCAAAAATTGGAAAGGTGTATCTCACACGCACCGATACAGACTATCCCGCAATTTATTTGTTTTTACCCCAAGGGTGTAGATTGAATAGCGGAATAGAAAATATGATATCAAAAGGTGTATGTATCTCACACGTACAGACCCAGACTAGGCCCAAATTACTATTTTTTGTACCCCCAAAGGCAGGATGAGGAGTAGGAGGAGTTTGGAACAGGCAGGAGGCACACTAAAGCACCCTGCAATCCTCGGCAGTATGAGATGCGCCCCAAAAATTGGAAAGGTGTATCTCACACGTACCGATACAGACTATCCCGCAATTTAATTGTTTTTACCCCAAAAGTGTAGATTGAATAGCGGAATAGAAAATATGATATCAAAAGGTGTATGTATCTCACACGTACAGACCCAGACTAGGCCCAAATTACTATTTTTTGTACCCCCAAAGGCAGGATGAGGAGTAGGAGGAGTTCGGAACAGGCAGGAGGCACACTGAAGCACCCTGCAATCCTCGGCAGTATGAGATGCGCCCCAAAATTGGAAAGGTGTATCTCACACGTACCGATACAGACTATCCCGCAATTTAATTGTTTTTACCCCAAAGGTGTAGATTGAATAGCGGAATAGAAAATATGATATCAAAAGGTGTATGTATCTCACACGTACAGACCCAGACTAGGCCCAAATTACTATTTTTTGTACCCCCAAAGGCAGGATGAGGAGTAGGAGGAGTTCGGAACAGGCAGGAGGCAGACTGAAGCACCCTGCAATCCTCGGTGGTATGAGATGCGCCCCAAAAATTGGAAAGGTGTATCTCACACGTACCGATACAGACTATCCCGCAATTTAATTGTTTTTACCCCAAAGGTGTAGATTGAATAGCGGAATAGAAAATATGATATCAAAAGGTGTATGTATCTCACACGTACAGACCCAGACTAGGCCCAAATTACTATTTTTTGTACCCCCAAAGGCAGGATGAGGAGTAGGAGGAGTTCGGAACAGGCAGGAGGCACACTGAAGCACCCTGCAATCCTCGGCAGTATGAGATGCGCCCCAAAATTGGAAAGGTTTATCTCACACGTACCGATACAGACTATTCCGCAATTTAATTGTTTTTACCCCAAGGGTGTAGATTGAATAGCGGAATAGAAAATATGATATAAAATTGGTAATTTTTCAATAGCACATGTGAACAGCAGTGTCTTATATCAGTCAGCTCTGCTGCAGGCTATGGAGAGAAAAAAAAAGAAAATTCCCCTTTTAAGTTTGTAATTTTTAAATAGATTAGTACAGACTATGCCAGAATTTAATTTTTTTAACCCAAAAGGGTGTATATTGAATAGTGGAATAGAAAAAAGTGTATACATTTTGAAATCACTCAATAATAGCACATGTGAACACAGCAGTGTATTATCACAGTCAGCAGCACTGAAGGAAAAACGCTGCATACAACTGACTGATAAAAAAGATTTTTTTCTCCCTCCTCCTCAGCGGGCAAAAAGATTGTGTTCACACCACCCCACACACAGCAAAATCAATGTGGACCACTGACCCTGCCTATCTCCAGCCTCGCCCTAAAATGATCGATAAGATCGGTCACTGCCGGCACTGCAAACCCCCCACACAGCAAAATCAATTGTAGAACACTGACCCTGCCTATCTCCAGCCTGGCCCTAAAATTATCGATAAGATCGGTCACTGCCGGCACTGCAAACCCCCTCCACACAGCAAAATCGATTGTAGAACGCTGACCCTGCCTATCTCCAGCCTCGCCCTAAAATGCCCTAACAACTCACCCTGCCTGCAGTACTCCGACCTGTCCCTGATTCTAAATTCTTTTCGGACACTCGCTCGGTCTCGAACTTATAAAGACTCGGTCACATGTTTCAGATGGCCAATCACAGCTACTAATACATTTGTAGGCATGGCTGGGATGGCTTAAGGCACACCAGTTAAACGCTTGTTGATTGGCTGTTGAAAGCCCGCCATTAAAAGCGCGCCAATACATACAAACACGGATATAAAATGACCGAACACGGATTTTAAACCCGAACATACAGTAAAGGTTTCGGGTAACAAAAATCCAATTATTCGGTACGAACACGAATAATACAGTCCGTGTCCGCTCAACACTATTAGTAGGTATTGGGATATCTTGGCAATTCATCTCCTTTAGGTAGTTGGTTTCCATAGGAGACTTTACTGGTTTGGCGTCTTCTATTTCAAATGTTTCAATTATTTCTTGTATTTTGTGTCTTTGGTTAAGAAGAAAGCTGCCATCCTCCTCTCTCTCGATCTGGATGCCGAGGTAATTCTTTATGTTGCCAAGATCTTTGGTGTTGAAGTTCTGATTTAGTTTTTCTAGTATTTCTGCTTCATCCCCTTCTTGCTCAAAGCAAATCAGGATATCATCCACATAAATAAGCATATAGACCCATCTGTCTGCCAATTTCTTTGTGTATAAGCAGGGGTCTGCTTTACTCCTCAGAAAGTTTTGATGTGTAAGCACTTCATTTATTTTTATATTCCACGCTCTGGCTGCTTGCTTTAGACCATATATACTCCTGTTAAGTTTGCATACTAGGTCTGGCCTTTGTTCATCTTTGAACCCTGGTGGCTGTTCCATGTAAATTTCTTCTGTTAGCTCGCCATGTAGAAACGCGGTTTTCACATCAAAATGTTTCACTTGCATTTTCCTTGTGACGGCTATTGTCAGTAAAGTCCGTATTGTAGTGTGCTTGACTACTGGTGCAAATGTCTCATCATAGTCCTCTCCATATTTTTGAGAATAGCCCTTGGCTACTAGCCTGAGTTGTGCAATCACTTCCAGCATTGCGTTTATGTGCTCCTGCATGTCCTGTTCTCTGCTAAGTCTCATTTTGTAAAGTTTCCACAGTAGAAACAGCTTGCTGTTTAAACTGGATCTTTCATGCAATCTTCTTAGTATGTCCCACGTGCCTTTCGCTGTGTCCTCATGGCGTATATGTATGAGCTGATCATCCTCCACTAGTAAGCTTATGGTGGCCCGTGCCTGTCTGTTCTTTTTGTCCCAGTCCTGATTATTGTCCTGTGGCCTCTCTGTAGAGGTAACCTCCCACAAGTCGTCTCTAGATAATAGCATTTCCACTTTAAACTTCCATAGCTGATAATTGTCATTGTTCAGCTTGGCCACTGAGAGTTTAAGTTCTGAGTTTCCGGACATTTTTCCCTCCTTTATATATAAACAGTCTTACTTGTCTATTGGAGATGTCACTGGAAACCTTCCTTATGTCGATCTTTATCCGGATCCTGGGCCCATAACCTGTTGCAGAGTGCGATCACTGGGTGCAGCGGAGTCCATTCAGATCAGACATTGTGGAGTAAACAGGAACTGGCTTCTTTATTGGAACATAACCACAGATATCAAAGATGTCACCTTCTCATGTTGAGAAGAACACAGACAGGAAGAGATAACCAACAAGTACAGTGCAGTGTACAGGAAATGACAACACATCATAGAGAATGCATAGCACATCACTAAGCATTAGCGACATCTAGTGTCCTATTTGTGAACTGCAGTTTATCTGTAATAAGCTAAAAGCTGTTGTATCTCCAACAGATATCAGCTACTGAGTGGGGACCTGAGCGGAGGAAGATCACTGGACAATGGGCAGCCACAGCGGCAGGCATCCAGGACTCTAGCACAGCAGCCTGCAACATGCGGAGCAGGCACGGAATGCACATGCGCCCGAAATTGAAATAAAAGTCCCTCAACTTCTCCGCCTCCACCATCCCATAATCAGAAAGGGGCCCTGGAAATACACAACACCCCTTAAACTAGTAGGAGCGGAATGAGCGGAGGGGGTGTAATTTAGAAAGCCCCCTTTTTTCTCTGCACTGTCTGCGAAGCTGCCCATGCCCCCCCCCCCCAACTGAGCTGATGACGCCGGGCCCGGTACAATAGGGCCGGTTGTAGTGGCTTATAAGATGCACTGCTGTGCCACCACATTTTACCGAGTCTGCCTTTTGAACTACAGAGGATCTGAAAGGAGTTTCAGGAGGAGGGGTCTGCTTGAAGACAGCAGAGTACCATAGAATATGTAGTCCTTAGAAATTGAAAGTAATCTGTGGAGAGAGATGGCCAGCTGACAGGCCAAACTTAAGACAAATCCTTTTGAAGTCCATGGAGGATAAAACTTGTAATTACATTTTGGCCATTTTAGGGCTAATAGACAAACTGATGATAAAAAAAAAGTCTTGGAAAGTTGGGCACTGCCATAAGGGGCATTTATCAATTCAAATGTTTGTTTTTTTAAATACTGCACAGTGTTCTATTAAGCTTTGCGGCAACACTGAAAATACACAAAAATAGCATACTTGGGGATGCCTTGAAGCTGTACATGGTAATACAGAAGAATAGTATAAATTTAGTTGACAGTCTTAGTGACAATGTACACTGACAGCATAAACTGTATTTGGCTGTGGAATTGATTTAATTCTTTAACAATGACCTCGGCTTACATACAGCAGCAACACACTAATCTGATTAACGTCAGTTAAAAAAAAGATGATAGATGGTGGATAGAAATTGGCAGGTAGTTCACTGAGGCGGTCCCTGTTGTCACTGATACAAAACTGTCCCACCACTTGCCAATTTTAGGCTCTCATTAAAAATGAAGAAACAGCATGGAGCTGTGTAAAATTCAAAAGAAGCAGAACATTTGAATGTGGGCTAATTGCCTGCAATGTACTAGAGAGAAAGAGTACAGGCGGATGTTTTACTACATGAATTAACCACTTCTGGACCAGAAAGATTTGTCCCCTTAATGACCAGGCCATATTTTGCAATTCGGCACTGCGTTATTTTAACGGACAATTGCGCAGTCATGCGAAGCTGTACCCAAATACAATTGATGCCCTTTTTTTCCCACAAATTGAGCTTTCTTTTGGTGGTATTTGATCACCTGTGCGATTTTTATTTTTTGCTCTATAAACAAAAAAAAAGCGACAATTCTGAAAAAAAACAGTATTTTTCACTTTCTGCTATATAACATTCTCAAAAAAAAATAAATTATTTAAAAATCAAAATTTTTTAACAGTTTAGGCCAATTTGTTTCTGCTACATATTTTTGGTAAAAAAATCGCAATAAGCGTATTTTGATTGGTTTGCGCAAAAGTTATCGCGTCTACTAACTACGGGAAAGATTTATGTCATTTTTATTGTTTTTTTTTTTTACTAGTAATTGCGGCGATCTGTGATTTTTTGCGGGACTGCGACATTGCGGCGGTCAGATCGGACACCTGACTGACATTTTTTACACTTTTGGGGGTACCAGTGATATCACTACAGTAATCAGTGCTAACAATATGCACTGTTACTGTAATAATGACACTGGCAGGGAAGGGGTTAACAGTATAGGTGATCAAGGGGTTAAATATGAGCCTAGGGGAGTGATTCTAACTGTGGGGAGTGGGGCTTGTGAAATGATCATAGAGACCTGTGATCCTATATAGAAGGATCACAGGCGCTCTGCTATTATTCCAGGGAGAAGAATGGTCAGCTGTGTTTACAACAGCCGATCGTTCTTCTCTCTCAGCGGGGAGCGATCACGGGTGTCAGGCGGCAATCAGAGCTGTCTGCCCCATGCATCGGCTTTCCCACTGCTTCCTAGCTGCAGGCGTGCGACCGACGTAGGTCTACACTGGGCCGCACTGCTGCAGTAAAAAGGGGAAGGGGTTAAAGGAGTGCAGATGACATTGCAATGTAAAAATTGCCACCAACAGGAAAATTGTAAATGGCAAGGCCTAAATTTAAAAGGGACCATAGAGTAGTCAAAGTGACACTGACTGGGAAGCTGTGGCAGGACCAGCGTAGCCCACATGTGTCAAAGACAAGGCCTGTGGGCCTTAACACGGCCCGCCAGGCCATTTCATGTGGCCTTCTCCTACAGCTGCAGCACCCCCTTTTTCTACAGCCCCACCTTGTCTCAGTAGTCAGCAGCAGAAAGGAGGACAAAACTCCTCCGCAAGATCCCGCACTTCACCATTCAGCCATGGAGAGGCTTATCTTTGCCCCTTCTCTTAGCCTTCGGCAGCAGGGAGGAGGAAAGAACTCCTACAAATCCTGTGCCTCTCTATGCAACCACAGCACCTGTCGTCTCCACCTCCCCTATCCTCAGCATATTCTGGCAGCTGAATCCAGTCCTCCTTAGGTCCTGCCCCAGACCCTGCACTTTCTGCCTTCCAGCCCGCCCCCCAGCTTCTTCCCAGCAGTAGCACATGACTCTTGACTTCTGACAGTGGGGGGGTTGGGGTACTCTGGACATTTAGTCTTACAGATATAACAGGCCCTTTTAGGGCAATTATAATGCACATGCAACCCACAATTAAATAGAGTTTGACACCCCTGGCGTAGCCTATGCTGTATCTTAATTATTTTAGTAAAACCTCAGCAAGTGCTCTTTTGTCTTTAGTAAATTTGGGCCTAGCCTTGCTCATTAAAAATATGTTCACTGCTGGCCAATTTTACTACATCACTGTATCATCTTTGGTCTCTTAAAGCAGAACTTAACTCCCAAAGGGAAAGTTCCACTTTATATCCTTCTCCCCCTCCCCCCTTCTTTTTTTGGCATTTTTTTTTGTGTGGGGAGTGGGCACCCAGTTTTGACAGGTACCCGCTCCCACTTCAGGTCGCCACTCCACTGGAAGTTCTCCCCCCCCACAACCTTCTGGGACATGTCACAGGCCCCAGAAGGCTGAGGGACCATTCAGGGAGCGCAGCATGGCTCGAGCATGCCCGGTGGGCATCAGGCTGTAAAGCTGCAAGAAATCACAGCTGGCTGCCCACGGTAAACCTGCCAGCGCCAGGGACCCAAAGACTGGAAAAGAAACGGCTCAGGTGAGGACAGCGCTGGACTACGGTAAAGGTGAGTGTTCTTATATTAAAATTTAGCAGCTAGAATATTGGTAGCTGCTGACTTTAAAATTTTTATTATTTTTTTTCAAACAATGTAAAGAACGAATTTAAACCATTTAGTAAAACACCTGCCTGTACTCTTTGGGGTTGCATTACCAAAACTGGAGAGTACAAAATCTGGTGTAACTGTGCATGGTAGCCAATCAGCTTCTAACTTCAACTTGTTAAATTAAGCTTTGACGAAAAAACCTGGACGCTAATTAGTTTTTATGCAGAGCTGCACCAAATGCTGTACTCTCCAGTTTTAGTAAATCAACTCCTTTGTCTCTAGTGCATATCTCTGATTAAAACTGATACTAAAATCTTGTTTTTTTTTTTTTCTTTGAAATAACAAACATGTTATATTTACCTGCTCTGTGCAATGTCTTTGCACAGAGCAGTCTGGATCCTCCTCTTTTAGGGTCCCATAGCGCTTGCTGTGGGGGCACCAAGGCCGTCTTTAGTATTGATTGGACCCTGGGCAAATAGTTTCTTGGGCTCTACCAAATGCACTTATCAACTATTTGTGGGCAGTGCGGGCTCAAGGGGCAGTTGCTTTGGGCCCCACAACAATGGTTGGGCCTGGGGCAGCTGCCCCTTTTGCCCTGTGTTAAAGACAGCCCTGGGGGGCACCCAAGCAGATGCACTCCCGACCGTGTTCATTCACACACACAGCTGTGACTTGGCCCCACCCCCTCTGTCTCCTGATTGGCCCACTGGCTGTGATTGACAGCAGTCAAGTCAATCAGGAGTGCGAGTCCCCAGAGAGACAAGGCTCTCGTGGACATCACTGGATCAAGAGAAGCTCAAGTAAGTATTGGGGGGGGGGGGGTGCTGCTGCACACAGAAGGTTTTTTACCTTCATACATAGAATGCATGAAGGTAAAAAAAACCTTGTGCCTTTACAACCACTTTAATTCTTGTAGGAAAGTTCCAGCCTGTGCTTTCATTTGATAAGGATGAGACAGCAGCTAAATGTGACCACTTACCTCAAATCAACTACAAAGTAAAATGAAAGACAAAAAAGCCCCCTGATAGTAAGAAAAAAAAATGAGAAAAAGGGTTGGTTGCCAAAGAGCTACCAAGGTTTAAAAAAAAATTGAGAAAAAGGGTTGATTGCCAAAGAGCTACCAAGATAATTAGAGTCCAATTTCCTAACTAAGGCTGGCCACAATTTTCTTATTCAATTTCCTTTAGATTTACCTTTAACTATGTAGTACAAGGGCCTGACTGATTGCATACAAATTGAAAGTGTTTAGGTTTGACCCTATATTACATGGTTTTGGTAAATCTAAAGGAAAGTTGAACAAGAAAGTTGTATAGTGTATGGCCAGCCTAAACCTAATCTATCTATGCAATTTGTCAACTTCCACTATGCTTCCCCTGCAACAGCTTCTAATTCCCTGACTTTGTGGGTACTCTCTGGTGACTGGTCCCCTTTTATAGTGAGGGGGGCTGGTTTGAAACAAAATCTCCCATATTGGCCCTTCAAAACCCATTGGCCATGGTTGAAAGGCCCTGCAGTGTATAATGGTTTGAAAAAATTCTGCTGGTAAATCTGAACATAAACGAGCCAAAACTTCTAATCTTGAACCCGTAGGATTCACTTCAAACTTATGTTAGCAGCAAACCTCAACCTCAACCCTACCTTCAAGTAACTTACATTTATCTTTACATTTAACATATTCTGCAAATCAACATAAGAACGATAAAGCATTCCAGACAAAGTCATAAAATATTAAAAGTGTCTCATTAAGTGATAAAGTTTAAAGATCATAAAAAGGCAGAAACTGCTGCAGCTTTGCAAGATCTCAAATTATATTTCCTAGAATTCTGTAATTTTACCCCACAAGGGGTAAAATATATTTTAGTCATAATTATTTTTTTCTTTAGGGTATCATACAGGTACACAACTTCTGTGTCAATCTGTTTTAATAAGGTTTGAACAGTTTTTAAAGTTACGACATTGCTGGGTAGCAAAAATTAGTACAAAAAGGAACTGTCATCATAGGCAGTATTCAATAAAGAAAATTGGTGACAATAATAGATGGGAGATGATAAGGGTTTTGCTATGAACCCATGGACAGTCCATAAGTAGGTGTTAGAAACTACTTTAAAGTGGTCATTTTTTTTTTTTTTTATTAAGGCTTTGAACAACAAGTTAAGACAATGTTGGGTAGCACAAATTATTACAAAATTACAGGTGCACCACTTAATGTGCAGGTTTATTGTAATGACCTTTATACCTTTAACCACTTCAGCTCCAGAAGGTTTTACCCCCCTTAATGACCAGGCCATTTTCTGCGATTCGGCAATGCGTTACTTTAACGGAAAATTGCACAGTCATGCAGCACTTTACCCCAGTACAATTGATGTCCCTTTTTTCCCCACAAATAGAGCTTTCTTTTGGTGGTATTTGATCACCTCTGTGATTTTTAGATTTTGCGATATAAACAAAAAAAGAGCGACAATTTTGAAAAAAACTAAATATTTTTTACTTTCTGCTATAAAACATTCCCAATAAAAATTTTTAAAAAAAATCAATTTTTTTTCAGTTTAGGCCAATTTGTATTCTGCTACATATTTTTGGTAACAAAAAAATCCCAAAAAGCGTATTTTAATTGGTTCGCGCGAATGTTATAGTGCTTACAAACTATGGGATTGATTTTTTTTTGTGCCGCCGAGACCACGTGCACAGAATCACATAGATCTACGTGATTATGCCCAGCCAAGCCGCCCTGCCACAGCAAATCTGCGTGAGGCGGACGGCAAGTGGTTAAAAACCTGCTCCTCACTTGATGGCTCGAGTGTGCGGTAAGTGAGAGAGAGGTGCAGTCACGCTTCCTGCTGCCACTCATCAGAGGTGAGCTGAACCCCGCTCTTGTCCAATTTTCACTAGAGAGGAAGCACTGCTGTATCTCACGATGGTGTCGGCCAGCCCGTTGCAGGCCCACTATGCTGCTTTAGAGACACAGTGCACCCGACACAAGGTAACAGGTCAGAGGCTCATGGATCACTGTGGAAAATCCAAGAAAGGCCTCCACTGTATCCAGGGTGATCTAACACCCACCATCTGGGCTACACAACACACCTCCTAAACTGTGCCAGTTGTTGTACAGTGATGGTATCCATGGAAAACCTGCACCACATCCTGGGTGATCCATTGCCCACCCCTTTGGGCTATGCAACATACATCCTACTTTACACCAGCCCTGCTGCACAGTGATGGCCATAGGGGTAGGCACTGCATCTGGTGGGATCCACCATAAACTGTTTGTGCCACCCAGTGTATCCTTTGTACTGCACCAGCCTGTTCGCCATCTTCATCAAGTTGCCACCAGTGACTGCAGAGCACACCCCAGCCATTGCACCAGCCCAATCCTGTCCTTTATCAAGCTGTCACGGTGAGATCAACGTACTCTCTCCCCTGCCTCTGTGTGTCAACTTTACCCAAGGAACTGGTGAGAGAGTCACTGACCCAATTCAGTGTTATAGTGTTGCATAAGACATACTTTAAATAAGGTAAAGTCGGGGGCGTGGTCTGGACATGGCCGGCTGAAGCTGTGTTTTGTCGGAGCTCCATGCTTGCTTATGCCTAACCTAGCCTATGCAGTCTGTTGACAGTGGGGATGAGGTCTATGAAACGTCGGAAGACTAGGGGCACCTCTGGGACTTCTGACGTCTGACTTATGCTGGAGATGTCGAGAGGAGCGGGGCACTCTCCTCCACATCTTTTGGTCCTGCCCTAAACTTCGGGACTTCTGGTCGGCGATGGGTTCCCTCCTATGGGACCTCACGGACCACACCATCCCAGACACCCCGGCCTTCTTTTTCTTGCAATTATCGAGCATTCCGATGAGGAAATATAAAAAATCTATTGTACCCCATGTATTGTCCACAGCGAAGTCTTGCATCCCGCTCTATTGGAAGACTGTCCAACCACCCTCCATCAGGGATTGCATGAGCAGATTGGAGGATATCAACAAGATGGAGGACTTGACCCTCATGGCGCTCCACAAACGAGACAGATACGAAAAAATATGGGGATACTGAAATATGTTTCTTATCTCTGATAGGGGGAAGGCCCTGATGTGCCCTTAGCTCCGCTGGGATAACTGCCTTGGACGGGTGGTCTGGCCCGGCCGGGCCATCCCACTGCCTCAACTTCTTTGGTCAACCATGGCGAGGCCTGTTCTGAGTGAAACCTGTTCTGTTAAACCGCTGTATGGTCTTGGTCACCGTGCTGCAGCTCAGTTTCAGGTTCTTGGCAATCTTCTTATAGCCTAGACCCTCTTTATGTGGAGCAAAAATTCTCTCAGATCCTTCTTTACCCCGAGATGCCATGTTGAACTGCCAGTGACCAGTATGAGCGAGTGAGAGCGATAACACCAAATTTAACACACCTGCTCCCCATTCACATTCACCTTGTAACACTAACGAGTCACGTGACACCAGGGAGGGAAAAGGGCTAATTGGGCTCAATTTGGATATTTTGACTTAAGGGTGTACTCACTTTTGTTGCCAGCGGTTTAGACATTACTGGCTGTGTTGAGTTATTTTGAGGCAACAGAAAATCGACACTGTTATACAAGCTGTACACTCACTACTTTACATTGTAGCAAAGTGCCATTTCTTCAGTGTTGTCACATGAAAATATATAATAAAACTTTTACAAAAATGTGAGGGGTGTTCTCACTTTTGTGAGATACTGTACATACTGTACTGCTATATTTTATGCATATGTTTCTTACAGCAGTAATATCCCGCTTTTTGACACTTTTAACTACAGGTAAGCCTATAATAAGTCTTACCTATAGGTACAATTAATATCTCCTAAACCGGCATGGTTTAGGAGATATTTTCAGTGCATACAGCCGCTCACGCGAGCTGCGCATGCGCTCTGAAGGTCCAGTGGACCTTCAGCTTTCCTTGCCGGGAGCTTGCCACGGCTTCATCGCGGCTCCGGCCAATCACAGCGCCGGAGCCGCGGAACCCGTAAGAGACACCAAGGGATCATGCCAACGCCCACAGCGGTGTCCGGAGGTCCGTGTCGGGGCTTCGTTCTAAGGTTAGTGTTTCATAATGAGCTAGTATGCGATGCATACTAGCTCTTTATGCCTTTGTCTTGCAGGTTTTTTTTTTTTCGGGTTTACAACCGCTTTAAGAAAGATACCCTGTTATCCCCTATATTGTCTCAGGTCTAATCTCAGGGTAACCCACATTGATTAAAGGGGGACAACCTGAGGTGTCAGAGGGGTTCAGGCCTTTTGCAAAGTCGAGGCACAAATAGAGGACCTAATACTATCAGCAGGTCCTATGAGGATAGCGCTACATCTATGCATCTATATATAAATACATACGGTATATGCATTTAGCTATTTGCCTTTTAAAATGCCCATAAGTGCACAAAATGGCACGTCAAAATGTGCATTACAGCTTTTACATATGTATGAAAGAGCCACATAGAACAATTGTTTCACTTTGCATATGGATACCAAAATGGGCCATTAGAATTGAGTTGAATGATTTATTTTTTTTTCATGAAGATCTATTGAGAACATTCTTTTCTTCTATAATACCGACTTGTTCCATCCTTCTTCCCTTTACTTACTACAGATACTCACTACAGCCATTAAGCAATTATATCTGCAAACAGAGTTTACTGTTTATAGTGTGAGAGTATAATTTCCTTAACTTTGGCATTTTAACAACAGATTGACCTTGCAGTTACCAGGATACACCTTTACTAAGTCATAAAACAGGAGACATAATGGATGTTATATTCTAGAAAAGCCAATAAATGGCTCACCGTTGATTCTACGTCAAAAGCAATTGGACATTAGACATTCAGAAGAGAAGAAAAGCAACTGAAAGACTCCCTAGACAAATTCTCCTTTAATTGCCCCTCTGTTGCTCTTACTGGAGAGCTGATAAGGCCGTAGATTACGGGGGCTTATTGGTAAAGTGCATATTTTTTTGTATCTTTGGATAAGCTCAAAAGTGTGACCTAACCGGCTTTTTTTCACACTGCGTCTGTTTGTCCATGGAAGACAAGGTATTACATTTAATTGTAATAGTCTGGAAGACAGTTAAGCAGCACACAGACATGAGATAACAAGCAACAATCTCATGTCCGTAGGCGAAGACAGAGGTCAACCCAACCGTCCAACCACTCAGCGATTGGGCAGTATAAAGTATACGCTGTTAAAGATGAACAATAATTGACTGCAATTTCAGTATGAGACCTCTTCAGAGAGAAAAAGCCACTCAATCGGTTTAAAGCTTAAAGTATACGACAAGGCAAAATAAAACAACATATTTAGTACATCTCTGGAGTACATGCACATTTTCCCCTGCCCAGGCCAATTTTCAGCTTTCAGCACTGTCGCAGCTTTGAATGACATTTGCGCGGTCATGCAACACTGTACCCAAATTACATTTTTCATCTTTTTTTCCAACAAATAGAGCTTTCTTTTGGTGGTATTTGATCACCACTGGCTGGTTTATTTTTTGCACTACAAATAAAAAAAGACCGATATTTAAACAAAAAAAAATGTTTTTTTCTTTGTTTCTGTTATAAAATTTTGTAAATAAGTATGTTTTCTCCTTCTATTTCAAGCACTGATGAGGTAGCACTGAAGGGCACTGATAAGGTGGCACAGATTAGGTGGCACTGATGTGGAGGCACTAATATGCAGCACTGATGGGCACTGATATGCAGCACTGATGGGCACCAATAGGCGGCACTGATGGGCAATGATGGGTGGCACTGATGGGCGGCAATAATGGGCACTGATGGGTGGCACTGATGGGCAATTATGGGCACTGATGGGCGGCACTGATGGATGGCACTGATAGGCAGCACTGATGAGGATGTACTGACAGACATTTCTGATGGACACTGATTGGCATTGTTTATGGGCACTGATTGACATAACATGTGATTACAGGTGGGCATCACTGGTGGGGCACCGATAGGCATCAATGGCGGGCACTGGTGGGTATTGCTGATGGGTCTGCACTGATAATCAATGTGCTGCTTACCAGCCCCCCCCCCCCTAAGGAGAGCCGCTGATGTACTCTATTCTAATCGTGCCTTTTTTCTTTCTACGCGAATGGAGGAAACCCGATAAACGCACTACTTGGTTACTCTGTGATCAGCTGTGATCGGACACAGCTGATAATGTGGTAAAGAGCCTACGTCATAGGCTCTTTAACTAGATCAGAGATGCAATGTGTCAGATCGCTACACTGCACCACTGATCGCCGCGCTGTGCCAGCCCCCCCCCCCCCCCCGGGACGCACACATGACGCCCAGTCAGATAACAGAACCACCCTGCAGCTGTCATTCTGCATACGGCGGGCGGGAAATGGTAAAACATATTGAAAGTACGGAAAAATAAATGTTGATGTACCAGAAATATAGCAGACTCCAGTCTTCTTGTTTGATATATATATATAATAAAAATTGCTCTGAATTCCTAAGCATGTGATGTCAGCCCTACCTACATTATTTCTGATTGATTACAAAGAACACAAACCTCTACACACCCATCCCCCCCCCCCTCCACTCCCCATCTTCATAACCCCTCCTCATGCACAGGCATAGAGTACAAGAAGTTATCCGCTCACAAGATTTCTGGCAAGATCAATAGGAATTTTTTGCACTTATCAAACAAAACATTTCCATTGGTATATTTTTGGCCGATCACAAAGGATCAAATAAGAGAAGTTCATTGTTGGGGATTACATAAACTTTAAAGAGTGGTACAGAGCGTGGGAGGTATTTATCCACTATACACATAAATGAAATCCTCGGTACATACATTACCGATCAGCAAAGGTGACCTGCCTAATCTTCTTCTAATTTCTAGTTCTTAAGCTGCCCAGTACTAGTAGATTTTTTTGTACTAACATGTTTATGAAAATTCATACAAACATTTTTAGCACCTTCAACGGCTTGATGAATTTTGTTTGAAAGCACATTTGCATTTAACATTGGCTTTTGGAACAAATGCATTTTGCCAGATGAAAACCACAAATATTGCTCCTTTCAGAAAAATTGTATATCCGGCCCCTTTGAATTTTCGCATTACTGTGGTTGAAAATTTATTTTGACCCCACTAATGATTAGAAAATCGATAAATGTTATTAAAACTAAACATTTTTATTGAAATTCTACTAGTGCATAGCCATTTTTAGTTCCATACTTTTGTAGATGTATGTATAAGGTACACATCCCTACACAAGCAGGGCCGGGACAAGGGGTGGGCGGAAGGGTCGGCTGCCCTGGGCACTGTGGTATCATGTGAGGTGAGGGGGCACCACAAGGAGATTGGGGGGGGGGGGATTTATGTTGGAAGAGGGAATTTGGGGCAGCAGGGGCTAAGTATTGTTCTAGGAGAGGAAATTTGGGAGGAAGGAGTAGGGATTTAGGGGGATTTGTGTTAGGAAGGGGGCTAGGGGATGAAAATGTGTGCTAGAAGGGGGATTTGGGGGGGATTTGTGCTGGAAGGAGAAAATTTGAAGTGGGGTAGAGAAGATGTGTACCAGGAGGGCACATTTTAGGGGTAGAGGATTTGTACCAGGAGGGGTACATTTTTTTTTGGGGGGAGGGGGCATTTGAGTTAAGGTGTTTTGGGGATGGGGAACCAAGATTTGTGCTGGGAGGGGCTATTTCAGCTGGGGGTGGATTTGTACTTGGAGGGGGGGGGGTTATGTTAAGGGGGTAATCATGCAGATTAGTGCTCGGTGTTTTTGTGAGGGGTTTTTGCTGACACATAATGCTCATACATCTTGGGGAGGAGAGGGGGGGGGGGGCAGTTTTGCATATTCGCCCAGGGCTTTAGGTGACCTTGTCCCAGCACTGCTGACAAGGCACTATTTTCTCATGCATTCCAGGGGAGGACATTTGCCTCTAGGCCAGCACCAACAATATTTGTTGCTTTGGTGGCCCTGAGTGGAGCTATTGCTCCACCTCAATCAGAACAATTGAGTGGAAGCTCCTTGACTTCATATGCAGTATCTATACAGTGCCTAGCTGCATTTTCTAGCTATGCCCAATTTCAGGGGAAGGTCTTTCAGTATTGGCGTTCTTTGTGACTATGAGATGTTATGCAACTAAAGACAGAGATTGGCACAGATAGGCAATAATGAAGGAATTAAAAATTGTGAAATGTGTTATGCTCATTGGTTAAATGATGAAAATGATTTTGAATCATGGTTTATTTTAGATGATGGAACAATATTTTTTGTAGAATTTTATTTAGAACTGTCCATATAAAAATCTCTTACAGCTCATAAATACCTCTACAATGAATCCTCTACGATCCCCATGTGTTGTCATGCCCTGACAGTGCTGAGTGTATTTGTGGTGCAACAGGTATTGTTCTGTAAATGCAAGGCCCTCACAAATGAGCAAATGTGTGTGTTTTGCACAAATGCAATGCTTATGCTTTTTTTTTTCCCCGATTGGACTTATACTTTAGAAACGCTTACATCACAGTCAACAAAGTATTCCTTATAGTGCGCATGCGCATAAAAAACACAGGTGAAGACATTTCCCTTCCACGCACTCATTTACCGGGGATACTACTGGTTTAGTTTTATGTTTTCTCTGACTTCTCACCCAAGTTCTGTCCACTGCCATACCCTTGTCCAATGAGGGCATTCCCATTACACAGGCTTTTATCTTTTTTTTTTTGGTGATTGTATCATTGGAAGGAAACCATTTATTCTTAGGTCTCTAAAGAAGACACACAGCCATGGTACATAGACATGGTAGTAACATAAATAAACACACAGGTTGAACTGGATTATCCAGTGTCATTATTAAATCTTACCAACTATGTATCTAATCTGTGCTTTATCAGTTCCAGCTGGGTTCACAGGCGCTATCAGAAGTCTAATGGTGCTTTTCCACTGCATGGAACCATACCGGTTCGGCACGCTTTTGTGCTTTTCCACTGCGGTACCGCATGGTATAGGGTCGGAACGGTTCGGTACGGTACGGTATAGGTTTGCTTTTCCACTGCATGGAACCGAACGGTACGGCACGGCTCTGAAAAAACAGTACCTACTCGATTGTGGTTCCAACAGGTACCAAACTGGTACCATATCCCACAATCCTTTGCATGCAGTCACTACTAGCCACTGATTGGTCAGAGAATCACACCCACCCCGTTGTTATGCCACCCACTTAACTTTAGTACTACTTTAGTGGAAAAGCAAACCTATACCGTACCGTACCGAACCGTTCCGACACTATACCATGCGGTACCGCAGTGGAAAAGCAAACCGGGCCAAGCAGGGCCGAGTAGAGCCGAGCCGGTACTAGCCGGTACTTGCAGTGGAAAAGTGCCATAATTGACCCCTTATGTTGACATGAAGAAGACCTGGCACTTCCACTTTGCTTCCACATGGGGGCATATTAGCCCCTATGTATTAGAAATAAAGTTAAAGCAGAACTTTAGTCCTAAAAAAAATGTCTGGGGACTTGCATGCAACCCCCCCTACCCCCCAACAAAAATAATATTAGGACTATTTTCTCAGGGGCTTTTCTGTATCTGGGGGTATCTTCTGGATGCTGGGGGAGCCTGTTCACATAATAGCTGGGGAGGAGCTACATGTCATCAGGGTCTGGCTGCCTGCACCCAGAAGAGGCAGTCAGCTGAACTGGACCAAGATGGCAGAAAGAGACACAGGCACAGACAGCTGAAGAGTGGTTTGCTGCAGGGCAATAAATCCAGAATTTATTTAGAATTTGGCCTAGTGAGTTACGTTTTGCTGGAAGGTGCTGCGTCCACTGGGGCTAGTCACATGTGTGACTGAACGCTGATCTGCTAAATCCAAGGCATACAGGGCTGTGGGCCCAAAAATAAACTTCAGCCCCAGTAGATGCTCATCAGAAATTTGTGAAGCCTCTTGGTATGATCGTTTTATCTCACTCAGCAGTTCCTGAGCAACTAATGGTAAGAATATCTCCATTCTCCAGACAATGGGTTAAACAGATCATGGTTCTACATTCATTGGAGTGCCCCCTTATATGGCAGTCCCCATCAGAGTCCCCCCTTTACATCTTGGTCATCACGTTGCTTTAAAATGGAGACTCAAACTGACCCCAGGAGCACACTGAGGCTTTTATCTTTTAACCTTTCTGCTGCTGGACATTGACTCCAATGTTGCACCTCAAAGGGCCAAATCCAATGTTGCACCTCAGGGGGCTAAATCCATTCTGTTTTCCACATGCGTGTTATATGATTGTAAAGATGGAATATTTTGGTTCCTATAAACCGAATCAAAATATAGTGCTGCTGACATTGTGGGGTTGATTTACTAAAGGCAAAAAGACTGTGCACTTTGCAAACTGCAGTTGCACTCTACACGTGCAGTTGCCCTAGAGCTTAGTAAATGAGGGGAAGCTTCACTTTGCATAGAAAACCCAATCACATGCAAGGAAAATCTTCAAAAAAAATGTTATTGCTTGCACACGATTGGATGATAGAAGTCAGCAGAGCTTCTGCTTATTTACTAAGCTCTGGAGCAACTGCTCCTGATGAGTGCAACTGCACTTTGCAAAA
This sequence comes from Pelophylax lessonae, assembly GCF_965119305.1. Classification (NCBI taxonomy): domain Eukaryota; kingdom Metazoa; phylum Chordata; class Amphibia; order Anura; family Ranidae; genus Pelophylax; species Pelophylax lessonae. Next base: position 248,874,156 of record NC_138775.1, on the reverse strand, counting down.
TGCACAGTCTATTTGCCTTTAGTAAATCAACCCTGTTTGTCCCATGGTGGTTATCTATAAGGCCTCATGCATATGGCCATAACACAGACATAAATATTATAATGATCTTTGATCTGTAAATGCATAGTAAATAGATCCATGTAGTAAAGTGGTTTTATATATATATATATATATATATATATATATATATATATATATATATATATATATATAAATATATATATATATACCTCAGACATAAATTATGAAGAAAACATACCCCTATATAGTGTGTACTTGTCTCTGTCCAGAGCACCAAGGTGTTGATTTACTGAAGACAAAATTACTGTGCAAGTGTAGTTGCTCCAGAGCTTAGTAAATGAGGTAAAGCTTCCCTCTGCAAATAGTACACAATCGCGTGCAAGGAAAAGAAAAGAGACTGCATTTTTTTCTTGCACAGGAATAGATGATGGAACTCAGCAGAGCTTTTGCTCATTTACCTAGCTCTGGAGCAACTGATCTTGCAGAGTGCAACAGCACTTTGCAAAGTGCACAGTCTATGCGCCTTTAGTAAATTGACCCCTAAGTGTCATTTCTGTCTGCTGCTTTGTTCCTCTGCTTTCAGCATGAAATACTTCTAGCAACTTTTTCTGACACCAGAAGAATAAAGGTGACAGGAGAGGGACCTCCAGCTGATGGACAGCCTAAGCTCTGTTCCTGTGTGAAGGGGGTTGTCCCTTCCCTCTAATCAGCTCTTAGAGCTCTCTTCACTAAGATCTGCAGAATGTATCTTCAGCTTTTTTCCCTTCTTTTTGTGACAGCTCAGACACGTTTTATACATTCTGGATTTTAAATGGATGTAGAAAATAGAGAAGAGAAAACTACAAATAAACAGGTACAACTTATGTAGGAGGATTTGTTTCATCTCTGTGTATCACTTGAGGGCCTGTTCTTTTTATATTAACCTTCCTAGCGGTATTCCCGAGTGTGGCTTGGGGTTAAATTTCAGTGCCAAAAGCGGCAACCCCGAGCCACACTCGGGGTATCGCTAGGAAGATCGCTGGATCCTGTAAGAGAGGGTACTCACCTTGTCCGCGGGATCCAGCGATGTATCCCGGCGGTGTGCGGCGGCCGGATCTTCCTCCTGATGCTCTGTGCCCCGGCTTCGGTCTCCTGTGACGTGACGCTCGCAGGGGGGTGGAACCGGCAGCAAATTCAAATAGTAAAACACACAAACACACTGATACATTACAAAATAAAATAAATTCACATTAGTTTGCCCCTCAGTGCCCTTTCCTGCAGTTTTACTGTACTTTTTATGTATATATATTTATATATATATATATATATATATATTTTTTTTTTTTTTTTTTATCTATATATATATATATGTGTATATATATATATATATATATATATATATATATATATATATATATATATATGTATACATACACGTATATCTACAAACCTAAATCCAAAAAAGTTGGGGCACTGTACCAATTGTGAGTAAAAAAAGGAATGGACTAATTTACAAATCTCATAATCTTATATTTTATTCACAATATAATATAGATAACATATCAAATGTTGAAAGTGAAACATTTTGAAATGTCATGCCAAATATTGGCTCATTTTGGATTTCATGAGAACTACACATTACAAAAAAGTTGGGAAAGGTAGCAATAAGAGGCCGAAAAAGTTAAATGTACATATAAGGAACAGCTGGAGGACCAATTTGCAACCTATTAGGTCAACTGGCAACATGATTGGGTATAAAAAAGAGCCTCTCAGAGTGGCAGTGTCCCTCAGAAGTCAAGATGGGCAGATATTCACCAATTCTCTTTGAACTTCCGGAGTGGCCCCCCATTCTAGGCAGACCCCTGGGAAGATTTTGAGTACTCACAACACTGTTTTTCCTGAAAACTTGTGCCCAGCAGCTCCACTCGGTCAGCAACACTCTGGACCCCTTTCAGCAGCCCAGCTCAACCCCCGGTCCCTAGGCCAACCGCCCAGGACACCTTCACTCTCTGACAGGAGGAGAGACAGCCATCAGCCTCCTCCTGGGACTCTGCTTCCGGCCAAAGACGCTCTGTCACATGCTCCCGCCAGGTTTATACCAAATCCCAGGAAGCTTTGCGGCAAACTCTGCCCACCGGGACAGCTATAAACCCTGGTGCCCTCATTTGATACATTGGGGAGACTCCCAAGACTGAACAGACTACACCTAGAAACACCTGACAGCCTAACTAACTGATCAGGCCCCCCTCATAAGCAGACAGGGCCACACATATACTTTTCCTAGCACCCACCTAGGAGGGTGCTACATTACTATAGGTGAAGTCACAGTAGGCGAACTATGAGGGACCAGGGTCCCAAATTTGGCACAGAGATAGGGGAGGTCTATCTCTGGGGGTCTCTAGTATCCCTGTGCCAAATTTGGTGCCCCTAGCCCCCGGGGTTAGGTCTGCTTGGTGCAGTATGGCAAGCTTGGCATTGGCACATTTGCAAGGCCAAAGCTCGGGCCCTGAACATATCCGGGGGTTCCAAATTTGGCAGGGAGGTAGGGGAGGTTTACCATCCCAAAAATGTTGGAGTCATTAGCCCAAAATATGTTTGTCAAATCTTTATGGGGTCACTTAGTAGCATATGGCTGCCAGTCAATACCATAAAGCGGGGAGTGCTGGGTACCATATTAATCCCCATAGTCTTAGTTATCCGTGAAGTGTGCTTTGCATTACCTATGTTCTGCAGTATTTGGCCAAAGTTGATCCCCATGAAAGCCCAAGACCATGTCAAAATTAAGCATTGGCCATAAAAAAAATTGTGTGGCTCCTAGATGTCCTCTAGTATTAGTGTAGCAGGTTTTCCAGGCATTGTGCCTGATGTGGGTATGTCATTGTTACCGGTAACCTCTCCAGCCCATGTGAGTTTGTTACCCTGGGTGTGAGAAGTGAAGCATTGATAACTCCGGCATCTTTGTTTGTGGTTTTTATTGTATTTTAAGGGGATGGGAGAAGGGAATGAGTGGGATACTCCTTTAGGCTTCAACTAAATACACTTGGGACTTTGTTCCTGAAAAATGCCCGTTGGCGCTTCCTTGACACCAGCCAGCGCCAGCCAACACTCACTAACAGTGAGAACACACTGCAACTTGATAGAAGTGCGAATCCTCGACTTAAAGTCCAGAAGATCCAGGACTGAGAACTGTAGAACTTCTGACACTATTGTACTGCAAAAGTCACTGAATACTTCCCTCCCGCCTTGCACTGGCTTGAGGTTGTAGAATTCTGTATAGCTGTAACTTTCAACTTGCACACTTTGTACAATTCAGGGCCCAACTGCAGGTGCCCCCTTTAAACTTGAACTCTTCAGGGTCCACTGACTATGTACCCCCTCTGTAACTTCAGGGTCCTCAACCTAGGTACCCCCTTGACAGCTAGCTGACACTGGATCCCAGGACCTCTTCTGGAGTGGTCCCCTCTAACTTCAGGCAGACCCCCAGGGCAATCCTCAGTGCTCACGACCTGTGTAGGCTTTCCTGGGATTGGAACCCTCTCGCTTTCCGCAGGCTCTCGGCACACCGGATCCTCTCAGCTCAACTCAGCACTCTCTGGATTCCCAGGCGACACCCCGAGAAATCCGCTTCCTCAGACAGGAGAAGAGACAGCCGTACTCTCCCTCCTGGGACTCTGCTCCCGCCAAAGACACCATGTCATGCACTTCCCCCAAACTTATACCCACTCCCAGAATCATTTGCAGCATAATCTGCCTTCTGGGGTAGTTACAAGCTTGGATGTGTCCCCTGATTGGGCTTCCTCCACTGCCCTATGAGGAGCCTTCTCACAGGAGCCAGTGGGGATACTTCCCTCTCAGCAAGCACATCTGGAAAACATGACTCCCTAACTAAACAAATCACAGCCCTGCCGTTAGGCAGACAAGGCCCAATATACATTTTCCTAGCACCAACCTGTAGGGTGCTACATTAGTTTGCCAAGTATGATGCCCTTAACACTTGTGGTTAGACGCCCTAAATTTATAGTAGCTTGACCCGCTATGTTAAACTTTGGCATGGTCGTAGTCTGGACATTTGAGGGATTGCAGCTCATGCCCCGAATGAGTCTGGGGGGCCATATTTGGCACGGAGGTAGGGGAGGTCTCCCTTTACCAAACATTTTAGAGTTGCTAGCCCAAAATGTCCTGGTCAACTATTTCAAGAGCCACTTGAGAGTTTGCAGACCTCGGCCCGTACCATGGAGCGGGGAGTGCTGGGTATCCCAGGAATCCTTGGACTCTTAGCTATTTAACAGTATCTGTAGAGTGGGACTCTGCAGTTTCTGTTTTCCATAGTGGCTAGCCAAATCGACCCCTATGCAGGTCCTTGTAACAATTAAGCATTGGCCCTGAAAAATGCATGTGGCCCCTGGGTATCCTATATCTCTGAGCCAAGTTTGAGGCCCATAGCCACCAGGGTTCAGGTACCAAGAGGCCCATAATTTAAGTCAGCTTGGTGCTTTATGGCAATCTTCAAGTGGGCACAGTTGCAGGGCCTCAGCTAGGGCACCAAACAAGTCCAGGGGACCATATTTGGCACAGTGGTAGGGGAGATCTTCCTTTACCACTCTTAAAATTTTGGAGTAGCTAGCCTGAAATTTTCTGGTGAACTTTTTCAGGGGCTTCTTGGTAGTGTGTGGCCCTCGGGCAGTACTGTGGAGCAGGGACTGGTGGGTACCATATTAATCTCCATATTCTTAGCTATCCAATGTTACTTGCGGAGCAGGGCTCACTGGTACCTATGTTGCACAGTATTTGTGCAAATTTGACCCCCATGCCAGTCCTCATGAAAATTAGGCATTGGCCACAAAAAAATGTGTGTGGCCCCTGGGGGTCAGCTAGTATACCTGTACCAAGTTTGGTGGCCATAACCCTCGTGATTCGGGTACCACAGGGCCCTAAATTTATGGTAGATTGGCCCGCTATGTTAATCCATTGCTCGGTCGCAGGTGGGAATTTGAGGGGCCACAGCTCGGGCTCCGAAAGAGTCCAGGCTCCCACAGCTTGAGCCCCTGGACATGTTTGGGGCCCAAGGTGTGGCCCCTCAAAATTCCCTACTGTGCCATATATTAACTTAGGCTAGGCCAAACTAGCCTAAATGTAGGGCCCCACGGTAGCGGAATGACGTTGCCCTGGGGCACCAAACTTGGTACAGGGTTACTAGGGGCCACAAATTTTTTTGGGGTCCAATGCTTAATTTTCATGGGGACCTGCATGGGGGTGGAATTTGCCCAACCACCGCAGGACACAGGAACTGCAGAGCCCTGCTCTGCAAATACTGTTGAATAGCTAAGAGTCCAGAGATTCCTGCAGTACTCACCAATCCCCACTCCGCAGTAGCGCCCGAGGGCCACACACTCCCAAGGGGCCCTCTAAAAAGCTGACCACAAAACTTCATGCTAGCAACCTCAAAGTTTTAGAGGTGGTAAAGGAAGACCTTCCCTACCTCTGTGCCAAATTTGGGCCCCTGGACTCACTTTGGGGCCCGATCTGTGGCCCCTCAAATTCCCGATCGCAGCTGCACCAGAGATTAACATAGCGGGCCAGGCTAGCCTAAATGTAGGGCCCTGTAGTAGCTGAACCACGGTGCCCAGGGGCACCAAGTTTGGCACGGGGATACTATATGATCCCCAGAGGCCACATACATTTGTTTGGTGCCAATGCTTAATTTTCACAGGGGCCTGCATTGGGGTACACCTTAGCTGACCACTGCAAAATAGTCAAGGGATTCCTGCGGTATCCAGCACTCCCTGCTGTGCCGTATGGCCCGGGTGCCACATACTCTCAAGGGGCCCTAGAAAAAGTTGACCACCTGTGCCTCATTCATGTCCATCTGTGCCTCATTCATTCCTATGCGTGCCTCTTCAGTGTTAATTTGTGCCTCATCTGTGCATCATCAGTGTGTCCCTCATCATGCAGCCTGTGTCCCCCCCGTCATTCAGCCTGTGTCCCCACCGTCATTCAGCCTGTGTCCACTCCGTCATTCAGCCCCTGTCCCCGCTGTCATTCAGCCCATGTCCCCGCCGTCATCCACCCTGTGTCGCCACCGTCATGCAGCCCGTGTCCCCCGTCATCATTCAGCCTGTGTCCGTGTCCCCATCAGAGTCCTCCTTTTCATCCAGTGTGTCCCTGTCAGAGTTCCTCCTTTACATCCGTGTCCCCATCAGAGTCCTCCTTTACATCCAGTGTGTCCCTGTCAGAGTCCCTCCTTTACATCCATGTCCCCATCAGAGAGCTCCTTCATATCAAGTGTGTCCCCGTCAGAGTTCTCCTTTACATCCATGTCCCCATCAGAGTGCTCCTTTACATCCAGTGTGTCCCTATCAGAGTCCTATTGTACATCCAGTGTGTCCCCATCAGAGTTCCCCTTTACATCCAGTGAGTCCCTGTCAGAGTCCCTCCTTTACATCCATGTTCCCATCAGAGTGCTCCTTTATATCCAGTGTGTCCCCGTCAGAGTCCTCCTTTACATCCATGTCCCCATCAGAGTGCTCCTTTATATCCAGTGTGTCCCCTTCAGAATCCTCCTTAACATCCATGTCCCCATCAGAGTCCTCCTTTACATCCAGTGTGTCCCCGTCAGAGTCCTCCTTTACATCCAGTGTGCCCCCATCAGAGTGCTCCTTTACATCCAGTGTGTCCCTATTAGAGTCCTATTCTACATCCGTGTCCCCGTCAGAGTGCCCCTTTACATCCAGTGTGTCCCCATCAGAGTGCCCCTTTACATCAGTGTCCCCATCAGAGTCCCCCTTTACATCAGTGTCCCCATCAGAGTCCCCCTTTACATCCAGCGTCCCCATCAGAGTCCCCCTTTACATCAGTGTCCCCATCAGAGCCCCCCTTTACATCCAGTGTGTCCCGCCAGAGTCCTCCTTTACATCCAGTGTCCCCCTCGGAGTGCTCCCTTACATCAGTGTCCCCATCGGAGTGCCTCCTTTCATCAGTGTCCCCATCGGAGTGCTCCTTTATATCAGTGTCCCCATTGGAGTGCTCCCTTACATCAGTGTCCCCATCAGAGTGCCTCCTTACATCAGTGTCCCCATCGGAGTGCTCCCTTACATCAGTGTCCCCATCAGAGTGCCTCCTTACATCCAGTGTGTCCCTGTCAGAGTCCCTCCTTTACATCCATGTCCCCATCAGAGTGCTCCTTCATATCAAGTGTGTCCCCGTCAGAGTCCTCCTTTACATCCATGTTCCCATCAGAGTGCTCCTTTACATCAAGTGTGTCCCTATCAGAGTCCTATTGTACATCCAGTGTGTCCCCATCAGAGTTCCCCTTTACATCCAGTGAGTCCCTGTCAGAGTCCCTCCTTTACATCCATGTCCCCATCAGAGTGCTCCTTTATATCCAGTGTGTCCCGGTCAGAGTCCTCCTTTACATCCATGTCCCCATCAGAGTGCTCCTTTATATCCAGTGTGTCCCCTTCAGAGTCCCCCTTTACATCCATGTCCCCATCAGAGTCCTCCTTTACATCCAGTGTGTCCCTGTCAGAGTTCCTCCTTTACATCCATGTCCCCATCAGAGTGCTCCTTTATATCCAGTGTGTCCCCGTCAGAGTCCTCCTTTACATCCAGTGTGCCCCCATCAGAGTGCGCCTTTACATCCAGTGTGTCCCTATTAGAGTCCTATTCTACATCCGTGTCCCCGTCAGAGTGCCCCTTTACATCCAGTGTGTCCCCATCAGAGTGCCCCTTTACATCAGTGTCCCCCTTTACATCAGTGTCCCCATCAGAGTCCCCCCTTTACATCCAGTGTCCCCATCAGAGTCCCCCTTTACATTAGTGTCCCCATCAGAGCCCCCCTTTACATCCAGTGTGTCCCACCAGAGTCCTCCTTTACATCCAGTGTCCCCATCGGAGTGCTCCCTTACATCAGTGTCCCCATCGGAGTGCCTCCTTTCATCAGTGTCCCCATCGGAGTGCTCCTTTACATCAGTGTCCCCATTGGAATGCTCCCTTACATCAGTGTCCCCATCAGAGTGCTCCCTTACATCAATGTCCCCATCAGAGTGCTTCCTTACATCAGTGTCCCCATCAGAGTGCTCCCTTACATCAGTGTCCCCATCGGAGTGCTCCCATACATCAGTGTCCCCATCGGAGTGCCTCCTTACATCAGTGTCCCCATCGGAGTGCTCCCTTACATCAGTGTCCCCATCGGAGTGCTCCCTTACATCAGTGTCCCCATCGGAGTGCCTCTTTACATCAGTGTGCCCATCGGAGTGCCTCCTTACATCAGTGTCCCCATCGGAGTGCTCCCTTACATCAGTGTCCCCATCGAAGTGCCTGCTTACATCAGTGTCCCCATCAGAGTGCTCCTTTACATCAGTGTCCCCATCGGAGTGCTCCCTTAAATCAGTAATAGAAACGAGGACCAATGCGCTACCTGAGGAGTTTGATACAAGCAAGCAAATACGTCCGTCTGACTGAATGAGAGAGACGGCCAACCTCAGCCCCATCCAGGAGGAAACCCGCCAGTCTGCACACCCGCCATGGACGGATTCGTCGGCAGCCTGGATTGGTGCCTATGACTAGGGTTGAGCGGACACCTAGATGTCCGTGTTCGACGGGTTCGGCCGAACTTTAAAAAAAAGTCCGGGTCCGTGTCCCGGACTTTTACCGAACTTTTCCCGGACACCGAACCCCATTGAAGTCAATGGGGACCCGAACTTTAAGGCACTAAAATGGCTCTAAAACACCAAAGGAAAGGGCTAGAGTGCTGCAAATGGCAGCAAAACGTAATTAAGAGCATGGCAAGTGCTCTGCAAACAAATGTGGATAGGGAAATAACTTAAAACAACAAAAAAAAACAGAAAAATAAAACAATGTTCTTCTTCATCTCTGAAGGACGAGGCCCATATGGAGTAGGAGGGAGGTTGAGGTGGTGGTGGATGTGGCGGTGACATAGGCGTGCGCACAGGGTGTGCTGGGTGTGCCTGGGCACACCCTAATCACCTAGGGCACATAGCATTGCCAGTGAGGAGATGGGAAAGATCTCCCTGGGACCTGCTCTGCTCTATTTCTCCTTGCCTACAGGTACATGGCCCCGATACATTACTCTCCCTGCTGGCAAACACATGCATGTGTATTTCAACTTTGGGGTGCACACCTTAATGCAATAGGCTGCGCACACCTATGGGCGGTGTAGGTGGAAGCGGCGGTGGAGGAGGACCAGGGCCGGATTAACAGCATCATGGGCTTGGTGCTGAGGATTTTGAAGGGCCTTAGGGCCGTGCCTTGCCATGCACCCAGAGGAGGAAGGGTGCAGCCATGCATGCCTAATTCAACATGGGATGCTGTCTCTGAAGCCCATAAACACATCCATGCATCGCCAACTGTCCCTCCTTGTCCGGCCTTCACGCTGTGTGGGGAGGTTCTGAGGGTGCTGCCTGGGGAAGCGAGCATAGAAGCCAGACTTCTGTGTTTACAAGTGACAGAAGAGCGGTAACAGTGAATATGGCCAACCCGGGGCCTATATAAAAGGTAGGGGCCTGGAGCTGCAGCTCCAATAGCCCCTACATTAATCTGGCCCTGAGGAGGAGGACGAGGTAGCCAACACTGCTTCTTTTCACAAATTTTAAATGAGGGTACACCCCAAAAGAGTGAGAAAGAGCAAAAATGGAACAATGGGTGGGTAAGGTCGGTATCCATTGCTATTCTGCATAAGGTACGGAAAAGTCCCGTGGGATCCATGCCTGGTTCATTTTAATGAACGTGAGCTTGTCCACATTGTCTCTGGACAGGCGGCTGCGCTTGTCTGTTATAACGCCCCCAGCCGTGCTAAATACCCGTTCAGATAATACACTGGCTGCAGGGCACGCCAGCACCTCCAAGGCGTAAAGGGCAAGCTCAGGCCATGTGCCCAATTTGGAGACCCAGAAGTTGAAGGGGGCAGACCCGTCATTCACTACATGTAGGCGTGTGCACACATACTGCTCCACCATGTTGGTAAAATGCTGCCTCCTGCTAAGACGTTCCATCTGAGCTGCTGGTGCTGCTGTTTGTTGTGGCGTGCTGACAAAGCTTTTCCACATTTCGGCCATGCTAACCCTGCCTTCTGAGGTGCTGGCGGTGCCCTGGTTGCGTTGGCGACCTCCTCCTCCTCCTCCTCTGCCTTGTGCTTCCACTGTGGCCCCGCTGTCAGATGGGAATGCCAGCAGCATGGCGTCTACCAGCGTGCGCTTGTACTCGCGCATCTTGCGATCGCGCTCCAGTGAGTGAATTAAGGACGGTACGTTGTCCTTGTAACGGGGATCCAGCAGCGTGGCCACCCAGTAATCAGCACAAGTTAGAATGTGGGCAACTCGGCGGTCGTTGTGGAGACACTGCAGCATGTAATCGCTCATGTGTGCCAGGCTGCCCAGAGGCAACGAAAGGCTGTCCTCTGTGGGAGGTGTATGGTCCGTGTCCTCTGTATCCCCCCAGCCACGCACCAGTGATGGCCATGAGCTGGCCTGGGTGCCACCCTGCTGTGAACATGGTTCCATCTCCTCCTCCAGCTCCTCCTCCTCCTCATCCTCCTCATCCTCCAGAACTGTGCCCCTGCTGGACAATTGCGTCCCTGGCGTTTGCGTGTGCAGGAACCCACCCTCGGAGCCCCTTGCGAATGACTGCCCTGAAAGCCTTGGAAATGTTACCTCTTCATCCTCCTCCTCCTCCTCATCCTGTGCCACATCCTCTTCCATCATCGCCCGAATTGTTTTTTCAAGGAGGCATAGAAGTGGGATAGTTAAGCTGAGAACGGCGTCATTGCCACTGGCCATGTTGGTGGAGTACTCAAAACAGCGCAACAAGGCACACAGGTCTCGCATGGAGGCCCAGTTATTGGTGGTGAAGTGGTGCTGTTCCGCAGAGCGACTCACGCGTGCGTGCTGCAGCTGAAACTCCACTATGGCCTGCTGCTGCTCGCACAGTCTTTCCAGCATGTGCAAGGTGGAGTTCCACCTTGTGGGCACGTCACATATGAGGCGGTGAGCGGGAAGGCCGAAGTTACGCTGCAGCGCTGCCAGGCGAGCAGCAGCAGGGTGAGAACGCCGAAAGTGCGCACAAACGGCCCGCACTTTCTGCAGCAGCTCTGACATATCGGGGTAGTTTTTAAGGAACCTCTGCACCACCAAATTCAGCACATGCGCCAGGCAAGGGATGTGCGTCAAACCGGCTAGGCCCAGAGCTGCTATGAGATTTCGCCCGTTATCGCACACCACCAGGCCGGGCTTGAGGCTCGCTGGCAGCAACCACTCATTTGTCTGCTGTTCCATGCTCCTCCACAACTCCTGCGCGGTGTGTGGTTTGTCCCCCAAACAGGCAAGTTGTAAAACTGCCTGCTGTCGTTTACCCCTGGCCGTGCTGAAGTTGGTGGTGAAGGTGTTACGCTGTCCGGATGAGGAGGCGGTAGAGGATGAGGAAGCGGAGTAGGAGGAGTTAGGAACAGGAGGCAAACTGAAGCGCCCTGCAATCCTCGGTGGTGGAAGGACATGCGCCAAATTGCTATCCGCCTCAGGCCCATCCGCCACTGCATTTACCCAGTGTGCCGTTAGGGAGATATAACGCCCCTGACCGTGCTTACTGGTCCACGTATCCGTAGTTAGGTGGACCTTGGCACAGATGGCGTTGCGCAGTGCACACCTGATTTTTTCCCCCACTTGGTTGTGCAGGGAAGGGATGGCTTGCCTGGAAAAGTAGTGGCGGCTGGGCACGACGTACTGTGGGACAGCCACCGACATAAGGTTTTTAAAACTGTGCGTCTCCACCAGACGGAATGACAGCATTTCAAAGGCCAATAATTTTGAAATGCTGGCATTCAGGGCCAGGGATCGCGGGTGGGTAGGGGGGTACTTCCTCTTCCTCTCAAGTGTTTGGGAGATGGAAAGCTGAACGCTTCCACGGGACATTGTGGAGATGGTTGTTGGTGACCCAGGTGGTGGTGTTGCTGACAGATCGTCTGTTTGCGGGGTGGCAGGTGCCGGTATCACTACAGATGTGGCTGGAGCGGCCGAGACTGCAGCAGAAGAGGAAGCAGGATGAGCCAGAGACGTTTCTTGGTTTTGAAGGTGTGTACTCCACTGCAGCTCGTGCTTTGCACTTAGATGCCTGATCATGCAGGTTGTGCTCAGGTTGAGAAGGTTCATGCCTCGCTTCAAGCTCTGATTGCACAGGGTGCAAACCACTCGTGTCCTGTCATCAGCACATTTTCTAAAGAACTTCCACGCTAGAGAACTCCTTTGAGCTGACTTTGGTGCGCTCGTTCCCTTGCTGCGTTGGGCAGTAGCGGGCGTAGTGTCTAGGGCACGGCCGCTCCGCTTCTGCACCCTGCTCCCTCTTCTGCTGTGCTGGTGGCTCTGTGCGACCACCGCCTCTTCCTCCAAACTACTCAGTTCACCTGCATGACGTTCATTCCATGTGGGGTCGAGGACCTCATCGTCCTCCACATCATCTTCCACCCAGTCTTCACCCCTGCCCTCCTTGTCGGTCTCCACAATGCTGAACGCCGCAGCAGTTGGCACCTGCGTTTCGTCATCATCGGAGACGTGCTGCGATGATCCTTGCATGTACTCATCTTGAGAAATAAGTGGTTGGGCATCGCTGCACTCAATCTCTTCCACTTCTGGGGCAGGGCTAGGTGGATGGCCCTGGGAAACCCTGCTGACAGAGTCCTCAAAAAGAATAAGAGACTGCTGTATGGCTTGGGGCTCAGACTGCTGGCCTGATTTGCAAGGGGGTGAGGTGAAAGACGGTTGGACATTGGCTGCAGGTGCCAACTCTGACCTTTCTGCAGTAGACTGGGTGGGAGACAATGTGAAGGAACTGGAGGCACTGTCAGCAGCAAACCAATCTACTATCGCCTCAACTTGTTCTGGCCTCATCACTTCTAGGGGCGTTTGATGCCCTACCAAATACTGATGCAGGTTCTGTCGCCTACTCACACTTGAGGAAGGTGTTTCACTTGTGCGTGTAGCTGGCACAGATCGACCATGTCCTCTCCTTGCAACAGGAGCTCTACCAGCAGCACCACGACCCAGGCCACGGCCCTTATTTGACGGTCTCCTCATATTTCTGTAATTTAAGATCTTGCCCTAGAAAGGTTTTTATGGAATAGCGGAATAGAAAATATGATCCAAAAAAAGTGTATGTATATCACACGTACACAACCACACTAGGCCCCAATTACTATTGTTTGTACCCCTAAAAGGCTAGATGAGGAGTAGGGGGAGTATGGAACAGGCAGCACCCTCAAACCTTCAGAAGTATGAGATGAACCCCAACAACTTGGAAAGGTGGATCTCTCTCACACGTACCGACACAGACTATCCCGCAATTCAATTGATCCTCAAAGGTTTTTATTGAATAGCGGAATAGGAAATATGATCAAAAAAAGTGTATGTATCTCGCACGTACACAACCACACTAGGCCCCAATTACTATTGTTTGTACCCCTAAAAGGCTAGATGAGGAGTAGGGGGGGTATGGAACAGGCAGCACCCTCAAACCTTCAGAAGTATGAGATGAACCCCAACAACTTGGAAAGGTGGATCTCTCTCACACGTACCGACACAGACTATCCCGCAATTCAATTGATCCTCAAAGGTTTTTATTGAATAGCGGAATAGGAAATATGATCAAAAAAAGTGTATGTATCTCGCACGTACACAACCACACTAGGCCCCAATTACTATTGTTTGTACCCCTAAAAGGCTAGATGAGGAGTAGGGGGGGTATGGAACAGGCAGCACCCTCAAACCTTCAGAAGTATGAGATGAACCCCAACAACTTGGAAAGGTGGATCTCTCTCACACGTACCGACACAGACTATCCCGCAATTCAATTGATCCTCAAAGGTTTTTATTGAATAGCGGAATAGGAAATATGATCAAAAAAAGTGTATGTATCTCGCACGTACACAACCACACTAGGCCCCAATTACTATTGTTTGTACCCCTAAAAGGCTAGGAGTAGGGGGAGTATGGAACAGGCAGCACCCTCAAACCTTCAGAAGTATGAGATGAACCCCAACAACTTGGAAAGGTGGATCTCTCTCACACGTACCAACACAGACTATCCCCCAATTTAACTGATCCCCAAAGGTTTTTGATTAAATAGCGGAATAGAAAATATGATCCCAAAAAAGTGTATGTATATCACACGTACACAACCACACTAGGCCCCAATTACTATTGTTTGTACCCCTAAAAGGCTAGGAGTAGGGGGAGTATGGAACAGGCAGCACCCTCAAACCTTCAGAAGTATGAGATGAACCCCAACAACTTGGAAAGGTGGATCTCTCTCACACGTACCAACACAGACTATCCCCCAATTTAACTGATCCCCAAAGGTTTTTGATTAAATAGCGGAATAGAAAATATGATCCCAAAAAAGTGTATGTATATCACACGTACACAACCACACTAGGCCCCAATTACTATTGTTTGTACCCCTAAAAGGCTAGGAGTAGGGGGAGTATGGAACAGGCAGCACCCTCAAACCTTCAGAAGTATGAGATGAACCCCAACAACTTGGAAAGGTGGATCTCTCTCACACGTACCAACACAGACTATCCCCCAATTTAACTGATCCCCAAAGGTTTTTGATTAAATAGCGGAATAGAAAATATGATCCCAAAAAAGTGTATGTATATCACACGTACACAACCACACTAGGCCCCAATTACTATTGTTTGTACCCCTAAAAGGCTAGGAGTAGGGGGAGTATGGAACAGGCAGCACCCTCAAACCTTCAGAAGTATGAGATGAACCTCAACAACTTGGAAAGGTGGATCTCTCTCACACGTACCAACACAGACTATCCCCCAATTTAACTGATCCCCAAAGGTTTTTGATTAAATAGCGGAATAGAAAATATGATCCCAAAAAAGTGTATGTATATCACACGTACACAACCACACTAGGCCCCAATTACTATTGTTTGTACCCCTAAAAGGCTAGGAGTAGGGGGAGTATGGAACAGGCAGCACCCTCAAACCTTCAGAAGTATGAGATGAACCCCAACAACTTGGAAAGGTGGATCTCTCTCACACGTACCAACACAGACTATCCCCCAATTTAACTGATCCCCAAAGGTTTTTGATTAAATAGCGGAATAGAAAATATGATCCCAAAAAAGTGTATGTATATCACACGTACACAACCACACTAGGCCCCAATTACTATTGTTTGTACCCCTAAAAGGCTAGGAGTAGGGGGAGTATGGAACAGGCAGCACCCTCAAACCTTCAGAAGTATGAGATGAACCCCAACAACTTGGAAAGGTGGATCTCTCTCACACGTACCAACACAGACTATCCCCCAATTTAACTGATCCCCAAAGGTTTTTGATTAAATAGCGGAATAGAAAATATGATCCCAAAAAAGTGTATGTATATCACACGTACACAACCACACTAGGCCCCAATTACTATTGTTTGTACCCCTAAAAGGCTAGGAGTAGGGGGAGTATGGAACAGGCAGCACCCTCAAACCTTCAGAAGTATGAGATGAACCCCAACAACTTGGAAAGGTGGATCTCTCTCACACGTACCAACACAGACTATCCCCCAATTTAACTGATCCCCAAAGGTTTTTGATTAAATAGCGGAATAGAAAATATGATCCCAAAAAAGTGTATGTATATCACACGTACACAACCACACTAGGCCCCAATTACTATTGTTTGTACCCCTAAAAGGCTAGGAGTAGGGGGAGTATGGAACAGGCAGCACCCTCAAACCTTCAGAAGTATGAGATGAACCCCAACAACTTGGAAAGGTGGATCTCTCTCACACGTACCAACACAGACTATCCCCCAATTTAACTGATCCCCAAAGGTTTTTGATTAAATAGCGGAATAGAAAATATGATCCCAAAAAAGTGTATGTATATCACACGTACACAACCACACTAGGCCCCAATTACTATTGTTTGTACCCCTAAAAGGCTAGGAGTAGGGGGAGTATGGAACAGGCAGCACCCTCAAACCTTCAGAAGTATGAGATGAACCTCAACAACTTGGAAAGGTGGATCTCTCTCACACGTACCAACACAGACTATCCCCCAATTTAACTGATCCCCAAAGGTTTTTGATTAAATAGCGGAATAGAAAATATGATCCCAAAAAAGTGTATGTATATCACACGTACACAACCACACTAGGCCCCAATTACTATTGTTTGTACCCCTAAAAGGCTAGGAGTAGGGGGAGTATGGAACAGGCAGCACCCTCAAACCTTCAGAAGTATGAGATGAACCCCAACAACTTGGAAAGGTGGATCTCTCTCACACGTACCAACACAGACTATCCCCCAATTTAACTGATCCCCAAAGGTTTTTGATTAAATAGCGGAATAGAAAATATGATCCCAAAAAAGTGTATGTATATCACACGTACACAACCACACTAGGCCCCAATTACTATTGTTTGTACCCCTAAAAGGCTAGGAGTAGGGGGAGTATGGAACAGGCAGCACCCTCAAACCTTCAGAAGTATGAGATGAACCTCAACAACTTGGAAAGGTGGATCTCTCTCACACGTACCAACACAGACTATCCCCCAATTTAACTGATCCCCAAAGGTTTTTGATTAAATAGCGGAATAGAAAATATGATCCCAAAAAAGTGTATGTATATCACACGTACACAACCACACTAGGCCCCAATTACTATTGTTTGTACCCCTAAAAGGCTAGGAGTAGGGGGAGTATGGAACAGGCAGCACCCTCAAACCTTCAGAAGTATGAGATGAACCCCAACAACTTGGAAAGGTGGATCTCTCTCACACGTACCAACACAGACTATCCCCCAATTTAACTGATCCCCAAAGGTTTTTGATTAAATAGCGGAATAGAAAATATGATCCCAAAAAAGTGTATGTATATCACACGTACACAACCACACTAGGCCCCAATTACTATTGTTTGTACCCCTAAAAGGCTAGGAGTAGGGGGAGTATGGAACAGGCAGCACCCTCAAACCTTCAGAAGTATGAGATGAACCCCAACAACTTGGAAAGGTGGATCTCTCTCACACGTACCAACACAGACTATCCCCCAATTTAACTGATCCCCAAAGGTTTTTGATTAAATAGCGGAATAGAAAATATGATCCCAAAAAAGTGTATGTATATCACACGTACACAACCACACTAGGCCCCAATTACTATTGTTTGTACCCCTAAAAGGCTAGGAGTAGGGGGAGTATGGAACAGGCAGCACCCTCAAACCTTCAGAAGTATGAGATGAACCCCAACAACTTGGAAAGGTGGATCTCTCTCACACGTACCAACACAGACTATCCCCCAATTTAACTGATCCCCAAAGGTTTTTGATTAAATAGCGGAATAGAAAATATGATCCCAAAAAAGTGTATGTATATCACACGTACACAACCACACTAGGCCCCAATTACTATTGTTTGTACCCCTAAAAGGCTAGGAGTAGGGGGAGTATGGAACAGGCAGCACCCTCAAACCTTCAGAAGTATGAGATGAACCCCAACAACTTGGAAAGGTGGATCTCTCTCACACGTACCAACACAGACTATCCCCCAATTTAACTGATCCCCAAAGGTTTTTGATTAAATAGCGGAATAGAAAATATGATCCCAAAAAAGTGTATGTATATCACACGTACACAACCACACTAGGCCCCAATTACTATTGTTTGTACCCCTAAAAGGCTAGGAGTAGGGGGAGTATGGAACAGGCAGCACCCTCAAACCTTCAGAAGTATGAGATGAACCCCAACAACTTGGAAAGGTGGATCTCTCTCACACGTACCAACACAGACTATCCCCCAATTTAACTGATCCCCAAAGGTTTTTGATTAAATAGCGGAATAGAAAATATGATCCCAAAAAAGTGTATGTATATCACACGTACACAACCACACTAGGCCCCAATTACTATTGTTTGTACCCCTAAAAGGCTAGGAGTAGGGGGAGTATGGAACAGGCAGCACCCTCAAACCTTCAGAAGTATGAGATGAACCTCAACAACTTGGAAAGGTGGATCTCTCTCACACGTACCAACACAGACTATCCCCCAATTTAACTGATCCCCAAAGGTTTTTGATTAAATAGCGGAATAGAAAATATGATCCCAAAAAAGTGTATGTATATCACACGTACACAACCACACTAGGCCCCAATTACTATTGTTTGTACCCCTAAAAGGCTAGGAGTAGGGGGAGTATGGAACAGGCAGCACCCTCAAACCTTCAGAAGTATGAGATGAACCCCAACAACTTGGAAAGGTGGATCTCTCTCACACGTACCAACACAGACTATCCCCCAATTTAACTGATCCCCAAAGGTTTTTGATTAAATAGCGGAATAGAAAATATGATCCCAAAAAAGTGTATGTATATCACACGTACACAACCACACTAGGCCCCAATTACTATTGTTTGTACCCCTAAAAGGCTAGGAGTAGGGGGAGTATGGAACAGGCAGCACCCTCAAACCTTCAGAAGTATGAGATGAACCTCAACAACTTGGAAAGGTGGATCTCTCTCACACGTACCAACACAGACTATCCCCCAATTTAACTGATCCCCAAAGGTTTTTGATTAAATAGCGGAATAGAAAATATGATCCCAAAAAAGTGTATGTATATCACACGTACACAACCACACTAGGCCCCAATTACTATTGTTTGTACCCCTAAAAGGCTAGGAGTAGGGGGAGTATGGAACAGGCAGCACCCTCAAACCTTCAGAAGTATGAGATGAACCCCAACAACTTGGAAAGGTGGATCTCTCTCACACGTACCAACACAGACTATCCCCCAATTTAACTGATCCCCAAAGGTTTTTGATTAAATAGCGGAATAGAAAATATGATCCCAAAAAAGTGTATGTATATCACACGTACACAACCACACTAGGCCCCAATTACTATTGTTTGTACCCCTAAAAGGCTAGGAGTAGGGGGAGTATGGAACAGGCAGCACCCTCAAACCTTCAGAAGTATGAGATGAACCCCAACAACTTGGAAAGGTGGATCTCTCTCACACGTACCAACACAGACTATCCCCCAATTTAACTGATCCCCAAAGGTTTTTGATTAAATAGCGGAATAGAAAATATGATCCCAAAAAAGTGTATGTATATCACACGTACACAACCACACTAGGCCCCAATTACTATTGTTTGTACCCCTAAAAGGCTAGGAGTAGGGGGAGTATGGAACAGGCAGCACCCTCAAACCTTCAGAAGTATGAGATGAACCCCAACAACTTGGAAAGGTGGATCTCTCTCACACGTACCAACACAGACTATCCCCCAATTTAACTGATCCCCAAAGGTTTTTGATTAAATAGCGGAATAGAAAATATGATCCCAAAAAAGTGTATGTATATCACACGTACACAACCACACTAGGCCCCAATTACTATTGTTTGTACCCCTAAAAGGCTAGGAGTAGGGGGAGTATGGAACAGGCAGCACCCTCAAACCTTCAGAAGTATGAGATGAACCCCAACAACTTGGAAAGGTGGATCTCTCTCACACGTACCAACACAGACTATCCCCCAATTTAACTGATCCCCAAAGGTTTTTGATTAAATAGCGGAATAGAAAATATGATCCCAAAAAAGTGTATGTATATCACACGTACACAACCACACTAGGCCCCAATTACTATTGTTTGTACCCCTAAAAGGCTAGATGAGGAGTAGGGGGAGTATGGAACAGGCAGCACCCTCAAACCTTCAGTATGAGATTGTGTTCACTGTACCCCACAAAGATTGAGTTCACTGCACCCCACAATGATTGTGTTCACTGCACCCCACAAAGATTGTGTTCACTGCACCTCACAAAGATTGTGTTCACTGTACCCCCCAAAGATTGTGTTCACTGCACCCCACAAAGATTCTGTTCACTGTACCCCACAAAGATTGTGTTCACTGCACCCCAAAAAGATTGTGTTCACTGCACCCCAAAAAGGATGTTGTTCACTGCACCCCAAAAAGGATGTTGTTCACTCCACCCCAAAAAGATTGTGTTCACTGCACCCCACAAAGATTGTGTTCACTGCACCCCAAAAAGATTGTGTTCACTGCACCCCAAAAATGATTTTGTTCACTGCACCCCAAAAAGGATTTTGTTCACTGCACCCCAAAAAGGATGTTGTTCACTCCACCCCAAAAAGATTGTGTTCACTGCACCCCAAAAAGATTGTGTTCACTGCACCCCACAAAGGATTTTGTTCACTGCACCCCAAAAAGATTGTGTTCACTGCACCCCAAAAAGGATGTTGTTCACTGCACCCCAAAAAGGATTTTGTTCACTGCACCCCAAAAAGATTGTGTTCACTGCACCCCACAAAGGATTTTGTTCACTGCACCCCACAAAGATTGTGTTCACTGCACACCAAAAAGGATTGTGTTCACTGCACCCCAAAAAGATTTTGTTCACTGCACCCCAAAAAGATTGTGTTCACTGCAGCCCAAAAAGATTGTGTTCACTGCAGCCCAAAAAGATTGTGTTCACTGCAGCCCAAAAAGATTGTGTTCACTGCAGCCCAAAAAGATTGTGTTCACTGCAGCCCAAAAAGATTGTGTTCACTGCAGCTCACACACAGAAAAATGGATGTGGATCACTGACACCTGCCTATCTCCAATCCCACACCACACAGCAATATCGATTGTAGTTTGTAGAACACAGTTTCCCTAAAATTCAGCAGACTCTGTCCCTAACAGGATTGAGAAGAGATCGTAGATCAGGATTG
This sequence comes from Pelophylax lessonae, assembly GCF_965119305.1. Classification (NCBI taxonomy): domain Eukaryota; kingdom Metazoa; phylum Chordata; class Amphibia; order Anura; family Ranidae; genus Pelophylax; species Pelophylax lessonae. The sequence continues at coordinate 248,853,412 of NC_138775.1, read as the reverse complement.
AGTGCAGACCCCACCCCCCACACAGCAATATCGATTGTAGTTTGTAGAAGACACTGACCCTATATAATTCAGCAGACTCTATCCCTAAAATGCCTACAACTCGCCCTGCCTAAACACTCCGACCTGTCCCTCAATTCTATCCGGACACAAATGGTTTTTTCCTGCCTATCTTTCCCTAATCAGCAGCCAGCACGTTGATGTGTGCTCTGTCCCTGAATCTAAGCAGCATAATGACGCCGCTGCGGCTGCCTCGAACTTATAAAGACTTGGTCACATGCTTCAGACGGCCAATCACAGCTACTGAGACATTTGCAGGCATGGCTGGGATGGCTTAAGGCACACCAGTTAAACGATTGTTGATTGGCTGTTGAAAGCCCGCCATGAAAAGAGCGCCAAAGCATGCAAAACCCGGAAATAAAACGACCGAACACGGATTTTTACCCGAACATACAGTAAAGTGTCCGTGTCCGTGTTCGGGTACAAAAAATCCAATTATTCGGTACGAACACGAATAATACAGTCCGTGTTCGCTCAACACTACCTATGACGTATGTGTGCAAAGCGGAGGATCCACACTGTGTCAGGAGATTTGCCTATTGCTGACTACAGGGATCCCACCATCCATCCATCTGTGAGGATTGTCTGTGGAGCTTGGTTTGGAGCACAGAGCCTTTATTTTGGATCACACACATGCGCTTTCTTTGTGTGTTTGAGGTAAGCGGCCATTACACACTATACAGCACAGAGATTGGACCGATATTAAGTTATTGTATCTTCACTTTACTAATCACCGATTTGGACACTTTATTGAAGATTGTTCCACGCACAGAAGATTTCATGTTTTAGCACAGCTATCATTCATTCCACTTTTTATTTGCACAGTTTATGGATTGATTTGGACTTTTATTTTGCAAGCCCTATTGGTTCACAATATTTTGGATATTGAGCATATCACACTTGGATTTATTCATAGCATCATTGTTTGGATATTATTGTTACATTGTGTTTGATCAAGCACGGATATATATTTACACTTGATTCTACTTTGAATTAGTGCCGATCTTGTTCACCATACACATCCCTTAAATCAGTTTCCCCATCGGAGTGCTCCCTTACATCATTGTTCCCATCGAAGTGCCTCCTTACATCAGTGTCCCCATCGGAGTGCTCCCTTACATCAGTGTCCCCATTGGAGTGCTCCCTTAAATCAGTGTCCCCATCAGAGTGCTCCCTTACATCATTGTCCCCATCGGAGTGCCTCCTTACATCAGTGTCCCTATTGGAGTGCTCCATTTCATCAGTGTCCCCATCAGAGCCCCTCCTTACATCACTGTCCCCATTGGAGTTCCTCCTTACATCAGTGTCCCGGTCAGAGTGCCCCTTTATGTGTCCCGGTCAGAGTTCCCCTGTATGAGCCACGGTTAAAGTTCCCCTTTAATATTGCGATCAGAGTTCCCTTTTAATATTGTGGTCAGAGTTCCCCTTTAATATTGTGGTCAGAGGTCCCCTTTAATATTGTGGTCAGAGTTCCCCTTTAATATTGTGGTCAGAATTCCCCTTTAATATTGTGGTCAGAGTTCCCCTTTAATATTACGGTCAGAGGTCCCCTTTATTTTTCCCGTCAGAGTTCCCCTTTAATGTGTCCCGATAAGAGTTGTGTGACTGTTCTCTAATCAGACAATATTCCCTCCATTTCTCACATAAGAATACATTTTAATCCATTCCGCCCTGCTCATGCGCAGATAGTACAGAGTGCGAGGCAGAATCTGACATTAGATTCTGTCCCCTCCGCTCTCTGTCTCCTGTCGTATATTGCATCCGACAAACTGCACATGCCAGTGTCTTCACCGCCAGCTGATCGGAGGAATCAGCTGGAGTGACGTCACCTACTGCGCATGCGCAGTTCGTGGGATGCATTATTCGACAGGGCACCCCTCCCTTCTATAATACAGACAAGAGGACAGAAGACGGTTCCGGCAGCCCTGTCCTATTTTTGTTGTCCTGATACAGTGCGGTTGGTGGCCATTGTCATCCTAGGACGGAATTGTGTTACTTGTAGAACCCACCAGGTAAAAATGAAAACTAACTCTAGACTAAGAATTTTAAGTTGCAATATATTATATATATTTTTTGTTTGGATTTAGATGCATTTTGGCGTTGATTTACTAAACTGGAGTGTGCAAAATCTGGTGCAGCTCTGCAAAGAAACCAATCAGCCTCCAGGTTTTATTGTCAAAGCTTAATAGAACAAGCTGAAGTTAGAAGCTGATTGGCTTCCATGCACAGCTACACCAGATTTTGAATTCTTCAGTTTTAGAAAATCTTCCCTTAATTTTGAATTCTGTCCTGCATGCTCAAACTTTGCTCTCTTACTAAAACATCTTCAGCATGCATTACTTCTATCCAGATGCCTGGCCCCCTACTGCGCTCTGGGGTCCTTTCCACCTGCCCCTACATGATTAGACCGGGATGCATTTAGTTCCATAAATGTACTTAATATAGGTGTATTTACAGCAAAAATGATGAAACAGATGGTTGAAAAAACAGTTTTTTTATTTAATGTTCGGAATATTTGCTAATATATACACAGCACATAATTCCCTTTATAATACAGATGCATTTAAAACACATTCATTCCATGAAATAATATCATTATTTTATATATATATATAATACATTGTATAGCTTTAAGAGAGCTGGAAAAAAAATATAAAAGTGCTTTTCAACAGCAAGACCTTGTACAAATGCAAATAATATCAAAAGTGAAATAGGTACATAGTACAAACAAAAAACAAATGCTGTATTGTATTAACAAAGTAACGCTTGTAATGTGTTAAAAATGTATACCTATTCAGGGATACATTTATTTATTGACAAAAAAGTACGAAGGCTACGTGTATTTATATATATACAATGATGATAAAAATGATGGCTGAAAACAGTTTTATTATTTATTGACTTGAATATTTGCTGTACTGTAAAATATAACTCACTTTACAAAAATAATGAATTTCAAATACATTCATTCCACAAAATAATACCATTATTTATATATTTTATATTGAAAAACATTTTTGGAAATGTTATTCAAGTGCTGGAACAAACAATAAATGCAGAAATGCTTTTCAGCAACGAGACCTTGTACCACCTGGAGTCATATTAAAGTAGAATAGATAAATAATACTAACAAAAAAAAATGTTTGTAATTTATTAAAAAAGTTATATGTGTAATGTATTAAAAAAAGTATACTTATACAGAAATACATTTATTTATTTTCTTTACTTATTTTTAAATATGTTATAGAGATATGTGTGTATACATGTTGATGAGGAAGAAGAGAGCTGAAACATGTTTTGTTTTTTATATTTTATAATGTATATTTGCTAATAAATACACTGTACATAATTCACTTTGTTTTTTATATTTTATAATGTATATTTGCTAATAAATACACTGTACATAATTCACTTTACAATATGAAATTATTTGAACTACCTTAACACCATTATATATTTTACTTTGTATAACATTTTTAAGAGCTCGAAAAAAAAGTGTTTTTTTCAACCACAAGATCTTTTAACATCTTAAATAACGTGGAGTAGATAAATTGTGCAAAAAAAAAGAAAAAGAAAAAAAAAAAAAACATGTTTGTAATGTATTTAAAATGTATATCTATATATATAGTTCTTTGTATCTATCTTTTTAGACATATTATCTCATTTTCTGAATAGGACATTTTTCAACAATCGTTTCAAATTCCTTTTAACACCTCTATCCAACCACTCAACCTTCATAGAATCATTTACATTCGCACTGACTGAATGCATGAAAATATGTCCACCATTAGTAATAATGAATAAAATGGCAATAAAATGTGGTATTATCAATAGAAGACAGTAAAGAATAGAAGCTGTGCTTAATTCAGAATGGTGTGTTATGTATTCAAAGAAAGGGTGGCATAAAATAAGGGGGAAATAAAGGTTAAAAACATTTATAAAATAGTAACCTTCTCTGTGCATTATTTAAAAAATGTTACATAGGTCTCTCAACTCAGCTACTCAGAGAGTTTAGATCCTTTCACAAGTATATCTATTGTACTTGACCTTACAATGCTACAGTATCTATTGAAAGGCAAAGGCAAAAATGTTTTCTGTATTCACGAGAAAATAAAAGATGTGTTCATTTTTTTTTTTTTTTTTTTTTTAATAGGACATGCACTTGGCAGTATAACTAATGTGCTTTCAGATTTGATATTTACAAGCAAATGTGTGACCTGTGACGAATTGGTTTATTTCCCAAAGAGATAATATTTTAGCTATTATTATTATTAATATTATTATTATTATTAAGTGCTGCAAGTCGGTGTTGCCTTCTGAAAATCAGAAGTGAGTAGTGTTTCTCCAGAATGATCTGTCCTCTATTTGAAACTAATTATTGGAGAACATGGACTTTGCAGGCACTGGATAGATAAAACATAACATTAATTAAATTAATTAATAATAGAACCATAAATACATTGCCTCAAAAAAGGCGTTAGTATGTATAGCCTTCATACATAGTAATAGTACAATCGTAATGCAAACAATGGAAGCTACAATTAAATATTGGATACTTCACATCAAGATGATCTATTAGAGGTGACAGGTGTGTAAGCTGCCGTCCAAAAAGATTGACTGATGTGGTTATAGATGCATACAGAGTTTCATAGAGCCAGTTTGCTCAACATGTTTCGCTTGGAAAGCTTCCTCTGGAGCTAGTAGTTCAATGCTCTGCATAACTGAAATATCATCATTAGCTAAAATATACATATAGATTTACAAAAGGAAAACAAAAAAAAGGAGAAAAAAACATCGAAAGGCACAAAAAAGGAAAAAAGGGAAAAAACAAGGCAAAAAAAATATTGTGTGAGACACAACCATCATACATTAAACTTTATATAAATATTTGCCGCTAACCTTTATATATGTCCTCTATTTGGGTTTTAAGTCTTTGCAATAGCATGTTCTTGCTTTTGTTGTGATTGTATCCGGCCCTTTTGTTGCTGGCTGTTCTCTTTTTTATGATCTTCATATTTTCAAGCATAACTGTCTTTTCCAATAAGTTGGTTCTTCTCATAAAATGTCCATAATAAGGCAACTTCATTTTAGTTATCTAGGATTCTAGTAAAAGGTTGAGCCTGATTTGTTGAAGGATCCCTTCCATTGTTTTTCTTATTGTCCGCAATATTCTTAAAATTCTTCATCAACATGAAAGATCAATGGCTTCAATGCTTAGTCTACCTTGCTTCTTTATTGTCCAGAGAACGTGACAGAAATCCCATAGCCAAGACATGTGTGATCTTTTACCTGTAGACACATCAGTACATTGGAAGATTTATTTTTTGAAGGTCTTTTGGCCCTGCACCTCCAAGTGCTAATCTGCATTATCTCATTATATTTCTTGTCTGCAATGGTGCTGCACTGTTTTAACGTGTAGAAATACCGTTATTAGATATGTGCAATACTCATTAAGTAGTTAAAGTGCAAAAGACAAATGTAATTGTTACGCTGAGCGCTCCGGGCCCCCTGCTGGCCTCGCAGCGCTCACAGGGTATGCTCCCAGGCAGCACTCCAGCGTCTCTCCAGCGTCTCGGCGTGTGCGTCCCCGCTCTCTAGGGCGCGCGCGCGCCGGGACTCTTAGATTCAAAGGGCTAGTGCACCAGTGATTGGTGCCTGGCCCAAAGTGGTTATTAAGGGTTAAGGTTTGTCAGAGGCAGTGCTGACTTAATTAGGCTTCACCTGTGCACGGCCCATAAATACCTTCTCCTCCCACAGCTTCCTGCCGGATCTTTATGCCTTGTGCCTCTGAGAAAGCGTTCCCTACTGTGTTAGTTTGCCTTGCCAATTGCCGAACCCGTTGCTACCGACTACTCGCCTTTGAACCTTTGCCGCCTGCCCTGACCTCTGCTACGTCCGACTACGCTCTTGCCTACTCCCTGTGTACCACGCCATATCAGCTGCCAGAGAGGTTGAGTTGTTACTGGGGGACACGGCCTGGTAGTTACCGCCACAGCAAATCCATCCCGCCTTACGGCGGGCTCTGATGAAGACCAGTAACTGCTTAGAACTGGTCCTCTAGTACAACCCGCGCCATCGCCTCTCTGGTCCAGAGGATACCAGTCCTGCCGGTTCGTGACAGTAATATTGTGCAAATCAAGCAATAAAATGTAATACATAAAGGTGCAAGCCTGTGATATTTGATAAGCTTCTCAATTAATCCCAGTTAATGCAAACATGTACAGTGGGGATCGAAAGTTTGGGCACTCCAGGTAAAAATTTGTATTAATGTGCATTAAGAAGCCAAGGAAAGATGGAAAAATCTCCAAAAGGCATCAAATTACAGATTAGACATTCTTATAATATGTCAACAAAAGTTAAATTTTATTTCCATCATTGACACTTTCAAAATGACAGAAAACAAAAAAATGGCGTCTGCAAAAGTTTAGGCACCCTGCAAAATTTAGAGCATGCACTGCCCCCTTTGCAAGGCTGAGACCTGCCAGTGTCATGGATTATTCTCAATCATCGTCAGGGAAGACCAGGTGATGTCAATCTCAAAGGTTTTAAATGCCCAGACTCATCTGACTTTGCCTCAACAATCAGTACCATGGGATCTTCTAAGCAGTTGTCTAGAAAACTGAAACTGAAAATAGTTGACGCTCACAAAGCTAAAGAAGGCTAAAAGAAGATAGCAAAGCGTTTTCAGATGTCAATATCCTCTGTTCGGAATGTAATTAAGAAATGGCAGTCATCAGGAACAGTGGAAGTTAAAGCAAGATCTGGAAGACCAAGAAAAATATCAGACAGAACAGCTCACAGCATTGTGAGAAAAACAATTAAAAACCCACGTTTGACTGCACGATCCCTCCAGAAAGATCTGGCAGACACTGGAGTTGTGGTACACTATTCCACTATAAAGAGATACTTGTACAAATATGGTCTTCATGGAAGAGTCATCAGAAGAAATCCTCTTCTACGTCCTCACCACAAAAATCAGCGTTTGAACTTTGCAAATGAACATATAGATAGAGATGTCGCGAACCTAAAATTTGCCGTTCGCGAACGGCGAACGTGAACCTCCGCAAATGTTCGCGAACGGGCGAACCGCCATAGACTTCAATAGGCAGGCAAATTTTAATACCCACAGGGACTCTTTCTGGCCATGCTAGTGATGGAAAAGTTGTTTCAAGGGGACTAACACCTGGACTGTGGCATGCCGGAGGGGGATCCATGGCAAAACTCCCATGGAAAATTACGTAGTTGACGCAGAGTCGGGTTTTAATCCATAAAGGGCATAAATCACCAAACATTCCTAAATTGTTTGGAATAACGTGCTTTAAAACATCCAGTGTGTGTATACGATCAGGTATGATGTTGTATCAATCAGGTAGTGTAAGGGTTACGCCCGCTTCACAGTGACAGACCAAACTCTGACAGACCAAACTCCCCGTGGACCTGACACTCACTGGCAGGCAACTATAAAAAATATATATTTTTTTAATTTGCAAGGGGCTGTGCCACCGTATATATGAGTGGTGGGCACTGCAGTGGGCACAGTACAGTCTGTGGACCTGACACTCACTGGCAGGCCAGGCAACTGCAATTATAAAAAATATATATTTTTTTAATTTGCAAGGTGCTGTGCCACCGTATAAATCAGTGGTGGGCACTGCAGTGGGCACAGTACACTCTGTGGACCTGACACTCACTGGCAGCCGGCAGGCAACTGCAATTATGACAGAGGAAAAAAAAATGATTTTTTAAACTGCAAGGTACTGTGCCACCCGATATGAGTGTGGTGTGCACACAGTACAGTCTGTGGTGGGTCTGTGGCCTCTCACACATGGCGGGCAGGCAACTGCACAATATATATATATATATATATATATATATATATATGTATATATATATATATATATATATCAAAAAAAAATTGACTCAAATACCAGCCCTAAAAAGGGCTTTTTGGGGTGCTGTCAGGATGCTGTCCTTACAGCAGGAGTGGATCGAGAACACTATCTAACAACTGTCCCTATTAACAGCAGCAGCAGCACTCTCCCTGCTCTCACTAACACACTGCTTCAGAATGATCTAAGATGGATGCTGCCCTTGCTTTTTTATAGGAGGTGGGAGGGTGTGGGAGGGAGGGTATGCTGATTGGCTGGAATGTGTCTGCTGACTGTGAGGTACAGAGTCAAAGTTTGCCTCAATGATGAAGTATAGGGGGCGGACCGAACATCGCATATGTTCGCCCGCAGCGGCGGACGCGAACAAGCGACGTTCGCCGGGAACTGTTCGCCGGCAAATAGTTCGGGACATCTCTACATATAGACAAGCCTGATGCATTTTGGAAACAAGTTCTGTGGACCGATGAAGTTAAAATCAAACTTTTTGGCCGGAATGAGCAAAGGTACGTTTGGAGAAGAAGGGGCACAGAATTTAATGAAAAGAACCTCTGTCCAACTGTTAAGCATGGGGGTGGATCAATCATGCTTTGGGGTTGTATTGCAGCCAGTGGCACAGGGAACATCTCATGAGTAGAAGGAAAAATGGACTGAATAAAATTTCAGCAAATTTTGGATGGTAACTTGATGCCATCTGTGAAAAATCTGAAGTTAAAGAGAGGATGGCTTCTTCAAATGGATAATGATCCTAAACACACCTCGAAATCCACAGGGGATTACATCAAAAGGTGTAAACTGAAGGTTTTGCCATGGCCTTCACAATCTCCTGACCTCAACATAATTGAAAATCTATGGATAGACCTTAAAAGAGCAGTGTGTGACAGACAGCCCAGAAATCTCAAAGAACTGGAAGACTTTTGTAAGGAAGAATGGGCAAAGATACCTCAAACAAGAATTGAAAGACTCTTGGCTGGCTAGAAAAAGTGTTTACAAGCTGTGATACTTGCCAAAGGGGGCAGTACAAGATATTAACACTGCAGGGTGCCCAAACCTTTGCAGACACCATTTTTTAGTTTTATGTTATTTTGAAAGTGTAAATGATGGAAATAAAATTTAATTTTTGTTGACATATTATAAGAATGTCTAATCTGTAATGTGATGCCTTTTGGAGATTTTTCCATCTTTCCTTGGCTTCTTTATGCACATTAATACAAATTTTTACCTGGGGTGCCCAAACTTTCGATCCCCACTGTAATTATTCATAAAGTGCAAGTAATATTGAGCCGTGCAAATCAAGCCATACATGTGATAGTAAACAAAAGACAAAGTAAGTAAAAGTAGATAATGACTAGAATCTTATGTGTTGCTTAAATGATCCAGTATTGGTAGTCTATTATAATTTTCATATGTCTGAACACAGTGTCTTGTGTTTTTTCTTTTGTGCAGGGTATAGACTTCTGTGTCTCCTATAAGATTCCGCTGTGACACCACTGTGCTTGCTGGACTCTCACCTTCTTGTAATGTGGCATATAGGAAAAATCCTCCAAGTATGGTGGTCCTTCCATAACCTCTGTCCACTAGGGACCCTCCAGCTGTTCTCTTCCGGGTCTGTATGGTGGAAGGGTTCTCCTCTTTGATGCTCCTCTATGTAAGCTCTTAGGTTAGCCTCGCCCAGGGTATAAAAAGTGCAGAAAAGCAATAATATATAATAAATAATATATATCCAACTGATATGCATTATCTCCCAATTAGATAATATTTTAACTGTTTTTATTATTATGTGTTGTAAGTCGATGTTGACTTCTGGAGATCATGTGAATAGTGTTTCTCCAAAATGATCTGCCTTCTACTTGGGTTTTAAAGTGATATTAAAGACTTGTTGTTTTTTTTAAAAAAAACAATAACATACATGTTATACTTACCTGGTCTGTGCAGTGGTTTTGTACAGAGCAGCTCTGATTCTCCTCTTCTCGGCACTCCAGGCCCCTCCTTCCTGCCCAGTGCCCCCAGAGCTGCTGCTTGGCATGTCCACTGACACACAGAGCTGCAGCTCAGCCCGCCCCTCTCTCTCCTCATTGGCTCACTGGCTGAGATTGACAGCAGTGGGAGCCAATGGCTCCCGCTGCTGCCCCAGCCAATGAGAAGTGAGGGCCCCCAGAGAGCCAAAGCTGTAGTGCACATGGCTGGATCAAGATGGGGCTCAGGTAAGTCGGGGGGGGGGGCTACTGCCCAGATAAGGTTTTTTACATTCAAAACTAAAAACTTTGAGCCTTTACAACCACTTTAACATTTTGCAATGGCATGTTCTTGCTTTTTTTGTGACGGTATCTGGCCCACTTGTTGCTGACTGTCCTCTTTCTTTATGTTCTAAGCCTAACTGTCTTTTCCAATAAATTGACTATTTTCATAATATGTCCAAATAAAGGTAGATTAATTTCAGTTATCTAGGATTCTAGTGAAAGATTGAGCCTGTTTTTTTTTTTTTTAGGATTTTTAGGATCCATTCATTTGTTTTTCTTGTTGTTCACAGTATTCTTAAAATTCTTCACGAACATGAAGGATCAAAGGCATCAGTGTTTATTTTTTCTTGCTTCTTCCTTGTCCAGCTTTTACAGACACATCAGTTCTTTTTAAATATGTTTTCTTTATCGCACATCACGAGTCACAGAGCAGTCATATTCATTACTATCTGGGTTATACGCCACCTATAGGTGAATGGACACTGGCAACCAATTAAGACAGGAAGTCCCCCTCTATATAGTCCCTCCTATACAGGAAGTACCTCAGTTTTTTGGCCAGTGTCTTAGTGGAATACTAAAAGGATGGTACCTGAGCCTCGGTAAAGGAGAAACAAGGTTTTTGCCTGTAATGTGACCTTTTTAGGCACTGGACCCTGGGATCCGGATCCTTGGTAAGACCAACCCCAAAGGCGCTCCGGCAGAGTGCTCTACAGGTCAAAGGGAGTGGCCCCTCAAAAACAAGGGGACCCAGTCCTTGAAGGTCGATAAGTGACAGAAACCCACCGTGATGTGTGAAGATTGTTGATATAAGCAGAATCCTGCGGCGGGAATGGTAAAATCACTTTAAAAATATTTGTAAAAAATATTTTTTATGCACTGTTCCCTTCTGAGTTACAGATACCGAGTGCCATGTTTTGGTCTCCACCTGAGACAGAAGGTGTTTCAGCTGTGACAAAGGGTACCTTGTTTGCTTAAATCTGCTCTCACCCCCTGATGATTGGTGTGCAGATTTTTGCCTGAGCACAGAAGCGCCCGTGCTTTCGTCCCCTCTGTGGCTTCAGGTCAGGGAGCACCCTCGTGGCATCCCTGTGGCAAAGGACTGTATGAGCACGCACACGTATATTTCATAGGAAGGTTTAGTTCTGCTATACTGTATATCATAACCTGTTGTAATTCTTTTTATTCAAAATGTGTTTTCACTATTTTTTCATGTTCATCTCAAACGATGCATCTCAATGCTGTTAATCTGTTGCAGTCTCATTGCAGTCACTTCCTGTCATGCACTCCAGTGATGGCTATATAAAATTTGTTAGGCTTCATTCACACTTAACAATTTGGAATTTTGCCCAAATCTCATGGTGATCACTGCACAATGTGTAACATGCGTTTGGGTGCCATTATCCCTTAACGGCTTCCATACCAGGCATATGGCAATTATGGCATTGCTCCCCTACATAACTCAATATATATATACAGAATATATATATATATATACATATATATATATATATATATATATATATATATATATATATATATATATATATATACAGTGGGTACGGAAAGTATTCAGACCCCCTTAAATTTTTCACTCTTTGTTATATTGCAGCCATTTGCTAAAATCATTTAAGTTCATTCTTCTTCCTCATGAATGTACACATAGCACCCCATACTGACAGAAAAACACAGAATTGTTGACATTGTTGCAGATTTATTAAAAAAGAAAAACTGAAATATCACATGGTCCTAAGTATTCAGACCCTTTGCTGTGACACTCATATATTTAACTCAGGTGCTTTCCATTTCTTCTGATCATCCTTGAGATGGTTCTACACCTTCATTTGAGTCCAGCTGTGTTTGATTATACTGATTGGAATTGATTAGGAAAGCCACACACCTGTCTATATAAGACCTTCCAGATCACAATGCATGTCAGAGCAAATGAGAATCATAAGGTCAAAGGAACTGCCTGAAGAGCTCAGAGACAGAATTGTGGCAAGGCACAGGTCTAGCCAAGGTTACAAAAAGATTTCTGCTGCACTTAAGGTTCCTAAGAGCACAGTGGCCTCCATAATCCTCAAATGGAAGATATTTGGGACGACCAGAACCCTTCCTAGAGCTGGCCGTCCAGCCAAACTGAGCTATCGGGGGTGAAGAGCCTTGGTGAGAGAGGTAAAGAAGAACCCAAAGATCACTGTGGCTGAGCTCCAGAGATGCAGTCAGGAGATGGGAGAAAGTTGTAGAAAGTCAACCATCACTGCAGCCCTCCACCAGTCGGGGCTTTATGGCAGAGTGGCCCGACGGAAGCCTCTCCTCAGTGTAAGACACATGAAAGCCCGCATGGAGTTTGCTAAAAAACACCTGAAGGACTCCAAGATGGTGAGAAATAAGATTCTCTGGTCTGATGAGACCAAAATAGAACTTTTTGGCCTTAATTCTAAGCGGTATGTGTGGAGAAAACCAGGCACTGCTCATCACCTGTCCAATACAGTCCCAACAGTGAAGCATGGTGGTGGCAGCATCATGCTGTGGGGGTGTTTTTCAGCTGCAGGGACAGGACGACTGGTTGCAATCGAGGGAAAGATGAATGCGGCCAAGTACAGGGATATCCTGGACAAAAACCTTCTCCAGAGTGCTCTGGACCTCAGACTAGGCCGAAGGTTTACCTTCCAACAAGACAATGACCCTAAGCACACAGCTAAAATAACGAAGGAGTGGCTTCACAACAACTTCTTTACTGTTCTTGAATGGCCCAGCCAGAGCCCTGACTTAAACCCAATTGAGCATCTCTGGAGAGACCTAAAAATGGCTGTCCACCAACGTTTACCATCCAACCTGACAGAACTGGAGAGGATCTGCAAGGAGGAATGGCAGAAGATCCCCAAATCCAGGTGTGAAAGACTTGTTGCATCTTTCCCAAAAAGACTCCTGGCTGTATTAGATCAAAAGGGGGCTTCTACTAAATACTGAGCAAAGGGTCTGAATACTTAGGACCATGTGATATTTCAGTTTTTCTTTTTTAATAAATCTGCAACAATGTCAACAATTCTGTGTTTTTCTGTCAGTATGGGGTGCTATGTGTACATTCATGAGGAAGAAGAATGAACTTAAATGATTTTAGCAAATGGCTGCAATATAACAAAGAGTGAAAAATGTAAGGGGGTCTGAATACTTTCCGTACCCACTGTATATATATATACTTATATATATATACAGAATATATATATATATTTATATATATACTTTTATACTTTTTAGTGAAGACCCTAGGGAATAAAATGGCGGTTGTTGCATTTCTTATGTCTCGCAGTATTTGCTCAGCAAATACCATGATTTTTTTTTTAAGAAATAAATTTTGGGAATTAAAAAAAAAAAACACTAAAGTTAGCCCAATTATTTTGTGTAATGTGAAAGATGATGTTACACCAAGTAAATAGATACCTAACATGTCACGCTTTAAAATTGCGCACACTCCGAGAATGGCGCCAAACTTCAGTACCTAAAAATCTCTATAGGCTACGTTTTTAAATTTTTTACATGTTACAAGTTTAGAGTTACAGAGGAGGTCTTGTATTAGAATTATTGCTCTCACTCAAACGTTGGTGGCGATACCACACGTGTGGTTAGAACATCGTTTAAATATGCAGGCGTGACCTGCGTGCGAGCACAATTTTTTTTTTATTGTTTATTTTATTTACATTTTTTTATTTTGACACTTTCCCTTTAAATGTTTTTTTTATCACTTTTATTACTATTACAAGGAATGTAAACATCCCTTGCAATAGGAATAGGGGAATGACACATACTTTTTATGGAGAGATTTGGGGTCTATAAGTCCCCAGATCTCTCTTTTAGGCTGGCGCCGCATTTATTTATTTTCTGTTGTTCACCGTGTTATGTGGAAGCACCTAATGTGAGCTGCCATTGGATTTTTTCATCACAATTATTTTTTATTATCAATTCATATATTTTGGTTAGCGCTGATTTGTTTCACATTTCATCTATTTTCCATCCGTCTGGCCGATCGGAAACATCCCTTGCAATAGGAATAGGGGAATGACACATACTTTTTATGGAGAGATTTGGGGTCTATAAGTCCCCAGATCTCTCTTTTAGGCTGGCGCCGCATTTATTTATTTTCTGTTGTTCACCGTGTTATGTGGAAGCACCTAATGTGAGCTGCCATTGGATTTTTTCATCACAATTATTTTTTATTATCAATTCATATATTTTGGTTAGCGCTGATTTGTTTCACATTTCATCTATTTTCCATCCGTCTGGCCGATCGGATCGGACAGGCGGTTGGTTCTCATCTGATCTCCCCGTAGAGGACAGCAGGGATCTGACAGCTCCGTCTCCGCACACAGAGCGGAGACGGAGCTGTCATCCGCCTGCTCAGCGGGGATCGGCAGGTCGATCCCCCTGCTGAACAGAACAGACTCCGTTCCGTGTGAAACGACCCTTAAGGCCCGTACACACGTACCGATCGTCCTCATACAAACGTCGGCGGACGAAAGATCTGCCGATTGTACGCTTGTTAGTATGGTGCCTCCGACAGCTGTCTGCGCACATTCTGCGGACAAGAGTCTTTCTTGCAAACATAAAAATTTTTGTATGCCGACACCAGAACGGACGATTGTTCGCCAGTCAGTACAGAAATCAGCCGACAGACCGCAGATTTGCAAGACTGGGCATGCTCAGAAAAGAAAAAACACAGGGAAAGTTAACCATTACATGACATCACTTCTGCAGTCAGCTGAAGTCGGCGGACAAAATTCTTGTGCTGTCTTTGCACTTTTCAACAGACATCGACATCCCGGGGAGAAAAGACGAACGTTTGTATGACGACGATCGGTACGTGTGTACGGGGCTTTAGACTGGAAAGCCTGAAGTAAAACAAACAAACAAACAAGAAAAAAAAAAAAAACATCTCAACTTCCCAGCAAAAAAAAAAAGACAGCATTGTTTACATCTGCCGGCACTGGAAGTGACGTCATAACGTCTCACGCAGCCTCCAGAGGTCATAGAGATGGCCAGGGACCATCTGATCCTCGGTCAGCTCTATGGAAATGACCACTGCCAGCACATTCATTCTACGGCTCACCGGAGCACCGTAGGGCGGTGGGAGGAGGTGGAAATCTACTATGATTGTGTTTACATTGCAGGGAATTGCCAGCTGCAGGCATCATTCAGATATCTCCACTCAAAATCCAGGATGTTTTATGATGTCCTACGATATGGAAATGCTTTATATGTGCATATATACGGAAAGAGTGCCAGACCAAAAAATAAAAGTCCAAATTAATTTATTGATGTTGTGTTAAAAAACAGCCAACGTGTTTCAGGGGTCAAAGGAAATCCTCCTTCATCAGGGTTTCAGCTAAAAAACAGTGTAACAGATCCCCAATACTTGGACCAAGTATTTCTGTCTTAGGTCTCCAGAATCTCACGTGATGCAGTGACCTGGACCCTCAATTCCCCCCCAAACATCAGCCGAAGCTTGATGAAGGGTAAAACAAAAGACACTTTATTCACCAACTCACTTACAATATATACAGTCTCATGAGTTTGATTTCATTATCATTTGCAAATGTAATTATATACAGAACATAGTTAACATATCTTGGCCTTCTGCAATGAGACTGCAACATTATCATAATTAATTCAACAAATAACAAGCCCAAAACAATACCCATTCCTAGAAGTGTGAACACACTTCACCTCTAAATAGATGAAAGCAGAAGACATAGGCTCTCAGACTTCCCGTCTCCATTTTCAACACACCTTATTATAACTGTCAATACACATCCCCACAGTAGAGATCATTAGCATCTCTTTAGTCTCTCAATGTGTGGAGAAGTCCTCTGCTGCAACAGGCAGTTTTAGGCCTGTAACATTGATCCCAGTCTGAGTCTTTATCTTGGGGTGACATGGATTTGAGTCTAAAGCAACACTACTCATATTGTCCCCCAGCATATACACCCACACAGAGGTGCACTCCCCTACAAGCCAGGGCCCATAGTCCATGGGCAGGAGGCTGGCCTCCACACTCCTCCAGTAGCCCGTGGTGAACGTCCCAGCAAATGGGCATTCGTCACATATCTCCCTCCTCCTGGGGAGACTAACCAGACCCCAGACCTCCAACTGGTTTGTGTCTGTGTTAGTCTGGTGTCTTTTGCCAGACTGTGCCATGCTCCAGAGGGCCTCCTGCCCTACGTCCCAATTATAATATCTGGGTTGCATCGTTGGATGATTTTTTCCGGGAATTAAATGATAACATCTCCGGCATCAAATTACAACATGAAGCCAGTGAGGTGAATATTCATTTCTTGGATCTGAATATTACGGTTAGTGGTGACTCTTTAGTGACCACTACACACTTTAAGACCACGGATCGGAACGGGTTCATTGGCACGGATATTCCATCACCCCTCTTGGTTAAAGTCTGTTCCCAAGAGCCAGTTTCTTAGGGTGAGGAGAAACTGCACTCATTTGGTGGATTACTTCCAGCAGTCCCAAGTCCTTAGAAGGAGGTTTATTGACAAGGGTTATGCTGAGGTAGAGCTTGTGCGGTGATCCACGAAGTCGCGAATAGAGATAGGTCTGTAATGTTGTCGGATGTGCCGAAAATTAGGGCATCTGACACCAATTTTGGGGTACCATTCATTACCTCATATACCCAACAATATAGGGACATTAAGAGGATTTTTTCCAGACACTGGAGAGTGCTCCAAAATGATAGGGTCCTGGCACCAGTGGTTGGTGATGAACCCACAGTGGTTTATCGTGGTGCTCCTCCCCTGGGTTTAAAGGTGGCCCCTAACATTGTTCACCGACCAGTCAAATCTTCCTTTTTCCCTCAAATTAATGTTTTTTTTTTTCCATGTAGAAAGTGCGTGGCGTGTAGGGCTAATGCTATTAAGGATAGGAGGATTGGTTCCTTCCAGTCCAAAACTACACATAAGACTTATACCATTGGGTCCTTTATTACTTGCTCCTCTAAGAATGTGGTGTACCTTTTGGAATGCCCTTGTGGCTTCCAATATGTTGGAAGGACCATTAGGACTAGGTGAGAGTCAAGGAACATCAGACATGGCTTTCCTAAACATAGTATCTCTCCACACTATTTAGAGTGCCATAATAAAAAAGCCACTGGTACTTCAATTATAGGCATTGATAAATATACTGCCCATTGGAGGGGGAGCAACGTGAGACGCGAGATTTCTAAGAAAGAGACGCGTTGGATTTTTGACCTAAAGTGTTATACGCCACATGGTTTGAACATGGATTGGGACGTCAACTGCTTCATCAGTAACAGTTGATCCTTGGTTTCACCAGGGACCGCTGGTGTTTTTATTATGCAGCTGGACGTCCCATTCCACATTTACTTTCTGGCACTCTGGTACATTCCTATTTAGTAATTTTCCTTTTTTAATGTGTCATTACTTCTTTCTCATATATTTAATACATTTTTACTATGGCCATTTTAGGGTATTTTTATATTATATATTTATTTATTATTTTAACATATTTGGATTGTAATTAATCTTAATATATTAATGATCATCATATGTTAATATTTAAATATGCTCATACAAATATGCAAATATTTTGATGATGCTTATGTCATATCCGTGGTATGCTTTGGAATGATATATAAGTTTGTATTTATTGTCTGAGATCGCATCATAGGTTTTTTCTGTTTTCCTATGTATGTTATCTTAGCGTGTTTAGCAACTAATCACAGGTTTTTTTTGCCTTTTTACTGTGTATGTTTCTTTAACATGTTCTGCAACTATGTAGTATATTCTGATGATTATTTAGAGTATAATTTAGGTGTCCATATTATTTTTCTATGGGGTTTCTTGAAGTCCAAAAAGGTGTTATGATGCGGATATATACTGCTGGTTAGCGGGTGGATTTAGTTGGAGCGCAAGCATCAACTAATTACCATAGAGAGGGGAGCGGGTCCTTCCGTGGTTTCCGGATTGAGCCTTGTTGGAACGCACGCTCTCTTCCGGGTAAACCGTAACCGGAAGTGACGTACCTCCGCAATGATGTGGCTTCTGGTTTGATGCAGTTCCGGTTTTTGGACTTCTGGGACCCCACGACGTGATTTCCTGGATACATAATATATAAAGTGTGCAGACGGGTGCGGCTTTGCCTTTGACAATGTCCTCATTGTGACGAAACGCGTCAGTACACCCGCACGTCGACGCGCTTACCTTGGCTTCTCTAATATTCCATGTGCTTTCATATGGTTGGATATTTGAGTTGCCATTTTATCTGCTTTTATTTATTAAAGTATACTATGCCATTGGAGTCTCATTTTTATTTTGGAGGTTTATGGTGATTAAGGCTGTTTATCTAGTGGAGTTTTGGAACTGCTGCCTGCATTGATCAGATTGGCCGCTTTCTGGAGATTTGCCTGTTCCAGGGGAAAAATTTGGATACAAGCCCAAATTGACCTACCTTAACCTGTGGTCAATTTGCTCCGGTAAGGGGACATCCTTTCTATTTTTGATGCACGTGGTGATCCTCTTCTCCCACCTTGATCCCATCTCCTGGTGTTGGATTCCTTGGTTCCTTGCCTTTTGGGGTGTATCTACATCATTTGTGGGACTTTACTTTGAACTGGATTTTCTCACCATTATGTTTGATACATGTTGGCGCTGTACTATTACCCAATATTTATGGTCTGGAGCTGCATGAGTGCTCCCGGCACTGGGGAGCTACAGTTTATTGAGGGAACCATGAATGCCAACATGTACTGTGACATACTGAAGCAGAGCATGATCCCCTCCCTTCAGGGACTGGGTCACAGGGCAGTATTCCAACATGATAATGACCCCAAACACACCTCCAAGACTACCACTGCCTTGCTAAAGAAGGTGAGGGTAAAGGTGATGGACTGGCCAAGCATGTCTCCAGACCTAGACCCCACTGAGCATCTGTGGGACATCCTCAGACAGAAGGTGGAGAAGTGCAAGGTCTCTAACATCCACCAGCTCCGTCATGGAGGACTAGAAGTGTTCCATGATGACATCACGTGTCAACCTGTGACGCTCTGATGAACTCCATGCCCAAGAGGGTTAAGGCAGTGCTGGAAAAAAATGGTGGCCACACAAAATATTGACACTTTGGGCTCAATTTTGACATTTTCACTTAGGGGTGTACTCACTTTTGTTGTCAGCGGTTTAGACATTAATGGCTGTGCGTTGGGTAATTTTGAGGGGGCAGCAAATTTACACTGTTATACAAGCTGTACACTCACTACTTTACATTGTAGCAAAGTGTAATTTCTTCAGTGCTTTTACATGAAAAGATATACTAAATTATTTAAAAAAATGTGAGAGGTGTACTCCCTTTTAGGAGATACTATATGTAGAAGGTACACATCCCTGACAAGGCACTATTTTCTCATGCATTCCAGGGAAGGACATTGCCTCCAGGCCAGCACCAACAATATATTTTGCTTTGGTGGCCCTGAGTGGAGATATTGCCCCATTCAGATCTCAATCACAGCAGTTAGTGGAAGCTCCTTGACTTTATATGCAGTATCTATACAGTGCCTGGCTGCATTTTCTAGCTATGCCCAATTTCAGGGAAAGTTCTTTCAGCATTGGCTTTCTTTGTGCCTCTGAAAAGTTATGCAACTAAAGACAGAGAGTGGCACAGATAGCTAAAAATTAAGGAATTAAAAATTGTGAAATGCCCTACTGATGACCTACTTTAATAAGCCATCCATAATGGCCCTCGATCATCTCGCTCCCCCCCTATCCGAGTTTCACTCCTTGCCATGAGAGGGCCCCCCCCTTTTACCCTTTCTTAACTGAATACCATACGGAAGGCCTATCCTGGTCTGGGAGGTCTCTTCTGCGGTCTGGACACAGCATGATCCCCATGGGGGTGTCTGGGCCCTGGGAGGGATCCTTCTGAACGCTGCACACCCTCATTAGCCCCCTACTTGGTCACGCTGGGTCTTTCATACAAGCGTTAGTCCCTTATAGGTATAAAGCTCAAGGGTCTTTCATGTTTTTCTTGTTACCTCTTATGGTTATGCTGCATCATGAACTGTACTATGCATGTTTTGTCCTTTGTGACCTTTGTATTTCATTTGTCGTTATGTATCTTGTGTTTGCCAAAACTTAATAAAATGTTTTGAAAGAAAAATTGGGAAATGTGTTATGCTCATTGGTTAAATGATGAAAACTTTTTTGAATCATGGATTATTTAAGATGAAGAGGAAAAATGTTTTTGTAGAATTTTATTTAGAACTGTCCATATAAATATCGCTTACAGCTCATACATACCTCTTACAATCCCCTACAATCCCCATGTGTTGTCATCCCTGACAGAGCTGAGTGTATTTGTGGTGCAACAGGTATTGTTCTGTAAATGCAAGGCCCTCAAAATGAGCAAATGTGTGTGTTTTGCACAAATGCAATGCCTATGCTTTTTTTTTTTTCTTTCCCGCCTGGATTTATACTTTAGAAACGCTTACATCACAGTCAACAAAGTATTCCTAAGGTCCCTTTCACACACTCAGTCCGTCGGACGGACTCCGTTTATCTCAGCGGGGGATCGATCCGCCGATCCCCCGCTGAGCAGGAGAATGACAGCTGTTCTCCGTGCTGTGTGCGGAGACACAGCTGTCAGGTCCCCATGCAGCTCTATGGGGGAATCGAATGGGAACGGACCATCGGTCCGTTCTCATCCGATCCCATCCGATCCGCTGGGCGGATGGAAAATAGGGTTTCCATTCGTCCAGATTTGACAAATCGGATTGGATGCCAGCGAACATGTCTCCACTGACATCCGATGCCCCATAGAGATGCATGGGGTGACCATTCAGATCCGTCAAAAAAACTGACAGGCGGATCTGAACGGTCCGCCTGTGTGAAAGGGGCCTTATGGTGCGCATACACATTAAAAACACAGGTGAAGACATTTCCTTTGCACACACTCATTTACCAAGGATACTACTGGCTTTGCAGCGAACATTTAAAAAACAGCAGTTTTACTTGCACATGATTGGATGATGGAAGTCACCAGAGCTTCTGCTTATTTACTAAGCTCTGGAGCAACTGCTCTTGAGGAGTGCAACTGTACTTTGCAAAATGGACAGTCTATTTGCCTTTAGTAAATCAACCCCTAGTTGTCCCATGGTGGTTATCGATAATGCCTCATAAGGGATTCATATGGCTATAACACAGACATAAATATTATAATGATCTTTGATCTGTAAATGCATAGTAAATAGATTCATGATTTAAAGTGGTTCTAAACCTCAGACATAAATTATCTAGAAAACATACCCCTTTATAGTGTGTACTTGTCTCTGTCCAGAGCACCAAGGGGGTGATTTACTGAAGGCAAAAATACTGTGCACTCTGCAAGTGCAGTTGCTCCAGAGCTTAGTAAATGAGGTAAAGCTTCACTTTGCAAATAGTACCCAATCACGTGCAAGGAAAATACTGCATTTTTTGCTCATTTACTAAACTCTAGGACAGTGGTTCTCAACCTTCCTAATGCTTTAATACAGTTCCTCATGTTGTGGTGAATAAAATAATTTTGGTTGTTACTTCATAACTGTAATTTTGCTACTGTTATGAATCGTAATGTAAATATCTGATTTGCAGGATGTATTTTCATTGTTACAAATTGATGCAGGGACACGTATCAGTGTCCACCAGTGCCACTGCCCACCAGTGCCACATATGTGTCCACCAGTGCCACTGCCCATCAGTGCCACATATCAGTGTCCACCAGTGCCACTGCCACCAATGCCATGTATCAGTGCCACGAATCAGTGTCCACCAGGGCCACATATCAGTGCCACGTATCAGTGCCACGAATCAGTGCCCACCAGTGCCACATATCCGTGCCACGTATCGGTGCCACAAATCAGTGTCCACCAGTGCCACATATAAGTGCCACGTATCAGTGCCATGAATCAGTGTCCACCAGTGCCATGAATCAGTGTCCACCAGTGCCACGTATCAGTGTCCACCAGTGCCATGTATCAGTGTCCACCAGTGCCACATATCAGTGTCACGTATCAGTGTCCACCAGTGCCACGTATTAGTGTCCACCAATGCCACTGCCCACCAGTGCCACTTATCTGTGTCCACCGGTGCCACTCACACAGACCAGGCAGAGATAATGGTATATAGGAACTGTAGGCATGGCTGCAATGTGGGGAATGCCTGGCTAATTTTCCTTCTTCTTCCTGGAAAGTCGGATCACAGTCGCTTGACAAAAGATAAGGATCCGACTTGGAGGCGACTCCCATTCGAGTCTATTGGCACAAGTCAGATACAAGTCGCCCTGAAGTAGTACAGGACCCTTTTCTGAAGTCGGAGTGACTTCAGTAGTGCATATTAAGATGGCTCTCATTCATTTACATTGCATTTGTTATGACAAGCGACTTGGGGCGACTTGAGGGCACACAAGTCGCCTGACAAGTCGTACTAGTGTGAATGGAGCCTTAAACTGGAGAGTGCAAAATCTGGTGCAGCTCTGCAAAGAAACCAATCAGCTTCCAGGTTTTATTTGTGCAAGCTTAATAGAACAAGCTGAAGTTAGAAGCTGATTGGCTACCATGCAAGGCTGCACCAGATTCTGAGTTCTTCAGTTTTAGAAAATCTCCCCTTAATTCTTAATTTTGTCCTGCATGCTCAAACTTTGCTCTCTTACTAAAACATCTTCAGTATGCATTACTTCTATTCGAATGCCTGGCCCCCCTACTGTGCTCTGGAGTCCTTTCCACCTGCCCCTACATGATTAGACATGGGTGCATTTATTTCCATAAATGTACTTAATATATGTGTATTTACAGCAATGATGAAACAGAGGGTTGAAAACAGTTTTAATATTTAATGTTCTGAAAATTTTTATAATTCACTTTATAATACAGATGCATTTAAATACAGTCATTCCATGAAATAATATCATTATTTTATATATATATTACATTGTATAGCTTTAAGAGAGCTGGATAAAAAATATAAAAGTGCTTTTCAACAGCAAGACCTTGTAGAAACTCAAATCATTATAAAAGTAGAATAAGAACATAATACAAACAAAAAACAAATTCTGTAATGTATTAAATAGTAATGCTTGTAATGTGTTAAAAATGGATACCTATTCCGGGATGCATTTATTTATTTACATAAATGTACGAAGGCTACATGTATTTATATACACAATGATGATAAAAATGAAAACAGTTTTATTATTTATTGTCCTGAATATTTGCTATACTGTAAAACTGAATTCACTTTACAAAAATGATAAATCTGAAATACATTAATTCCACAAAATAATACCATTATTTATTGATTTTCAATTGAATAACAATTTTAAGTGCTGGAAAAAATAAATAAATGCAGAAATGCTTTTCAACAATGAGACCTTGTACCACCTGGAGTCATATTAAAGTAGAATAGATGAATAATACTAAAAAAAAAAAAAAAAAAAATGTTTGTAATTTGTTAAAAAATTTATATGTGTAATGTATTTAAAAAAGTATACTCATACAGAAATACATTTATTTATTTACTTTACTTATTTTTATATATGTACCAGAGATATGTGTGTGTACATGTTGACGAGGAAGAAGAGAGCTGAAACAGGTTTTGTTTTTTAATATATTATAATGTATATTTCTTAATAAATACACTGTACATAATTCACTTTACAATATGAAATTATTTGAAATACATTCACACCATTATATATTTTACTTTTTAAAACATTTTTAAGAACTGGGAAAAAGTAAAATGCAGAAGTGTTTTTCCACCACAAGACATTTAACCTTAAATCATATCAAAGCGGAGTGGATAAATCATGCAAAAAAAAAAAAAAAATGTATTGAAAAAATATATCTATATAGTTCTTTGTATCTATATTTTTAGACATATGATTTCATATTCTGAATAGGACATTTTTCAACAATAGTTTTAAAGACCTTTTAACACCTCTATTCAACCACTCAACCTTCATAGAATCATTTACATTCGCACTGACTGAATGTATGAAAATTTGTCCACCATTAGTAATAATGAATAAAATGTCAATAGAATGTGGTATTATCAATAGAAGATTGTTAAGAATAGAAGCTGTGTTTAATTCAGAATTGTTATGTATTCAGAGAAAGAGTGGCATAAAAAAGGGGGGGAATAAAGGTTAAGAACATTTATAAAATAGTGACCTTCTCTCTGCAATATTCAAAAAATGTTACATAGGTCTATCAACTCAGCTATATATGAGAGTTTAGATCCTTTTACAAATATATCTATTGTACTTGACCTTACAATACTACAGTATCTATTGAAGGGCAAAGGCAAAAATGTTTTCTGTACTCACGAGAAAAGTAAAGATGTGTATTTACAAGCAAACGTGTGCCCTGTGATGAATTGGTTTATTTCAGCAAAATCATTTTTGGCTTTTGGTTGATTTATAACTGACTGTCATGAATTATTTCCCAAAGAGATAATATTTTAGCTGTTATAATTATTATTATTATTATTATTAAGTGCTGCAAATCTGTGTTGACTTTTGGAAATCAGAAGTGAGTAGTGTTTCTCCAGAATGATCTGTCCTCTATTTGGGTTTTAAGTCTTTGCAATAGCATATTCTTGCTTTTTTTGTGACTGTATCCGGCCCAGTGTTAATTTTGGCAGCAAATTTCAATTTAGTATTAGTCTTAGTCTTAGGACTAAAATGGCATTTTAGTTTTAGTCACATTTTAGTCTTCTGCAAGTGTTTTAGTTTTAGTCATATTTAGTCGACTAAAACTCCAGTACATTTTAGTCGACTAAAACGTCCTACATTTTAGTCGACTAAAACTCATTTTAGTCATCTATAATTGAATAGGTGTAGTTCAATCGTAATTTGTAATGCATTATTTAAGCATTTCTCTACAATTTCCAAACTCATTATATACTACTGCTGGTCCTGGACTGAAAAATTGAATATGTTATTATTGGTATGGTATTAAGCTTGAGCATGCACCAGTGTTTGGCAGCAAATTTAGATTTAGTTTTAGTTATAGTCTTTTGACTAAAATTCAATTTTAGTTTTAGTCATATTTTAGTCTTAAGACTAAAATGCCATTTTAGTTTTAGTCGTATTTTAGTCATCTGAATTGTTTTAGTTTTAGTCATATTTTAGTCGACTAAAAGTGTGTTCATTTAGTCGACGAAAATGTTTTAGTCGGTTTTAGTCGACGAAATTAACACTGATCCGGCCCTCTTGTTACTGGCTGTTCTCTTTTTTATGATCTTCATATTTTCAAGCATAACTGTCTTTTCCAATAAGTTGGTTCTTCTCATAAAATGTCCATAATAAGGCATCTTCATTTTAGTTATCTAGGATTCTAGTAAAAGGCTGAGCCTGATTTGTTGAAGGATCCCTTCCATTGTTTTTCTTGTTGTCCGCAATATTCTTAAAATTCTTCATCAACATGAAAGATCAATGGCTTCAATGCTTAGTCTACCTTGCTTCTTTATTGTCCAGCTTTCACATCCAGAGAACGTGACAGAAATCCCATAGCCAAGACATGTGTGATCTTTTACCTGTAGACACATCAGTACATTTGAAGATTTATTTTTTGAAGTACTTTCGTGCCTGCTCCTCCAAGTGCTAATCTGCATTATCTCATTATATTTCTTGTCTGCTTTGTTGTTAATAATTAATCCAAGGAGACAGAAGCTGTATTTTATATCTATATCTCTGAAGTTAACTCCCTTTCCTAAAATATAATCAATGGTGCTGCACTGTTTTAACGTGTAGAAATACTGTTATTAGATATGTGCAATACTCATTAAGTAGTTAAAGTGCAAAAGACAAATGTAATATTGTGCAAATCAAGCAATAAAGTGTAATACATAAAAATGTGCAAGCCTGTGATAATTGATAAGCTTCTCAAGTAATCCCCAGTTAATGCAAACATGTAATTAATCATAAAGTGCAAGTAATATTGAACCGTGCAAATGAAGCCATACATGTGATAGTAAACAAAAGTAATTAAAAGTAGATAATGACTAGAAACTTATGTGTTGATTAAATGATCCAGTATTGATAGTCCATCATAAATGTCATATGTCTAAACACAGTCTCTTGTGTTATTTCTATCCTGTCACATTTTGTGCAGGGAATATAGACTTCTGTGTCTCCTATAAGATTCTACTGTGACACCACTGTGCTTGCTGGACTCTCACCTTCTTGTAATGTGGCATATAGGAAAAATCCTCCAAGTATGGTGGTCCTTCCATAACCTCTGTCCACTAGGGACCCTCTAGCTGTTCTCTCCCGACTTCCGGGTCTGTATGGTGGAAGGGTTCTCCTCTATGATGCTCCTCTATATGTAAGCTCTTAGGTTAGCCTCGCCCAGAATATATAAAAGTGCAGAAAAGACGGTGCTCGGAGGTGACCACAGCTGCTCCTAGCTGATCACAGGCGAACACTGAAGAAGGAGGCTGAAGTCACATCTTTTCACTTTATTATTTGGTCACATATGCTATCTCAGTTCAACTAATCAGGGATGGAGACAGGGTGGAATATTATCTAGAATCTAGTTTGAAGAGTTTTTGGCTTTTGAATAATTTATAACCAACTGGTATGCATTATCTCCCAATTAGATAATATTTTAACTGTTATTATTATTATGTGTTGCAAGTCGATGTTGACTTCTGGAGATCATGTGAATAGTGTTTCTCCAGAATGATCTGCCTTCTATGTGGGTTTTGAAATGATAGTAAAGGCTTGTTGTTGTTGTTTTTTTTTTTTTTTTTTAAATAAAATAAAAATACATGTAATACTTACCTGGTCTGTGCAGTGGTTTTGCTCCCGCTGCGGCATCAGCCAATGAGGAGTGAGGATCACCCAGAGAGCCGAGGCTGTTCTGCACATCGCTGGATCAAGATAAGGCTCAGGTAAGTATTAGGGGGGCTGAGGGGAGGGGGCTGCTGCACGGAAAGAATGCATGCTTCAGAAAGAAGGCGTAAGGTACGATGTCACTGATGGCGCCCTGGCCGTGACTGACCAGTTTGGTGATCTCATCAAATGGCCACAGAAGTCTGCACGCGTCGCGCATGAGCAGCCACTGGCGAGGTGAAAAATCCCAAGCTCCCCAGAACCTGTCCTGCCGCAGAGTTCGTACAGGTAGTCGTTAACTGCATGTTTCTGCTGGAGCAGCCTATCAAGCATATACAACGTTGAGTTCCATCGCGTCAGGCAGTCACAAATAAGACGCCTGACGGGCAGGTTGTGTCGCCGCTGAATGTCAGCAAGGCGAGCCATGGCTGTGTAAGATCTTCTGAAATGGCCAGAGATTTTCCTGGCCTGCCGCAAGACGTCCTGGACCCCAGGGTATTTGGCAACGAATCGATGCACGACCAAGTTCAGGACGTGTGCCATGCATGGCACGTGTGTAATTTTGCCCTGTTTCAGTGCGCTCAGCAGATTGGCATAGTTGTCGCACACCACTTTACCAACTGTCAAATTGATCAGTGTCAGCCACTGATCTGCCTGTGTACGCAAAGCTGAAAGGAGTGCAGGACCAGTGTGGCTCTTGGCTTCCAGGCACAACAGATGCAGCACAGCATGGCAAAGTCTCACCTGGCATGTGGAATAGGTTCTGGGGATCTTGGGCGGTGCAGCGGAAGAGACGGTAACAGCAGAAAAGGAGGAGTCAGCCGAGGAGGAGAGGGAGGATAGAGTAGGAGGAGGAGAAGAAGAGGCAGGCCTGCATGCAATCCGTGGTGGTAAAACCAAATCTACACGGGTGCCACGGTTTACATTCTTGACAGCCATCAGAAGGTTCACCCAGTGGGCAGTAAAAGTTATATACCTTCTCTGCCCGTGTTTGCTAGACCATGTGTCAGTGGTCAGATGTATCTTGGCACCGACACTGTGTGCCAGAGATACATTCACTTGCCGCTGAACATGGCCATACAGCTCTGGAATGCCCTTCTGCGAGAAATATTTCCTGCCTGGGACCTTCCAATGTGGTGTTCCAATGGCAACAAATTTCCGAAAGGCCTCTGAGTCCACCAGTTGATACGGCAGTAGTTGGCGGGCTATCAGTTTCCGACAAGCCAGCAGTCAAACGTTGGGCAAGAGGGTTATCCGGCGTCATAATTTTTTTATGCTCCAACATTTGGGCCATGGAAGCCTGCCTTTTTCCAGAACAACGTGAGGACGGCAGGATGGAAGGTGGAGTGGAGGACAATTGTGAGGAGAGAAGAGAAGGAGAAGGGGCTGGACGGTGAGAGCCTGGAGTGTGGCTTTGTGGGTTCTGACGGCGATGCTCCCACTGGGCTCGGTGATGGGAGTCCAGGTGCCTTCTTAAGGCAGTCGTCCCTAGCTGAGTGTTGGGCTTACCGCTACTTATGCGTTGACTGAAAAGGCTGCAGATGGCAACACTATTGTCAGCAGCGGACACATTAAAAAAAGCCCACACTGTGGAGCCATGTGCCCGTGTCCTGGGAGCGCCAGATGTGACTGTACAT